>NC_080181.1:35063316-35663316 GCF_950295315.1 Erinaceus europaeus | reverse complement strand
ATCCATCATCCATCCATCCACCAGTCAACCAAGCTAAGTACAAAAGGAGGTCTCTCCTTGAATGATGAAGACAATCAACGCTGCACAGGTAGGTTGCAAAGGAGCCAGTTCGGCTGAATAGGGCAGTGGGGCTGAACCAGGGAATGTGTTGGCGGGTGTGGGTGTGGGTGGGGTGAGCCGGTGACCCTGTGAGCTGGGTCACATCAGGGAAGGGAGGGGGTGGAAGGGGTTGCAAGCAGCGGTCACTGGAGAACCTTCACGAGTGCTGGAGCTGGTGAGCAGGGCACCCGGAAGAGAGGACAGACAAGAGGAGAGAAGCAAGGTGCAGAGGAGCGGAGAGGGGAAAGGATGGAGAGGAGAGGAGAGGACAGGAGAGGACAGGAGTGGAGGGGACCTGAGAAACCTACCTGGACATAGGCAGCATACAGACATCCAGGAAGGCAGGCAGGCATGCAGGCAGCTCTGGCCTGGGCTCCCTGGATCCCGGGTACACCTCCTTCTTTCTTCTCTTGGCTGCCAGCCCTGAGGTCCCTCGTCGGTCAGCACTGTCTTCCTATCCTTCCGTCCCTGTGTGCCAGGGCCCTGGCGTCTGGGCGCTGCTGCCTGACCTAGTGGCAGGGCAGGTGGGCTGCCCAGTGCCAGTGTGGCCAGCACACAATGCCGGGGGCTAGGACATCACAGATGGCTCCTGCGGTTACTAGGTAGCGGGGACCCTGCCCATCCAGTGGACCAGCAGCCATGACCCCGAACCTTAACTTGACCTGAGGGGTGGTGGCCAGCCACCAGACACAGAGCCCCAGGCCAAAACTGGTGGTGGCCAGCCACCAGAGCCAGAGCCCAAGGCCAAAACAGGAGCAGGTGGGCCGGGCCTAGGGGCTATGGGCAGAGTGGGGGGTGTCTGGCCACGGGGCAGGCATCTGACAGCCCAGGGCTGGGGGCCAAGGGCCGCCAGGCCCCTGTCCCACCATGTGCACTTACACACAGTCCTGCTGACTGACTGACAGTCCCCCCCCCCCAGAGATACCCACACCAGGTCCCTGGGTGCCCTGAGCTGCCCCTGAGGTTGGGTGGGTGACTGCCTGGACACATGCCTCCATAGTGGAGGCCTCTATTAATACCATTGCCTACTGACAGCTGCCCTCCTTCCCCTCCTCCTCCTCCTCCTCCTCCTCCTCCTCCTCCTCCTCTTCCTTCACCTCCTCCTCAACTTCCTCATCCTCAGAGGGACTCACTTTGGGCATCTGCTCTGGCTGCTGCAGCTTCTATCCAGTGGGTGGGTGCAGGTATCTGGTCCTGTCAGTCCCTGATTCCTGGGACCTTCCATGCCTCCAGCTCCCCCCACTCTCTAGACCAGACACTTCCTCAAGGATGCCCTCTTTCCCCTTGCCCCCTGTTCCCCAGCTCCCCAACTAACATCTACTGTGTGCCTCCCTGCGCTACTTTCCTGCCACCCTGCTGCTTCCCTTCAGCCCTGGGTTACCTGGGCCAGCCCAGCTGCCATCTCACCATCCAGCAGGGGGACCTGCCCTAACCCCCTGCCACCACACCCACACACAGCACTGCAAACCCTCAGGGGCTCCCCTGCCTGCAGTCTGCCTCTCAACCAGTCTCCTTCTGCCCCCTTGCCCCCTTACAGCCTCTGCCATGGCCCCCCACAGACACCTGGGCATGAGCAGCCCACACATGCAACACTCTCCCATCTCCCTGCCACTCCATTTGCTCTAAGGCTGTCAAGAGTCTTTTTTTCTGGCTGTAGGGGAGTTGAGACTGTCCAATGTCCTGGGGAGCAAGAACTGCAAACAATCCATCTACAATGTAACATTTGGGTCTCAGGCTGTCCAATCCCTAGTGCACTGTGCAGGCCTATGAGTGGCAAAAACACCCTATTCTGAGCACGACATCTGGCTGGGCTAGTGGCTCTTTCTGTGGACTAGGACACAGACAGACAGACAGAGTTTTCAGGTTCAAAACCTATACTTCCCAGAAGATGGTCATGCAGTACGGTTAAAAAAAAAAAAAAAAAAAAAAAGGCTTTTTTATTTTTTTTCCCCCTGCTTGGGTAACCAGTCTGCTGCCTGTTTCTCAGTGAAAAAAGGGAAAAATCTTTTTTGGAGGGAAAAGGACCAAAATGCAGGCAGGTGGACTCCGTGGAGGGTGGATGGGAAGTTGCTCCTGCCCTGGCACTAGAGCCCCAGCTGTTGTTCCAGGCGCTCTCTGATACCAGAGATCTCCTTGTGTCGTGTCATGACACTGTCTCCAGGAGTGATACTCAGGAAAATGAGGATCCAAAACTCGGCAGGTCATATCGCCTTATCAAGTAAATCCAGGGATGTTTGGCGGTGTGTCAGAGGGTTAAGGGCTTGTGGCGCTCGCGAAAAGAGGGGACAGGTGGGAGGATCTGGGGTCTGGCCCCCAGACCCCCACCTGCAGGGAAGTCGCTTTAAGGGGGTGAAGCAGGTGTTTAGGGGCTCTATCTTTCTCCCCCCACTCTGTATTTCCCCTCCTCTCTCCTTTTTTCTCTGTCAGATGCAAGGTCAGTAACAACAGCAACAACAACAACAACAACAACAACAATAACCACCACCACAGTGACCAAGCAACAAGGGCAGCGAAAGGGGAACATATGGAGTGCAGGAGCTGTGGATTATTGGTGGCGCAGGCACTGAGCTGTGGCAATAAGCCCTTGAGGCAATTAATAAATAAATGAATTAGTAATACAGGTAGCAGACATGTATATGTCCCTGTGTGTTTCCACTGAGTTAATGTCAATGCACTTTTATTTATTTCTTCATTTATTTATTACCTTGTCACGAGAATTTCTTTCCATTGCTAAAAAAAAGTGTCCCATCAAGGGTACCAGGTGGTGCCACACCCAGGTAAGCACTCAGGTGACAGTGCAGGAGGACTGGGCTTCAAGACCCTGGTCCCCAACTGCCGGTGGAAATCTTTACAAGTGGTGCAGAAGTGCTGCAGGTGTCTCTCTGTGTCTCAAACTCTCTGTGCCTCCATTCCCTCTCAACTCCTGACCATTTATTCCAATAAATAATCAAGAACATAGAAAGTAAAAGAAGAAAAAGAAAAAGAAAAAGAAAGGAAAATGAAATATTCCACTATTTCAAGGGGCTACTCAGGACACTGCTTTCCTTGTTAAGATCCTCACAGCAACCATATTCAGAAAGGCAAAGACGCCATGTATGTTTTAACCCAGTTTTTATATTTATTTATTTATTTATGTACTTATTCAATTTTGTTATTGATAAATTAATGCTTTACATTTGACAGCAGACTAGAGCTCTGAAACCAGCGGTCTCAGCTACCCCTATAGATGGTGCTTTGCCTGTACAATACCAATCCATTGACGTGTCCATCCATCCATCCATCCATCCATCCATCCATCCATCCATCATCCATCCATCCACCAGTCAACCAAGCTAAGTACAAAAGGAGGTCTCTCCTTGAATGATGAAGACAATCAACGCTGCACAGGTAGGTTGCAAAGGAGCCAGTTCGGCTGAATAGGGCAGTGGGGCTGAACCAGGGAATGTGTTGGCGGGTGTGGGTGTGGGTGGGGTGAGCCGGTGACCCTGTGAGCTGGGTCACATCAGGGAAGGGAGGGGGTGGAAGGGGTTGCAAGCAGCGGTCACTGGAGAACCTTCACGAGTGCTGGAGCTGGTGAGCAGGGCACCCGGAAGAGAGGACAGACAAGAGGAGAGAAGCAAGGTGCAGAGGAGCGGAGAGGGGAAAGGATGGAGAGGAGAGGAGAGGACAGGAGAGGACAGGAGTGGAGGGGACCTGAGAAACCTACCTGGACATAGGCAGCATACAGACATCCAGGAAGGCAGGCAGGCATGCAGGCAGCTCTGGCCTGGGCTCCCTGGATCCCGGGTACACCTCCTTCTTTCTTCTCTTGGCTGCCAGCCCTGAGGTCCCTCGTCGGTCAGCACTGTCTTCCTATCCTTCCGTCCCTGTGTGCCAGGGCCCTGGCGTCTGGGCGCTGCTGCCTGACCTAGTGGCAGGGCAGGTGGGCTGCCCAGTGCCAGTGTGGCCAGCACACAATGCCGGGGGCTAGGACATCACAGATGGCTCCTGCGGTTACTAGGTAGCGGGGACCCTGCCCATCCAGTGGACCAGCAGCCATGACCCCGAACCTTAACTTGACCTGAGGGGTGGTGGCCAGCCACCAGACACAGAGCCCCAGGCCAAAACTGGTGGTGGCCAGCCACCAGAGCCAGAGCCCAAGGCCAAAACAGGAGCAGGTGGGCCGGGCCTAGGGGCTATGGGCAGAGTGGGGGGTGTCTGGCCACGGGGCAGGCATCTGACAGCCCAGGGCTGGGGGCCAAGGGCCGCCAGGCCCCTGTCCCACCATGTGCACTTACACACAGTCCTGCTGACTGACTGACAGTCCCCCCCCCCCAGAGATACCCACACCAGGTCCCTGGGTGCCCTGAGCTGCCCCTGAGGTTGGGTGGGTGACTGCCTGGACACATGCCTCCATAGTGGAGGCCTCTATTAATACCATTGCCTACTGACAGCTGCCCTCCTTCCCCTCTCCTCCTCCTCCTCCTCCTCCTCCTCCTCCTCCTCTTCCTTCACCTCCTCCTCAACTTCCTCATCCTCAGAGGGACTCACTTTGGGCATCTGCTCTGGCTGCTGCAGCTTCTATCCAGTGGGTGGGTGCAGGTATCTGGTCCTGTCAGTCCCTGATTCCTGGGACCTTCCATGCCTCCAGCTCCCCCCACTCTCTAGACCAGACACTTCCTCAAGGATGCCCTCTTTCCCCTTGCCCCCTGTTCCCCAGCTCCCCAACTAACATCTACTGTGTGCCTCCCTGCGCTACTTTCCTGCCACCCTGCTGCTTCCCTTCAGCCCTGGGTTACCTGGGCCAGCCCAGCTGCCATCTCACCATCCAGCAGGGGGACCTGCCCTAACCCCCTGCCACCACACCCACACACAGCACTGCAAACCCTCAGGGGCTCCCCTGCCTGCAGTCTGCCTCTCAACCAGTCTCCTTCTGCCCCCTTGCCCCCTTACAGCCTCTGCCATGGCCCCCCACAGACACCTGGGCATGAGCAGCCCACACATGCAACACTCTCCCATCTCCCTGCCACTCCATTTGCTCTAAGGCTGTCAAGAGTCTTTTTTTCTGGCTGTAGGGGAGTTGAGACTGTCCAATGTCCTGGGGAGCAAGAACTGCAAACAATCCATCTACAATGTAACATTTGGGTCTCAGGCTGTCCAATCCCTAGTGCACTGTGCAGGCCTATGAGTGGCAAAAACACCCTATTCTGAGCACGACATCTGGCTGGGCTAGTGGCTCTTTCTGTGGACTAGGACACAGACAGACAGACAGAGTTTTCAGGTTCAAAACCTATACTTCCCAGAAGATGGTCATGCAGTACGGTTAAAAAAAAAAAAAAAAAAAAAAAAAAAAAAAAAGGCTTTTTTATTTTTTTTCCCCCTGCTTGGGTAACCAGTCTGCTGCCTGTTTCTCAGTGAAAAAAGGGAAAAATCTTTTTTGGAGGGAAAAGGACCAAAATGCAGGCAGGTGGACTCCGTGGAGGGTGGATGGGAAGTTGCTCCTGCCCTGGCACCTAGAGCCCCAGCTGTTGTTCCAGGCGCTCTCTGATACCAGAGATCTCCTTGTGTCGTGTCATGACACTGTCTCCAGGAGTGATACTCAGGAAAATGAGGATCCAAAACTCGGCAGGTCATATCGCCTTATCAAGTAAATCCAGGGATGTTTGGCGGTGTGTCAGAGGGTTAAGGGCTTGTGGCGCTCGCGAAAAGAGGGGACAGGTGGGAGGATCTGGGGTCTGGCCCCCAGACCCCCACCTGCAGGGAAGTCGCTTTAAGGGGGTGAAGCAGGTGTTTAGGGGCTCTATCTTTCTCCCCCCACTCTGTATTTCCCCTCCTCTCTCCTTTTTTCTCTGTCAGATGCAAGGTCAGTAACAACAGCAACAACAACAACAACAACAACAACAATAACCACCACCACAGTGACCAAGCAACAAGGGCAGCGAAAGGGGAACATATGGAGTGCAGGAGCTGTGGATTATTGGTGGCGCAGGCACTGAGCTGTGGCAATAAGCCCTTGAGGCAATTAATAAATAAATGAATTAGTAATACAGGTAGCAGACATGTATATGTCCCTGTGTGTTTCCACTGAGTTAATGTCAATGCACTTTTATTTATTTCTTCATTTATTTATTACCTTGTCACGAGAATTTCTTTCCATTGCTAAAAAAAAGTGTCCCATCAAGGGTACCAGGTGGTGCCACACCCAGGTAAGCACTCAGGTGACAGTGCAGGAGGACTGGGCTTCAAGACCCTGGTCCCCAACTGCCGGTGGAAATCTTTACAAGTGGTGCAGAAGTGCTGCAGGTGTCTCTCTGTGTCTCAAACTCTCTGTGCCTCCATTCCCTCTCAACTCCTGACCATTTATTCCAATAAATAATCAAGAACATAGAAAGTAAAAGAAGAAAAAGAAAAAGAAAAAGAAAGGAAAATGAAATATTCCACTATTTCAAGGGGCTACTCAGGACACTGCTTTCCTTGTTAAGATCCTCACAGCAACCATATTCAGAAAGGCAAAGACGCCATGTATGTTTTAACCCAGTTTTTATATTTATTTATTTATTTATGTACTTATTCAATTTTGTTATTGATAAATTAATGCTTTACATTTGACAGCAGACTAGAGCTCTGAAACCAGCGGTCTCAGCTACCCCTATAGATGGTGCTTTGCCTGTACAATACCAATCCATTGACGTGTCCATCCATCCATCCATCCATCCATCCATCATCCATCCATCCACCAGTCAACCAAGCTAAGTACAAAAGGAGGTCTCTCCTTGAATGATGAAGACAATCAACGCTGCACAGGTAGGTTGCAAAGGAGCCAGTTCGGCTGAATAGGGCAGTGGGGCTGAACCAGGGAATGTGTTGGCGGGTGTGGGTGTGGGTGGGGTGAGCCGGTGACCCTGTGAGCTGGGTCACATCAGGGAAGGGAGGGGGTGGAAGGGGTTGCAAGCAGCGGTCACTGGAGAACCTTCACGAGTGCTGGAGCTGGTGAGCAGGGCACCCGGAAGAGAGGACAGACAAGAGGAGAGAAGCAAGGTGCAGAGGAGCGGAGAGGGGAAAGGATGGAGAGGAGAGGAGAGGACAGGAGAGGACAGGAGTGGAGGGGACCTGAGAAACCTACCTGGACATAGGCAGCATACAGACATCCAGGAAGGCAGGCAGGCATGCAGGCAGCTCTGGCCTGGGCTCCCTGGATCCCGGGTACACCTCCTTCTTTCTTCTCTTGGCTGCCAGCCCTGAGGTCCCTCGTCGGTCAGCACTGTCTTCCTATCCTTCTGTCCCTGTGTGCCAGGGCCCTGGCGTCTGGGCGCTGCTGCCTGACCTAGTGGCAGGGCAGGTGGGCTGCCCAGTGCCGGTGTGGCCAGCACACAATGCCGGGGGCTAGGACATCACAGATGGCTCCTGCGGTTGCTAGGTAGCGGGGACCCTGCCCATCCAGTGGACCAGCAGCCATGACCCCGAACCTTAACTTGACCTGAGGGGTGGTGGCCAGCCACCAGACACAGAGCCCCAGGCCAAAACTGGTGGTGGCCAGCCACCAGAGCCAGAGCCCAAGGCCAAAACAGGAGCAGGTGGGCCGGGCCTAGGGGCTATGGGCAGAGTGGGGGGTGTCTGGCCACGGGGCAGGCATCTGACAGCCCAGGGCTGGGGGCCAAGGGCCGCCAGGCCCCTGTCCCACCATGTGCACTTACACACAGTCCTGCTGACTGACTGACAGTCCCCCCCCCCCAGAGATACCCACACCAGGTCCCTGGGTGCCCTGAGCTGCCCCTGAGGTTGGGTGGGTGACTGCCTGGACACATGCCTCCATAGTGGAGGCCTCTATTAATACCATTGCCTACTGACAGCTGCCCTCCTTCCCCTCCTCCTCCTCCTCCTCCTCCTCCTCCTCCTCCTCCTCCTCTTCCTTCACCTCCTCCTCAACTTCCTCATCCTCAGAGGGACTCACTTTGGGCATCTGCTCTGGCTGCTGCAGCTTCTATCCAGTGGGTGGGTGCAGGTATCTGGTCCTGTCAGTCCCTGATTCCTGGGACCTTCCATGCCTCCAGCTCCCCCCACTCTCTAGACCAGACACTTCCTCAAGGATGCCCTCTTTCCCCTTGCCCCCTGTTCCCCAGCTCCCCAACTAACATCTACTGTGTGCCTCCCTGCGCTACTTTCCTGCCACCCTGCTGCTTCCCTTCAGCCCTGGGTTACCTGGGCCAGCCCAGCTGCCATCTCACCATCCAGCAGGGGGACCTGCCCTAACCCCCTGCCACCACACCCACACACAGCACTGCAAACCCTCAGGGGCTCCCCTGCCTGCAGTCTGCCTCTCAACCAGTCTCCTTCTGCCCCCTTGCCCCCTTACAGCCTCTGCCATGGCCCCCCACAGACACCTGGGCATGAGCAGCCCACACATGCAACACTCTCCCATCTCCCTGCCACTCCATTTGCTCTAAGGCTGTCAAGAGTCTTTTTTTCTGGCTGTAGGGGAGTTGAGACTGTCCAATGTCCTGGGGAGCAAGAACTGCAAACAATCCATCTACAATGTAACATTTGGGTCTCAGGCTGTCCAATCCCTAGTGCACTGTGCAGGCCTATGAGTGGCAAAAACACCCTATTCTGAGCACGACATCTGGCTGGGCTAGTGGCTCTTTCTGTGGACTAGGACACAGACAGACAGACAGAGTTTTCAGGTTCAAAACCTATACTTCCCAGAAGATGGTCATGCAGTACGGTTAAAAAAAAAAAAAAAAAAAAAAAAAAAAAAAAAGGCTTTTTTATTTTTTTTCCCCCTGCTTGGGTAACCAGTCTGCTGCCTGTTTCTCAGTGAAAAAAGGGAAAAATCTTTTTTGGAGGGAAAAGGACCAAAATGCAGGCAGGTGGACTCCGTGGAGGGTGGATGGGAAGTTGCTCCTGCCCTGGCACTAGAGCCCCAGCTGTTGTTCCAGGCGCTCTCTGATACCAGAGATCTCCTTGTGTCGTGTCATGACACTGTCTCCAGGAGTGATACTCAGGAAAATGAGGATCCAAAACTCGGCAGGTCATATCGCCTTATCAAGTAAATCCAGGGATGTTTGGCGGTGTGTCAGAGGGTTAAGGGCTTGTGGCGCTCGCGAAAAGAGGGGACAGGTGGGAGGATCTGGGGTCTGGCCCCCAGACCCCCACCTGCAGGGAAGTCGCTTTAAGGGGGTGAAGCAGGTGTTTAGGGGCTCTATCTTTCTCCCCCCACTCTGTATTTCCCCTCCTCTCTCCTTTTTTCTCTGTCAGATGCAAGGTCAGTAACAACAGCAACAACAACAACAACAACAACAACAATAACCACCACCACAGTGACCAAGCAACAAGGGCAGCGAAAGGGGAACATATGGAGTGCAGGAGCTGTGGATTATTGGTGGCGCAGGCACTGAGCTGTGGCAATAAGCCCTTGAGGCAATTAATAAATAAATGAATTAGTAATACAGGTAGCAGACATGTATATGTCCCTGTGTGTTTCCACTGAGTTAATGTCAATGCACTTTTATTTATTTCTTCATTTATTTATTACCTTGTCACGAGAATTTCTTTCCATTGCTAAAAAAAAGTGTCCCATCAAGGGTACCAGGTGGTGCCACACCCAGGTAAGCACTCAGGTGACAGTGCAGGAGGACTGGGCTTCAAGACCCTGGTCCCCAACTGCCGGTGGAAATCTTTACAAGTGGTGCAGAAGTGCTGCAGGTGTCTCTCTGTGTCTCAAACTCTCTGTGCCTCCATTCCCTCTCAACTCCTGACCATTTATTCCAATAAATAATCAAGAACATAGAAAGTAAAAGAAGAAAAAGAAAAAGAAAAAGAAAGGAAAATGAAATATTCCACTATTTCAAGGGGCTACTCAGGACACTGCTTTCCTTGTTAAGATCCTCACAGCAACCATATTCAGAAAGGCAAAGACGCCATGTATGTTTTAACCCAGTTTTTATATTTATTTATTTATTTATGTACTTATTCAATTTTGTTATTGATAAATTAATGCTTTACATTTGACAGCAGACTAGAGCTCTGAAACCAGCGGTCTCAGCTACCCCTATAGATGGTGCTTTGCCTGTACAATACCAATCCATTGACGTGTCCATCCATCCATCCATCCATCCATCCATCATCCATCCATCCACCAGTCAACCAAGCTAAGTACAAAAGGAGGTCTCTCCTTGAATGATGAAGACAATCAACGCTGCACAGGTAGGTTGCAAAGGAGCCAGTTCGGCTGAATAGGGCAGTGGGGCTGAACCAGGGAATGTGTTGGCGGGTGTGGGTGTGGGTGGGGTGAGCCGGTGACCCTGTGAGCTGGGTCACATCAGGGAAGGGAGGGGGTGGAAGGGGTTGCAAGCAGCGGTCACTGGAGAACCTTCACGAGTGCTGGAGCTGGTGAGCAGGGCACCCGGAAGAGAGGACAGACAAGAGGAGAGAAGCAAGGTGCAGAGGAGCGGAGAGGGGAAAGGATGGAGAGGAGAGGAGAGGACAGGAGAGGACAGGAGTGGAGGGGACCTGAGAAACCTACCTGGACATAGGCAGCATACAGACATCCAGGAAGGCAGGCAGGCATGCAGGCAGCTCTGGCCTGGGCTCCCTGGATCCCGGGTACACCTCCTTCTTTCTTCTCTTGGCTGCCAGCCCTGAGGTCCCTCGTCGGTCAGCACTGTCTTCCTATCCTTCTGTCCCTGTGTGCCAGGGCCCTGGCGTCTGGGCGCTGCTGCCTGACCTAGTGGCAGGGCAGGTGGGCTGCCCAGTGCCGGTGTGGCCAGCACACAATGCCGGGGGCTAGGACATCACAGATGGCTCCTGCGGTTGCTAGGTAGCGGGGACCCTGCCCATCCAGTGGACCAGCAGCCATGACCCCGAACCTTAACTTGACCTGAGGGGTGGTGGCCAGCCACCAGACACAGAGCCCCAGGCCAAAACTGGTGGTGGCCAGCCACCAGAGCCAGAGCCCAAGGCCAAAACAGGAGCAGGTGGGCCGGGCCTAGGGGCTATGGGCAGAGTGGGGGGTGTCTGGCCACGGGGCAGGCATCTGACAGCCCAGGGCTGGGGGCCAAGGGCCGCCAGGCCCCTGTCCCACCATGTGCACTTACACACAGTCCTGCTGACTGACTGACAGTCCCCCCCCCCCCAGAGATACCCACACCAGGTCCCTGGGTGCCCTGAGCTGCCCCTGAGGTTGGGTGGGTGACTGCCTGGACACATGCCTCCATAGTGGAGGCCTCTATTAATACCATTGCCTACTGACAGCTGCCCTCCTTCCCCTCCTCCTCCTCCTCCTCCTCCTCCTCCTCCTCCTCCTCCTCTTCCTTCACCTCCTCCTCAACTTCCTCATCCTCAGAGGGACTCACTTTGGGCATCTGCTCTGGCTGCTGCAGCTTCTATCCAGTGGGTGGGTGCAGGTATCTGGTCCTGTCAGTCCCTGATTCCTGGGACCTTCCATGCCTCCAGCTCCCCCCACTCTCTAGACCAGACACTTCCTCAAGGATGCCCTCTTTCCCCTTGCCCCCTGTTCCCCAGCTCCCCAACTAACATCTACTGTGTGCCTCCCTGCGCTACTTTCCTGCCACCCTGCTGCTTCCCTTCAGCCCTGGGTTACCTGGGCCAGCCCAGCTGCCATCTCACCATCCAGCAGGGGGACCTGCCCTAACCCCCTGCCACCACACCCACACACAGCACTGCAAACCCTCAGGGGCTCCCCTGCCTGCAGTCTGCCTCTCAACCAGTCTCCTTCTGCCCCCTTGCCCCCTTACAGCCTCTGCCATGGCCCCCCACAGACACCTGGGCATGAGCAGCCCACACATGCAACACTCTCCCATCTCCCTGCCACTCCATTTGCTCTAAGGCTGTCAAGAGTCTTTTTTTCTGGCTGTAGGGGAGTTGAGACTGTCCAATGTCCTGGGGAGCAAGAACTGCAAACAATCCATCTACAATGTAACATTTGGGTCTCAGGCTGTCCAATCCCTAGTGCACTGTGCAGGCCTATGAGTGGCAAAAACACCCTATTCTGAGCACGACATCTGGCTGGGCTAGTGGCTCTTTCTGTGGACTAGGACACAGACAGACAGACAGAGTTTTCAGGTTCAAAACCTATACTTCCCAGAAGATGGTCATGCAGTACGGTTAAAAAAAAAAAAAAAAAAAAAAAAAAAAAAAAAAAAAAGGCTTTTTTATTTTTTTTCCCCCTGCTTGGGTAACCAGTCTGCTGCCTGTTTCTCAGTGAAAAAAGGGAAAAATCTTTTTTGGAGGGAAAAGGACCAAAATGCAGGCAGGTGGACTCCGTGGAGGGTGGATGGGAAGTTGCTCCTGCCCTGGCACTAGAGCCCCAGCTGCTGTTCCAGGCGCTCTCTGATACCAGAGATCTCCTTGTGTCGTGTCATGACACTGTCTCCAGGAGTGATACTCAGGAAAATGAGGATCCAAAACTCGGCAGGTCATATCGCCTTATCAAGTAAATCCAGGGATGTTTGGCGGTGTGTCAGAGGGTTAAGGGCTTGTGGCGCTCGCGAAAAGAGGGGACAGGTGGGAGGATCTGGGGTCTGGCCCCCAGACCCCCACCTGCAGGGAAGTCGCCTTAAGGGGGTGAAGCAGGTGTTTAGGGGCTCTATCTTTCTCCCCCCACTCTGTATTTCCCCTCCTCTCTCCTTTTTTCTCTGTCAGATGCAAGGTCAGTAACAACAGCAACAACAACAACAACAACAACAACAATAACCACCACCACAGTGACCAAGCAACAAGGGCAGCGAAAGGGGAACATATGGAGTGCAGGAGCTGTGGATTATTGGTGGCGCAGGCACTGAGCTGTGGCAATAAGCCCTTGAGGCAATCAATAAATAAATGAATTAGTAATACAGGTAGCAGACATGTATATGTCCCTGTGTGTTTCCACTGAGTTAATGTCAATGCACTTTTATTTATTTCTTCATTTATTTATTACCTTGCCACGAGAATTTCTTTCTATTGCTAAAAAAAAGTGTCCCATCAAGGGTACCAGGTGGTGCCACACCCAGGTAAGCACTCAGGTGACAGTGCAGGAGGACTGGGCTTCAAGACCCTGGTCCCCAACTGCCGGTGGAAATCTTTACAAGTGGTGCAGAAGTGCTGCAGGTGTCTCTCTGTGTCTCAAACTCTCTGTGCCTCCATTCCCTCTCAACTCCTGACCATTTATTCCAATAAATAATCAAGAACATAGAAAGTAAAAGAAGAAAAAGAAAAAGAAAAAGAAAGGAAAATGAAATATTCCACTATTTCAAGGGGCTACTCAGGACACTGCTTTCCTTGTTAAGATCCTCACAGCAACCATATTCAGAAAGGCAAAGACGCCATGTATGTTTTAACCCAGTTTTTATATTTATTTATTTATTTATGTACTTATTCAATTTTGTTATTGATAAATTAATGCTTTACATTTGACAGCAGACTAGAGCTCTGAAACCAGCGGTCTCAGCTACCCCTATAGATGGTGCTTTGCCTGTACAATACCAATCCATTGACGTGTCCATCCATCCATCCATCCATCCATCCATCCATCATCCATCCATCCACCAGTCAACCAAGCTAAGTACAAAAGGAGGTCTCTCCTTGAATGATGAAGACAATCAACGCTGCACAGGTAGGTTGCAAAGGAGCCAGTTCGGCTGAATAGGGCAGTGGGGCTGAACCAGGGAATGTGTTGGCGGGTGTGGGTGTGGGTGGGGTGAGCCGGTGACCCTGTGAGCTGGGTCACATCAGGGAAGGGAGGGGGTGGAAGGGGTTGCAAGCAGCGGTCACTGGAGAACCTTCACGAGTGCTGGAGCTGGTGAGCAGGGCACCCGGAAGAGAGGACAGACAAGAGGAGAGAAGCAAGGTGCAGAGGAGCGGAGAGGGGAAAGGATGGAGAGGAGAGGAGAGGACAGGAGAGGACAGGAGTGGAGGGGACCTGAGAAACCTACCTGGACATAGGCAGCATACAGACATCCAGGAAGGCAGGCAGGCATGCAGGCAGCTCTGGCCTGGGCTCCCTGGATCCCGGGTACACCTCCTTCTTTCTTCTCTTGGCTGCCAGCCCTGAGGTCCCTCGTCGGTCAGCACTGTCTTCCTATCCTTCCGTCCCTGTGTGCCAGGGCCCTGGCGTCTGGGCGCTGCTGCCTGACCTAGTGGCAGGGCAGGTGGGCTGCCCAGTGCCAGTGTGGCCAGCACACAATGCCGGGGGCTAGGACATCACAGATGGCTCCTGCGGTTACTAGGTAGCGGGGACCCTGCCCATCCAGTGGACCAGCAGCCATGACCCCGAACCTTAACTTGACCTGAGGGGTGGTGGCCAGCCACCAGACACAGAGCCCCAGGCCAAAACTGGTGGTGGCCAGCCACCAGAGCCAGAGCCCAAGGCCAAAACAGGAGCAGGTGGGCCGGGCCTAGGGGCTATGGGCAGAGTGGGGGGTGTCTGGCCACGGGGCAGGCATCTGACAGCCCAGGGCTGGGGGCCAAGGGCCGCCAGGCCCCTGTCCCACCATGTGCACTTACACACAGTCCTGCTGACTGACTGACAGTCCCCCCCCCCCAGAGATACCCACACCAGGTCCCTGGGTGCCCTGAGCTGCCCCTGAGGTTGGGTGGGTGACTGCCTGGACACATGCCTCCATAGTGGAGGCCTCTATTAATACCATTGCCTACTGACAGCTGCCCTCCTTCCCCTCCTCCTCCTCCTCCTCCTCCTCCTCCTCCTCCTCCTCTTCCTTCACCTCCTCCTCAACTTCCTCATCCTCAGAGGGACTCACTTTGGGCATCTGCTCTGGCTGCTGCAGCTTCTATCCAGTGGGTGGGTGCAGGTATCTGGTCCTGTCAGTCCCTGATTCCTGGGACCTTCCATGCCTCCAGCTCCCCCCACTCTCTAGACCAGACACTTCCTCAAGGATGCCCTCTTTCCCCTTGCCCCCTGTTCCCCAGCTCCCCAACTAACATCTACTGTGTGCCTCCCTGCGCTACTTTCCTGCCACCCTGCTGCTTCCCTTCAGCCCTGGGTTACCTGGGCCAGCCCAGCTGCCATCTCACCATCCAGCAGGGGGACCTGCCCTAACCCCCTGCCACCACACCCACACACAGCACTGCAAACCCTCAGGGGCTCCCCTGCCTGCAGTCTGCCTCTCAACCAGTCTCCTTCTGCCCCCTTGCCCCCTTACAGCCTCTGCCATGGCCCCCCACAGACACCTGGGCATGAGCAGCCCACACATGCAACACTCTCCCATCTCCCTGCCACTCCATTTGCTCTAAGGCTGTCAAGAGTCTTTTTTTCTGGCTGTAGGGGAGTTGAGACTGTCCAATGTCCTGGGGAGCAAGAACTGCAAACAATCCATCTACAATGTAACATTTGGGTCTCAGGCTGTCCAATCCCTAGTGCACTGTGCAGGCCTATGAGTGGCAAAAACACCCTATTCTGAGCACGACATCTGGCTGGGCTAGTGGCTCTTTCTGTGGACTAGGACACAGACAGACAGACAGAGTTTTCAGGTTCAAAACCTATACTTCCCAGAAGATGGTCATGCAGTACGGTTAAAAAAAAAAAAAAAAAAAAAAAAAAGGCTTTTTTATTTTTTTTCCCCCTGCTTGGGTAACCAGTCTGCTGCCTGTTTCTCAGTGAAAAAAGGGAAAAATCTTTTTTGGAGGGAAAAGGACCAAAATGCAGGCAGGTGGACTCCGTGGAGGGTGGATGGGAAGTTGCTCCTGCCCTGGCACTAGAGCCCCAGCTGCTGTTCCAGGCGCTCTCTGATACCAGAGATCTCCTTGTGTCGTGTCATGACACTGTCTCCAGGAGTGATACTCAGGAAAATGAGGATCCAAAACTCGGCAGGTCATATCGCCTTATCAAGTAAATCCAGGGATGTTTGGCGGTGTGTCAGAGGGTTAAGGGCTTGTGGCGCTCGCGAAAAGAGGGGACAGGTGGGAGGATCTGGGGTCTGGCCCCCAGACCCCCACCTGCAGGGAAGTCGCTTTAAGGGGGTGAAGCAGGTGTTTAGGGGCTCTATCTTTCTCCCCCCACTCTGTATTTCCCCTCCTCTCTCCTTTTTTCTCTGTCAGATGCAAGGTCAGTAACAACAGCAACAACAACAACAACAACAACAACAATAACCACCACCACAGTGACCAAGCAACAAGGGCAGCGAAAGGGGAACATATGGAGTGCAGGAGCTGTGGATTATTGGTGGCGCAGGCACTGAGCTGTGGCAATAAGCCCTTGAGGCAATTAATAAATAAATGAATTAGTAATACAGGTAGCAGACATGTATATGTCCCTGTGTGTTTCCACTGAGTTAATGTCAATGCACTTTTATTTATTTCATTTATTTATTACCTTGTCACGAGAATTTCTTTCCATTGCTAAAAAAAAGTGTCCCATCAAGGGTACCAGGTGGTGCCACACCCAGGTAAGCACTCAGGTGACAGTGCAGGAGGACTGGGCTTCAAGACCCTGGTCCCCAACTGCCGGTGGAAATCTTTACAAGTGGTGCAGAAGTGCTGCAGGTGTCTCTCTGTGTCTCAAACTCTCTGTGCCTCCATTCCCTCTCAACTCCTGACCATTTATTCCAATAAATAATCAAGAACATAGAAAGTAAAAGAAGAAAAAGAAAAAGAAAAAGAAAGGAAAATGAAATATTCCACTATTTCAAGGGGCTACTCAGGACACTGCTTTCCTTGTTAAGATCCTCACAGCAACCATATTCAGAAAGGCAAAGACGCCATGTATGTTTTAACCCAGTTTTTATATTTATTTATTTATTTATGTACTTATTCAATTTTGTTATTGATAAATTAATGCTTTACATTTGACAGCAGACTAGAGCTCTGAAACCAGCGGTCTCAGCTACCCCTATAGATGGTGCTTTGCCTGTACAATACCAATCCATTGACGTGTCCATCCATCCATCCATCCATCCATCCATCATCCATCCATCCACCAGTCAACCAAGCTAAGTACAAAAGGAGGTCTCTCCTTGAATGATGAAGACAATCAACGCTGCACAGGTAGGTTGCAAAGGAGCCAGTTCGGCTGAATAGGGCAGTGGGGCTGAACCAGGGAATGTGTTGGCGGGTGTGGGTGTGGGTGGGGTGAGCCGGTGACCCTGTGAGCTGGGTCACATCAGGGAAGGGAGGGGGTGGAAGGGGTTGCAAGCAGCGGTCACTGGAGAACCTTCACGAGTGCTGGAGCTGGTGAGCAGGGCACCCGGAAGAGAGGACAGACAAGAGGAGAGAAGCAAGGTGCAGAGGAGCGGAGAGGGGAAAGGATGGAGAGGAGAGGAGAGGACAGGAGAGGACAGGAGTGGAGGGGACCTGAGAAACCTACCTGGACATAGGCAGCATACAGACATCCAGGAAGGCAGGCAGGCATGCAGGCAGCTCTGGCCTGGGCTCCCTGGATCCCGGGTACACCTCCTTCTTTCTTCTCTTGGCTGCCAGCCCTGAGGTCCCTCGTCGGTCAGCACTGTCTTCCTATCCTTCTGTCCCTGTGTGCCAGGGCCCTGGCGTCTGGGCGCTGCTGCCTGACCTAGTGGCAGGGCAGGTGGGCTGCCCAGTGCCGGTGTGGCCAGCACACAATGCCGGGGGCTAGGACATCACAGATGGCTCCTGCGGTTGCTAGGTAGCGGGGACCCTGCCCATCCAGTGGACCAGCAGCCATGACCCCGAACCTTAACTTGACCTGAGGGGTGGTGGCCAGCCACCAGACACAGAGCCCCAGGCCAAAACTGGTGGTGGCCAGCCACCAGAGCCAGAGCCCAAGGCCAAAACAGGAGCAGGTGGGCCGGGCCTAGGGGCTATGGGCAGAGTGGGGGGTGTCTGGCCACGGGGCAGGCATCTGACAGCCCAGGGCTGGGGGCCAAGGGCCGCCAGGCCCCTGTCCCACCATGTGCACTTACACACAGTCCTGCTGACTGACTGACAGTCCCCCCCCCCCCAGAGATACCCACACCAGGTCCCTGGGTGCCCTGAGCTGCCCCTGAGGTTGGGTGGGTGACTGCCTGGACACATGCCTCCATAGTGGAGGCCTCTATTAATACCATTGCCTACTGACAGCTGCCCTCCTTCCCCTCCTCCTCCTCCTCCTCCTCCTCCTCCTCCTCCTCCTCCTCTTCCTTCACCTCCTCCTCAACTTCCTCATCCTCAGAGGGACTCACTTTGGGCATCTGCTCTGGCTGCTGCAGCTTCTATCCAGTGGGTGGGTGCAGGTATCTGGTCCTGTCAGTCCCTGATTCCTGGGACCTTCCATGCCTCCAGCTCCCCCCACTCTCTAGACCAGACACTTCCTCAAGGATGCCCTCTTTCCCCTTGCCCCCTGTTCCCCAGCTCCCCAACTAACATCTACTGTGTGCCTCCCTGCGCTACTTTCCTGCCACCCTGCTGCTTCCCTTCAGCCCTGGGTTACCTGGGCCAGCCCAGCTGCCATCTCACCATCCAGCAGGGGGACCTGCCCTAACCCCCTGCCACCACACCCACACACAGCACTGCAAACCCTCAGGGGCTCCCCTGCCTGCAGTCTGCCTCTCAACCAGTCTCCTTCTGCCCCCTTGCCCCCTTACAGCCTCTGCCATGGCCCCCCACAGACACCTGGGCATGAGCAGCCCACACATGCAACACTCTCCCATCTCCCTGCCACTCCATTTGCTCTAAGGCTGTCAAGAGTCTTTTTTTCTGGCTGTAGGGGAGTTGAGACTGTCCAATGTCCTGGGGAGCAAGAACTGCAAACAATCCATCTACAATGTAACATTTGGGTCTCAGGCTGTCCAATCCCTAGTGCACTGTGCAGGCCTATGAGTGGCAAAAACACCCTATTCTGAGCACGACATCTGGCTGGGCTAGTGGCTCTTTCTGTGGACTAGGACACAGACAGACAGACAGAGTTTTCAGGTTCAAAACCTATACTTCCCAGAAGATGGTCATGCAGTACGGTTAAAAAAAAAAAAAAAAAAAAAAAAAAGGCTTTTTTATTTTTTTTCCCCCTGCTTGGGTAACCAGTCTGCTGCCTGTTTCTCAGTGAAAAAAGGGAAAAATCTTTTTTGGAGGGAAAAGGACCAAAATGCAGGCAGGTGGACTCCGTGGAGGGTGGATGGGAAGTTGCTCCTGCCCTGGCACTAGAGCCCCAGCTGCTGTTCCAGGCGCTCTCTGATACCAGAGATCTCCTTGTGTCGTGTCATGACACTGTCTCCAGGAGTGATACTCAGGAAAATGAGGATCCAAAACTCGGCAGGTCATATCGCCTTATCAAGTAAATCCAGGGATGTTTGGCGGTGTGTCAGAGGGTTAAGGGCTTGTGGCGCTCGCGAAAAGAGGGGACAGGTGGGAGGATCTGGGGTCTGGCCCCCAGACCCCCACCTGCAGGGAAGTCGCCTTAAGGGGGTGAAGCAGGTGTTTAGGGGCTCTATCTTTCTCCCCCCACTCTGTATTTCCCCTCCTCTCTCCTTTTTTCTCTGTCAGATGCAAGGTCAGTAACAACAGCAACAACAACAACAACAACAACAACAATAACCACCACCACAGTGACCAAGCAACAAGGGCAGCGAAAGGGGAACATATGGAGTGCAGGAGCTGTGGATTATTGGTGGCGCAGGCACTGAGCTGTGGCAATAAGCCCTTGAGGCAATCAATAAATAAATGAATTAGTAATACAGGTAGCAGACATGTATATGTCCCTGTGTGTTTCCACTGAGTTAATGTCAATGCACTTTTATTTATTTCTTCATTTATTTATTACCTTGCCACGAGAATTTCTTTCTATTGCTAAAAAAAAGTGTCCCATCAAGGGTACCAGGTGGTGCCACACCCAGGTAAGCACTCAGGTGACAGTGCAGGAGGACTGGGCTTCAAGACCCTGGTCCCCAACTGCCGGTGGAAATCTTTACAAGTGGTGCAGAAGTGCTGCAGGTGTCTCTCTGTGTCTCAAACTCTCTGTGCCTCCATTCCCTCTCAACTCCTGACCATTTATTCCAATAAATAATCAAGAACATAGAAAGTAAAAGAAGAAAAAGAAAAAGAAAAAGAAAGGAAAATGAAATATTCCACTATTTCAAGGGGCTACTCAGGACACTGCTTTCCTTGTTAAGATCCTCACAGCAACCATATTCAGAAAGGCAAAGACGCCATGTATGTTTTAACCCAGTTTATTCATTTATTTATTTATTTATTTATTTATGTACTTATTCAATTTTGTTATTGATAAATTAATGCTTTACATTTGACAGCAGACTAGAGCTCTGAAACCAGCGGTCTCAGCTACCCCTATAGATGGTGCTTTGCCTGTACAATACCAATCCATTGACGTGTCCATCCATCCATCCATCCATCCATCCATCCATCCATCCATCATCCATCCATCCACCAGTCAACCAAGCTAAGTACAAAAGGAGGTCTCTCCTTGAATGATGAAGACAATCAACGCTGCACAGGTAGGTTGCAAAGGAGCCAGTTCGGCTGAATAGGGCAGTGGGGCTGAACCAGGGAATGTGTTGGCGGGTGTGGGTGTGGGTGGGGTGAGCCGGTGACCCTGTGAGCTGGGTCACATCAGGGAAGGGAGGGGGTGGAAGGGGTTGCAAGCAGCGGTCACTGGAGAACCTTCACGAGTGCTGGAGCTGGTGAGCAGGGCACCCGGAAGAGAGGACAGACAAGAGGAGAGAAGCAAGGTGCAGAGGAGCGGAGAGGGGAAAGGATGGAGAGGAGAGGAGAGGACAGGAGAGGACAGGAGTGGAGGGGACCTGAGAAACCTACCTGGACATAGGCAGCATACAGACATCCAGGAAGGCAGGCAGGCATGCAGGCAGCTCTGGCCTGGGCTCCCTGGATCCCGGGTACACCTCCTTCTTTCTTCTCTTGGCTGCCAGCCCTGAGGTCCCTCGTCGGTCAGCACTGTCTTCCTATCCTTCCGTCCCTGTGTGCCAGGGCCCTGGCGTCTGGGCGCTGCTGCCTGACCTAGTGGCAGGGCAGGTGGGCTGCCCAGTGCCAGTGTGGCCAGCACACAATGCCGGGGGCTAGGACATCACAGATGGCTCCTGCGGTTACTAGGTAGCGGGGACCCTGCCCATCCAGTGGACCAGCAGCCATGACCCCGAACCTTAACTTGACCTGAGGGGTGGTGGCCAGCCACCAGACACAGAGCCCCAGGCCAAAACTGGTGGTGGCCAGCCACCAGAGCCAGAGCCCAAGGCCAAAACAGGAGCAGGTGGGCCGGGCCTAGGGGCTATGGGCAGAGTGGGGGGTGTCTGGCCACGGGGCAGGCATCTGACAGCCCAGGGCTGGGGGCCAAGGGCCGCCAGGCCCCTGTCCCACCATGTGCACTTACACACAGTCCTGCTGACTGACTGACAGTCCCCCCCCCCCAGAGATACCCACACCAGGTCCCTGGGTGCCCTGAGCTGCCCCTGAGGTTGGGTGGGTGACTGCCTGGACACATGCCTCCATAGTGGAGGCCTCTATTAATACCATTGCCTACTGACAGCTGCCCTCCTTCCCCTCCTCCTCCTCCTCCTCCTCCTCCTCCTCCTCCTCCTCTTCCTTCACCTCCTCCTCAACTTCCTCATCCTCAGAGGGACTCACTTTGGGCATCTGCTCTGGCTGCTGCAGCTTCTATCCAGTGGGTGGGTGCAGGTATCTGGTCCTGTCAGTCCCTGATTCCTGGGACCTTCCATGCCTCCAGCTCCCCCCACTCTCTAGACCAGACACTTCCTCAAGGATGCCCTCTTTCCCCTTGCCCCCTGTTCCCCAGCTCCCCAACTAACATCTACTGTGTGCCTCCCTGCGCTACTTTCCTGCCACCCTGCTGCTTCCCTTCAGCCCTGGGTTACCTGGGCCAGCCCAGCTGCCATCTCACCATCCAGCAGGGGGACCTGCCCTAACCCCCTGCCACCACACCCACACACAGCACTGCAAACCCTCAGGGGCTCCCCTGCCTGCAGTCTGCCTCTCAACCAGTCTCCTTCTGCCCCCTTGCCCCCTTACAGCCTCTGCCATGGCCCCCCACAGACACCTGGGCATGAGCAGCCCACACATGCAACACTCTCCCATCTCCCTGCCACTCCATTTGCTCTAAGGCTGTCAAGAGTCTTTTTTTCTGGCTGTAGGGGAGTTGAGACTGTCCAATGTCCTGGGGAGCAAGAACTGCAAACAATCCATCTACAATGTAACATTTGGGTCTCAGGCTGTCCAATCCCTAGTGCACTGTGCAGGCCTATGAGTGGCAAAAACACCCTATTCTGAGCACGACATCTGGCTGGGCTAGTGGCTCTTTCTGTGGACTAGGACACAGACAGACAGACAGAGTTTTCAGGTTCAAAACCTATACTTCCCAGAAGATGGTCATGCAGTACGGTTAAAAAAAAAAAAAAAAAAAAAAAAAAAGGCTTTTTTATTTTTTTTCCCCCTGCTTGGGTAACCAGTCTGCTGCCTGTTTCTCAGTGAAAAAAGGGAAAAATCTTTTTTGGAGGGAAAAGGACCAAAATGCAGGCAGGTGGACTCCGTGGAGGGTGGATGGGAAGTTGCTCCTGCCCTGGCACTAGAGCCCCAGCTGCTGTTCCAGGCGCTCTCTGATACCAGAGATCTCCTTGTGTCGTGTCATGACACTGTCTCCAGGAGTGATACTCAGGAAAATGAGGATCCAAAACTCGGCAGGTCATATCGCCTTATCAAGTAAATCCAGGGATGTTTGGCGGTGTGTCAGAGGGTTAAGGGCTTGTGGCGCTCGCGAAAAGAGGGGACAGGTGGGAGGATCTGGGGTCTGGCCCCCAGACCCCCACCTGCAGGGAAGTCGCCTTAAGGGGGTGAAGCAGGTGTTTAGGGGCTCTATCTTTCTCCCCCCACTCTGTATTTCCCCTCCTCTCTCCTTTTTTCTCTGTCAGATGCAAGGTCAGTAACAACAGCAACAACAACAACAACAACAACAACAATAACCACCACCACAGTGACCAAGCAACAAGGGCAGCGAAAGGGGAACATATGGAGTGCAGGAGCTGTGGATTATTGGTGGCGCAGGCACTGAGCTGTGGCAATAAGCCCTTGAGGCAATCAATAAATAAATGAATTAGTAATACAGGTAGCAGACATGTATATGTCCCTGTGTGTTTCCACTGAGTTAATGTCAATGCACTTTTATTTATTTCTTCATTTATTTATTACCTTGCCACGAGAATTTCTTTCCATTGCTAAAAAAAAGTGTCCCATCAAGGGTACCAGGTGGTGCCACACCCAGGTAAGCACTCAGGTGACAGTGCAGGAGGACTGGGCTTCAAGACCCTGGTCCCCAACTGCCGGGGGAAATCTTTACAAGTGGTGCAGAAGTGCTGCAGGTGTCTCTCTGTGTCTCAAACTCTCTGTGCCTCCATTCCCTCTCAACTCCTGACCATTTATTCCAATAAATAATCAAGAACATAGAAAGTAAAAGAAGAAAAAGAAAAAGAAAAAGAAAGGAAAATGAAATATTCCACTATTTCAAGGGGCTACTCAGGACACTGCTTTCCTTGTTAAGATCCTCACAGCAACCATATTCAGAAAGGCAAAGACGCCATGTATGTTTTAACCCAGTTTTTATATTTATTTATTTATTTATGTACTTATTCAATTTTGTTATTGATAAATTAATGCTTTACATTTGACAGCAGACTAGAGCTCTGAAACCAGCGGTCTCAGCTACCCCTATAGATGGTGCTTTGCCTGTACAATACCAATCCATTGACGTGTCCATCCATCCATCCATCCATCCATCCATCATCCATCCATCCACCAGTCAACCAAGCTAAGTACAAAAGGAGGTCTCTCCTTGAATGATGAAGACAATCAACGCTGCACAGGTAGGTTGCAAAGGAGCCAGTTCGGCTGAATAGGGCAGTGGGGCTGAACCAGGGAATGTGTTGGCGGGTGTGGGTGTGGGTGGGGTGAGCCGGTGACCCTGTGAGCTGGGTCACATCAGGGAAGGGAGGGGGTGGAAGGGGTTGCAAGCAGCGGTCACTGGAGAACCTTCACGAGTGCTGGAGCTGGTGAGCAGGGCACCCGGAAGAGAGGACAGACAAGAGGAGAGAAGCAAGGTGCAGAGGAGCGGAGAGGGGAAAGGATGGAGAGGAGAGGAGAGGACAGGAGAGGACAGGAGTGGAGGGGACCTGAGAAACCTACCTGGACATAGGCAGCATACAGACATCCAGGAAGGCAGGCAGGCATGCAGGCAGCTCTGGCCTGGGCTCCCTGGATCCCGGGTACACCTCCTTCTTTCTTCTCTTGGCTGCCAGCCCTGAGGTCCCTCGTCGGTCAGCACTGTCTTCCTATCCTTCTGTCCCTGTGTGCCAGGGCCCTGGCGTCTGGGCGCTGCTGCCTGACCTAGTGGCAGGGCAGGTGGGCTGCCCAGTGCCGGTGTGGCCAGCACACAATGCCGGGGGCTAGGACATCACAGATGGCTCCTGCGGTTGCTAGGTAGCGGGGACCCTGCCCATCCAGTGGACCAGCAGCCATGACCCCGAACCTTAACTTGACCTGAGGGGTGGTGGCCAGCCACCAGACACAGAGCCCCAGGCCAAAACTGGTGGTGGCCAGCCACCAGAGCCAGAGCCCAAGGCCAAAACAGGAGCAGGTGGGCCGGGCCTAGGGGCTATGGGCAGAGTGGGGGGTGTCTGGCCACGGGGCAGGCATCTGACAGCCCAGGGCTGGGGGCCAAGGGCCGCCAGGCCCCTGTCCCACCATGTGCACTTACACACAGTCCTGCTGACTGACTGACAGTCCCCCCCCCCCAGAGATACCCACACCAGGTCCCTGGGTGCCCTGAGCTGCCCCTGAGGTTGGGTGGGTGACTGCCTGGACACATGCCTCCATAGTGGAGGCCTCTATTAATACCATTGCCTACTGACAGCTGCCCTCCTTCCCCTCCTCCTCCTCCTCCTCCTCCTCCTCCTCCTCCTCTTCCTTCACCTCCTCCTCAACTTCCTCATCCTCAGAGGGACTCACTTTGGGCATCTGCTCTGGCTGCTGCAGCTTCTATCCAGTGGGTGGGTGCAGGTATCTGGTCCTGTCAGTCCCTGATTCCTGGGACCTTCCATGCCTCCAGCTCCCCCCACTCTCTAGACCAGACACTTCCTCAAGGATGCCCTCTTTCCCCTTGCCCCCTGTTCCCCAGCTCCCCAACTAACATCTACTGTGTGCCTCCCTGCGCTACTTTCCTGCCACCCTGCTGCTTCCCTTCAGCCCTGGGTTACCTGGGCCAGCCCAGCTGCCATCTCACCATCCAGCAGGGGGACCTGCCCTAACCCCCTGCCACCACACCCACACACAGCACTGCAAACCCTCAGGGGCTCCCCTGCCTGCAGTCTGCCTCTCAACCAGTCTCCTTCTGCCCCCTTGCCCCCTTACAGCCTCTGCCATGGCCCCCCACAGACACCTGGGCATGAGCAGCCCACACATGCAACACTCTCCCATCTCCCTGCCACTCCATTTGCTCTAAGGCTGTCAAGAGTCTTTTTTTCTGGCTGTAGGGGAGTTGAGACTGTCCAATGTCCTGGGGAGCAAGAACTGCAAACAATCCATCTACAATGTAACATTTGGGTCTCAGGCTGTCCAATCCCTAGTGCACTGTGCAGGCCTATGAGTGGCAAAAACACCCTATTCTGAGCACGACATCTGGCTGGGCTAGTGGCTCTTTCTGTGGACTAGGACACAGACAGACAGACAGAGTTTTCAGGTTCAAAACCTATACTTCCCAGAAGATGGTCATGCAGTACGGTTAAAAAAAAAAAAAAAAAAAAAAAAAAAGGCTTTTTTATTTTTTTTCCCCCTGCTTGGGTAACCAGTCTGCTGCCTGTTTCTCAGTGAAAAAAGGGAAAAATCTTTTTTGGAGGGAAAAGGACCAAAATGCAGGCAGGTGGACTCCGTGGAGGGTGGATGGGAAGTTGCTCCTGCCCTGGCACTAGAGCCCCAGCTGCTGTTCCAGGCGCTCTCTGATACCAGAGATCTCCTTGTGTCGTGTCATGACACTGTCTCCAGGAGTGATACTCAGGAAAATGAGGATCCAAAACTCGGCAGGTCATATCGCCTTATCAAGTAAATCCAGGGATGTTTGGCGGTGTGTCAGAGGGTTAAGGGCTTGTGGCGCTCGCGAAAAGAGGGGACAGGTGGGAGGATCTGGGGTCTGGCCCCCAGACCCCCACCTGCAGGGAAGTCGCTTTAAGGGGGTGAAGCAGGTGTTTAGGGGCTCTATCTTTCTCCCCCCACTCTGTATTTCCCCTCCTCTCTCCTTTTTTCTCTGTCAGATGCAAGGTCAGTAACAACAGCAACAACAACAACAACAACAACAACAATAACCACCACCACAGTGACCAAGCAACAAGGGCAGCGAAAGGGGAACATATGGAGTGCAGGAGCTGTGGATTATTGGTGGCGCAGGCACTGAGCTGTGGCAATAAGCCCTTGAGGCAATTAATAAATAAATGAATTAGTAATACAGGTAGCAGACATGTATATGTCCCTGTGTGTTTCCACTGAGTTAATGTCAATGCACTTTTATTTATTTCTTCATTTATTTATTACCTTGCCACGAGAATTTCTTTCCATTGCTAAAAAAAAGTGTCCCATCAAGGGTACCAGGTGGTGCCACACCCAGGTAAGCACTCAGGTGACAGTGCAGGAGGACTGGGCTTCAAGACCCTGGTCCCCAACTGCCGGTGGAAATCTTTACAAGTGGTGCAGAAGTGCTGCAGGTGTCTCTCTGTGTCTCAAACTCTCTGTGCCTCCATTCCCTCTCAACTCCTGACCATTTATTCCAATAAATAATCAAGAACATAGAAAGTAAAAGAAGAAAAAGAAAAAGAAAAAGAAAGGAAAATGAAATATTCCACTATTTCAAGGGGCTACTCAGGACACTGCTTTCCTTGTTAAGATCCTCACAGCAACCATATTCAGAAAGGCAAAGACGCCATGTATGTTTTAACCCAGTTTTTATATTTATTTATTTATTTATGTACTTATTCAATTTTGTTATTGATAAATTAATGCTTTACATTTGACAGCAGACTAGAGCTCTGAAACCAGCGGTCTCAGCTACCCCTATAGATGGTGCTTTGCCTGTACAATACCAATCCATTGACGTGTCCATCCATCCATCCATCCATCCATCCATCATCCATCCATCCACCAGTCAACCAAGCTAAGTACAAAAGGAGGTCTCTCCTTGAATGATGAAGACAATCAACGCTGCACAGGTAGGTTGCAAAGGAGCCAGTTCGGCTGAATAGGGCAGTGGGGCTGAACCAGGGAATGTGTTGGCGGGTGTGGGTGTGGGTGGGGTGAGCCGGTGACCCTGTGAGCTGGGTCACATCAGGGAAGGGAGGGGGTGGAAGGGGTTGCAAGCAGCGGTCACTGGAGAACCTTCACGAGTGCTGGAGCTGGTGAGCAGGGCACCCGGAAGAGAGGACAGACAAGAGGAGAGAAGCAAGGTGCAGAGGAGCGGAGAGGGGAAAGGATGGAGAGGAGAGGAGAGGACAGGAGAGGACAGGAGTGGAGGGGACCTGAGAAACCTACCTGGACATAGGCAGCATACAGACATCCAGGAAGGCAGGCAGGCATGCAGGCAGCTCTGGCCTGGGCTCCCTGGATCCCGGGTACACCTCCTTCTTTCTTCTCTTGGCTGCCAGCCCTGAGGTCCCTCGTCGGTCAGCACTGTCTTCCTATCCTTCTGTCCCTGTGTGCCAGGGCCCTGGCGTCTGGGCGCTGCTGCCTGACCTAGTGGCAGGGCAGGTGGGCTGCCCAGTGCCGGTGTGGCCAGCACACAATGCCGGGGGCATGCCGGGGGCTAGGACATCACAGATGGCTCCTGCGGTTGCTAGGTAGCGGGGACCCTGCCCATCCAGTGGACCAGCAGCCATGACCCCGAACCTTAACTTGACCTGAGGGGTGGTGGCCAGCCACCAGACACAGAGCCCCAGGCCAAAACTGGTGGTGGCCAGCCACCAGAGCCAGAGCCCAAGGCCAAAACAGGAGCAGGTGGGCCGGGCCTAGGGGCTATGGGCAGAGTGGGGGGTGTCTGGCCACGGGGCAGGCATCTGACAGCCCAGGGCTGGGGGCCAAGGGCCGCCAGGCCCCTGTCCCACCATGTGCACTTACACACAGTCCTGCTGACTGACTGACAGTCCCCCCCCCCCAGAGATACCCACACCAGGTCCCTGGGTGCCCTGAGCTGCCCCTGAGGTTGGGTGGGTGACTGCCTGGACACATGCCTCCATAGTGGAGGCCTCTATTAATACCATTGCCTACTGACAGCTGCCCTCCTTCCCCTCCTCCTCCTCCTCCTCCTCCTCCTCCTCCTCCTCCTCTTCCTTCACCTCCTCCTCAACTTCCTCATCCTCAGAGGGACTCACTTTGGGCATCTGCTCTGGCTGCTGCAGCTTCTATCCAGTGGGTGGGT
Source organism: Erinaceus europaeus (assembly GCF_950295315.1). Classification (NCBI taxonomy): domain Eukaryota; kingdom Metazoa; phylum Chordata; class Mammalia; order Eulipotyphla; family Erinaceidae; genus Erinaceus; species Erinaceus europaeus. The sequence continues at coordinate 35,634,848 of NC_080181.1, read as the reverse complement.
GCAGGTATCTGGTCCTGTCAGTCCCTGATTCCTGGGACCTTCCATGCCTCCAGCTCCCCCCACTCTCTAGACCAGACACTTCCTCAAGGATGCCCTCTTTCCCCTTGCCCCCTGTTCCCCAGCTCCCCAACTAACATCTACTGTGTGCCTCCCTGCGCTACTTTCCTGCCACCCTGCTGCTTCCCTTCAGCCCTGGGTTACCTGGGCCAGCCCAGCTGCCATCTCACCATCCAGCAGGGGGACCTGCCCTAACCCCCTGCCACCACACCCACACACAGCACTGCAAACCCTCAGGGGCTCCCCTGCCTGCAGTCTGCCTCTCAACCAGTCTCCTTCTGCCCCCTTGCCCCCTTACAGCCTCTGCCATGGCCCCCCACAGACACCTGGGCATGAGCAGCCCACACATGCAACACTCTCCCATCTCCCTGCCACTCCATTTGCTCTAAGGCTGTCAAGAGTCTTTTTTTCTGGCTGTAGGGGAGTTGAGACTGTCCAATGTCCTGGGGAGCAAGAACTGCAAACAATCCATCTACAATGTAACATTTGGGTCTCAGGCTGTCCAATCCCTAGTGCACTGTGCAGGCCTATGAGTGGCAAAAACACCCTATTCTGAGCACGACATCTGGCTGGGCTAGTGGCTCTTTCTGTGGACTAGGACACAGACAGACAGACAGAGTTTTCAGGTTCAAAACCTATACTTCCCAGAAGATGGTCATGCAGTACGGTTAAAAAAAAAAAAAAAAAAAAAAAAAAAAAAAAAAAAAAGGCTTTTTTATTTTTTTTCCCCCTGCTTGGGTAACCAGTCTGCTGCCTGTTTCTCAGTGAAAAAAGGGAAAAATCTTTTTTGGAGGGAAAAGGACCAAAATGCAGGCAGGTGGACTCCGTGGAGGGTGGATGGGAAGTTGCTCCTGCCCTGGCACTAGAGCCCCAGCTGCTGTTCCAGGCGCTCTCTGATACCAGAGATCTCCTTGTGTCGTGTCATGACACTGTCTCCAGGAGTGATACTCAGGAAAATGAGGATCCAAAACTCGGCAGGTCATATCGCCTTATCAAGTAAATCCAGGGATGTTTGGCGGTGTGTCAGAGGGTTAAGGGCTTGTGGCGCTCGCGAAAAGAGGGGACAGGTGGGAGGATCTGGGGTCTGGCCCCCAGACCCCCACCTGCAGGGAAGTCGCCTTAAGGGGGTGAAGCAGGTGTTTAGGGGCTCTATCTTTCTCCCCCCACTCTGTATTTCCCCTCCTCTCTCCTTTTTTCTCTGTCAGATGCAAGGTCAGTAACAACAGCAACAACAACAACAACAACAACAACAATAACCACCACCACAGTGACCAAGCAACAAGGGCAGCGAAAGGGGAACATATGGAGTGCAGGAGCTGTGGATTATTGGTGGCGCAGGCACTGAGCTGTGGCAATAAGCCCTTGAGGCAATCAATAAATAAATGAATTAGTAATACAGGTAGCAGACATGTATATGTCCCTGTGTGTTTCCACTGAGTTAATGTCAATGCACTTTTATTTATTTCTTCATTTATTTATTACCTTGCCACGAGAATTTCTTTCTATTGCTAAAAAAAAGTGTCCCATCAAGGGTACCAGGTGGTGCCACACCCAGGTAAGCACTCAGGTGACAGTGCAGGAGGACTGGGCTTCAAGACCCTGGTCCCCAACTGCCGGTGGAAATCTTTACAAGTGGTGCAGAAGTGCTGCAGGTGTCTCTCTGTGTCTCAAACTCTCTGTGCCTCCATTCCCTCTCAACTCCTGACCATTTATTCCAATAAATAATCAAGAACATAGAAAGTAAAAGAAGAAAAAGAAAAAGAAAAAGAAAGGAAAATGAAATATTCCACTATTTCAAGGGGCTACTCAGGACACTGCTTTCCTTGTTAAGATCCTCACAGCAACCATATTCAGAAAGGCAAAGACGCCATGTATGTTTTAACCCAGTTTTTATATTTATTTATTTATTTATCTACTTATTCAATTTTGTTATTGATAAATTAATGCTTTACATTTGACAGCAGACTAGAGCTCTGAAACCAGCGGTCTCAGCTACCCCTATAGATGGTGCTTTGCCTGTACAATACCAATCCATTGACGTGTCCATCCATCCATCCATCCATCCATCCATCATCCATCCATCCACCAGTCAACCAAGCTAAGTACAAAAGGAGGTCTCTCCTTGAATGATGAAGACAATCAACGCTGCACAGGTAGGTTGCAAAGGAGCCAGTTCGGCTGAATAGGGCAATGGGGCTGAACCAGGGAATGTGTTGGCGGGTGTGGGTGTGGGTGGGGTGAGCCGGTGACCCTGTGAGCTGGGTCACATCAGGGAAGGGAGGGGGTGGAAGGGGTTGCAAGCAGCGGTCACTGGAGAACCTTCACGAGTGCTGGAGCTGGTGAGCAGGGCACCCGGAAGAGAGGACAGACAAGAGGAGAGAAGCAAGGTGCAGAGGAGCGGAGAGGGGAAAGGATGGAGAGGAGAGGACAGGAGAGGACAGGAGTGGAGGGGACCTGAGAAACCTACCTGGACATAGGCAGCATACAGACATCCAGGAAGGCAGGCAGGCATGCAGGCAGCTCTGGCCTGGGCTCCCTGGATCCCGGGTACACCTCCTTCTTTCTTCTCTTGGCTGCCAGCCCTGAGGTCCCTCGTCGGTCAGCACTGTCTTCCTATCCTTCTGTCCCTGTGTGCCAGGGCCCTGGCGTCTGGGCGCTGCTGCCTGACCTAGTGGCAGGGCAGGTGGGCTGCCCAGTGCCGGTGTGGCCAGCACACAATGCCGGGGGCTAGGACATCACAGATGGCTCCTGCGGTTGCTAGGTAGCGGGGACCCTGCCCATCCAGTGGACCAGCAGCCATGACCCCGAACCTTAACTTGACCTGAGGGGTGGTGGCCAGCCACCAGACACTGAGCCCCAGGCCAAAACTGGTGGTGGCCAGCCACCAGAGCCAGAGCCCAAGGCCAAAACAGGAGCAGGTGGGCCGGGCCTAGGGGCTATGGGCAGAGTGGGGGGTGTCTGGCCACGGGGCAGGCATCTGACAGCCCAGGGCTGGGGGCCAAGGGCCGCCAGGCCCCTGTCCCACCATGTGCACTTACACACAGTCCTGCTGACTGACTGACAGTCCCCCCCCCCCCAGAGATACCCACACCAGGTCCCTGGGTGCCCTGAGCTGCCCCTGAGGTTGGGTGGGTGACTGCCTGGACACATGCCTCCATAGTGGAGGCCTCTATTAATACCATTGCCTACTGACAGCTGCCCTCCTTCCCCTCCTCCTCCTCCTCCTCCTCCTCCTCCTCCTCCTCCTCCTCCTCCTCCTCCTCCTCCTCTTCCTTCACCTCCTCCTCAACTTCCTCATCCTCAGAGGGACTCACTTTGGGCATCTGCTCTGGCTGCTGCAGCTTCTATCCAGTGGGTGGGTGCAGGTATCTGGTCCTGTCAGTCCCTGATTCCTGGGACCTTCCATGCCTCCAGCTCCCCCCACTCTCTAGACCAGACACTTCCTCAAGGATGCCCTCTTTCCCCTTGCCCCCTGTTCCCCAGCTCCCCAACTAACATCTACTGTGTGCCTCCCTGCGCTACTTTCCTGCCACCCTGCTGCTTCCCTTCAGCCCTGGGTTACCTGGGCCAGCCCAGCTGCCATCTCACCATCCAGCAGGGGGACCTGCCCTAACCCACTGCCACCACACCCACACACAGCACTGCAAACCCTCAGGGGCTCCCCTGCCTGCAGTCTGCCTCTCAACCAGTCTCCTTCTGCCCCCTTGCCCCCTTACAGCCTCTGCCATGGCCCCCCACAGACACCTGGGCATGAGCAGCCCACACATGCAACACTCTCCCATCTCCCTGCCACTCCATTTGCTCTAAGGCTGTCAAGAGTCTTTTTTTCTGGCTGTAGGGGAGTTGAGACTGTCCAATGTCCTGGGGAGCAAGAACTGCAAACAATCCATCTACAATGTAACATTTGGGTCTCAGGCTGTCCAATCCCTAGTGCACTGTGCAGGCCTATGAGTGGCAAAAACACCCTATTCTGAGCACGACATCTGGCTGGGCTAGTGGCTCTTTCTGTGGACTAGGACACAGACAGACAGACAGAGTTTTCAGGTTCAAAACCTATACTTCCCAGAAGATGGTCATGCAGTACGGTTAAAAAAAAAAAAAAAAAAAAAAAGGCTTTTTTATTTTTTTTCCCCCTGCTTGGGTAACCAGTCTGCTGCCTGTTTCTCAGTGAAAAAAGGGAAAAATCTTTTTTGGAGGGAAAAGGACCAAAATGCAGGCAGGTGGACTCCGTGGAGGGTGGATGGGAAGTTGCTCCTGCCCTGGCACTAGAGCCCCAGCTGCTGTTCCAGGCGCTCTCTGATACCAGAGATCTCCTTGTGTCGTGTCATGACACTGTCTCCAGGAGTGATACTCAGGAAAATGAGGATCCAAAACTCGGCAGGTCATATCGCCTTATCAAGTAAATCCAGGGATGTTTGGCGGTGTGTCAGAGGGTTAAGGGCTTGTGGCGCTCGCGAAAAGAGGGGACAGGTGGGAGGATCTGGGGTCTGGCCCCCAGACCCCCACCTGCAGGGAAGTCGCCTTAAGGGGGTGAAGCAGGTGTTTAGGGGCTCTATCTTTCTCCCCCCACTCTGTATTTCCCCTCCTCTCTCCTTTTTTCTCTGTCAGATGCAAGGTCAGTAACAACAGCAACAACAACAACAACAACAACAACAATAACCACCACCACAGTGACCAAGCAACAAGGGCAGCGAAAGGGGAACATATGGAGTGCAGGAGCTGTGGATTATTGGTGGCGCAGGCACTGAGCTGTGGCAATAAGCCCTTGAGGCAATCAATAAATAAATGAATTAGTAATACAGGTAGCAGACATGTATATGTCCCTGTGTGTTTCCACTGAGTTAATGTCAATGCACTTTTATTTATTTCTTCATTTATTTATTACCTTGCCACGAGAATTTCTTTCCATTGCTAAAAAAAAGTGTCCCATCAAGGGTACCAGGTGGTGCCACACCCAGGTAAGCACTCAGGTGACAGTGCAGGAGGACTGGGCTTCAAGACCCTGGTCCCCAACTGCCGGTGGAAATCTTTACAAGTGGTGCAGAAGTGCTGCAGGTGTCTCTCTGTGTCTCAAACTCTCTGTGCCTCCATTCCCTCTCAACTCCTGACCATTTATTCCAATAAATAATCAAGAACATAGAAAGTAAAAGAAGAAAAAGAAAAAGAAAAAGAAAGGAAAATGAAATATTCCACTATTTCAAGGGGCTACTCAGGACACTGCTTTCCTTGTTAAGATCCTCACAGCAACCATATTCAGAAAGGCAAAGACGCCATGTATGTTTTAACCCAGTTTTTATATTTATTTATTTATTTATGTACTTATTCAATTTTGTTATTGATAAATTAATGCTTTACATTTGACAGCAGACTAGAGCTCTGAAACCAGCGGTCTCAGCTACCCCTATAGATGGTGCTTTGCCTGTACAATACCAATCCATTGACGTGTCCATCCATCCATCCATCCATCCATCCATCATCCATCCATCCACCAGTCAACCAAGCTAAGTACAAAAGGAGGTCTCTCCTTGAATGATGAAGACAATCAACGCTGCACAGGTAGGTTGCAAAGGAGCCAGTTCGGCTGAATAGGGCAATGGGGCTGAACCAGGGAATGTGTTGGCGGGTGTGGGTGTGGGTGGGGTGAGCCGGTGACCCTGTGAGCTGGGTCACATCAGGGAAGGGAGGGGGTGGAAGGGGTTGCAAGCAGCGGTCACTGGAGAACCTTCACGAGTGCTGGAGCTGGTGAGCAGGGCACCCGGAAGAGAGGACAGACAAGAGGAGAGAAGCAAGGTGCAGAGGAGCGGAGAGGGGAAAGGATGGAGAGGAGAGGACAGGAGAGGACAGGAGTGGAGGGGACCTGAGAAACCTACCTGGACATAGGCAGCATACAGACATCCAGGAAGGCAGGCAGGCATGCAGGCAGCTCTGGCCTGGGCTCCCTGGATCCCGGGTACACCTCCTTCTTTCTTCTCTTGGCTGCCAGCCCTGAGGTCCCTCGTCGGTCAGCACTGTCTTCCTATCCTTCTGTCCCTGTGTGCCAGGGCCCTGGCGTCTGGGCGCTGCTGCCTGACCTAGTGGCAGGGCAGGTGGGCTGCCCAGTGCCGGTGTGGCCAGCACACAATGCCGGGGGCTAGGACATCACAGATGGCTCCTGCGGTTGCTAGGTAGCGGGGACCCTGCCCATCCAGTGGACCAGCAGCCATGACCCCGAACCTTAACTTGACCTGAGGGGTGGTGGCCAGCCACCAGACACTGAGCCCCAGGCCAAAACTGGTGGTGGCCAGCCACCAGAGCCAGAGCCCAAGGCCAAAACAGGAGCAGGTGGGCCGGGCCTAGGGGCTATGGGCAGAGTGGGGGGTGTCTGGCCACGGGGCAGGCATCTGACAGCCCAGGGCTGGGGGCCAAGGGCCGCCAGGCCCCTGTCCCACCATGTGCACTTACACACAGTCCTGCTGACTGACTGACAGTCCCCCCCCCCCCAGAGATACCCACACCAGGTCCCTGGGTGCCCTGAGCTGCCCCTGAGGTTGGGTGGGTGACTGCCTGGACACATGCCTCCATAGTGGAGGCCTCTATTAATACCATTGCCTACTGACAGCTGCCCTCCTTCCCCTCCTCCTCCTCCTCCTCCTCCTCCTCCTCCTCCTCTTCCTTCACCTCCTCCTCAACTTCCTCATCCTCAGAGGGACTCACTTTGGGCATCTGCTCTGGCTGCTGCAGCTTCTATCCAGTGGGTGGGTGCAGGTATCTGGTCCTGTCAGTCCCTGATTCCTGGGACCTTCCATGCCTCCAGCTCCCCCCACTCTCTAGACCAGACACTTCCTCAAGGATGCCCTCTTTCCCCTTGCCCCCTGTTCCCCAGCTCCCCAACTAACATCTACTGTGTGCCTCCCTGCGCTACTTTCCTGCCACCCTGCTGCTTCCCTTCAGCCCTGGGTTACCTGGGCCAGCCCAGCTGCCATCTCACCATCCAGCAGGGGGACCTGCCCTAACCCCCTGCCACCACACCCACACACAGCACTGCAAACCCTCAGGGGCTCCCCTGCCTGCAGTCTGCCTCTCAACCAGTCTCCTTCTGCCCCCTTGCCCCCTTACAGCCTCTGCCATGGCCCCCCACAGACACCTGGGCATGAGCAGCCCACACATGCAACACTCTCCCATCTCCCTGCCACTCCATTTGCTCTAAGGCTGTCAAGAGTCTTTTTTTCTGGCTGTAGGGGAGTTGAGACTGTCCAATGTCCTGGGGAGCAAGAACTGCAAACAATCCATCTACAATGTAACATTTGGGTCTCAGGCTGTCCAATCCCTAGTGCACTGTGCAGGCCTATGAGTGGCAAAAACACCCTATTCTGAGCACGACATCTGGCTGGGCTAGTGGCTCTTTCTGTGGACTAGGACACAGACAGACAGACAGAGTTTTCAGGTTCAAAACCTATACTTCCCAGAAGATGGTCATGCAGTACGGTTAAAAAAAAAAAAAAAAAAAAAAAAGGCTTTTTTATTTTTTTTCCCCCTGCTTGGGTAACCAGTCTGCTGCCTGTTTCTCAGTGAAAAAAGGGAAAAATCTTTTTTGGAGGGAAAAGGACCAAAATGCAGGCAGGTGGACTCCGTGGAGGGTGGATGGGAAGTTGCTCCTGCCCTGGCACTAGAGCCCCAGCTGCTGTTCCAGGCGCTCTCTGATACCAGAGATCTCCTTGTGTCGTGTCATGACACTGTCTCCAGGAGTGATACTCAGGAAAATGAGGATCCAAAACTCGGCAGGTCATATCGCCTTATCAAGTAAATCCAGGGATGTTTGGCGGTGTGTCAGAGGGTTAAGGGCTTGTGGCGCTCGCGAAAAGAGGGGACAGGTGGGAGGATCTGGGGTCTGGCCCCCAGACCCCCACCTGCAGGGAAGTCGCCTTAAGGGGGTGAAGCAGGTGTTTAGGGGCTCTATCTTTCTCCCCCCACTCTGTATTTCCCCTCCTCTCTCCTTTTTTCTCTGTCAGATGCAAGGTCAGTAACAACAGCAACAACAACAACAACAACAACAACAATAACCACCACCACAGTGACCAAGCAACAAGGGCAGCGAAAGGGGAACATATGGAGTGCAGGAGCTGTGGATTATTGGTGGCGCAGGCACTGAGCTGTGGCAATAAGCCCTTGAGGCAATCAATAAATAAATGAATTAGTAATACAGGTAGCAGACATGTATATGTCCCTGTGTGTTTCCACTGAGTTAATGTCAATGCACTTTTATTTATTTCTTCATTTATTTATTACCTTGCCACGAGAATTTCTTTCCATTGCTAAAAAAAAGTGTCCCATCAAGGGTACCAGGTGGTGCCACACCCAGGTAAGCACTCAGGTGACAGTGCAGGAGGACTGGGCTTCAAGACCCTGGTCCCCAACTGCCGGTGGAAATCTTTACAAGTGGTGCAGAAGTGCTGCAGGTGTCTCTCTGTGTCTCAAACTCTCTGTGCCTCCATTCCCTCTCAACTCCTGACCATTTATTCCAATAAATAATCAAGAACATAGAAAGTAAAAGAAGAAAAAGAAAAAGAAAAAGAAAGGAAAATGAAATATTCCACTATTTCAAGGGGCTACTCAGGACACTGCTTTCCTTGTTAAGATCCTCACAGCAACCATATTCAGAAAGGCAAAGACGCCATGTATGTTTTAACCCAGTTTTTATATTTATTTATTTATTTATGTACTTATTCAATTTTGTTATTGATAAATTAATGCTTTACATTTGACAGCAGACTAGAGCTCTGAAACCAGCGGTCTCAGCTACCCCTATAGATGGTGCTTTGCCTGTACAATACCAATCCATTGACGTGTCCATCCATCCATCCATCCATCCATCCATCATCCATCCATCCACCAGTCAACCAAGCTAAGTACAAAAGGAGGTCTCTCCTTGAATGATGAAGACAATCAACGCTGCACAGGTAGGTTGCAAAGGAGCCAGTTCGGCTGAATAGGGCAATGGGGCTGAACCAGGGAATGTGTTGGCGGGTGTGGGTGTGGGTGGGGTGAGCCGGTGACCCTGTGAGCTGGGTCACATCAGGGAAGGGAGGGGGTGGAAGGGGTTGCAAGCAGCGGTCACTGGAGAACCTTCACGAGTGCTGGAGCTGGTGAGCAGGGCACCCGGAAGAGAGGACAGACAAGAGGAGAGAAGCAAGGTGCAGAGGAGCGGAGAGGGGAAAGGATGGAGAGGAGAGGACAGGAGAGGACAGGAGTGGAGGGGACCTGAGAAACCTACCTGGACATAGGCAGCATACAGACATCCAGGAAGGCAGGCAGGCATGCAGGCAGCTCTGGCCTGGGCTCCCTGGATCCCGGGTACACCTCCTTCTTTCTTCTCTTGGCTGCCAGCCCTGAGGTCCCTCGTCGGTCAGCACTGTCTTCCTATCCTTCTGTCCCTGTGTGCCAGGGCCCTGGCGTCTGGGCGCTGCTGCCTGACCTAGTGGCAGGGCAGGTGGGCTGCCCAGTGCCGGTGTGGCCAGCACACAATGCCGGGGGCTAGGACATCACAGATGGCTCCTGCGGTTGCTAGGTAGCGGGGACCCTGCCCATCCAGTGGACCAGCAGCCATGACCCCGAACCTTAACTTGACCTGAGGGGTGGTGGCCAGCCACCAGACACTGAGCCCCAGGCCAAAACTGGTGGTGGCCAGCCACCAGAGCCAGAGCCCAAGGCCAAAACAGGAGCAGGTGGGCCGGGCCTAGGGGCTATGGGCAGAGTGGGGGGTGTCTGGCCACGGGGCAGGCATCTGACAGCCCAGGGCTGGGGGCCAAGGGCCGCCAGGCCCCTGTCCCACCATGTGCACTTACACACAGTCCTGCTGACTGACTGACAGTCCCCCCCCCCCCAGAGATACCCACACCAGGTCCCTGGGTGCCCTGAGCTGCCCCTGAGGTTGGGTGGGTGACTGCCTGGACACATGCCTCCATAGTGGAGGCCTCTATTAATACCATTGCCTACTGACAGCTGCCCTCCTTCCCCTCCTCCTCCTCCTCCTCCTCCTCCTCCTCCTCCTCCTCCTCCTCCTCTTCCTTCACCTCCTCCTCAACTTCCTCATCCTCAGAGGGACTCACTTTGGGCATCTGCTCTGGCTGCTGCAGCTTCTATCCAGTGGGTGGGTGCAGGTATCTGGTCCTGTCAGTCCCTGATTCCTGGGACCTTCCATGCCTCCAGCTCCCCCCACTCTCTAGACCAGACACTTCCTCAAGGATGCCCTCTTTCCCCTTGCCCCCTGTTCCCCAGCTCCCCAACTAACATCTACTGTGTGCCTCCCTGCGCTACTTTCCTGCCACCCTGCTGCTTCCCTTCAGCCCTGGGTTACCTGGGCCAGCCCAGCTGCCATCTCACCATCCAGCAGGGGGACCTGCCCTAACCCCCTGCCACCACACCCACACACAGCACTGCAAACCCTCAGGGGCTCCCCTGCCTGCAGTCTGCCTCTCAACCAGTCTCCTTCTGCCCCCTTGCCCCCTTACAGCCTCTGCCATGGCCCCCCACAGACACCTGGGCATGAGCAGCCCACACATGCAACACTCTCCCATCTCCCTGCCACTCCATTTGCTCTAAGGCTGTCAAGAGTCTTTTTTTCTGGCTGTAGGGGAGTTGAGACTGTCCAATGTCCTGGGGAGCAAGAACTGCAAACAATCCATCTACAATGTAACATTTGGGTCTCAGGCTGTCCAATCCCTAGTGCACTGTGCAGGCCTATGAGTGGCAAAAACACCCTATTCTGAGCACGACATCTGGCTGGGCTAGTGGCTCTTTCTGTGGACTAGGACACAGACAGACAGACAGAGTTTTCAGGTTCAAAACCTATACTTCCCAGAAGATGGTCATGCAGTACGGTTAAAAAAAAAAAAAAAAAAGGCTTTTTTATTTTTTTTCCCCCTGCTTGGGTAACCAGTCTGCTGCCTGTTTCTCAGTGAAAAAAGGGAAAAATCTTTTTTGGAGGGAAAAGGACCAAAATGCAGGCAGGTGGACTCCGTGGAGGGTGGATGGGAAGTTGCTCCTGCCCTGGCACTAGAGCCCCAGCTGCTGTTCCAGGCGCTCTCTGATACCAGAGATCTCCTTGTGTCGTGTCATGACACTGTCTCCAGGAGTGATACTCAGGAAAATGAGGATCCAAAACTCGGCAGGTCATATCGCCTTATCAAGTAAATCCAGGGATGTTTGGCGGTGTGTCAGAGGGTTAAGGGCTTGTGGCGCTCGCGAAAAGAGGGGACAGGTGGGAGGATCTGGGGTCTGGCCCCCAGACCCCCACCTGCAGGGAAGTCGCCTTAAGGGGGTGAAGCAGGTGTTTAGGGGCTCTATCTTTCTCCCCCCACTCTGTATTTCCCCTCCTCTCTCCTTTTTTCTCTGTCAGATGCAAGGTCAGTAACAACAGCAACAACAACAACAACAACAACAACAATAACCACCACCACAGTGACCAAGCAACAAGGGCAGCGAAAGGGGAACATATGGAGTGCAGGAGCTGTGGATTATTGGTGGCGCAGGCACTGAGCTGTGGCAATAAGCACTTGAGGCAATCAATAAATAAATGAATTAGTAATACAGGTAGCAGACATGTATATGTCCCTGTGTGTTTCCACTGAGTTAATGTCAATGCACTTTTATTTATTTCTTCATTTATTTATTACCTTGCCACGAGAATTTCTTTCCATTGCTAAAAAAAAGTGTCCCATCAAGGGTACCAGGTGGTGCCACACCCAGGTAAGCACTCAGGTGACAGTGCAGGAGGACTGGGCTTCAAGACCCTGGTCCCCAACTGCCGGTGGAAATCTTTACAAGTGGTGCAGAAGTGCTGCAGGTGTCTCTCTGTGTCTCAAACTCTCTGTGCCTCCATTCCCTCTCAACTCCTGACCATTTATTCCAATAAATAATCAAGAACATAGAAAGTAAAAGAAGAAAAAGAAAAAGAAAAAGAAAGGAAAATGAAATATTCCACTATTTCAAGGGGCTACTCAGGACACTGCTTTCCTTGTTAAGATCCTCACAGCAACCATATTCAGAAAGGCAAAGACGCCATGTATGTTTTAACCCAGTTTATTCATTTATTTATTTATTTATTTATTTATTTATGTACTTATTCAATTTTGTTATTGATAAATTAATGCTTTACATTTGACAGCAGACTAGAGCTCTGAAACCAGCGGTCTCAGCTACCCCTATAGATGGTGCTTTGCCTGTACAATACCAATCCATTGACGTGTCCATCCATCCATCCATCCATCCATCCATCCATCCATCATCCATCCATCCACCAGTCAACCAAGCTAAGTACAAAAGGAGGTCTCTCCTTGAATGATGAAGACAATCAACGCTGCACAGGTAGGTTGCAAAGGAGCCAGTTCGGCTGAATAGGGCAGTGGGGCTGAACCAGGGAATGTGTTGGCGGGTGTGGGTGTGGGTGGGGTGAGCCGGTGACCCTGTGAGCTGGGTCACATCAGGGAAGGGAGGGGGTGGAAGGGGTTGCAAGCAGCGGTCACTGGAGAACCTTCACGAGTGCTGGAGCTGGTGAGCAGGGCACCCGGAAGAGAGGACAGACAAGAGGAGAGAAGCAAGGTGCAGAGGAGCGGAGAGGGGAAAGGATGGAGAGGAGAGGAGAGGACAGGAGAGGACAGGAGTGGAGGGGACCTGAGAAACCTACCTGGACATAGGCAGCATACAGACATCCAGGAAGGCAGGCAGGCATGCAGGCAGCTCTGGCCTGGGCTCCCTGGATCCCGGGTACACCTCCTTCTTTCTTCTCTTGGCTGCCAGCCCTGAGGTCCCTCGTCGGTCAGCACTGTCTTCCTATCCTTCCGTCCCTGTGTGCCAGGGCCCTGGCGTCTGGGCGCTGCTGCCTGACCTAGTGGCAGGGCAGGTGGGCTGCCCAGTGCCAGTGTGGCCAGCACACAATGCCGGGGGCTAGGACATCACAGATGGCTCCTGCGGTTACTAGGTAGCGGGGACCCTGCCCATCCAGTGGACCAGCAGCCATGACCCCGAACCTTAACTTGACCTGAGGGGTGGTGGCCAGCCACCAGACACAGAGCCCCAGGCCAAAACTGGTGGTGGCCAGCCACCAGAGCCAGAGCCCAAGGCCAAAACAGGAGCAGGTGGGCCGGGCCTAGGGGCTATGGGCAGAGTGGGGGGTGTCTGGCCACGGGGCAGGCATCTGACAGCCCAGGGCTGGGGGCCAAGGGCCGCCAGGCCCCTGTCCCACCATGTGCACTTACACACAGTCCTGCTGACTGACTGACAGTCCCCCCCCCCAGAGATACCCACACCAGGTCCCTGGGTGCCCTGAGCTGCCCCTGAGGTTGGGTGGGTGACTGCCTGGACACATGCCTCCATAGTGGAGGCCTCTATTAATACCATTGCCTACTGACAGCTGCCCTCCTTCCCCTCCTCCTCCTCCTCCTCCTCCTCCTCCTCCTCCTCTTCCTTCACCTCCTCCTCAACTTCCTCATCCTCAGAGGGACTCACTTTGGGCATCTGCTCTGGCTGCTGCAGCTTCTATCCAGTGGGTGGGTGCAGGTATCTGGTCCTGTCAGTCCCTGATTCCTGGGACCTTCCATGCCTCCAGCTCCCCCCACTCTCTAGACCAGACACTTCCTCAAGGATGCCCTCTTTCCCCTTGCCCCCTGTTCCCCAGCTCCCCAACTAACATCTACTGTGTGCCTCCCTGCGCTACTTTCCTGCCACCCTGCTGCTTCCCTTCAGCCCTGGGTTACCTGGGCCAGCCCAGCTGCCATCTCACCATCCAGCAGGGGGACCTGCCCTAACCCCCTGCCACCACACCCACACACAGCACTGCAAACCCTCAGGGGCTCCCCTGCCTGCAGTCTGCCTCTCAACCAGTCTCCTTCTGCCCCCTTGCCCCCTTACAGCCTCTGCCATGGCCCCCCACAGACACCTGGGCATGAGCAGCCCACACATGCAACACTCTCCCATCTCCCTGCCACTCCATTTGCTCTAAGGCTGTCAAGAGTCTTTTTTTCTGGCTGTAGGGGAGTTGAGACTGTCCAATGTCCTGGGGAGCAAGAACTGCAAACAATCCATCTACAATGTAACATTTGGGTCTCAGGCTGTCCAATCCCTAGTGCACTGTGCAGGCCTATGAGTGGCAAAAACACCCTATTCTGAGCACGACATCTGGCTGGGCTAGTGGCTCTTTCTGTGGACTAGGACACAGACAGACAGACAGAGTTTTCAGGTTCAAAACCTATACTTCCCAGAAGATGGTCATGCAGTACGGTTAAAAAAAAAAAAAAAAAAGGCTTTTTTATTTTTTTTCCCCCTGCTTGGGTAACCAGTCTGCTGCCTGTTTCTCAGTGAAAAAAGGGAAAAATCTTTTTTGGAGGGAAAAGGACCAAAATGCAGGCAGGTGGACTCCGTGGAGGGTGGATGGGAAGTTGCTCCTGCCCTGGCACTAGAGCCCCAGCTGCTGTTCCAGGCGCTCTCTGATACCAGAGATCTCCTTGTGTCGTGTCATGACACTGTCTCCAGGAGTGATACTCAGGAAAATGAGGATCCAAAACTCGGCAGGTCATATCGCCTTATCAAGTAAATCCAGGGATGTTTGGCGGTGTGTCAGAGGGTTAAGGGCTTGTGGCGCTCGCGAAAAGAGGGGACAGGTGGGAGGATCTGGGGTCTGGCCCCCAGACCCCCACCTGCAGGGAAGTCGCCTTAAGGGGGTGAAGCAGGTGTTTAGGGGCTCTATCTTTCTCCCCCCACTCTGTATTTCCCCTCCTCTCTCCTTTTTTCTCTGTCAGATGCAAGGTCAGTAACAACAGCAACAACAACAACAACAACAACAACAATAACCACCACCACAGTGACCAAGCAACAAGGGCAGCGAAAGGGGAACATATGGAGTGCAGGAGCTGTGGATTATTGGTGGCGCAGGCACTGAGCTGTGGCAATAAGCACTTGAGGCAATCAATAAATAAATGAATTAGTAATACAGGTAGCAGACATGTATATGTCCCTGTGTGTTTCCACTGAGTTAATGTCAATGCACTTTTATTTATTTCTTCATTTATTTATTACCTTGCCACGAGAATTTCTTTCCATTGCTAAAAAAAAGTGTCCCATCAAGGGTACCAGGTGGTGCCACACCCAGGTAAGCACTCAGGTGACAGTGCAGGAGGACTGGGCTTCAAGACCCTGGTCCCCAACTGCCGGTGGAAATCTTTACAAGTGGTGCAGAAGTGCTGCAGGTGTCTCTCTGTGTCTCAAACTCTCTGTGCCTCCATTCCCTCTCAACTCCTGACCATTTATTCCAATAAATAATCAAGAACATAGAAAGTAAAAGAAGAAAAAGAAAAAGAAAAAGAAAGGAAAATGAAATATTCCACTATTTCAAGGGGCTACTCAGGACACTGCTTTCCTTGTTAAGATCCTCACAGCAACCATATTCAGAAAGGCAAAGACGCCATGTATGTTTTAACCCAGTTTATTCATTTATTTATTTATTTATTTATTTATTTATGTACTTATTCAATTTTGTTATTGATAAATTAATGCTTTACATTTGACAGCAGACTAGAGCTCTGAAACCAGCGGTCTCAGCTACCCCTATAGATGGTGCTTTGCCTGTACAATACCAATCCATTGACGTGTCCATCCATCCATCCATCCATCCATCCATCCATCCATCATCCATCCATCCACCAGTCAACCAAGCTAAGTACAAAAGGAGGTCTCTCCTTGAATGATGAAGACAATCAACGCTGCACAGGTAGGTTGCAAAGGAGCCAGTTCGGCTGAATAGGGCAGTGGGGCTGAACCAGGGAATGTGTTGGCGGGTGTGGGTGTGGGTGGGGTGAGCCGGTGACCCTGTGAGCTGGGTCACATCAGGGAAGGGAGGGGGTGGAAGGGGTTGCAAGCAGCGGTCACTGGAGAACCTTCACGAGTGCTGGAGCTGGTGAGCAGGGCACCCGGAAGAGAGGACAGACAAGAGGAGAGAAGCAAGGTGCAGAGGAGCGGAGAGGGGAAAGGATGGAGAGGAGAGGAGAGGACAGGAGAGGACAGGAGTGGAGGGGACCTGAGAAACCTACCTGGACATAGGCAGCATACAGACATCCAGGAAGGCAGGCAGGCATGCAGGCAGCTCTGGCCTGGGCTCCCTGGATCCCGGGTACACCTCCTTCTTTCTTCTCTTGGCTGCCAGCCCTGAGGTCCCTCGTCGGTCAGCACTGTCTTCCTATCCTTCCGTCCCTGTGTGCCAGGGCCCTGGCGTCTGGGCGCTGCTGCCTGACCTAGTGGCAGGGCAGGTGGGCTGCCCAGTGCCAGTGTGGCCAGCACACAATGCCGGGGGCTAGGACATCACAGATGGCTCCTGCGGTTACTAGGTAGCGGGGACCCTGCCCATCCAGTGGACCAGCAGCCATGACCCCGAACCTTAACTTGACCTGAGGGGTGGTGGCCAGCCACCAGACACAGAGCCCCAGGCCAAAACTGGTGGTGGCCAGCCACCAGAGCCAGAGCCCAAGGCCAAAACAGGAGCAGGTGGGCCGGGCCTAGGGGCTATGGGCAGAGTGGGGGGTGTCTGGCCACGGGGCAGGCATCTGACAGCCCAGGGCTGGGGGCCAAGGGCCGCCAGGCCCCTGTCCCACCATGTGCACTTACACACAGTCCTGCTGACTGACTGACAGTCCCCCCCCCCAGAGATACCCACACCAGGTCCCTGGGTGCCCTGAGCTGCCCCTGAGGTTGGGTGGGTGACTGCCTGGACACATGCCTCCATAGTGGAGGCCTCTATTAATACCATTGCCTACTGACAGCTGCCCTCCTTCCCCTCCTCCTCCTCCTCCTCCTCCTCCTCCTCCTCCTCTTCCTTCACCTCCTCCTCAACTTCCTCATCCTCAGAGGGACTCACTTTGGGCATCTGCTCTGGCTGCTGCAGCTTCTATCCAGTGGGTGGGTGCAGGTATCTGGTCCTGTCAGTCCCTGATTCCTGGGACCTTCCATGCCTCCAGCTCCCCCCACTCTCTAGACCAGACACTTCCTCAAGGATGCCCTCTTTCCCCTTGCCCCCTGTTCCCCAGCTCCCCAACTAACATCAACTGTGTGCCTCCCTGCGCTACTTTCCTGCCACCCTGCTGCTTCCCTTCAGCCCTGGGTTACCTGGGCCAGCCCAGCTGCCATCTCACCATCCAGCAGGGGGACCTGCCCTAACCCCCTGCCACCACACCCACACACAGCACTGCAAACCCTCAGGGGCTCCCCTGCCTGCAGTCTGCCTCTCAACCAGTCTCCTTCTGCCCCCTTGCCCCCTTACAGCCTCTGCCATGGCCCCCCACAGACACCTGGGCATGAGCAGCCCACACATGCAACACTCTCCCATCTCCCTGCCACTCCATTTGCTCTAAGGCTGTCAAGAGTCTTTTTTTCTGGCTGTAGGGGAGTTGAGACTGTCCAATGTCCTGGGGAGCAAGAACTGCAAACAATCCATCTACAATGTAACATTTGGGTCTCAGGCTGTCCAATCCCTAGTGCACTGTGCAGGCCTATGAGTGGCAAAAACACCCTATTCTGAGCACGACATCTGGCTGGGCTAGTGGCTCTTTCTGTGGACTAGGACACAGACAGACAGACAGAGTTTTCAGGTTCAAAACCTATACTTCCCAGAAGATGGTCATGCAGTACGGTTAAAAAAAAAAAAAAAAAAAGGCTTTTTTATTTTTTTTCCCCCTGCTTGGGTAACCAGTCTGCTGCCTGTTTCTCAGTGAAAAAAGGGAAAAATCTTTTTTGGAGGGAAAAGGACCAAAATGCAGGCAGGTGGACTCCGTGGAGGGTGGATGGGAAGTTGCTCCTGCCCTGGCACTAGAGCCCCAGCTGCTGTTCCAGGCGCTCTCTGATACCAGAGATCTCCTTGTGTCGTGTCATGACACTGTCTCCAGGAGTGATACTCAGGAAAATGAGGATCCAAAACTCGGCAGGTCATATCGCCTTATCAAATAAATCCAGGGATGTTTGGCGGTGTGTCAGAGGGTTAAGGGCTTGTGGCGCTCGCGAAAAGAGGGGACAGGTGGGAGGATCTGGGGTCTGGCCCCCAGACCCCCACCTGCAGGGAAGTCGCCTTAAGGGGGTGAAGCAGGTGTTTAGGGGCTCTATCTTTCTCCCCCCACTCTGTATTTCCCCTCCTCTCTCCTTTTTTCTCTGTCAGATGCAAGGTCAGTAACAACAGCAACAACAACAACAACAACAACAACAATAACCACCACCACAGTGACCAAGCAACAAGGGCAGCGAAAGGGGAACATATGGAGTGCAGGAGCTGTGGATTATTGGTGGCGCAGGCACTGAGCTGTGGCAATAAGCCCTTGAGGCAATCAATAAATAAATGAATTAGTAATACAGGTAGCAGACATGTATATGTCCCTGTGTGTTTCCACTGAGTTAATGTCAATGCACTTTTATTTATTTCTTCATTTATTTATTACCTTGCCACGAGAATTTCTTTCCATTGCTAAAAAAAAGTGTCCCATCAAGGGTACCAGGTGGTGCCACACCCAGGTAAGCACTCAGGTGACAGTGCAGGAGGACTGGGCTTCAAGACCCTGGTCCCCAACTGCCGGTGGAAATCTTTACAAGTGGTGCAGAAGTGCTGCAGGTGTCTCTCTGTGTCTCAAACTCTCTGTGCCTCCATTCCCTCTCAACTCCTGACCATTTATTCCAATAAATAATCAAGAACATAGAAAGTAAAAGAAGAAAAAGAAAAAGAAAAAGAAAGGAAAATGAAATATTCCACTATTTCAAGGGGCTACTCAGGACACTGCTTTCCTTGTTAAGATCCTCACAGCAACCATATTCAGAAAGGCAAAGACGCCATGTATGTTTTAACCCAGTTTTTATATTTATTTATTTATTTATGTACTTATTCAATTTTGTTATTGATAAATTAATGCTTTACATTTGACAGCAGACTAGAGCTCTGAAACCAGCGGTCTCAGCTACCCCTATAGATGGTGCTTTGCCTGTACAATACCAATCCATTGACGTGTCCATCCATCCATCCATCCATCCATCCATCCATCCATCCATCCATCATCCATCCATCCACCAGTCAACCAAGCTAAGTACAAAAGGAGGTCTCTCCTTGAATGATGAAGACAATCAACGCTGCACAGGTAGGTTGCAAAGGAGCCAGTTCGGCTGAATAGGGCAGTGGGGCTGAACCAGGGAATGTGTTGGCGGGTGTGGGTGTGGGTGGGGTGAGCCGGTGACCCTGTGAGCTGGGTCACATCAGGGAAGGGAGGGGGTGGAAGGGGTTGCAAGCAGCGGTCACTGGAGAACCTTCACGAGTGCTGGAGCTGGTGAGCAGGGCACCCGGAAGAGAGGACAGACAAGAGGAGAGAAGCAAGGTGCAGAGGAGCGGAGAGGGGAAAGGATGGAGAGGAGAGGAGAGGACAGGAGAGGACAGGAGTGGAGGGGACCTGAGAAACCTACCTGGACATAGGCAGCATACAGACATCCAGGAAGGCAGGCAGGCATGCAGGCAGCTCTGGCCTGGGCTCCCTGGATCCCGGGTACACCTCCTTCTTTCTTCTCTTGGCTGCCAGCCCTGAGGTCCCTCGTCGGTCAGCACTGTCTTCCTATCCTTCTGTCCCTGTGTGCCAGGGCCCTGGCGTCTGGGCGCTGCTGCCTGACCTAGTGGCAGGGCAGGTGGGCTGCCCAGTGCCGGTGTGGCCAGCACACAATGCCGGGGGCTAGAACATCACAGATGGCTCCTGCGGTTGCTAGGTAGCGGGGACCCTGCCCATCCAGTGGACCAGCAGCCATGACCCCGAACCTTAACTTGACCTGAGGGGTGGTGGCCAGCCACCAGACACAGAGCCCCAGGCCAAAACTGGTGGTGGCCAGCCACCAGAGCCAGAGCCCAAGGCCAAAACAGGAGCAGGTGGGCCGGGCCTAGGGGCTATGGGCAGAGTGGGGGGTGTCTGGCCACGGGGCAGGCATCTGACAGCCCAGGGCTGGGGGCCAAGGGCCGCCAGGCCCCTGTCCCACCATGTGCACTTACACACAGTCCTGCTGACTGACTGACAGTCCCCCCCCCCCAGAGATACCCACACCAGGTCCCTGGGTGCCCTGAGCTGCCCCTGAGGTTGGGTGGGTGACTGCCTGGACACATGCCTCCATAGTGGAGGCCTCTATTAATACCATTGCCTACTGACAGCTGCCCTCCTTCCCCTCCTCCTCCTCCTCCTCCTCCTCCTCCTCCTCCTCCTCCTCCTCCTCTTCCTTCACCTCCTCCTCAACTTCCTCATCCTCAGAGGGACTCACTTTGGGCATCTGCTCTGGCTGCTGCAGCTTCTATCCAGTGGGTGGGTGCAGGTATCTGGTCCTGTCAGTCCCTGATTCCTGGGACCTTCCATGCCTCCAGCTCCCCCCACTCTCTAGACCAGACACTTCCTCAAGGATGCCCTCTTTCCCCTTGCCCCCTGTTCCCCAGCTCCCCAACTAACATCTACTGTGTGCCTCCCTGCGCTACTTTCCTGCCACCCTGCTGCTTCCCTTCAGCCCTGGGTTACCTGGGCCAGCCCAGCTGCCATCTCACCATCCAGCAGGGGGACCTGCCCTAACCCCCTGCCACCACACCCACACACAGCACTGCAAACCCTCAGGGGCTCCCCTGCCTGCAGTCTGCCTCTCAACCAGTCTCCTTCTGCCCCCTTGCCCCCTTACAGCCTCTGCCATGGCCCCCCACAGACACCTGGGCATGAGCAGCCCACACATGCAACACTCTCCCATCTCCCTGCCACTCCATTTGCTCTAAGGCTGTCAAGAGTCTTTTTTTCTGGCTGTAGGGGAGTTGAGACTGTCCAATGTCCTGGGGAGCAAGAACTGCAAACAATCCATCTACAATGTAACATTTGGGTCTCAGGCTGTCCAATCCCTAGTGCACTGTGCAGGCCTATGAGTGGCAAAAACACCCTATTCTGAGCACGACATCTGGCTGGGCTAGTGGCTCTTTCTGTGGACTAGGACACAGACAGACAGACAGAGTTTTCAGGTTCAAAACCTATACTTCCCAGAAGATGGTCATGCAGTACGGTTAAAAAAAAAAAAAAAAAAAGGCTTTTTTATTTTTTTTCCCCCTGCTTGGGTAACCAGTCTGCTGCCTGTTTCTCAGTGAAAAAAGGGAAAAATCTTTTTTGGAGGGAAAAGGACCAAAATGCAGGCAGGTGGACTCCGTGGAGGGTGGATGGGAAGTTGCTCCTGCCCTGGCACTAGAGCCCCAGCTGCTGTTCCAGGCGCTCTCTGATACCAGAGATCTCCTTGTGTCGTGTCATGACACTGTCTCCAGGAGTGATACTCAGGAAAATGAGGATCCAAAACTCGGCAGGTCATATCGCCTTATCAAGTAAATCCAGGGATGTTTGGCGGTGTGTCAGAGGGTTAAGGGCTTGTGGCGCTCGCGAAAAGAGGGGACAGGTGGGAGGATCTGGGGTCTGGCCCCCAGACCCCCACCTGCAGGGAAGTCGCCTTAAGGGGGTGAAGCAGGTGTTTAGGGGCTCTATCTTTCGCCCCCAATCTGTATTTCCCCTCCTCTCTCCTTTTTTCTCTGTCAGATGCAAGGTCAGTAACAACAGCAACAACAACAACAACAACAACAACAATAACCACCACCACAGTGACCAAGCAACAAGGGCAGCGAAAGGGGAACATATGGAGTGCAGGAGCTGTGGATTATTGGTGGCGCAGGCACTGAGCTGTGGCAATAAGCACTTGAGGCAATCAATAAATAAATGAATTAGTAATACAGGTAGCAGACATGTATATGTCCCTGTGTGTTTCCACTGAGTTAATGTCAATGCACTTTTATTTATTTCTTCATTTATTTATTACCTTGCCACGAGAATTTCTTTCTATTGCTAAAAAAAAGTGTCCCATCAAGGGTACCAGGTGGTGCCACACCCAGGTAAGCACTCAGGTGACAGTGCAGGAGGACTGGGCTTCAAGACCCTGGTCCCCAACTGCCGGTGGAAATCTTTACAAGTGGTGCAGAAGTGCTGCAGGTGTCTCTCTGTGTCTCAAACTCTCTGTGCCTCCATTCCCTCTCAACTCCTGACCATTTATTCCAATAAATAATCAAGAACATAGAAAGTAAAAGAAGAAAAAGAAAAAGAAAAAGAAAGGAAAATGAAATATTCCACTATTTCAAGGGGCTACTCAGGACACTGCTTTCCTTGTTAAGATCCTCACAGCAACCATATTCAGAAAGGCAAAGACGCCATGTATGTTTTAACCCAGTTTTTATATTTATTTATTTATTTATGTACTTATTCAATTTTGTTATTGATAAATTAATGCTTTACATTTGACAGCAGACTAGAGCTCTGAAACCAGCGGTCTCAGCTACCCCTATAGATGGTGCTTTGCCTGTACAATACCAATCCATTGACGTGTCCATCCATCCATCCATCCATCCATCCATCATCCATCCATCCACCAGTCAACCAAGCTAAGTACAAAAGGAGGTCTCTCCTTGAATGATGAAGACAATCAACGCTGCACAGGTAGGTTGCAAAGGAGCCAGTTCGGCTGAATAGGGCAGTGGGGCTGAACCAGGGAATGTGTTGGCGGGTGTGGGTGTGGGTGGGGTGAGCCGGTGACCCTGTGAGCTGGGTCACATCAGGGAAGGGAGGGGGTGGAAGGGGTTGCAAGCAGCGGTCACTGGAGAACCTTCACGAGTGCTGGAGCTGGTGAGCAGGGCACCCGGAAGAGAGGACAGACAAGAGGAGAGAAGCAAGGTGCAGAGGAGCGGAGAGGGGAAAGGATGGAGAGGAGAGGAGAGGACAGGAGAGGACAGGAGTGGAGGGGACCTGAGAAACCTACCTGGACATAGGCAGCATACAGACATCCAGGAAGGCAGGCAGGCATGCAGGCAGCTCTGGCCTGGGCTCCCTGGATCCCGGGTACACCTCCTTCTTTCTTCTCTTGGCTGCCAGCCCTGAGGTCCCTCGTCGGTCAGCACTGTCTTCCTATCCTTCCGTCCCTGTGTGCCAGGGCCCTGGCGTCTGGGCGCTGCTGCCTGACCTAGTGGCAGGGCAGGTGGGCTGCCCAGTGCCAGTGTGGCCAGCACACAATGCCGGGGGCTAGGACATCACAGATGGCTCCTGCGGTTACTAGGTAGCGGGGACCCTGCCCATCCAGTGGACCAGCAGCCATGACCCCGAACCTTAACTTGACCTGAGGGGTGGTGGCCAGCCACCAGACACAGAGCCCCAGGCCAAAACTGGTGGTGGCCAGCCACCAGAGCCAGAGCCCAAGGCCAAAACAGGAGCAGGTGGGCCGGGCCTAGGGGCTATGGGCAGAGTGGGGGGTGTCTGGCCACGGGGCAGGCATCTGACAGCCCAGGGCTGGGGGCCAAGGGCCGCCAGGCCCCTGTCCCACCATGTGCACTTACACACAGTCCTGCTGACTGACTGACAGTCCCCCCCCCCCCAGAGATACCCACACCAGGTCCCTGGGTGCCCTGAGCTGCCCCTGAGGTTGGGTGGGTGACTGCCTGGACACATGCCTCCATAGTGGAGGCCTCTATTAATACCATTGCCTACTGACAGCTGCCCTCCTTCCCCTCCTCCTCCTCCTCCTCCTCCTCCTCCTCCTCCTCTTCCTTCACCTCCTCCTCAACTTCCTCATCCTCAGAGGGACTCACTTTGGGCATCTGCTCTGGCTGCTGCAGCTTCTATCCAGTGGGTGGGTGCAGGTATCTGGTCCTGTCAGTCCCTGATTCCTGGGACCTTCCATGCCTCCAGCTCCCCCCACTCTCTAGACCAGACACTTCCTCAAGGATGCCCTCTTTCCCCTTGCCCCCTGTTCCCCAGCTCCCCAACTAACATCTACTGTGTGCCTCCCTGCGCTACTTTCCTGCCACCCTGCTGCTTCCCTTCAGCCCTGGGTTACCTGGGCCAGCCCAGCTGCCATCTCACCATCCAGCAGGGGGACCTGCCCTAACCCCCTGCCACCACACCCACACACAGCACTGCAAACCCTCAGGGGCTCCCCTGCCTGCAGTCTGCCTCTCAACCAGTCT
Organism: Erinaceus europaeus; assembly: GCF_950295315.1. NCBI lineage: Eukaryota > Metazoa > Chordata > Mammalia > Eulipotyphla > Erinaceidae > Erinaceus > Erinaceus europaeus. The sequence goes on along the minus strand of NC_080181.1, from coordinate 35,610,748 downwards.
CCTTCTGCCCCCTTGCCCCCTTACAGCCTCTGCCATGGCCCCCCACAGACACCTGGGCATGAGCAGCCCACACATGCAACACTCTCCCATCTCCCTGCCACTCCATTTGCTCTAAGGCTGTCAAGAGTCTTTTTTTCTGGCTGTAGGGGAGTTGAGACTGTCCAATGTCCTGGGGAGCAAGAACTGCAAACAATCCATCTACAATGTAACATTTGGGTCTCAGGCTGTCCAATCCCTAGTGCACTGTGCAGGCCTATGAGTGGCAAAAACACCCTATTCTGAGCACGACATCTGGCTGGGCTAGTGGCTCTTTCTGTGGACTAGGACACAGACAGACAGACAGAGTTTTCAGGTTCAAAACCTATACTTCCCAGAAGATGGTCATGCAGTACGGTTAAAAAAAAAAAAAAAAAAAAAGGCTTTTTTATTTTTTTTCCCCCTGCTTGGGTAACCAGTCTGCTGCCTGTTTCTCAGTGAAAAAAGGGAAAAATCTTTTTTGGAGGGAAAAGGACCAAAATGCAGGCAGGTGGACTCCGTGGAGGGTGGATGGGAAGTTGCTCCTGCCCTGGCACTAGAGCCCCAGCTGCTGTTCCAGGCGCTCTCTGATACCAGAGATCTCCTTGTGTCGTGTCATGACACTGTCTCCAGGAGTGATACTCAGGAAAATGAGGATCCAAAACTCGGCAGGTCATATCGCCTTATCAAATAAATCCAGGGATGTTTGGCGGTGTGTCAGAGGGTTAAGGGCTTGTGGCGCTCGCGAAAAGAGGGGACAGGTGGGAGGATCTGGGGTCTGGCCCCCAGACCCCCACCTGCAGGGAAGTCGCCTTAAGGGGGTGAAGCAGGTGTTTAGGGGCTCTATCTTTCTCCCCCCACTCTGTATTTCCCCTCCTCTCTCCTTTTTTCTCTGTCAGATGCAAGGTCAGTAACAACAGCAACAACAACAACAACAACAACAACAATAACCACCACCACAGTGACCAAGCAACAAGGGCAGCGAAAGGGGAACATATGGAGTGCAGGAGCTGTGGATTATTGGTGGCGCAGGCACTGAGCTGTGGCAATAAGCCCTTGAGGCAATCAATAAATAAATGAATTAGTAATACAGGTAGCAGACATGTATATGTCCCTGTGTGTTTCCACTGAGTTAATGTCAATGCACTTTTATTTATTTCTTCATTTATTTATTACCTTGCCACGAGAATTTCTTTCCATTGCTAAAAAAAAGTGTCCCATCAAGGGTACCAGGTGGTGCCACACCCAGGTAAGCACTCAGGTGACAGTGCAGGAGGACTGGGCTTCAAGACCCTGGTCCCCAACTGCCGGTGGAAATCTTTACAAGTGGTGCAGAAGTGCTGCAGGTGTCTCTCTGTGTCTCAAACTCTCTGTGCCTCCATTCCCTCTCAACTCCTGACCATTTATTCCAATAAATAATCAAGAACATAGAAAGTAAAAGAAGAAAAAGAAAAAGAAAAAGAAAGGAAAATGAAATATTCCACTATTTCAAGGGGCTACTCAGGACACTGCTTTCCTTGTTAAGATCCTCACAGCAACCATATTCAGAAAGGCAAAGACGCCATGTATGTTTTAACCCAGTTTTTATATTTATTTATTTATTTATGTACTTATTCAATTTTGTTATTGATAAATTAATGCTTTACATTTGACAGCAGACTAGAGCTCTGAAACCAGCGGTCTCAGCTACCCCTATAGATGGTGCTTTGCCTGTACAATACCAATCCATTGACGTGTCCATCCATCCATCCATCCATCCATCCATCCATCCATCCATCCATCATCCATCCATCCACCAGTCAACCAAGCTAAGTACAAAAGGAGGTCTCTCCTTGAATGATGAAGACAATCAACGCTGCACAGGTAGGTTGCAAAGGAGCCAGTTCGGCTGAATAGGGCAGTGGGGCTGAACCAGGGAATGTGTTGGCGGGTGTGGGTGTGGGTGGGGTGAGCCGGTGACCCTGTGAGCTGGGTCACATCAGGGAAGGGAGGGGGTGGAAGGGGTTGCAAGCAGCGGTCACTGGAGAACCTTCACGAGTGCTGGAGCTGGTGAGCAGGGCACCCGGAAGAGAGGACAGACAAGAGGAGAGAAGCAAGGTGCAGAGGAGCGGAGAGGGGAAAGGATGGAGAGGAGAGGAGAGGACAGGAGAGGACAGGAGTGGAGGGGACCTGAGAAACCTACCTGGACATAGGCAGCATACAGACATCCAGGAAGGCAGGCAGGCATGCAGGCAGCTCTGGCCTGGGCTCCCTGGATCCCGGGTACACCTCCTTCTTTCTTCTCTTGGCTGCCAGCCCTGAGGTCCCTCGTCGGTCAGCACTGTCTTCCTATCCTTCTGTCCCTGTGTGCCAGGGCCCTGGCGTCTGGGCGCTGCTGCCTGACCTAGTGGCAGGGCAGGTGGGCTGCCCAGTGCCGGTGTGGCCAGCACACAATGCCGGGGGCTAGAACATCACAGATGGCTCCTGCGGTTGCTAGGTAGCGGGGACCCTGCCCATCCAGTGGACCAGCAGCCATGACCCCGAACCTTAACTTGACCTGAGGGGTGGTGGCCAGCCACCAGACACAGAGCCCCAGGCCAAAACTGGTGGTGGCCAGCCACCAGAGCCAGAGCCCAAGGCCAAAACAGGAGCAGGTGGGCCGGGCCTAGGGGCTATGGGCAGAGTGGGGGGTGTCTGGCCACGGGGCAGGCATCTGACAGCCCAGGGCTGGGGGCCAAGGGCCGCCAGGCCCCTGTCCCACCATGTGCACTTACACACAGTCCTGCTGACTGACTGACAGTCCCCCCCCCCCAGAGATACCCACACCAGGTCCCTGGGTGCCCTGAGCTGCCCCTGAGGTTGGGTGGGTGACTGCCTGGACACATGCCTCCATAGTGGAGGCCTCTATTAATACCATTGCCTACTGACAGCTGCCCTCCTTCCCCTCCTCCTCCTCCTCCTCCTCCTCCTCCTCCTCCTCCTCCTCCTCTTCCTTCACCTCCTCCTCAACTTCCTCATCCTCAGAGGGACTCACTTTGGGCATCTGCTCTGGCTGCTGCAGCTTCTATCCAGTGGGTGGGTGCAGGTATCTGGTCCTGTCAGTCCCTGATTCCTGGGACCTTCCATGCCTCCAGCTCCCCCCACTCTCTAGACCAGACACTTCCTCAAGGATGCCCTCTTTCCCCTTGCCCCCTGTTCCCCAGCTCCCCAACTAACATCTACTGTGTGCCTCCCTGCGCTACTTTCCTGCCACCCTGCTGCTTCCCTTCAGCCCTGGGTTACCTGGGCCAGCCCAGCTGCCATCTCACCATCCAGCAGGGGGACCTGCCCTAACCCCCTGCCACCACACCCACACACAGCACTGCAAACCCTCAGGGGCTCCCCTGCCTGCAGTCTGCCTCTCAACCAGTCTCCTTCTGCCCCCTTGCCCCCTTACAGCCTCTGCCATGGCCCCCCACAGACACCTGGGCATGAGCAGCCCACACATGCAACACTCTCCCATCTCCCTGCCACTCCATTTGCTCTAAGGCTGTCAAGAGTCTTTTTTTCTGGCTGTAGGGGAGTTGAGACTGTCCAATGTCCTGGGGAGCAAGAACTGCAAACAATCCATCTACAATGTAACATTTGGGTCTCAGGCTGTCCAATCCCTAGTGCACTGTGCAGGCCTATGAGTGGCAAAAACACCCTATTCTGAGCACGACATCTGGCTGGGCTAGTGGCTCTTTCTGTGGACTAGGACACAGACAGACAGACAGAGTTTTCAGGTTCAAAACCTATACTTCCCAGAAGATGGTCATGCAGTACGGTTAAAAAAAAAAAAAAAAAAAGGCTTTTTTATTTTTTTTCCCCCTGCTTGGGTAACCAGTCTGCTGCCTGTTTCTCAGTGAAAAAAGGGAAAAATCTTTTTTGGAGGGAAAAGGACCAAAATGCAGGCAGGTGGACTCCGTGGAGGGTGGATGGGAAGTTGCTCCTGCCCTGGCACTAGAGCCCCAGCTGCTGTTCCAGGCGCTCTCTGATACCAGAGATCTCCTTGTGTCGTGTCATGACACTGTCTCCAGGAGTGATACTCAGGAAAATGAGGATCCAAAACTCGGCAGGTCATATCGCCTTATCAAGTAAATCCAGGGATGTTTGGCGGTGTGTCAGAGGGTTAAGGGCTTGTGGCGCTCGCGAAAAGAGGGGACAGGTGGGAGGATCTGGGGTCTGGCCCCCAGACCCCCACCTGCAGGGAAGTCGCCTTAAGGGGGTGAAGCAGGTGTTTAGGGGCTCTATCTTTCGCCCCCAATCTGTATTTCCCCTCCTCTCTCCTTTTTTCTCTGTCAGATGCAAGGTCAGTAACAACAGCAACAACAACAACAACAACAACAACAATAACCACCACCACAGTGACCAAGCAACAAGGGCAGCGAAAGGGGAACATATGGAGTGCAGGAGCTGTGGATTATTGGTGGCGCAGGCACTGAGCTGTGGCAATAAGCACTTGAGGCAATCAATAAATAAATGAATTAGTAATACAGGTAGCAGACATGTATATGTCCCTGTGTGTTTCCACTGAGTTAATGTCAATGCACTTTTATTTATTTCTTCATTTATTTATTACCTTGCCACGAGAATTTCTTTCTATTGCTAAAAAAAAGTGTCCCATCAAGGGTACCAGGTGGTGCCACACCCAGGTAAGCACTCAGGTGACAGTGCAGGAGGACTGGGCTTCAAGACCCTGGTCCCCAACTGCCGGTGGAAATCTTTACAAGTGGTGCAGAAGTGCTGCAGGTGTCTCTCTGTGTCTCAAACTCTCTGTGCCTCCATTCCCTCTCAACTCCTGACCATTTATTCCAATAAATAATCAAGAACATAGAAAGTAAAAGAAGAAAAAGAAAAAGAAAAAGAAAGGAAAATGAAATATTCCACTATTTCAAGGGGCTACTCAGGACACTGCTTTCCTTGTTAAGATCCTCACAGCAACCATATTCAGAAAGGCAAAGACGCCATGTATGTTTTAACCCAGTTTTTATATTTATTTATTTATTTATGTACTTATTCAATTTTGTTATTGATAAATTAATGCTTTACATTTGACAGCAGACTAGAGCTCTGAAACCAGCGGTCTCAGCTACCCCTATAGATGGTGCTTTGCCTGTACAATACCAATCCATTGACGTGTCCATCCATCCATCCATCCATCCATCCATCATCCATCCATCCACCAGTCAACCAAGCTAAGTACAAAAGGAGGTCTCTCCTTGAATGATGAAGACAATCAACGCTGCACAGGTAGGTTGCAAAGGAGCCAGTTCGGCTGAATAGGGCAGTGGGGCTGAACCAGGGAATGTGTTGGCGGGTGTGGGTGTGGGTGGGGTGAGCCGGTGACCCTGTGAGCTGGGTCACATCAGGGAAGGGAGGGGGTGGAAGGGGTTGCAAGCAGCGGTCACTGGAGAACCTTCACGAGTGCTGGAGCTGGTGAGCAGGGCACCCGGAAGAGAGGACAGACAAGAGGAGAGAAGCAAGGTGCAGAGGAGCGGAGAGGGGAAAGGATGGAGAGGAGAGGAGAGGACAGGAGAGGACAGGAGTGGAGGGGACCTGAGAAACCTACCTGGACATAGGCAGCATACAGACATCCAGGAAGGCAGGCAGGCATGCAGGCAGCTCTGGCCTGGGCTCCCTGGATCCCGGGTACACCTCCTTCTTTCTTCTCTTGGCTGCCAGCCCTGAGGTCCCTCGTCGGTCAGCACTGTCTTCCTATCCTTCCGTCCCTGTGTGCCAGGGCCCTGGCGTCTGGGCGCTGCTGCCTGACCTAGTGGCAGGGCAGGTGGGCTGCCCAGTGCCAGTGTGGCCAGCACACAATGCCGGGGGCTAGGACATCACAGATGGCTCCTGCGGTTACTAGGTAGCGGGGACCCTGCCCATCCAGTGGACCAGCAGCCATGACCCCGAACCTTAACTTGACCTGAGGGGTGGTGGCCAGCCACCAGACACAGAGCCCCAGGCCAAAACTGGTGGTGGCCAGCCACCAGAGCCAGAGCCCAAGGCCAAAACAGGAGCAGGTGGGCCGGGCCTAGGGGCTATGGGCAGAGTGGGGGGTGTCTGGCCACGGGGCAGGCATCTGACAGCCCAGGGCTGGGGGCCAAGGGCCGCCAGGCCCCTGTCCCACCATGTGCACTTACACACAGTCCTGCTGACTGACTGACAGTCCCCCCCCCCCCAGAGATACCCACACCAGGTCCCTGGGTGCCCTGAGCTGCCCCTGAGGTTGGGTGGGTGACTGCCTGGACACATGCCTCCATAGTGGAGGCCTCTATTAATACCATTGCCTACTGACAGCTGCCCTCCTTCCCCTCCTCCTCCTCCTCCTCCTCCTCCTCCTCCTCCTCTTCCTTCACCTCCTCCTCAACTTCCTCATCCTCAGAGGGACTCACTTTGGGCATCTGCTCTGGCTGCTGCAGCTTCTATCCAGTGGGTGGGTGCAGGTATCTGGTCCTGTCAGTCCCTGATTCCTGGGACCTTCCATGCCTCCAGCTCCCCCCACTCTCTAGACCAGACACTTCCTCAAGGATGCCCTCTTTCCCCTTGCCCCCTGTTCCCCAGCTCCCCAACTAACATCTACTGTGTGCCTCCCTGCGCTACTTTCCTGCCACCCTGCTGCTTCCCTTCAGCCCTGGGTTACCTGGGCCAGCCCAGCTGCCATCTCACCATCCAGCAGGGGGACCTGCCCTAACCCCCTGCCACCACACCCACACACAGCACTGCAAACCCTCAGGGGCTCCCCTGCCTGCAGTCTGCCTCTCAACCAGTCTCCTTCTGCCCCCTTGCCCCCTTACAGCCTCTGCCATGGCCCCCCACAGACACCTGGGCATGAGCAGCCCACACATGCAACACTCTCCCATCTCCCTGCCACTCCATTTGCTCTAAGGCTGTCAAGAGTCTTTTTTTCTGGCTGTAGGGGAGTTGAGACTGTCCAATGTCCTGGGGAGCAAGAACTGCAAACAATCCATCTACAATGTAACATTTGGGTCTCAGGCTGTCCAATCCCTAGTGCACTGTGCAGGCCTATGAGTGGCAAAAACACCCTATTCTGAGCACGACATCTGGCTGGGCTAGTGGCTCTTTCTGTGGACTAGGACACAGACAGACAGACAGAGTTTTCAGGTTCAAAACCTATACTTCCCAGAAGATGGTCATGCAGTACGGTTAAAAAAAAAAAAAAAAAAAAAGGCTTTTTTATTTTTTTTCCCCCTGCTTGGGTAACCAGTCTGCTGCCTGTTTCTCAGTGAAAAAAGGGAAAAATCTTTTTTGGAGGGAAAAGGACCAAAATGCAGGCAGGTGGACTCCGTGGAGGGTGGATGGGAAGTTGCTCCTGCCCTGGCACTAGAGCCCCAGCTGCTGTTCCAGGCGCTCTCTGATACCAGAGATCTCCTTGTGTCGTGTCATGACACTGTCTCCAGGAGTGATACTCAGGAAAATGAGGATCCAAAACTCGGCAGGTCATATCGCCTTATCAAATAAATCCAGGGATGTTTGGCGGTGTGTCAGAGGGTTAAGGGCTTGTGGCGCTCGCGAAAAGAGGGGACAGGTGGGAGGATCTGGGGTCTGGCCCCCAGACCCCCACCTGCAGGGAAGTCGCCTTAAGGGGGTGAAGCAGGTGTTTAGGGGCTCTATCTTTCTCCCCCCACTCTGTATTTCCCCTCCTCTCTCCTTTTTTCTCTGTCAGATGCAAGGTCAGTAACAACAGCAACAACAACAACAACAACAACAACAATAACCACCACCACAGTGACCAAGCAACAAGGGCAGCGAAAGGGGAACATATGGAGTGCAGGAGCTGTGGATTATTGGTGGCGCAGGCACTGAGCTGTGGCAATAAGCCCTTGAGGCAATCAATAAATAAATGAATTAGTAATACAGGTAGCAGACATGTATATGTCCCTGTGTGTTTCCACTGAGTTAATGTCAATGCACTTTTATTTATTTCTTCATTTATTTATTACCTTGCCACGAGAATTTCTTTCCATTGCTAAAAAAAAGTGTCCCATCAAGGGTACCAGGTGGTGCCACACCCAGGTAAGCACTCAGGTGACAGTGCAGGAGGACTGGGCTTCAAGACCCTGGTCCCCAACTGCCGGTGGAAATCTTTACAAGTGGTGCAGAAGTGCTGCAGGTGTCTCTCTGTGTCTCAAACTCTCTGTGCCTCCATTCCCTCTCAACTCCTGACCATTTATTCCAATAAATAATCAAGAACATAGAAAGTAAAAGAAGAAAAAGAAAAAGAAAAAGAAAGGAAAATGAAATATTCCACTATTTCAAGGGGCTACTCAGGACACTGCTTTCCTTGTTAAGATCCTCACAGCAACCATATTCAGAAAGGCAAAGACGCCATGTATGTTTTAACCCAGTTTTTATATTTATTTATTTATTTATGTACTTATTCAATTTTGTTATTGATAAATTAATGCTTTACATTTGACAGCAGACTAGAGCTCTGAAACCAGCGGTCTCAGCTACCCCTATAGATGGTGCTTTGCCTGTACAATACCAATCCATTGACGTGTCCATCCATCCATCCATCCATCCATCCATCCATCCATCCATCATCCATCCATCCACCAGTCAACCAAGCTAAGTACAAAAGGAGGTCTCTCCTTGAATGATGAAGACAATCAACGCTGCACAGGTAGGTTGCAAAGGAGCCAGTTCGGCTGAATAGGGCAGTGGGGCTGAACCAGGGAATGTGTTGGCGGGTGTGGGTGTGGGTGGGGTGAGCCGGTGACCCTGTGAGCTGGGTCACATCAGGGAAGGGAGGGGGTGGAAGGGGTTGCAAGCAGCGGTCACTGGAGAACCTTCACGAGTGCTGGAGCTGGTGAGCAGGGCACCCGGAAGAGAGGACAGACAAGAGGAGAGAAGCAAGGTGCAGAGGAGCGGAGAGGGGAAAGGATGGAGAGGAGAGGAGAGGACAGGAGAGGACAGGAGTGGAGGGGACCTGAGAAACCTACCTGGACATAGGCAGCATACAGACATCCAGGAAGGCAGGCAGGCATGCAGGCAGCTCTGGCCTGGGCTCCCTGGATCCCGGGTACACCTCCTTCTTTCTTCTCTTGGCTGCCAGCCCTGAGGTCCCTCGTCGGTCAGCACTGTCTTCCTATCCTTCCGTCCCTGTGTGCCAGGGCCCTGGCGTCTGGGCGCTGCTGCCTGACCTAGTGGCAGGGCAGGTGGGCTGCCCAGTGCCGGTGTGGCCAGCACACAATGCCGGGGGCTAGAACATCACAGATGGCTCCTGCGGTTGCTAGGTAGCGGGGACCCTGCCCATCCAGTGGACCAGCAGCCATGACCCCGAACCTTAACTTGACCTGAGGGGTGGTGGCCAGCCACCAGACACAGAGCCCCAGGCCAAAACTGGTGGTGGCCAGCCACCAGAGCCAGAGCCCAAGGCCAAAACAGGAGCAGGTGGGCCGGGCCTAGGGGCTATGGGCAGAGTGGGGGGTGTCTGGCCACGGGGCAGGCATCTGACAGCCCAGGGCTGGGGGCCAAGGGCCGCCAGGCCCCTGTCCCACCATGTGCACTTACACACAGTCCTGCTGACTGACTGACAGTCCCCCCCCCCCCAGAGATACCCACACCAGGTCCCTGGGTGCCCTGAGCTGCCCCTGAGGTTGGGTGGGTGACTGCCTGGACACATGCCTCCATAGTGGAGGCCTCTATTAATACCATTGCCTACTGACAGCTGCCCTCCTTCCCCTCCTCCTCCTCCTCCTCCTCCTCCTCCTCCTCCTCCTCCTCCTCCTCTTCCTTCACCTCCTCCTCAACTTCCTCATCCTCAGAGGGACTCACTTTGGGCATCTGCTCTGGCTGCTGCAGCTTCTATCCAGTGGGTGGGTGCAGGTATCTGGTCCTGTCAGTCCCTGATTCCTGGGACCTTCCATGCCTCCAGCTCCCCCCACTCTCTAGACCAGACACTTCCTCAAGGATGCCCTCTTTCCCCTTGCCCCCTGTTCCCCAGCTCCCCAACTAACATCTACTGTGTGCCTCCCTGCGCTACTTTCCTGCCACCCTGCTGCTTCCCTTCAGCCCTGGGTTACCTGGGCCAGCCCAGCTGCCATCTCACCATCCAGCAGGGGGACCTGCCCTAACCCCCTGCCACCACACCCACACACAGCACTGCAAACCCTCAGGGGCTCCCCTGCCTGCAGTCTGCCTCTCAACCAGTCTCCTTCTGCCCCCTTGCCCCCTTACAGCCTCTGCCATGGCCCCCCACAGACACCTGGGCATGAGCAGCCCACACATGCAACACTCTCCCATCTCCCTGCCACTCCATTTGCTCTAAGGCTGTCAAGAGTCTTTTTTTCTGGCTGTAGGGGAGTTGAGACTGTCCAATGTCCTGGGGAGCAAGAACTGCAAACAATCCATCTACAATGTAACATTTGGGTCTCAGGCTGTCCAATCCCTAGTGCACTGTGCAGGCCTATGAGTGGCAAAAACACCCTATTCTGAGCACGACATCTGGCTGGGCTAGTGGCTCTTTCTGTGGACTAGGACACAGACAGACAGACAGAGTTTTCAGGTTCAAAACCTATACTTCCCAGAAGATGGTCATGCAGTACGGTTAAAAAAAAAAAAAAAAAAGGCTTTTTTATTTTTTTTCCCCCTGCTTGGGTAACCAGTCTGCTGCCTGTTTCTCAGTGAAAAAAGGGAAAAATCTTTTTTGGAGGGAAAAGGACCAAAATGCAGGCAGGTGGACTCCGTGGAGGGTGGATGGGAAGTTGCTCCTGCCCTGGCACTAGAGCCCCAGCTGCTGTTCCAGGCGCTCTCTGATACCAGAGATCTCCTTGTGTCGTGTCATGACACTGTCTCCAGGAGTGATACTCAGGAAAATGAGGATCCAAAACTCGGCAGGTCATATCGCCTTATCAAGTAAATCCAGGGATGTTTGGCGGTGTGTCAGAGGGTTAAGGGCTTGTGGCGCTCGCGAAAAGAGGGGACAGGTGGGAGGATCTGGGGTCTGGCCCCCAGACCCCCACCTGCAGGGAAGTCGCCTTAAGGGGGTGAAGCAGGTGTTTAGGGGCTCTATCTTTCGCCCCCAATCTGTATTTCCCCTCCTCTCTCCTTTTTTCTCTGTCAGATGCAAGGTCAGTAACAACAGCAACAACAACAACAACAACAACAACAATAACCACCACCACAGTGACCAAGCAACAAGGGCAGCGAAAGGGGAACATATGGAGTGCAGGAGCTGTGGATTATTGGTGGCGCAGGCACTGAGCTGTGGCAATAAGCACTTGAGGCAATCAATAAATAAATGAATTAGTAATGCAGGTAGCAGACATGTATATGTCCCTGTGTGTTTCCACTGAGTTAATGTCAATGCACTTTTATTTATTTCTTCATTTATTTATTACCTTGCCACGAGAATTTCTTTCTATTGCTAAAAAAAAGTGTCCCATCAAGGGTACCAGGTGGTGCCACACCCAGGTAAGCACTCAGGTGACAGTGCAGGAGGACTGGGCTTCAAGACCCTGGTCCCCAACTGCCGGTGGAAATCTTTACAAGTGGTGCAGAAGTGCTGCAGGTGTCTCTCTGTGTCTCAAACTCTCTGTGCCTCCATTCCCTCTCAACTCCTGACCATTTATTCCAATAAATAATCAAGAACATAGAAAGTAAAAGAAGAAAAAGAAAAAGAAAAAGAAAGGAAAATGAAATATTCCACTATTTCAAGGGGCTACTCAGGACACTGCTTTCCTTGTTAAGATCCTCACAGCAACCATATTCAGAAAGGCAAAGACGCCATGTATGTTTTAACCCAGTTTATTCATTTATTTATTTATTTATTTATTTATGTACTTATTCAATTTTGTTATTGATAAATTAATGCTTTACATTTGACAGCAGACTAGAGCTCTGAAACCAGCGGTCTCAGCTACCCCTATAGATGGTGCTTTGCCTGTACAATACCAATCCATTGACGTGTCCATCCATCCATCCATCCATCCATCCATCATCCATCCATCCACCAGTCAACCAAGCTAAGTACAAAAGGAGGTCTCTCCTTGAATGATGAAGACAATCAGCGCTGCACAGGTAGGTTGCAAAGGAGCCAGTTCGGCTGAATAGGGCAGTGGGGCTGAACCAGGGAATGTGTTGGCGGGTGTGGGTGTGGGTGGGGTGAGCCGGTGACCCTGTGAGCTGGGTCACATCAGGGAAGGGAGGGGGTGGAAGGGGTTGCAAGCAGCGGTCACTGGAGAACCTTCACGAGTGCTGGAGCTGGTGAGCAGGGCACCCGGAAGAGAGGACAGACAAGAGGAGAGAAGCAAGGTGCAGAGGAGCGGAGAGGGGAAAGGATGGAGAGGAGAGGAGAGGACAGGAGAGGACAGGAGTGGAGGGGACCTGAGAAACCTACCTGGACATAGGCAGCATACAGACATCCAGGAAGGCAGGCAGGCATGCAGGCAGCTCTGGCCTGGGCTCCCTGGATCCCGGGTACACCTCCTTCTTTCTTCTCTTGGCTGCCAGCCCTGAGGTCCCTCGTCGGTCAGCACTGTCTTCCTATCCTTCCGTCCCTGTGTGCCAGGGCCCTGGCGTCTGGGCGCTGCTGCCTGACCTAGTGGCAGGGCAGGTGGGCTGCCCAGTGCCAGTGTGGCCAGCACACAATGCCGGGGGCTAGGACATCACAGATGGCTCCTGCGGTTACTAGGTAGCGGGGACCCTGCCCATCCAGTGGACCAGCAGCCATGACCCCGAACCTTAACTTGACCTGAGGGGTGGTGGCCAGCCACCAGACACAGAGCCCCAGGCCAAAACTGGTGGTGGCCAGCCACCAGAGCCAGAGCCCAAGGCCAAAACAGGAGCAGGTGGGCCGGGCCTAGGGGCTATGGGCAGAGTGGGGGGTGTCTGGCCACGGGGCAGGCATCTGACAGCCCAGGGCTGGGGGCCAAGGGCCGCCAGGCCCCTGTCCCACCATGTGCACTTACACACAGTCCTGCTGACTGACTGACAGTCCCCCCCCCCCCAGAGATACCCACACCAGGTCCCTGGGTGCCCTGAGCTGCCCCTGAGGTTGGGTGGGTGACTGCCTGGACACATGCCTCCATAGTGGAGGCCTCTATTAATACCATTGCCTACTGACAGCTGCCCTCCTTCCCCTCCTCCTCCTCCTCCTCCTCCTCCTCCTCCTCCTCTTCCTTCACCTCCTCCTCAACTTCCTCATCCTCAGAGGGACTCACTTTGGGCATCTGCTCTGGCTGCTGCAGCTTCTATCCAGTGGGTGGGTGCAGGTATCTGGTCCTGTCAGTCCCTGATTCCTGGGACCTTCCATGCCTCCAGCTCCCCCCACTCTCTAGACCAGACACTTCCTCAAGGATGCCCTCTTTCCCCTTGCCCCCTGTTCCCCAGCTCCCCAACTAACATCTACTGTGTGCCTCCCTGCGCTACTTTCCTGCCACCCTGCTGCTTCCCTTCAGCCCTGGGTTACCTGGGCCAGCCCAGCTGCCATCTCACCATCCAGCAGGGGGACCTGCCCTAACCCCCTGCCACCACACCCACACACAGCACTGCAAACCCTCAGGGGCTCCCCTGCCTGCAGTCTGCCTCTCAACCAGTCTCCTTCTGCCCCCTTGCCCCCTTACAGCCTCTGCCATGGCCCCCCACAGACACCTGGGCATGAGCAGCCCACACATGCAACACTCTCCCATCTCCCTGCCACTCCATTTGCTCTAAGGCTGTCAAGAGTCTTTTTTTCTGGCTGTAGGGGAGTTGAGACTGTCCAATGTCCTGGGGAGCAAGAACTGCAAACAATCCATCTACAATGTAACATTTGGGTCTCAGGCTGTCCAATCCCTAGTGCACTGTGCAGGCCTATGAGTGGCAAAAACACCCTATTCTGAGCACGACATCTGGCTGGGCTAGTGGCTCTTTCTGTGGACTAGGACACAGACAGACAGACAGAGTTTTCAGGTTCAAAACCTATACTTCCCAGAAGATGGTCATGCAGTACGGTTAAAAAAAAAAAAAAAAAAAAGGCTTTTTTATTTTTTTTCCCCCTGCTTGGGTAACCAGTCTGCTGCCTGTTTCTCAGTGAAAAAAGGGAAAAATCTTTTTTGGAGGGAAAAGGACCAAAATGCAGGCAGGTGGACTCCGTGGAGGGTGGATGGGAAGTTGCTCCTGCCCTGGCACTAGAGCCCCAGCTGCTGTTCCAGGCGCTCTCTGATACCAGAGATCTCCTTGTGTCGTGTCATGACACTGTCTCCAGGAGTGATACTCAGGAAAATGAGGATCCAAAACTCGGCAGGTCATATCGCCTTATCAAGTAAATCCAGGGATGTTTGGCGGTGTGTCAGAGGGTTAAGGGCTTGTGGCGCTCGCGAAAAGAGGGGACAGGTGGGAGGATCTGGGGTCTGGCCCCCAGACCCCCACCTGCAGGGAAGTCGCCTTAAGGGGGTGAAGCAGGTGTTTAGGGGCTCTATCTTTCTCCCCCCACTCTGTATTTCCCCTCCTCTCTCCTTTTTTCTCTGTCAGATGCAAGGTCAGTAACAACAGCAACAACAACAACAACAACAATAACCACCACCACAGTGACCAAGCAACAAGGGCAGCGAAAGGGGAACATATGGAGTGCAGGAGCTGTGGATTATTGGTGGCGCAGGCACTGAGCTGTGGCAATAAGCCCTTGAGGCAATCAATAAATAAATGAATTAGTAATACAGGTAGCAGACATGTATATGTCCCTGTGTGTTTCCACTGAGTTAATGTCAATGCACTTTTATTTATTTCTTCATTTATTTATTACCTTGCCACGAGAATTTCTTTCCATTGCTAAAAAAAAGTGTCCCATCAAGGGTACCAGGTGGTGCCACACCCAGGTAAGCACTCAGGTGACAGTGCAGGAGGACTGGGCTTCAAGACCCTGGTCCCCAACTGCCGGTGGAAATCTTTACAAGTGGTGCAGAAGTGCTGCAGGTGTCTCTCTGTGTCTCAAACTCTCTGTGCCTCCATTCCCTCTCAACTCCTGACCATTTATTCCAATAAATAATCAAGAACATAGAAAGTAAAAGAAGAAAAAGAAAAAGAAAAAGAAAGGAAAATGAAATATTCCACTATTTCAAGGGGCTACTCAGGACACTGCTTTCCTTGTTAAGATCCTCACAGCAACCATATTCAGAAAGGCAAAGACGCCATGTATGTTTTAACCCAGTTTTTATATTTATTTATTTATTTATGTACTTATTCAATTTTGTTATTGATAAATTAATGCTTTACATTTGACAGCAGACTAGAGCTCTGAAACCAGCGGTCTCAGCTACCCCTATAGATGGTGCTTTGCCTGTACAATACCAATCCATTGACGTGTCCATCCATCCATCCATCCATCCATCCATCCATCATCCATCCATCCACCAGTCAACCAAGCTAAGTACAAAAGGAGGTCTCTCCTTGAATGATGAAGACAATCAACGCTGCACAGGTAGGTTGCAAAGGAGCCAGTTCGGCTGAATAGGGCAGTGGGGCTGAACCAGGGAATGTGTTGGCGGGTGTGGGTGTGGGTGGGGTGAGCCGGTGACCCTGTGAGCTGGGTCACATCAGGGAAGGGAGGGGGTGGAAGGGGTTGCAAGCAGCGGTCACTGGAGAACCTTCACGAGTGCTGGAGCTGGTGAGCAGGGCACCCGGAAGAGAGGACAGACAAGAGGAGAGAAGCAAGGTGCAGAGGAGCGGAGAGGGGAAAGGATGGAGAGGAGAGGAGAGGACAGGAGAGGACAGGAGTGGAGGGGACCTGAGAAACCTACCTGGACATAGGCAGCATACAGACATCCAGGAAGGCAGGCAGGCATGCAGGCAGCTCTGGCCTGGGCTCCCTGGATCCCGGGTACACCTCCTTCTTTCTTCTCTTGGCTGCCAGCCCTGAGGTCCCTCGTCGGTCAGCACTGTCTTCCTATCCTTCTGTCCCTGTGTGCCAGGGCCCTGGCGTCTGGGCGCTGCTGCCTGACCTAGTGGCAGGGCAGGTGGGCTGCCCAGTGCCGGTGTGGCCAGCACACAATGCCGGGGGCTAGGACATCACAGATGGCTCCTGCGGTTGCTAGGTAGCGGGGACCCTGCCCATCCAGTGGACCAGCAGCCATGACCCCGAACCTTAACTTGACCTGAGGGGTGGTGGCCAGCCACCAGACACAGAGCCCCAGGCCAAAACTGGTGGTGGCCAGCCACCAGAGCCAGAGCCCAAGGCCAAAACAGGAGCAGGTGGGCCGGGCCTAGGGGCTATGGGCAGAGTGGGGGGTGTCTGGCCACGGGGCAGGCATCTGACAGCCCAGGGCTGGGGGCCAAGGGCCGCCAGGCCCCTGTCCCACCATGTGCACTTACACACAGTCCTGCTGACTGACTGACAGTCCCCCCCCCCCCCAGAGATACCCACACCAGGTCCCTGGGTGCCCTGAGCTGCCCCTGAGGTTGGGTGGGTGACTGCCTGGACACATGCCTCCATAGTGGAGGCCTCTATTAATACCATTGCCTACTGACAGCTGCCCTCCTTCCCCTCCTCCTCCTCCTCCTCCTCCTCCTCCTCCTCCTCCTCCTCCTCCTCTTCCTTCACCTCCTCCTCAACTTCCTCATCCTCAGAGGGACTCACTTTGGGCATCTGCTCTGGCTGCTGCAGCTTCTATCCAGTGGGTGGGTGCAGGTATCTGGTCCTGTCAGTCCCTGATTCCTGGGACCTTCCATGCCTCCAGCTCCCCCCACTCTCTAGACCAGACACTTCCTCAAGGATGCCCTCTTTCCCCTTGCCCCCTGTTCCCCAGCTCCCCAACTAACATCTACTGTGTGCCTCCCTGCGCTACTTTCCTGCCACCCTGCTGCTTCCCTTCAGCCCTGGGTTACCTGGGCCAGCCCAGCTGCCATCTCACCATCCAGCAGGGGGACCTGCCCTAACCCCCTGCCACCACACCCACACACAGCACTGCAAACCCTCAGGGGCTCCCCTGCCTGCAGTCTGCCTCTCAACCAGTCTCCTTCTGCCCCCTTGCCCCCTTACAGCCTCTGCCATGGCCCCCCACAGACACCTGGGCATGAGCAGCCCACACATGCAACACTCTCCCATCTCCCTGCCACTCCATTTGCTCTAAGGCTGTCAAGAGTCTTTTTTTCTGGCTGTAGGGGAGTTGAGACTGTCCAATGTCCTGGGGAGCAAGAACTGCAAACAATCCATCTACAATGTAACATTTGGGTCTCAGGCTGTCCAATCCCTAGTGCACTGTGCAGGCCTATGAGTGGCAAAAACACCCTATTCTGAGCACGACATCTGGCTGGGCTAGTGGCTCTTTCTGTGGACTAGGACACAGACAGACAGACAGAGTTTTCAGGTTCAAAACCTATACTTCCCAGAAGATGGTCATGCAGTACGGTTAAAAAAAAAAAAAAAAAAGGCTTTTTTATTTTTTTTCCCCCTGCTTGGGTAACCAGTCTGCTGCCTGTTTCTCAGTGAAAAAAGGGAAAAATCTTTTTTGGAGGGAAAAGGACCAAAATGCAGGCAGGTGGACTCCGTGGAGGGTGGATGGGAAGTTGCTCCTGCCCTGGCACTAGAGCCCCAGCTGCTGTTCCAGGCGCTCTCTGATACCAGAGATCTCCTTGTGTCGTGTCATGACACTGTCTCCAGGAGTGATACTCAGGAAAATGAGGATCCAAAACTCGGCAGGTCATATCGCCTTATCAAGTAAATCCAGGGATGTTTGGCGGTGTGTCAGAGGGTTAAGGGCTTGTGGCGCTCGCGAAAAGAGGGGACAGGTGGGAGGATCTGGGGTCTGGCCCCCAGACCCCCACCTGCAGGGAAGTCGCCTTAAGGGGGTGAAGCAGGTGTTTAGGGGCTCTATCTTTCTCCCCCCACTCTGTATTTCCCCTCCTCTCTCCTTTTTTCTCTGTCAGATGCAAGGTCAGTAACAACAGCAACAACAACAACAACAACAACAACAATAACCACCACCACAGTGACCAAGCAACAAGGGCAGCGAAAGGGGAACATATGGAGTGCAGGAGCTGTGGATTATTGGTGGCGCAGGCACTGAGCTGTGGCAATAAGCACTTGAGGCAATCAATAAATAAATGAATTAGTAATACAGGTAGCAGACATGTATATGTCCCTGTGTGTTTCCACTGAGTTAATGTCAATGCACTTTTATTTATTTCTTCATTTATTTATTACCTTGCCACGAGAATTTCTTTCTATTGCTAAAAAAAAGTGTCCCATCAAGGGTACCAGGTGGTGCCACACCCAGGTAAGCACTCAGGTGACAGTGCAGGAGGACTGGGCTTCAAGACCCTGGTCCCCAACTGCCGGTGGAAATCTTTACAAGTGGTGCAGAAGTGCTGCAGGTGTCTCTCTGTGTCTCAAACTCTCTGTGCCTCCATTCCCTCTCAACTCCTGACCATTTATTCCAATAAATAATCAAGAACATAGAAAGTAAAAGAAGAAAAAGAAAAAGAAAAAGAAAGGAAAATGAAATATTCCACTATTTCAAGGGGCTACTCAGGACACTGCTTTCCTTGTTAAGATCCTCACAGCAACCATATTCAGAAAGGCAAAGACGCCATGTATGTTTTAACCCAGTTTATTCATTTATTTATTTATTTATTTATTTATGTACTTATTCAATTTTGTTATTGATAAATTAATGCTTTACATTTGACAGCAGACTAGAGCTCTGAAACCAGCGGTCTCAGCTACCCCTATAGATGGTGCTTTGCCTGTACAATACCAATCCATTGACGTGTCCATCCATCCATCCATCCATCCATCCATCATCCATCCATCCACCAGTCAACCAAGCTAAGTACAAAAGGAGGTCTCTCCTTGAATGATGAAGACAATCAACGCTGCACAGGTAGGTTGCAAAGGAGCCAGTTCGGCTGAATAGGGCAGTGGGGCTGAACCAGGGAATGTGTTGGCGGGTGTGGGTGTGGGTGGGGTGAGCCGGTGACCCTGTGAGCTGGGTCACATCAGGGAAGGGAGGGGGTGGAAGGGGTTGCAAGCAGCGGTCACTGGAGAACCTTCACGAGTGCTGGAGCTGGTGAGCAGGGCACCCGGAAGAGAGGACAGACAAGAGGAGAGAAGCAAGGTGCAGAGGAGCGGAGAGGGGAAAGGATGGAGAGGAGAGGAGAGGACAGGAGAGGACAGGAGTGGAGGGGACCTGAGAAACCTACCTGGACATAGGCAGCATACAGACATCCAGGAAGGCAGGCAGGCATGCAGGCAGCTCTGGCCTGGGCTCCCTGGATCCCGGGTACACCTCCTTCTTTCTTCTCTTGGCTGCCAGCCCTGAGGTCCCTCGTCGGTCAGCACTGTCTTCCTATCCTTCCGTCCCTGTGTGCCAGGGCCCTGGCGTCTGGGCGCTGCTGCCTGACCTAGTGGCAGGGCAGGTGGGCTGCCCAGTGCCAGTGTGGCCAGCACACAATGCCGGGGGCTAGGACATCACAGATGGCTCCTGCGGTTACTAGGTAGCGGGGACCCTGCCCATCCAGTGGACCAGCAGCCATGACCCCGAACCTTAACTTGACCTGAGGGGTGGTGGCCAGCCACCAGACACAGAGCCCCAGGCCAAAACTGGTGGTGGCCAGCCACCAGAGCCAGAGCCCAAGGCCAAAACAGGAGCAGGTGGGCCGGGCCTAGGGGCTATGGGCAGAGTGGGGGGTGTCTGGCCACGGGGCAGGCATCTGACAGCCCAGGGCTGGGGGCCAAGGGCCGCCAGGCCCCTGTCCCACCATGTGCACTTACACACAGTCCTGCTGACTGACTGACAGTCCCCCCCCCCCAGAGATACCCACACCAGGTCCCTGGGTGCCCTGAGCTGCCCCTGAGGTTGGGTGGGTGACTGCCTGGACACATGCCTCCATAGTGGAGGCCTCTATTAATACCATTGCCTACTGACAGCTGCCCTCCTTCCCCTCCTCCTCCTCCTCCTCCTCCTCCTCCTCCTCCTCTTCCTTCACCTCCTCCTCAACTTCCTCATCCTCAGAGGGACTCACTTTGGGCATCTGCTCTGGCTGCTGCAGCTTCTATCCAGTGGGTGGGTGCAGGTATCTGGTCCTGTCAGTCCCTGATTCCTGGGACCTTCCATGCCTCCAGCTCCCCCCACTCTCTAGACCAGACACTTGCTCAAGGATGCCCTCTTTCCCCTTGCCCCCTGTTCCCCAGCTCCCCAACTAACATCTACTGTGTGCCTCCCTGCGCTACTTTCCTGCCACCCTGCTGCTTCCCTTCAGCCCTGGGTTACCTGGGCCAGCCCAGCTGCCATCTCACCATCCAGCAGGGGGACCTGCCCTAACCCCCTGCCACCACACCCACACACAGCACTGCAAACCCTCAGGGGCTCCCCTGCCTGCAGTCTGCCTCTCAACCAGTCTCCTTCTGCCCCCTTGCCCCCTTACAGCCTCTGCCATGGCCCCCCACAGACACCTGGGCATGAGCAGCCCACACATGCAACACTCTCCC
The DNA here is from genome assembly GCF_950295315.1 of Erinaceus europaeus. Lineage (NCBI taxonomy): Eukaryota > Metazoa > Chordata > Mammalia > Eulipotyphla > Erinaceidae > Erinaceus > Erinaceus europaeus. Next base: position 35,590,305 of record NC_080181.1, on the reverse strand, counting down.
ATCTCCCTGCCACTCCATTTGCTCTAAGGCTGTCAAGAGTCTTTTTTTCTGGCTGTAGGGGAGTTGAGACTGTCCAATGTCCTGGGGAGCAAGAACTGCAAACAATCCATCTACAATGTAACATTTGGGTCTCAGGCTGTCCAATCCCTAGTGCACTGTGCAGGCCTATGAGTGGCAAAAACACCCTATTCTGAGCACGACATCTGGCTGGGCTAGTGGCTCTTTCTGTGGAATAGGACACAGACAGACAGACAGAGTTTTCAGGTTCAAAACCTATACTTCCCAGAAGATGGTCATGCAGTACGGTTAAAAAAAAAAAAAAAAAAGGCTTTTTTATTTTTTTTCCCCCTGCTTGGGTAACCAGTCTGCTGCCTGTTTCTCAGTGAAAAAAGGGAAAAATCTTTTTTGGAGGGAAAAGGACCAAAATGCAGGCAGGTGGACTCCGTGGAGGGTGGATGGGAAGTTGCTCCTGCCCTGGCACTAGAGCCCCAGCTGCTGTTCCAGGCGCTCTCTGATACCAGAGATCTCCTTGTGTCGTGTCATGACACTGTCTCCAGGAGTGATACTCAGGAAAATGAGGATCCAAAACTCGGCAGGTCATATCGCCTTATCAAGTAAATCCAGGGATGTTTGGCGGTGTGTCAGAGGGTTAAGGGCTTGTGGCGCTCGCGAAAAGAGGGGACAGGTGGGAGGATCTGGGGTCTGGCCCCCAGACCCCCACCTGCAGGGAAGTCGCCTTAAGGGGGTGAAGCAGGTGTTTAGGGGCTCTATCTTTCTCCCCCCACTCTGTATTTCCCCTCCTCTCTCCTTTTTTCTCTGTCAGATGCAAGGTCAGTAACAACAGCAACAACAACAACAACAACAACAACAATAACCACCACCACAGTGACCAAGCAACAAGGGCAGCGAAAGGGGAACATATGGAGTGCAGGAGCTGTGGATTATTGGTGGCGCAGGCACTGAGCTGTGGCAATAAGCACTTGAGGCAATCAATAAATAAATGAATTAGTAATACAGGTAGCAGACATGTATATGTCCCTGTGTGTTTCCACTGAGTTAATGTCAATGCACTTTTATTTATTTCTTCATTTATTTATTACCTTGCCACGAGAATTTCTTTCTATTGCTAAAAAAAAGTGTCCCATCAAGGGTACCAGGTGGTGCCACACCCAGGTAAGCACTCAGGTGACAGTGCAGGAGGACTGGGCTTCAAGACCCTGGTCCCCAACTGCCGGTGGAAATCTTTACAAGTGGTGCAGAAGTGCTGCAGGTGTCTCTCTGTGTCTCAAACTCTCTGTGCCTCCATTCCCTCTCAACTCCTGACCATTTATTCCAATAAATAATCAAGAACATAGAAAGTAAAAGAAGAAAAAGAAAAAGAAAAAGAAAGGAAAATGAAATATTCCACTATTTCAAGGGGCTACTCAGGACACTGCTTTCCTTGTTAAGATCCTCACAGCAACCATATTCAGAAAGGCAAAGACGCCATGTATGTTTTAACCCAGTTTTTATATTTATTTATTTATTTATGTACTTATTCAATTTTGTTATTGATAAATTAATGCTTTACATTTGACAGCAGACTAGAGCTCTGAAACCAGCGGTCTCAGCTACCCCTATAGATGGTGCTTTGCCTGTACAATACCAATCCATTGACGTGTCCATCCATCCATCCATCCATCCATCCATCCATCATCCATCCATCCACCAGTCAACCAAGCTAAGTACAAAAGGAGGTCTCTCCTTGAATGATGAAGACAATCAACGCTGCACAGGTAGGTTGCAAAGGAGCCAGTTCGGCTGAATAGGGCAGTGGGGCTGAACCAGGGAATGTGTTGGCGGGTGTGGGTGTGGGTGGGGTGAGCCGGTGACCCTGTGAGCTGGGTCACATCAGGGAAGGGAGGGGGTGGAAGGGGTTGCAAGCAGCGGTCACTGGAGAACCTTCACGAGTGCTGGAGCTGGTGAGCAGGGCACCCGGAAGAGAGGACAGACAAGAGGAGAGAAGCAAGGTGCAGAGGAGCGGAGAGGGGAAAGGATGGAGAGGAGAGGAGAGGACAGGAGAGGACAGGAGTGGAGGGGACCTGAGAAACCTACCTGGACATAGGCAGCATACAGACATCCAGGAAGGCAGGCAGGCATGCAGGCAGCTCTGGCCTGGGCTCCCTGGATCCCGGGTACACCTCCTTCTTTCTTCTCTTGGCTGCCAGCCCTGAGGTCCCTCGTCGGTCAGCACTGTCTTCCTATCCTTCTGTCCCTGTGTGCCAGGGCCCTGGCGTCTGGGCGCTGCTGCCTGACCTAGTGGCAGGGCAGGTGGGCTGCCCAGTGCCGGTGTGGCCAGCACACAATGCCGGGGGCTAGGACATCACAGATGGCTCCTGCGGTTGCTAGGTAGCGGGGACCCTGCCCATCCAGTGGACCAGCAGCCATGACCCCGAACCTTAACTTGACCTGAGGGGTGGTGGCCAGCCACCAGACACAGAGCCCCAGGCCAAAACTGGTGGTGGCCAGCCACCAGAGCCAGAGCCCAAGGCCAAAACAGGAGCAGGTGGGCCGGGCCTAGGGGCTATGGGCAGAGTGGGGGGTGTCTGGCCACGGGGCAGGCATCTGACAGCCCAGGGCTGGGGGCCAAGGGCCGCCAGGCCCCTGTCCCACCATGTGCACTTACACACAGTCCTGCTGACTGACTGACAGTCCCCCCCCCCCAGAGATACCCACACCAGGTCCCTGGGTGCCCTGAGCTGCCCCTGAGGTTGGGTGGGTGACTGCCTGGACACATGCCTCCATAGTGGAGGCCTCTATTAATACCATTGCCTACTGACAGCTGCCCTCCTTCCCCTCCTCCTCCTCCTCCTCCTCCTCCTCCTCCTCCTCCTCCTCCTCCTCTTCCTTCACCTCCTCCTCAACTTCCTCATCCTCAGAGGGACTCACTTTGGGCATCTGCTCTGGCTGCTGCAGCTTCTATCCAGTGGGTGGGTGCAGGTATCTGGTCCTGTCAGTCCCTGATTCCTGGGACCTTCCATGCCTCCAGCTCCCCCCACTCTCTAGACCAGACACTTCCTCAAGGATGCCCTCTTTCCCCTTGCCCCCTGTTCCCCAGCTCCCCAACTAACATCTACTGTGTGCCTCCCTGCGCTACTTTCCTGCCACCCTGCTGCTTCCCTTCAGCCCTGGGTTACCTGGGCCAGCCCAGCTGCCATCTCACCATCCAGCAGGGGGACCTGCCCTAACCCCCTGCCACCACACCCACACACAGCACTGCAAACCCTCAGGGGCTCCCCTGCCTGCAGTCTGCCTCTCAACCAGTCTCCTTCTGCCCCCTTGCCCCCTTACAGCCTCTGCCATGGCCCCCCACAGACACCTGGGCATGAGCAGCCCACACATGCAACACTCTCCCATCTCCCTGCCACTCCATTTGCTCTAAGGCTGTCAAGAGTCTTTTTTTCTGGCTGTAGGGGAGTTGAGACTGTCCAATGTCCTGGGGAGCAAGAACTGCAAACAATCCATCTACAATGTAACATTTGGGTCTCAGGCTGTCCAATCCCTAGTGCACTGTGCAGGCCTATGAGTGGCAAAAACACCCTATTCTGAGCACGACATCTGGCTGGGCTAGTGGCTCTTTCTGTGGAATAGGACACAGACAGACAGACAGAGTTTTCAGGTTCAAAACCTATACTTCCCAGAAGATGGTCATGCAGTACGGTTAAAAAAAAAAAAAAAAAAGGCTTTTTTATTTTTTTTCCCCCTGCTTGGGTAACCAGTCTGCTGCCTGTTTCTCAGTGAAAAAAGGGAAAAATCTTTTTTGGAGGGAAAAGGACCAAAATGCAGGCAGGTGGACTCCGTGGAGGGTGGATGGGAAGTTGCTCCTGCCCTGGCACTAGAGCCCCAGCTGCTGTTCCAGGCGCTCTCTGATACCAGAGATCTCCTTGTGTCGTGTCATGACACTGTCTCCAGGAGTGATACTCAGGAAAATGAGGATCCAAAACTCGGCAGGTCATATCGCCTTATCAAGTAAATCCAGGGATGTTTGGCGGTGTGTCAGAGGGTTAAGGGCTTGTGGCGCTCGCGAAAAGAGGGGACAGGTGGGAGGATCTGGGGTCTGGCCCCCAGACCCCCACCTGCAGGGAAGTCGCCTTAAGGGGGTGAAGCAGGTGTTTAGGGGCTCTATCTTTCTCCCCCCACTCTGTATTTCCCCTCCTCTCTCCTTTTTTCTCTGTCAGATGCAAGGTCAGTAACAACAGCAACAACAACAACAACAACAACAACAATAACCACCACCACAGTGACCAAGCAACAAGGGCAGCGAAAGGGGAACATATGGAGTGCAGGAGCTGTGGATTATTGGTGGCGCAGGCACTGAGCTGTGGCAATAAGCACTTGAGGCAATCAATAAATAAATGAATTAGTAATACAGGTAGCAGACATGTATATGTCCCTGTGTGTTTCCACTGAGTTAATGTCAATGCACTTTTATTTATTTCTTCATTTATTTATTACCTTGCCACGAGAATTTCTTTCTATTGCTAAAAAAAAGTGTCCCATCAAGGGTACCAGGTGGTGCCACACCCAGGTAAGCACTCAGGTGACAGTGCAGGAGGACTGGGCTTCAAGACCCTGGTCCCCAACTGCCGGTGGAAATCTTTACAAGTGGTGCAGAAGTGCTGCAGGTGTCTCTCTGTGTCTCAAACTCTCTGTGCCTCCATTCCCTCTCAACTCCTGACCATTTATTCCAATAAATAATCAAGAACATAGAAAGTAAAAGAAGAAAAAGAAAAAGAAAAAGAAAGGAAAATGAAATATTCCACTATTTCAAGGGGCTACTCAGGACACTGCTTTCCTTGTTAAGATCCTCACAGCAACCATATTCAGAAAGGCAAAGACGCCATGTATGTTTTAACCCAGTTTATTCATTTATTTATTTATTTATTTATTTATGTACTTATTCAATTTTGTTATTGATAAATTAATGCTTTACATTTGACAGCAGACTAGAGCTCTGAAACCAGCGGTCTCAGCTACCCCTATAGATGGTGCTTTGCCTGTACAATACCAATCCATTGACGTGTCCATCCATCCATCCATCCATCCATCCATCATCCATCCATCCACCAGTCAACCAAGCTAAGTACAAAAGGAGGTCTCTCCTTGAATGATGAAGACAATCAACGCTGCACAGGTAGGTTGCAAAGGAGCCAGTTCGGCTGAATAGGGCAGTGGGGCTGAACCAGGGAATGTGTTGGCGGGTGTGGGTGTGGGTGGGGTGAGCCGGTGACCCTGTGAGCTGGGTCACATCAGGGAAGGGAGGGGGTGGAAGGGGTTGCAAGCAGCGGTCACTGGAGAACCTTCACGAGTGCTGGAGCTGGTGAGCAGGGCACCCGGAAGAGAGGACAGACAAGAGGAGAGAAGCAAGGTGCAGAGGAGCGGAGAGGGGAAAGGATGGAGAGGAGAGGAGAGGACAGGAGAGGACAGGAGTGGAGGGGACCTGAGAAACCTACCTGGACATAGGCAGCATACAGACATCCAGGAAGGCAGGCAGGCATGCAGGCAGCTCTGGCCTGGGCTCCCTGGATCCCGGGTACACCTCCTTCTTTCTTCTCTTGGCTGCCAGCCCTGAGGTCCCTCGTCGGTCAGCACTGTCTTCCTATCCTTCCGTCCCTGTGTGCCAGGGCCCTGGCGTCTGGGCGCTGCTGCCTGACCTAGTGGCAGGGCAGGTGGGCTGCCCAGTGCCAGTGTGGCCAGCACACAATGCCGGGGGCTAGGACATCACAGATGGCTCCTGCGGTTACTAGGTAGCGGGGACCCTGCCCATCCAGTGGACCAGCAGCCATGACCCCGAACCTTAACTTGACCTGAGGGGTGGTGGCCAGCCACCAGACACAGAGCCCCAGGCCAAAACTGGTGGTGGCCAGCCACCAGAGCCAGAGCCCAAGGCCAAAACAGGAGCAGGTGGGCCGGGCCTAGGGGCTATGGGCAGAGTGGGGGGTGTCTGGCCACGGGGCAGGCATCTGACAGCCCAGGGCTGGGGGCCAAGGGCCGCCAGGCCCCTGTCCCACCATGTGCACTTACACACAGTCCTGCTGAATGACTGACAGTCCCCCCCCCCCCAGAGATACCCACACCAGGTCCCTGGGTGCCCTGAGCTGCCCCTGAGGTTGGGTGGGTGACTGCCTGGACACATGCCTCCATAGTGGAGGCCTCTATTAATACCATTGCCTACTGACAGCTGCCCTCCTTCCCCTCCTCCTCCTCCTCCTCCTCCTCCTCCTCCTCCTCTTCCTTCACCTCCTCCTCAACTTCCTCATCCTCAGAGGGACTCACTTTGGGCATCTGCTCTGGCTGCTGCAGCTTCTATCCAGTGGGTGGGTGCAGGTATCTGGTCCTGTCAGTCCCTGATTCCTGGGACCTTCCATGCCTCCAGCTCCCCCCACTCTCTAGACCAGACACTTCCTCAAGGATGCCCTCTTTCCCCTTGCCCCCTGTTCCCCAGCTCCCCAACTAACATCTACTGTGTGCCTCCCTGCGCTACTTTCCTGCCACCCTGCTGCTTCCCTTCAGCCCTGGGTTACCTGGGCCAGCCCAGCTGCCATCTCACCATCCAGCAGGGGGACCTGCCCTAACCCCCTGCCACCACACCCACACACAGCACTGCAAACCCTCAGGGGCTCCCCTGCCTGCAGTCTGCCTCTCAACCAGTCTCCTTCTGCCCCCTTGCCCCCTTACAGCCTCTGCCATGGCCCCCCACAGACACCTGGGCATGAGCAGCCCACACATGCAACACTCTCCCATCTCCCTGCCACTCCATTTGCTCTAAGGCTGTCAAGAGTCTTTTTTTCTGGCTGTAGGGGAGTTGAGACTGTCCAATGTCCTGGGGAGCAAGAACTGCAAACAATCCATCTACAATGTAACATTTGGGTCTCAGGCTGTCCAATCCCTAGTGCACTGTGCAGGCCTATGAGTGGCAAAAACACCCTATTCTGAGCACGACATCTGGCTGGGCTAGTGGCTCTTTCTGTGGACTAGGACACAGACAGACAGACAGAGTTTTCAGGTTCAAAACCTATACTTCCCAGAAGATGGTCATGCAGTACGGTTAAAAAAAAAAAAAAAAAAAAGGCTTTTTTATTTTTTTTCCCCCTGCTTGGGTAACCAGTCTGCTGCCTGTTTCTCAGTGAAAAAAGGGAAAAATCTTTTTTGGAGGGAAAAGGACCAAAATGCAGGCAGGTGGACTCCGTGGAGGGTGGATGGGAAGTTGCTCCTGCCCTGGCACTAGAGCCCCAGCTGCTGTTCCAGGCGCTCTCTGATACCAGAGATCTCCTTGTGTCGTGTCATGACACTGTCTCCAGGAGTGATACTCAGGAAAATGAGGATCCAAAACTCGGCAGGTCATATCGCCTTATCAAGTAAATCCAGGGATGTTTGGTGGTGTGTCAGAGGGTTAAGGGCTTGTGGCGCTCGCGAAAAGAGGGGACAGGTGGGAGGATCTGGGGTCTGGCCCCCAGACCCCCACCTGCAGGGAAGTCGCCTTAAGGGGGTGAAGCAGGTGTTTAGGGGCTCTATCTTTCTCCCCCCACTCTGTATTTCCCCTCCTCTCTCCTTTTTTCTCTGTCAGATGCAAGGTCAGTAACAACAGCAACAACAACAACAACAACAACAACAATAACCACCACCACAGTGACCAAGCAACAAGGGCAGCGAAAGGGGAACATATGGAGTGCAGGAGCTGTGGATTATTGGTGGCGCAGGCACTGAGCTGTGGCAATAAGCACTTGAGGCAATCAATAAATAAATGAATTAGTAATACAGGTAGCAGACATGTATATGTCCCTGTGTGTTTCCACTGAGTTAATGTCAATGCACTTTTATTTATTTCTTCATTTATTTATTACCTTGCCACGAGAATTTCTTTCTATTGCTAAAAAAAAGTGTCCCATCAAGGGTACCAGGTGGTGCCACACCCAGGTAAGCACTCAGGTGACAGTGCAGGAGGACTGGGCTTCAAGACCCTGGTCCCCAACTGCCGGTGGAAATCTTTACAAGTGGTGCAGAAGTGCTGCAGGTGTCTCTCTGTGTCTCAAACTCTCTGTGCCTCCATTCCCTCTCAACTCCTGACCATTTATTCCAATAAATAATCAAGAACATAGAAAGTAAAAGAAGAAAAAGAAAAAGAAAAAGAAAGGAAAATGAAATATTCCACTATTTCAAGGGGCTACTCAGGACACTGCTTTCCTTGTTAAGATCCTCACAGCAACCATATTCAGAAAGGCAAAGACGCCATGTATGTTTTAACCCAGTTTATTCATTTATTTATTTATTTATTTATTTATGTACTTATTCAATTTTGTTATTGATAAATTAATGCTTTACATTTGACAGCAGACTAGAGCTCTGAAACCAGCGGTCTCAGCTACCCCTATAGATGGTGCTTTGCCTGTACAATACCAATCCATTGACGTGTCCATCCATCCATCCATCCATCCATCCATCCATCCATCATCCATCCATCCACCAGTCAACCAAGCTAAGTACAAAAGGAGGTCTCTCCTTGAATGATGAAGACAATCAACGCTGCACAGGTAGGTTGCAAAGGAGCCAGTTCGGCTGAATAGGGCAGTGGGGCTGAACCAGGGAATGTGTTGGCGGGTGTGGGTGTGGGTGGGGTGAGCCGGTGACCCTGTGAGCTGGGTCACATCAGGGAAGGGAGGGGGTGGAAGGGGTTGCAAGCAGCGGTCACTGGAGAACCTTCACGAGTGCTGGAGCTGGTGAGCAGGGCACCCGGAAGAGAGGACAGACAAGAGGAGAGAAGCAAGGTGCAGAGGAGCGGAGAGGGGAAAGGATGGAGAGGAGAGGAGAGGACAGGAGAGGACAGGAGTGGAGGGGACCTGAGAAACCTACCTGGACATAGGCAGCATACAGACATCCAGGAAGGCAGGCAGGCATGCAGGCAGCTCTGGCCTGGGCTCCCTGGATCCCGGGTACACCTCCTTCTTTCTTCTCTTGGCTGCCAGCCCTGAGGTCCCTCGTCGGTCAGCACTGTCTTCCTATCCTTCCGTCCCTGTGTGCCAGGGCCCTGGCGTCTGGGCGCTGCTGCCTGACCTAGTGGCAGGGCAGGTGGGCTGCCCAGTGCCAGTGTGGCCAGCACACAATGCCGGGGGCTAGGACATCACAGATGGCTCCTGCGGTTACTAGGTAGCGGGGACCCTGCCCATCCAGTGGACCAGCAGCCATGACCCCGAACCTTAACTTGACCTGAGGGGTGGTGGCCAGCCACCAGACACAGAGCCCCAGGCCAAAACTGGTGGTGGCCAGCCACCAGAGCCAGAGCCCAAGGCCAAAACAGGAGCAGGTGGGCCGGGCCTAGGGGCTATGGGCAGAGTGGGGGGTGTCTGGCCACGGGGCAGGCATCTGACAGCCCAGGGCTGGGGGCCAAGGGCCGCCAGGCCCCTGTCCCACCATGTGCACTTACACACAGTCCTGCTGACTGACTGACAGTCCCCCCCCCCCAGAGATACCCACACCAGGTCCCTGGGTGCCCTGAGCTGCCCCTGAGGTTGGGTGGGTGACTGCCTGGACACATGCCTCCATAGTGGAGGCCTCTATTAATACCATTGCCTACTGACAGCTGCCCTCCTTCCCCTCCTCCTCCTCCTCCTCCTCCTCCTCCTCCTCCTCTTCCTTCACCTCCTCCTCAACTTCCTCATCCTCAGAGGGACTCACTTTGGGCATCTGCTCTGGCTGCTGCAGCTTCTATCCAGTGGGTGGGTGCAGGTATCTGGTCCTGTCAGTCCCTGATTCCTGGGACCTTCCATGCCTCCAGCTCCCCCCACTCTCTAGACCAGACACTTCCTCAAGGATGCCCTCTTTCCCCTTGCCCCCTGTTCCCCAGCTCCCCAACTAACATCTACTGTGTGCCTCCCTGCGCTACTTTCCTGCCACCCTGCTGCTTCCCTTCAGCCCTGGGTTACCTGGGCCAGCCCAGCTGCCATCTCACCATCCAGCAGGGGGACCTGCCCTAACCCCCTGCCACCACACCCACACACAGCACTGCAAACCCTCAGGGGCTCCCCTGCCTGCAGTCTGCCTCTCAACCAGTCTCCTTCTGCCCCCTTGCCCCCTTACAGCCTCTGCCATGGCCCCCCACAGACACCTGGGCATGAGCAGCCCACACATGCAACACTCTCCCATCTCCCTGCCACTCCATTTGCTCTAAGGCTGTCAAGAGTCTTTTTTTCTGGCTGTAGGGGAGTTGAGACTGTCCAATGTCCTGGGGAGCAAGAACTGCAAACAATCCATCTACAATGTAACATTTGGGTCTCAGGCTGTCCAATCCCTAGTGCACTGTGCAGGCCTATGAGTGGCAAAAACACCCTATTCTGAGCACGACATCTGGCTGGGCTAGTGGCTCTTTCTGTGGACTAGGACACAGACAGACAGACAGAGTTTTCAGGTTCAAAACCTATACTTCCCAGAAGATGGTCATGCAGTACGGTTAAAAAAAAAAAAAAAAAAGGCTTTTTTATTTTTTTTCCCCCTGCTTGGGTAACCAGTCTGCTGCCTGTTTCTCAGTGAAAAAAGGGAAAAATCTTTTTTGGAGGGAAAAGGACCAAAATGCAGGCAGGTGGACTCCGTGGAGGGTGGATGGGAAGTTGCTCCTGCCCTGGCACTAGAGCCCCAGCTGCTGTTCCAGGCGCTCTCTGATACCAGAGATCTCCTTGTGTCGTGTCATGACACTGTCTCCAGGAGTGATACTCAGGAAAATGAGGATCCAAAACTCGGCAGGTCATATCGCCTTATCAAGTAAATCCAGGGATGTTTGGCGGTGTGTCAGAGGGTTAAGGGCTTGTGGCGCTCGCGAAAAGAGGGGACAGGTGGGAGGATCTGGGGTCTGGCCCCCAGACCCCCACCTGCAGGGAAGTCGCCTTAAGGGGGTGAAGCAGGTGTTTAGGGGCTCTATCTTTCTCCCCCCACTCTGTATTTCCCCTCCTCTCTCCTTTTTTCTCTGTCAGATGCAAGGTCAGTAACAACAGCAACAACAACAACAACAACAACAACAATAACCACCACCACAGTGACCAAGCAACAAGGGCAGCGAAAGGGGAACATATGGAGTGCAGGAGCTGTGGATTATTGGTGGCGCAGGCACTGAGCTGTGGCAATAAGCCCTTGAGGCAATCAATAAATAAATGAATTAGTAATACAGGTAGCAGACATGTATATGTCCCTGTGTGTTTCCACTGAGTTAATGTCAATGCACTTTTATTTATTTCTTCATTTATTTATTACCTTGCCACGAGAATTTCTTTCCATTGCTAAAAAAAAGTGTCCCATCAAGGGTACCAGGTGGTGCCACACCCAGGTAAGCACTCAGGTGACAGTGCAGGAGGACTGGGCTTCAAGACCCTGGTCCCCAACTGCCGGTGGAAATCTTTACAAGTGGTGCAGAAGTGCTGCAGGTGTCTCTCTGTGTCTCAAACTCTCTGTGCCTCCATTCCCTCTCAACTCCTGACCATTTATTCCAATAAATAATCAAGAACATAGAAAGTAAAAGAAGAAAAAGAAAAAGAAAAAGAAAGGAAAATGAAATATTCCACTATTTCAAGGGGCTACTCAGGACACTGCTTTCCTTGTTAAGATCCTCACAGCAACCATATTCAGAAAGGCAAAGACGCCATGTATGTTTTAACCCAGTTTTTATATTTATTTATTTATTTATGTACTTATTCAATTTTGTTATTGATAAATTAATGCTTTACATTTGACAGCAGACTAGAGCTCTGAAACCAGCGGTCTCAGCTACCCCTATAGATGGTGCTTTGCCTGTACAATACCAATCCATTGACGTGTCCATCCATCCATCCATCCATCCATCCATCATCCATCCATCCACCAGTCAACCAAGCTAAGTACAAAAGGAGGTCTCTCCTTGAATGATGAAGACAATCAACGCTGCACAGGTAGGTTGCAAAGGAGCCAGTTCGGCTGAATAGGGCAGTGGGGCTGAACCAGGGAATGTGTTGGCGGGTGTGGGTGTGGGTGGGGTGAGCCGGTGACCCTGTGAGCTGGGTCACATCAGGGAAGGGAGGGGGTGGAAGGGGTTGCAAGCAGCGGTCACTGGAGAACCTTCACAAGTGCTGGAGCTGGTGAGCAGGGCACCCGGAAGAGAGGACAGACAAGAGGAGAGAAGCAAGGTGCAGAGGAGCGGAGAGGGGAAAGGATGGAGAGGAGAGGAGAGGACAGGAGAGGACAGGAGTGGAGGGGACCTGAGAAACCTACCTGGACATAGGCAGCATACAGACATCCAGGAAGGCAGGCAGGCATGCAGGCAGCTCTGGCCTGGGCTCCCTGGATCCCGGGTACACCTCCTTCTTTCTTCTCTTGGCTGCCAGCCCTGAGGTCCCTCGTCGGTCAGCACTGTCTTCCTATCCTTCTGTCCCTGTGTGCCAGGGCCCTGGCGTCTGGGCGCTGCTGCCTGACCTAGTGGCAGGGCAGGTGGGCTGCCCAGTGCCGGTGTGGCCAGCACACAATGCCGGGGGCTAGGACATCACAGATGGCTCCTGCGGTTGCTAGGTAGCGGGGACCCTGCCCATCCAGTGGACCAGCAGCCATGACCCCGAACCTTAACTTGACCTGAGGGGTGGTGGCCAGCCACCAGACACAGAGCCCCAGGCCAAAACTGGTGGTGGCCAGCCACCAGAGCCAGAGCCCAAGGCCAAAACAGGAGCAGGTGGGCCGGGCCTAGGGGCTATGGGCAGAGTGGGGGGTGTCTGGCCACGGGGCAGGCATCTGACAGCCCAGGGCTGGGGGCCAAGGGCCGCCAGGCCCCTGTCCCACCATGTGCACTTACACACAGTCCTGCTGACTGACTGACAGTCCCCCCCCCCCCCAGAGATACCCACACCAGGTCCCTGGGTGCCCTGAGCTGCCCCTGAGGTTGGGTGGGTGACTGCCTGGACACATGCCTCCATAGTGGAGGCCTCTATTAATACCATTGCCTACTGACAGCTGCCCTCCTTCCCCTCCTCCTCCTCCTCCTCCTCCTCCTCCTCCTCCTCCTCCTCCTCTTCCTTCACCTCCTCCTCAACTTCCTCATCCTCAGAGGGACTCACTTTGGGCATCTGCTCTGGCTGCTGCAGCTTCTATCCAGTGGGTGGGTGCAGGTATCTGGTCCTGTCAGTCCCTGATTCCTGGGACCTTCCATGCCTCCAGCTCCCCCCACTCTCTAGACCAGACACTTCCTCAAGGATGCCCTCTTTCCCCTTGCCCCCTGTTCCCCAGCTCCCCAACTAACATCTACTGTGTGCCTCCCTGCGCTACTTTCCTGCCACCCTGCTGCTTCCCTTCAGCCCTGGGTTACCTGGGCCAGCCCAGCTGCCATCTCACCATCCAGCAGGGGGACCTGCCCTAACCCCCTGCCACCACACCCACACACAGCACTGCAAACCCTCAGGGGCTCCCCTGCCTGCAGTCTGCCTCTCAACCAGTCTCCTTCTGCCCCCTTGCCCCCTTACAGCCTCTGCCATGGCCCCCCACAGACACCTGGGCATGAGCAGCCCACACATGCAACACTCTCCCATCTCCCTGCCACTCCATTTGCTCTAAGGCTGTCAAGAGTCTTTTTTTCTGGCTGTAGGGGAGTTGAGACTGTCCAATGTCCTGGGGAGCAAGAACTGCAAACAATCCATCTACAATGTAACATTTGGGTCTCAGGCTGTCCAATCCCTAGTGCACTGTGCAGGCCTATGAGTGGCAAAAACACCCTATTCTGAGCACGACATCTGGCTGGGCTAGTGGCTCTTTCTGTGGACTAGGACACAGACAGACAGACAGAGTTTTCAGGTTCAAAACCTATACTTCCCAGAAGATGGTCATGCAGTACGGTTAAAAAAAAAAAAAAAAAGGCTTTTTTATTTTTTTTCCCCCTGCTTGGGTAACCAGTCTGCTGCCTGTTTCTCAGTGAAAAAAGGGAAAAATCTTTTTTGGAGGGAAAAGGACCAAAATGCAGGCAGGTGGACTCCGTGGAGGGTGGATGGGAAGTTGCTCCTGCCCTGGCACTAGAGCCCCAGCTGCTGTTCCAGGCGCTCTCTGATACCAGAGATCTCCTTGTGTCGTGTCATGACACTGTCTCCAGGAGTGATACTCAGGAAAATGAGGATCCAAAACTCGGCAGGTCATATCGCCTTATCAAGTAAATCCAGGGATGTTTGGCGGTGTGTCAGAGGGTTAAGGGCTTGTGGCGCTCGCGAAAAGAGGGGACAGGTGGGAGGATCTGGGGTCTGGCCCCCAGACCCCCACCTGCAGGGAAGTCGCCTTAAGGGGGTGAAGCAGGTGTTTAGGGGCTCTATCTTTCTCCCCCCACTCTGTATTTCCCCTCCTCTCTCCTTTTTTCTCTGTCAGATGCAAGGTCAGTAACAACAGCAACAACAACAACAACAACAACAACAATAACCACCACCACAGTGACCAAGCAACAAGGGCAGCGAAAGGGGAACATATGGAGTGCAGGAGCTGTGGATTATTGGTGGCGCAGGCACTGAGCTGTGGCAATAAGCCCTTGAGGCAATCAATAAATAAATGAATTAGTAATACAGGTAGCAGACATGTATATGTCCCTGTGTGTTTCCACTGAGTTAATGTCAATGCACTTTTATTTATTTCTTCATTTATTTATTACCTTGCCACGAGAATTTCTTTCCATTGCTAAAAAAAAGTGTCCCATCAAGGGTACCAGGTGGTGCCACACCCAGGTAAGCACTCAGGTGACAGTGCAGGAGGACTGGGCTTCAAGACCCTGGTCCCCAACTGCCGGTGGAAATCTTTACAAGTGGTGCAGAAGTGCTGCAGGTGTCTCTCTGTGTCTCAAACTCTCTGTGCCTCCATTCCCTCTCAACTCCTGACCATTTATTCCAATAAATAATCAAGAACATAGAAAGTAAAAAAAGAAAAAGAAAAAGAAAAAGAAAGGAAAATGAAATATTCCACTATTTCAAGGGGCTACTCAGGACACTGCTTTCCTTGTTAAGATCCTCACAGCAACCATATTCAGAAAGGCAAAGACGCCATGTATGTTTTAACCCAGTTTTTATATTTATTTATTTATTTATGTACTTATTCAATTTTGTTATTGATAAATTAATGCTTTACATTTGACAGCAGACTAGAGCTCTGAAACCAGCGGTCTCAGCTACCCCTATAGATGGTGCTTTGCCTGTACAATACCAATCCATTGACGTGTCCATCCATCCATCCATCCATCCATCCATCCATCATCCATCCATCCACCAGTCAACCAAGCTAAGTACAAAAGGAGGTCTCTCCTTGAATGATGAAGACAATCAACGCTGCACAGGTAGGTTGCAAAGGAGCCAGTTCGGCTGAATAGGGCAGTGGGGCTGAACCAGGGAATGTGTTGGCGGGTGTGGGTGTGGGTGGGGTGAGCCGGTGACCCTGTGAGCTGGGTCACATCAGGGAAGGGAGGGGGTGGAAGGGGTTGCAAGCAGCGGTCACTGGAGAACCTTCACGAGTGCTGGAGCTGGTGAGCAGGGCACCCGGAAGAGAGGACAGACAAGAGGAGAGAAGCAAGGTGCAGAGGAGCGGAGAGGGGAAAGGATGGAGAGGAGAGGAGAGGACAGGAGAGGACAGGAGTGGAGGGGACCTGAGAAACCTACCTGGACATAGGCAGCATACAGACATCCAGGAAGGCAGGCAGGCATGCAGGCAGCTCTGGCCTGGGCTCCCTGGATCCCGGGTACACCTCCTTCTTTCTTCTCTTGGCTGCCAGCCCTGAGGTCCCTCGTCGGTCAGCACTGTCTTCCTATCCTTCTGTCCCTGTGTGCCAGGGCCCTGGCGTCTGGGCGCTGCTGCCTGACCTAGTGGCAGGGCAGGTGGGCTGCCCAGTGCCGGTGTGGCCAGCACACAATGCCGGGGGCTAGGACATCACAGATGGCTCCTGCGGTTGCTAGGTAGCGGGGACCCTGCCCATCCAGTGGACCAGCAGCCATGACCCCGAACCTTAACTTGACCTGAGGGGTGGTGGCCAGCCACCAGACACAGAGCCCCAGGCCAAAACTGGTGGTGGCCAGCCACCAGAGCCAGAGCCCAAGGCCAAAACAGGAGCAGGTGGGCCGGGCCTAGGGGCTATGGGCAGAGTGGGGGGTGTCTGGCCACGGGGCAGGCATCTGACAGCCCAGGGCTGGGGGCCAAGGGCCGCCAGGCCCCTGTCCCACCATGTGCACTTACACACAGTCCTGCTGACTGACTGACAGTCCCCCCCCCCCCCAGAGATACCCACACCAGGTCCCTGGGTGCCCTGAGCTGCCCCTGAGGTTGGGTGGGTGACTGCCTGGACACATGCCTCCATAGTGGAGGCCTCTATTAATACCATTGCCTACTGACAGCTGCCCTCCTTCCCCTCCTCCTCCTCCTCCTCCTCCTCCTCCTCCTCCTCCTCCTCTTCCTTCACCTCCTCCTCAACTTCCTCATCCTCAGAGGGACTCACTTTGGGCATCTGCTCTGGCTGCTGCAGCTTCTATCCAGTGGGTGGGTGCAGGTATCTGGTCCTGTCAGTCCCTGATTCCTGGGACCTTCCATGCCTCCAGCTCCCCCCACTCTCTAGACCAGACACTTCCTCAAGGATGCCCTCTTTCCCCTTGCCCCCTGTTCCCCAGCTCCCCAACTAACATCTACTGTGTGCCTCCCTGCGCTACTTTCCTGCCACCCTGCTGCTTCCCTTCAGCCCTGGGTTACCTGGGCCAGCCCAGCTGCCATCTCACCATCCAGCAGGGGGACCTGCCCTAACCCCCTGCCACCACACCCACACACAGCACTGCAAACCCTCAGGGGCTCCCCTGCCTGCAGTCTGCCTCTCAACCAGTCTCCTTCTGCCCCCTTGCCCCCTTACAGCCTCTGCCATGGCCCCCCACAGACACCTGGGCATGAGCAGCCCACACATGCAACACTCTCCCATCTCCCTGCCACTCCATTTGCTCTAAGGCTGTCAAGAGTCTTTTTTTCTGGCTGTAGGGGAGTTGAGACTGTCCAATGTCCTGGGGAGCAAGAACTGCAAACAATCCATCTACAATGTAACATTTGGGTCTCAGGCTGTCCAATCCCTAGTGCACTGTGCAGGCCTATGAGTGGCAAAAACACCCTATTCTGAGCACGACATCTGGCTGGGCTAGTGGCTCTTTCTGTGGACTAGGACACAGACAGACAGACAGAGTTTTCAGGTTCAAAACCTATACTTCCCAGAAGATGGTCATGCAGTACGGTTAAAAAAAAAAAAAAAAAAGGCTTTTTTATTTTTTTTCCCCCTGCTTGGGTAACCAGTCTGCTGCCTGTTTCTCAGTGAAAAAAGGGAAAAATCTTTTTTGGAGGGAAAAGGACCAAAATGCAGGCAGGTGGACTCCGTGGAGGGTGGATGGGAAGTTGCTCCTGCCCTGGCACTAGAGCCCCAGCTGCTGTTCCAGGCGCTCTCTGATACCAGAGATCTCCTTGTGTCGTGTCATGACACTGTCTCCAGGAGTGATACTCAGGAAAATGAGGATCCAAAACTCGGCAGGTCATATCGCCTTATCAAGTAAATCCAGGGATGTTTGGCGGTGTGTCAGAGGGTTAAGGGCTTGTGGCGCTCGCGAAAAGAGGGGACAGGTGGGAGGATCTGGGGTCTGGCCCCCAGACCCCCACCTGCAGGGAAGTCGCCTTAAGGGGGTGAAGCAGGTGTTTAGGGGCTCTATCTTTCTCCCCCCACTCTGTATTTCCCCTCCTCTCTCCTTTTTTCTCTGTCAGATGCAAGGTCAGTAACAACAGCAACAACAACAACAACAACAACAACAATAACCACCACCACAGTGACCAAGCAACAAGGGCAGCGAAAGGGGAACATATGGAGTGCAGGAGCTGTGGATTATTGGTGGCGCAGGCACTGAGCTGTGGCAATAAGCCCTTGAGGCAATCAATAAATAAATGAATTAGTAATACAGGTAGCAGACATGTATATGTCCCTGTGTGTTTCCACTGAGTTAATGTCAATGCACTTTTATTTATTTCTTCATTTATTTATTACCTTGCCACGAGAATATCTTTCTATTGCTAAAAAAAAGTGTCCCATCAAGGGTACCAGGTGGTGCCACACCCAGGTAAGCACTCAGGTGACAGTGCAGGAGGACTGGGCTTCAAGACCCTGGTCCCCAACTGCCGGTGGAAATCTTTACAAGTGGTGCAGAAGTGCTGCAGGTGTCTCTCTGTGTCTCAAACTCTCTGTGCCTCCATTCCCTCTCAACTCCTGACCATTTATTCCAATAAATAATCAAGAACATAGAAAGTAAAAGAAGAAAAAGAAAAAGAAAAAGAAAGGAAAATGAAATATTCCACTATTTCAAGGGGCTACTCAGGACACTGCTTTCCTTGTTAAGATCCTCACAGCAACCATATTCAGAAAGGCAAAGACGCCATGTATGTTTTAACCCAGTTTATTCATTTATTTATTTATTTATTTATTTATGTACTTATTCAATTTTGTTATTGATAAATTAATGCTTTACATTTGACAGCAGACTAGAGCTCTGAAACCAGCGGTCTCAGCTACCCCTATAGATGGTGCTTTGCCTGTACAATACCAATCCATTGACGTGTCCATCCATCCATCCATCCATCCATCCATCCATCATCCATCCATCCACCAGTCAACCAAGCTAAGTACAAAAGGAGGTCTCTCCTTGAATGATGAAGACAATCAACGCTGCACAGGTAGGTTGCAAAGGAGCCAGTTCGGCTGAATAGGGCAGTGGGGCTGAACCAGGGAATGTGTTGGCGGGTGTGGGTGTGGGTGGGGTGAGCCGGTGACCCTGTGAGCTGGGTCACATCAGGGAAGGGAGGGGGTGGAAGGGGTTGCAAGCAGCGGTCACTGGAGAACCTTCACGAGTGCTGGAGCTGGTGAGCAGGGCACCCGGAAGAGAGGACAGACAAGAGGAGAGAAGCAAGGTGCAGAGGAGCGGAGAGGGGAAAGGATGGAGAGGAGAGGAGAGGACAGGAGAGGACAGGAGTGGAGGGGACCTGAGAAACCTACCTGGACATAGGCAGCATACAGACATCCAGGAAGGCAGGCAGGCATGCAGGCAGCTCTGGCCTGGGCTCCCTGGATCCCGGGTACACCTCCTTCTTTCTTCTCTTGGCTGCCAGCCCTGAGGTCCCTCGTCGGTCAGCACTGTCTTCCTATCCTTCCGTCCCTGTGTGCCAGGGCCCTGGCGTCTGGGCGCTGCTGCCTGACCTAGTGGCAGGGCAGGTGGGCTGCCCAGTGCCAGTGTGGCCAGCACACAATGCCGGGGGCTAGGACATCACAGATGGCTCCTGCGGTTACTAGGTAGCGGGGACCCTGCCCATCCAGTGGACCAGCAGCCATGACCCCGAACCTTAACTTGACCTGAGGGGTGGTGGCCAGCCACCAGACACAGAGCCCCAGGCCAAAACTGGTGGTGGCCAGCCACCAGAGCCAGAGCCCAAGGCCAAAACAGGAGCAGGTGGGCCGGGCCTAGGGGCTATGGGCAGAGTGGGGGGTGTCTGGCCACGGGGCAGGCATCTGACAGCCCAGGGCTGGGGGCCAAGGGCCGCCAGGCCCCTGTCCCACCATGTGCACTTACACACAGTCCTGCTGACTGACTGACAGTCCCCCCCCCCCAGAGATACCCACACCAGGTCCCTGGGTGCCCTGAGCTGCCCCTGAGGTTGGGTGGGTGACTGCCTGGACACATGCCTCCATAGTGGAGGCCTCTATTAATACCATTGCCTACTGACAGCTGCCCTCCTTCCCCTCCTCCTCCTCCTCCTCCTCCTCCTCCTCCTCCTCTTCCTTCACCTCCTCCTCAACTTCCTCATCCTCAGAGGGACTCACTTTGGGCATCTGCTCTGGCTGCTGCAGCTTCTATCCAGTGGGTGGGTGCAGGTATCTGGTCCTGTCAGTCCCTGATTCCTGGGACCTTCCATGCCTCCAGCTCCCCCCACTCTCTAGACCAGACACTTCCTCAAGGATGCCCTCTTTCCCCTTGCCCCCTGTTCCCCAGCTCCCCAACTAACATCTACTGTGTGCCTCCCTGCGCTACTTTCCTGCCACCCTGCTGCTTCCCTTCAGCCCTGGGTTACCTGGGCCAGCCCAGCTGCCATCTCACCATCCAGCAGGGGGACCTGCCCTAACCCCCTGCCACCACACCCACACACAGCACTGCAAACCCTCAGGGGCTCCCCTGCCTGCAGTCTGCCTCTCAACCAGTCTCCTTCTGCCCCCTTGCCCCCTTACAGCCTCTGCCATGGCCCCCCACAGACACCTGGGCATGAGCAGCCCACACATGCAACACTCTCCCATCTCCCTGCCACTCCATTTGCTCTAAGGCTGTCAAGAGTCTTTTTTTCTGGCTGTAGGGGAGTTGAGACTGTCCAATGTCCTGGGGAGCAAGAACTGCAAACAATCCATCTACAATGTAACATTTGGGTCTCAGGCTGTCCAATCCCTAGTGCACTGTGCAGGCCTATGAGTGGCAAAAACACCCTATTCTGAGCACGACATCTGGCTGGGCTAGTGGCTCTTTCTGTGGACTAGGACACAGACAGACAGACAGAGTTTTCAGGTTCAAAACCTATACTTCCCAGAAGATGGTCATGCAGTACGGTTAAAAAAAAAAAAAAAAAAAAAAAGGCTTTTTTATTTTTTTTCCCCCTGCTTGGGTAACCAGTCTGCTGCCTGTTTCTCAGTGAAAAAAGGGAAAAATCTTTTTTGGAGGGAAAAGGACCAAAATGCAGGCAGGTGGACTCCGTGGAGGGTGGATGGGAAGTTGCTCCTGCCCTGGCACTAGAGCCCCAGCTGCTGTTCCAGGCGCTCTCTGATACCAGAGATCTCCTTGTGTCGTGTCATGACACTGTCTCCAGGAGTGATACTCAGGAAAATGAGGATCCAAAACTCGGCAGGTCATATCGCCTTATCAAGTAAATCCAGGGATGTTTGGCGGTGTGTCAGAGGGTTAAGGGCTTGTGGCGCTCGCGAAAAGAGGGGACAGGTGGGAGGATCTGGGGTCTGGCCCCCAGACCCCCACCTGCAGGGAAGTCGCCTTAAGGGGGTGAAGCAGGTGTTTAGGGGCTCTATCTTTCTCCCCCCACTCTGTATTTCCCCTCCTCTCTCCTTTTTTCTCTGTCAGATGCAAGGTCAGTAACAACAGCAACAACAACAACAACAACAACAACAATAACCACCACCACAGTGACCAAGCAACAAGGGCAGCGAAAGGGGAACATATGGAGTGCAGGAGCTGTGGATTATTGGTGGCGCAGGCACTGAGCTGTGGCAATAAGCACTTGAGGCAATCAATAAATAAATGAATTAGTAATACAGGTAGCAGACATGTATATGTCCCTGTGTGTTTCCACTGAGTTAATGTCAATGCACTTTTATTTATTTCTTCATTTATTTATTACCTTGCCACGAGAATTTCTTTCTATTGCTAAAAAAAAGTGTCCCATCAAGGGTACCAGGTGGTGCCACACCCAGGTAAGCACTCAGGTGACAGTGCAGGAGGACTGGGCTTCAAGACCCTGGTCCCCAACTGCCGGTGGAAATCTTTACAAGTGGTGCAGAAGTGCTGCAGGTGTCTCTCTGTGTCTCAAACTCTCTGTGCCTCCATTCCCTCTCAACTCCTGACCATTTATTCCAATAAATAATCAAGAACATAGAAAGTAAAAGAAGAAAAAGAAAAAGAAAAAGAAAGGAAAATGAAATATTCCACTATTTCAAGGGGCTACTCAGGACACTGCTTTCCTTGTTAAGATCCTCACAGCAACCATATTCAGAAAGGCAAAGACGCCATGTATGTTTTAACCCAGTTTATTCATTTATTTATTTATTTATTTATTTATTTATGTACTTATTCAATTTTGTTATTGATAAATTAATGCTTTACATTTGACAGCAGACTAGAGCTCTGAAACCAGCGGTCTCAGCTACCCCTATAGATGGTGCTTTGCCTGTACAATACCAATCCATTGACGTGTCCATCCATCCATCCATCCATCCATCCATCATCCATCCATCCACCAGTCAACCAAGCTAAGTACAAAAGGAGGTCTCTCCTTGAATGATGAAGACAATCAACGCTGCACAGGTAGGTTGCAAAGGAGCCAGTTCGGCTGAATAGGGCAGTGGGGCTGAACCAGGGAATGTGTTGGCGGGTGTGGGTGTGGGTGGGGTGAGCCGGTGACCCTGTGAGCTGGGTCACATCAGGGAAGGGAGGGGGTGGAAGGGGTTGCAAGCAGCGGTCACTGGAGAACCTTCACGAGTGCTGGAGCTGGTGAGCAGGGCACCCGGAAGAGAGGACAGACAAGAGGAGAGAAGCAAGGTGCAGAGGAGCGGAGAGGGGAAAGGATGGAGAGGAGAGGAGAGGACAGGAGAGGACAGGAGTGGAGGGGACCTGAGAAACCTACCTGGACATAGGCAGCATACAGACATCCAGGAAGGCAGGCAGGCATGCAGGCAGCTCTGGCCTGGGCTCCCTGGATCCCGGGTACACCTCCTTCTTTCTTCTCTTGGCTGCCAGCCCTGAGGTCCCTCGTCGGTCAGCACTGTCTTCCTATCCTTCCGTCCCTGTGTGCCAGGGCCCTGGCGTCTGGGCGCTGCTGCCTGACCTAGTGGCAGGGCAGGTGGGCTGCCCAGTGCCAGTGTGGCCAGCACACAATGCCGGGGGCTAGGACATCACAGATGGCTCCTGCGGTTACTAGGTAGCGGGGACCCTGCCCATCCAGTGGACCAGCAGCCATGACCCCGAACCTTAACTTGACCTGAGGGGTGGTGGCCAGCCACCAGACACAGAGCCCCAGGCCAAAACTGGTGGTGGCCAGCCACCAGAGCCAGAGCCCAAGGCCAAAACAGGAGCAGGTGGGCCGGGCCTAGGGGCTATGGGCAGAGTGGGGGGTGTCTGGCCACGGGGCAGGCATCTGACAGCCCAGGGCTGGGGGCCAAGGGCCGCCAGGCCCCTGTCCCACCATGTGCACTTACACACAGTCCTGCTGACTGACTGACAGTCCCCCCCCCCCAGAGATACCCACACCAGGTCCCTGGGTGCCCTGAGCTGCCCCTGAGGTTGGGTGGGTGACTGCCTGGACACATGCCTCCATAGTGGAGGCCTCTATTAATACCATTGCCTACTGACAGCTGCCCTCCTTCCCCTCCTCCTCCTCCTCCTCCTCCTCCTCCTCCTCCTCTTCCTTCACCTCCTCCTCAACTTCCTCATCCTCAGAGGGACTCACTTTGGGCATCTGCTCTGGCTGCTGCAGCTTCTATCCAGTGGGTGGGTGCAGGTATCTGGTCCTGTCAGTCCCTGATTCCTGGGACCTTCCATGCCTCCAGCTCCCCCCACTCTCTAGACCAGACACTTCCTCAAGGATGCCCTCTTTCCCCTTGCCCCCTGTTCCCCATCTCCCCAACTAACATCTACTGTGTGCCTCCCTGCGCTACTTTCCTGCCACCCTGCTGCTTCCCTTCAGCCCTGGGTTACCTGGGCCAGCCCAGCTGCCATCTCACCATCCAGCAGGGGGACCTGCCCTAACCCCCTGCCACCACACCCACACACAGCACTGCAAACCCTCAGGGGCTCCCCTGCCTGCAGTCTGCCTCTCAACCAGTCTCCTTCTGCCCCCTTGCCCCCTTACAGCCTCTGCCATGGCCCCCCACAGACACCTGGGCATGAGCAGCCCACACATGCAACACTCTCCCATCTCCCTGCCACTCCATTTGCTCTAAGGCTGTCAAGAGTCTTTTTTTCTGGCTGTAGGGGAGTTGAGACTGTCCAATGTCCTGGGGAGCAAGAACTGCAAACAATCCATCTACAATGTAACATTTGGGTCTCAGGCTGTCCAATCCCTAGTGCACTGTGCAGGCCTATGAGTGGCAAAAACACCCTATTCTGAGCACGACATCTGGCTGGGCTAGTGGCTCTTTCTGTGGACTAGGACACAGACAGACAGACAGAGTTTTCAGGTTCAAAACCTATACTTCCCAGAAGATGGTCATGCAGTACGGTTAAAAAAAAAAAAAAAAAAAAAAGGCTTTTTTATTTTTTTTCCCCCTGCTTGGGTAACCAGTCTGCTGCCTGTTTCTCAGTGAAAAAAGGGAAAAATCTTTTTTGGAGGGAAAAGGACCAAAATGCAGGCAGGTGGACTCCGTGGAGGGTGGATGGGAAGTTGCTCCTGCCCTGGCACTAGAGCCCCAGCTGCTGTTCCAGGCGCTCTCTGATACCAGAGATCTCCTTGTGTCGTGTCATGACACTGTCTCCAGGAGTGATACTCAGGAAAATGAGGATCCAAAACTCGGCAGGTCATATCGCCTTATCAAGTAAATCCAGGGATGTTTGGCGGTGTGTCAGAGGGTTAAGGGCTTGTGGCGCTCGCGAAAAGAGGGGACAGGTGGGAGGATCTGGGGTCTGGCCCCCAGACCCCCACCTGCAGGGAAGTCGCTTTAAGGGGGTGAAGCAGGTGTTTAGGGGCTCTATCTTTCTCCCCCCACTCTGTATTTCCCCTCCTCTCTCCTTTTTTCTCTGTCAGATGCAAGGTCAGTAACAACAGCAACAACAACAACAACAACAACAACAATAACCACCACCACAGTGACCAAGCAACAAGGGCAGCGAAAGGGGAACATATGGAGTGCAGGAGCTGTGGATTATTGGTGGCGCAGGCACTGAGCTGTGGCAATAAGCCCTTGAGGCAATCAATAAATAAATGAATTAGTAATACAGGTAGCAGACATGTATATGTCCCTGTGTGTTTCCACTGAGTTAATGTCAATGCACTTTTATTTATTTCTTCATTTATTTATTACCTTGCCACGAGAATTTCTTTCCATTGCTAAAAAAAAGTGTCCCATCAAGGGTACCAGGTGGTGCCACACCCAGGTAAGCACTCAGGTGACAGTGCAGGAGGACTGGGCTTCAAGACCCTGGTCCCCAACTGCCGGTGGAAATCTTTACAAGTGGTGCAGAAGTGCTGCAGGTGTCTCTCTGTGTCTCAAACTCTCTGTGCCTCCATTCCCTCTCAACTCCTGACCATTTATTCCAATAAATAATCAAGAACATAGAAAGTAAAAGAAGAAAAAGAAAAAGAAAAAGAAAGGAAAATGAAATATTCCACTATTTCAAGGGGCTACTCAGGACACTGCTTTCCTTGTTAAGATCCTCACAGCAACCATATTCAGAAAGGCAAAGACGCCATGTATGTTTTAACCCAGTTTATTCATTTATTTATTTATTTATTTATTTATGTACTTATTCAATTTTGTTATTGATAAATTAATGCTTTACATTTGACAGCAGACTAGAGCTCTGAAACCAGCGGTCTCAGCTACCCCTATAGATGGTGCTTTGCCTGTACAATACCAATCCATTGACGTGTCCATCCATCCATCCATCCATCCATCCATCCATCCATCATCCATCCATCCACCAGTCAACCAAGCTAAGTACAAAAGGAGGTCTCTCCTTGAATGATGAAGACAATCAACGCTGCACAGGTAGGTTGCAAAGGAGCCAGTTCGGCTGAATAGGGCAGTGGGGCTGAACCAGGGAATGTGTTGGCGGGTGTGGGTGTGGGTGGGGTGAGCCGGTGACCCTGTGAGCTGGGTCACATCAGGGAAGGGAGGGGGTGGAAGGGGTTGCAAGCAGCGGTCACTGGAGAACCTTCACGAGTGCTGGAGCTGGTGAGCAGGGCACCCGGAAGAGAGGACAGACAAGAGGAGAGAAGCAAGGTGCAGAGGAGCGGAGAGGGGAAAGGATGGAGAGGAGATGAGAGGACAGGAGAGGACAGGAGTGGAGGGGACCTGAGAAACCTACCTGGACATAGGCAGCATACAGACATCCAGGAAGGCAGGCAGGCATGCAGGCAGCTCTGGCCTGGGCTCCCTGGATCCCGGGTACACCTCCTTCTTTCTTCTCTTGGCTGCCAGCCCTGAGGTCCCTCGTCGGTCAGCACTGTCTTCCTATCCTTCCGTCCCTGTGTGCCAGGGCCCTGGCGTCTGGGCGCTGCTGCCTGACCTAGTGGCAGGGCAGGTGGGCTGCCCAGTGCCAGTGTGGCCAGCACACAATGCCGGGGGCTAGGACATCACAGATGGCTCCTGCGGTTACTAGGTAGCGGGGACCCTGCCCATCCAGTGGACCAGCAGCCATGACCCCGAACCTTAACTTGACCTGAGGGGTGGTGGCCAGCCACCAGACACAGAGCCCCAGGCCAAAACTGGTGGTGGCCAGCCACCAGAGCCAGAGCCCAAGGCCAAAACAGGAGCAGGTGGGCCGGGCCTAGGGGCTATGGGCAGAGTGGGGGGTGTCTGGCCACGGGGCAGGCATCTGACAGCCCAGGGCTGGGGGCCAAGGGCCGCCAGGCCCCTGTCCCACCATGTGCACTTACACACAGTCCTGCTGACTGACTGACAGTCCCCCCCCCCCCCAGAGATACCCACACCAGGTCCCTGGGTGCCCTGAGCTGCCCCTGAGGTTGGGTGGGTGACTGCCTGGACACATGCCTCCATAGTGGAGGCCTCTATTAATACCATTGCCTACTGACAGCTGCCCTCCTTCCCCTCCTCCTCCTCCTCCTCCTCCTCTTCCTTCACCTCCTCCTCAACTTCCTCATCCTCAGAGGGACTCACTTTGGGCATCTGCTCTGGCTGCTGCAGCTTCTATCCAGTGGGTGGGTGCAGGTATCTGGTCCTGTCAGTCCCTGATTCCTGGGACCTTCCATGCCTCCAGCTCCCCCCACTCTCTAGACCAGACACTTCCTCAAGGATGCCCTCTTTCCCCTTGCCCCCTGTTCCCCAGCTCCCCAACTAACATCTACTGTGTGCCTCCCTGCGCTACTTTCCTGCCACCCTGCTGCTTCCCTTCAGCCCTGGGTTACCTGGGCCAGCCCAGCTGCCATCTCACCATCCAGCAGGGGGACCTGCCCTAACCCCCTGCCACCACACCCACACACAGCACTGCAAACCCTCAGGGGCTCCCCTGCCTGCAGTCTGCCTCTCAACCAGTCTCCTTCTGCCCCCTTGCCCCCTTACAGCCTCTGCCATGGCCCCCCACAGACACCTGGGCATGAGCAGCCCACACATGCAACACTCTCCCATCTCCCTGCCACTCCATTTGCTCTAAGGCTGTCAAGAGTCTTTTTTTCTGGCTGTAGGGGAGTTGAGACTGTCCAATGTCCTGGGGAGCAAGAACTGCAAACAATCCATCTACAATGTAACATTTGGGTCTCAGGCTGTCCAATCCCTAGTGCACTGTGCAGGCCTATGAGTGGCAAAAACACCCTATTCTGAGCACGACATCTGGCTGGGCTAGTGGCTCTTTCTGTGGACTAGGACACAGACAGACAGACAGAGTTTTCAGGTTCAAAACCTATACTTCCCAGAAGATGGTCATGCAGTACGGTTAAAAAAAAAAAAAAAAAAAAAAAGGCTTTTTTATTTTTTTTCCCCCTGCTTGGGTAACCAGTCTGCTGCCTGTTTCTCAGTGAAAAAAGGGAAAAATCTTTTTTGGAGGGAAAAGGACCAAAATGCAGGCAGGTGGACTCCGTGGAGGGTGGATGGGAAGTTGCTCCTGCCCTGGCACTAGAGCCCCAGCTGCTGTTCCAGGCGCTCTCTGATACCAGAGATCTCCTTGTGTCGTGTCATGACACTGTCTCCAGGAGTGATACTCAGGAAAATGAGGATCCAAAACTCGGCAGGTCATATCGCCTTATCAAGTAAATCCAGGGATGTTTGGCGGTGTGTCAGAGGGTTAAGGGCTTGTGGCGCTCGCGAAAAGAGGGGACAGGTGGGAGGATCTGGGGTCTGGCCCCCAGACCCCCACCTGCAGGGAAGTCGCTTTAAGGGGGTGAAGCAGGTGTTTAGGGGCTCTATCTTTCTCCCCCCACTCTGTATTTCCTCTCCTCTCTCCTTTTTTCTCTGTCAGATGCAAGGTCAGTAACAACAGCAACAACAACAACAACAACAACAACAATAACCACCACCACAGTGACCAAGCAACAAGGGCAGCGAAAGGGGAACATATGGAGTGCAGGAGCTGTGGATTATTGGTGGCGCAGGCACTGAGCTGTGGCAATAAGCACTTGAGGCAATCAATAAATAAATGAATTAGTAATACAGGTAGCAGACATGTATATGTCCCTGTGTGTTTCCACTGAGTTAATGTCAATGCACTTTTATTTATTTCTTCATTTATTTATTACCTTGCCACGAGAATATCTTTCTATTGCTAAAAAAAAGTGTCCCATCAAGGGTACCAGGTGGTGCCACACCCAGGTAAGCACTCAGGTGACAGTGCAGGAGGACTGGGCTTCAAGACCCTGGTCCCCAACTGCCGGTGGAAATCTTTACAAGTGGTGCAGAAGTGCTGCAGGTGTCTCTCTGTGTCTCAAACTCTCTGTGCCTCCATTCCCTCTCAACTCCTGACCATTTATTCCAATAAATAATCAAGAACATAGAAAGTAAAAGAAGAAAAAGAAAAAGAAAAAGAAAGGAAAATGAAATATTCCACTATTTCAAGGGGCTACTCAGGACACTGCTTTCCTTGTTAAGATCCTCACAGCAACCATATTCAGAAAGGCAAAGACGCCATGTATGTTTTAACCCAGTTTATTCATTTATTTATTTATTTATTTATTTATGTACTTATTCAATTTTGTTATTGATAAATTAATGCTTTACATTTGACAGCAGACTAGAGCTCTGAAACCAGCGGTCTCAGCTACCCCTATAGATGGTGCTTTGCCTGTACAATACCAATCCATTGACGTGTCCATCCATCCATCCATCCATCCATCCATCCATCATCCATCCATCCACCAGTCAACCAAGCTAAGTACAAAAGGAGGTCTCTCCTTGAATGATGAAGACAATCAACGCTGCACAGGTAGGTTGCAAAGGAGCCAGTTCGGCTGAATAGGGCAGTGGGGCTGAACCAGGGAATGTGTTGGCGGGTGTGGGTGTGGGTGGGGTGAGCCGGTGACCCTGTGAGCTGGGTCACATCAGGGAAGGGAGGGGGTGGAAGGGGTTGCAAGCAGCGGTCACTGGAGAACCTTCACGAGTGCTGGAGCTGGTGAGCAGGGCACCCGGAAGAGAGGACAGACAAGAGGAGAGAAGCAAGGTGCAGAGGAGCGGAGAGGGGAAAGGATGGAGAGGAGAGGAGAGGACAGGAGAGGACAGGAGTGGAGGGGACCTGAGAAACCTACCTGGACATAGGCAGCATACAGACATCCAGGAAGGCAGGCAGGCATGCAGGC
The DNA here is from genome assembly GCF_950295315.1 of Erinaceus europaeus. Classification (NCBI taxonomy): domain Eukaryota; kingdom Metazoa; phylum Chordata; class Mammalia; order Eulipotyphla; family Erinaceidae; genus Erinaceus; species Erinaceus europaeus. The sequence goes on along the minus strand of NC_080181.1, from coordinate 35,561,019 downwards.
AGCTCTGGCCTGGGCTCCCTGGATCCCGGGTACACCTCCTTCTTTCTTCTCTTGGCTGCCAGCCCTGAGGTCCCTCGTCGGTCAGCACTGTCTTCCTATCCTTCCGTCCCTGTGTGCCAGGGCCCTGGCGTCTGGGCGCTGCTGCCTGACCTAGTGGCAGGGCAGGTGGGCTGCCCAGTGCCAGTGTGGCCAGCACACAATGCCGGGGGCTAGGACATCACAGATGGCTCCTGCGGTTACTAGGTAGCGGGGACCCTGCCCATCCAGTGGACCAGCAGCCATGACCCCGAACCTTAACTTGACCTGAGGGGTGGTGGCCAGCCACCAGACACAGAGCCCCAGGCCAAAACTGGTGGTGGCCAGCCACCAGAGCCAGAGCCCAAGGCCAAAACAGGAGCAGGTGGGCCGGGCCTAGGGGCTATGGGCAGAGTGGGGGGTGTCTGGCCACGGGGCAGGCATCTGACAGCCCAGGGCTGGGGGCCAAGGGCCGCCAGGCCCCTGTCCCACCATGTGCACTTACACACAGTCCTGCTGACTGACTGACAGTCCCCCCCCCCCAGAGATACCCACACCAGGTCCCTGGGTGCCCTGAGCTGCCCCTGAGGTTGGGTGGGTGACTGCCTGGACACATGCCTCCATAGTGGAGGCCTCTATTAATACCATTGCCTACTGACAGCTGCCCTCCTTCCCCTCCTCCTCCTCCTCCTCCTCCTCCTCCTCCTCCTCTTCCTTCACCTCCTCCTCAACTTCCTCATCCTCAGAGGGACTCACTTTGGGCATCTGCTCTGGCTGCTGCAGCTTCTATCCAGTGGGTGGGTGCAGGTATCTGGTCCTGTCAGTCCCTGATTCCTGGGACCTTCCATGCCTCCAGCTCCCCCCACTCTCTAGACCAGACACTTCCTCAAGGATGCCCTCTTTCCCCTTGCCCCCTGTTCCCCAGCTCCCCAACTAACATCTACTGTGTGCCTCCCTGCGCTACTTTCCTGCCACCCTGCTGCTTCCCTTCAGCCCTGGGTTACCTGGGCCAGCCCAGCTGCCATCTCACCATCCAGCAGGGGGACCTGCCCTAACCCCCTGCCACCACACCCACACACAGCACTGCAAACCCTCAGGGGCTCCCCTGCCTGCAGTCTGCCTCTCAACCAGTCTCCTTCTGCCCCCTTGCCCCCTTACAGCCTCTGCCATGGCCCCCCACAGACACCTGGGCATGAGCAGCCCACACATGCAACACTCTCCCATCTCCCTGCCACTCCATTTGCTCTAAGGCTGTCAAGAGTCTTTTTTTCTGGCTGTAGGGGAGTTGAGACTGTCCAATGTCCTGGGGAGCAAGAACTGCAAACAATCCATCTACAATGTAACATTTGGGTCTCAGGCTGTCCAATCCCTAGTGCACTGTGCAGGCCTATGAGTGGCAAAAACACCCTATTCTGAGCACGACATCTGGCTGGGCTAGTGGCTCTTTCTGTGGACTAGGACACAGACAGACAGACAGAGTTTTCAGGTTCAAAACCTATACTTCCCAGAAGATGGTCATGCAGTACGGTTAAAAAAAAAAAAAAAAAAAAAAAGGCTTTTTTATTTTTTTTCCCCCTGCTTGGGTAACCAGTCTGCTGCCTGTTTCTCAGTGAAAAAAGGGAAAAATCTTTTTTGGAGGGAAAAGGACCAAAATGCAGGCAGGTGGACTCCGTGGAGGGTGGATGGGAAGTTGCTCCTGCCCTGGCACTAGAGCCCCAGCTGCTGTTCCAGGCGCTCTCTGATACCAGAGATCTCCTTGTGTCGTGTCATGACACTGTCTCCAGGAGTGATACTCAGGAAAATGAGGATCCAAAACTCGGCAGGTCATATCGCCTTATCAAGTAAATCCAGGGATGTTTGGCGGTGTGTCAGAGGGTTAAGGGCTTGTGGCGCTCGCGAAAAGAGGGGACAGGTGGGAGGATCTGGGGTCTGGCCCCCAGACCCCCACCTGCAGGGAAGTCGCCTTAAGGGGGTGAAGCAGGTGTTTAGGGGCTCTATCTTTCTCCCCCCACTCTGTATTTCCCCTCCTCTCTCCTTTTTTCTCTGTCAGATGCAAGGTCAGTAACAACAGCAACAACAACAACAACAACAACAACAATAACCACCACCACAGTGACCAAGCAACAAGGGCAGCGAAAGGGGAACATATGGAGTGCAGGAGCTGTGGATTATTGGTGGCGCAGGCACTGAGCTGTGGCAATAAGCACTTGAGGCAATCAATAAATAAATGAATTAGTAATACAGGTAGCAGACATGTATATGTCCCTGTGTGTTTCCACTGAGTTAATGTCAATGCACTTTTATTTATTTCTTCATTTATTTATTACCTTGCCACGAGAATTTCTTTCCATTGCTAAAAAAAAGTGTCCCATCAAGGGTACCAGGTGGTGCCACACCCAGGTAAGCACTCAGGTGACAGTGCAGGAGGACTGGGCTTCAAGACCCTGGTCCCCAACTGCCGGTGGAAATCTTTACAAGTGGTGCAGAAGTGCTGCAGGTGTCTCTCTGTGTCTCAAACTCTCTGTGCCTCCATTCCCTCTCAACTCCTGACCATTTATTCCAATAAATAATCAAGAACATAGAAAGTAAAAGAAGAAAAAGAAAAAGAAAAAGAAAGGAAAATGAAATATTCCACTATTTCAAGGGGCTACTCAGGACACTGCTTTCCTTGTTAAGATCCTCACAGCAACCATATTCAGAAAGGCAAAGACGCCATGTATGTTTTAACCCAGTTTATTCATTTATTTATTTATTTATTTATTTATTTATGTACTTATTCAATTTTGTTATTGATAAATTAATGCTTTACATTTGACAGCAGACTAGAGCTCTGAAACCAGCGGTCTCAGCTACCCCTATAGATGGTGCTTTGCCTGTACAATACCAATCCATTGACGTGTCCATCCATCCATCCATCCATCCATCCATCCATCATCCATCCATCCACCAGTCAACCAAGCTAAGTACAAAAGGAGGTCTCTCCTTGAATGATGAAGACAATCAACGCTGCACAGGTAGGTTGCAAAGGAGCCAGTTCGGCTGAATAGGGCAGTGGGGCTGAACCAGGGAATGTGTTGGCGGGTGTGGGTGTGGGTGGGGTGAGCCGGTGACCCTGTGAGCTGGGTCACATCAGGGAAGGGAGGGGGTGGAAGGGGTTGCAAGCAGCGGTCACTGGAGAACCTTCACGAGTGCTGGAGCTGGTGAGCAGGGCACCCGGAAGAGAGGACAGACAAGAGGAGAGAAGCAAGGTGCAGAGGAGCGGAGAGGGGAAAGGATGGAGAGGAGAGGAGAGGACAGGAGAGGACAGGAGTGGAGGGGACCTGAGAAACCTACCTGGACATAGGCAGCATACAGACATCCAGGAAGGCAGGCAGGCATGCAGGCAGCTCTGGCCTGGGCTCCCTGGATCCCGGGTACACCTCCTTCTTTCTTCTCTTGGCTGCCAGCCCTGAGGTCCCTCGTCGGTCAGCACTGTCTTCCTATCCTTCCGTCCCTGTGTGCCAGGGCCCTGGCGTCTGGGCGCTGCTGCCTGACCTAGTGGCAGGGCAGGTGGGCTGCCCAGTGCCAGTGTGGCCAGCACACAATGCCGGGGGCTAGGACATCACAGATGGCTCCTGCGGTTACTAGGTAGCGGGGACCCTGCCCATCCAGTGGACCAGCAGCCATGACCCCGAACCTTAACTTGACCTGAGGGGTGGTGGCCAGCCACCAGACACAGAGCCCCAGGCCAAAACTGGTGGTGGCCAGCCACCAGAGCCAGAGCCCAAGGCCAAAACAGGAGCAGGTGGGCCGGGCCTAGGGGCTATGGGCAGAGTGGGGGGTGTCTGGCCACGGGGCAGGCATCTGACAGCCCAGGGCTGGGGGCCAAGGGCCGCCAGGCCCCTGTCCCACCATGTGCACTTACACACAGTCCTGCTGACTGACTGACAGTCCCCCCCCCCCAGAGATACCCACACCAGGTCCCTGGGTGCCCTGAGCTGCCCCTGAGGTTGGGTGGGTGACTGCCTGGACACATGCCTCCATAGTGGAGGCCTCTATTAATACCATTGCCTACTGACAGCTGCCCTCCTTCCCCTCCTCCTCCTCCTCCTCCTCCTCCTCCTCCTCCTCTTCCTTCACCTCCTCCTCAACTTCCTCATCCTCAGAGGGACTCACTTTGGGCATCTGCTCTGGCTGCTGCAGCTTCTATCCAGTGGGTGGGTGCAGGTATCTGGTCCTGTCAGTCCCTGATTCCTGGGACCTTCCATGCCTCCAGCTCCCCCCACTCTCTAGACCAGACACTTCCTCAAGGATGCCCTCTTTCCCCTTGCCCCCTGTTCCCCAGCTCCCCAACTAACATCTACTGTGTGCCTCCCTGCGCTACTTTCCTGCCACCCTGCTGCTTCCCTTCAGCCCTGGGTTACCTGGGCCAGCCCAGCTGCCATCTCACCATCCAGCAGGGGGACCTGCCCTAACCCCCTGCCACCACACCCACACACAGCACTGCAAACCCTCAGGGGCTCCCCTGCCTGCAGTCTGCCTCTCAACCAGTCTCCTTCTGCCCCCTTGCCCCCTTACAGCCTCTGCCATGGCCCCCCACAGACACCTGGGCATGAGCAGCCCACACATGCAACACTCTCCCATCTCCCTGCCACTCCATTTGCTCTAAGGCTGTCAAGAGTCTTTTTTTCTGGCTGTAGGGGAGTTGAGACTGTCCAATGTCCTGGGGAGCAAGAACTGCAAACAATCCATCTACAATGTAACATTTGGGTCTCAGGCTGTCCAATCCCTAGTGCACTGTGCAGGCCTATGAGTGGCAAAAACACCCTATTCTGAGCACGACATCTGGCTGGGCTAGTGGCTCTTTCTGTGGAATAGGACACAGACAGACAGACAGAGTTTTCAGGTTCAAAACCTATACTTCCCAGAAGATGGTCATGCAGTACGGTTAAAAAAAAAAAAAAAAAAAAAAAGGCTTTTTTATTTTTTTTCCCCCTGCTTGGGTAACCAGTCTGCTGCCTGTTTCTCAGTGAAAAAAGGGAAAAATCTTTTTTGGAGGGAAAAGGACCAAAATGCAGGCAGGTGGACTCCGTGGAGGGTGGATGGGAAGTTGCTCCTGCCCTGGCACTAGAGCCCCAGCTGCTGTTCCAGGCGCTCTCTGATACCAGAGATCTCCTTGTGTCGTGTCATGACACTGTCTCCAGGAGTGATACTCAGGAAAATGAGGATCCAAAACTCGGCAGGTCATATCGCCTTATCAAGTAAATCCAGGGATGTTTGGCGGTGTGTCAGAGGGTTAAGGGCTTGTGGCGCTCGCGAAAAGAGGGGACAGGTGGGAGGATCTGGGGTCTGGCCCCCAGACCCCCACCTGCAGGGAAGTCGCTTTAAGGGGGTGAAGCAGGTGTTTAGGGGCTCTATCTTTCTCCCCCCACTCTGTATTTCCCCTCCTCTCTCCTTTTTTCTCTGTCAGATGCAAGGTCAGTAACAACAGCAACAACAACAACAACAACAACAACAATAACCACCACCACAGTGACCAAGCAACAAGGGCAGCGAAAGGGGAACATATGGAGTGCAGGAGCTGTGGATTATTGGTGGCGCAGGCACTGAGCTGTGGCAATAAGCCCTTGAGGCAATCAATAAATAAATGAATTAGTAATACAGGTAGCAGACATGTATATGTCCCTGTGTGTTTCCACTGAGTTAATGTCAATGCACTTTTATTTATTTCTTCATTTATTTATTACCTTGCCACGAGAATTTCTTTCCATTGCTAAAAAAAAGTGTCCCATCAAGGGTACCAGGTGGTGCCACACCCAGGTAAGCACTCAGGTGACAGTGCAGGAGGACTGGGCTTCAAGACCCTGGTCCCCAACTGCCGGTGGAAATCTTTACAAGTGGTGCAGAAGTGCTGCAGGTGTCTCTCTGTGTCTCAAACTCTCTGTGCCTCCATTCCCTCTCAACTCCTGACCATTTATTCCAATAAATAATCAAGAACATAGAAAGTAAAAGAAGAAAAAGAAAAAGAAAAAGAAAGGAAAATGAAATATTCCACTATTTCAAGGGGCTACTCAGGACACTGCTTTCCTTGTTAAGATCCTCACAGCAACCATATTCAGAAAGGCAAAGACGCCATGTATGTTTTAACCCAGTTTATTCATTTATTTATTTATTTATTTATTTATGTACTTATTCAATTTTGTTATTGATAAATTAATGCTTTACATTTGACAGCAGACTAGAGCTCTGAAACCAGCGGTCTCAGCTACCCCTATAGATGGTGCTTTGCCTGTACAATACCAATCCATTGACGTGTCCATCCATCCATCCATCCATCCATCCATCCATCCATCATCCATCCATCCACCAGTCAACCAAGCTAAGTACAAAAGGAGGTCTCTCCTTGAATGATGAAGACAATCAACGCTGCACAGGTAGGTTGCAAAGGAGCCAGTTCGGCTGAATAGGGCAGTGGGGCTGAACCAGGGAATGTGTTGGCGGGTGTGGGTGTGGGTGGGGTGAGCCGGTGACCCTGTGAGCTGGGTCACATCAGGGAAGGGAGGGGGTGGAAGGGGTTGCAAGCAGCGGTCACTGGAGAACCTTCACGAGTGCTGGAGCTGGTGAGCAGGGCACCCGGAAGAGAGGACAGACAAGAGGAGAGAAGCAAGGTGCAGAGGAGCGGAGAGGGGAAAGGATGGAGAGGAGATGAGAGGACAGGAGAGGACAGGAGTGGAGGGGACCTGAGAAACCTACCTGGACATAGGCAGCATACAGACATCCAGGAAGGCAGGCAGGCATGCAGGCAGCTCTGGCCTGGGCTCCCTGGATCCCGGGTACACCTCCTTCTTTCTTCTCTTGGCTGCCAGCCCTGAGGTCCCTCGTCGGTCAGCACTGTCTTCCTATCCTTCCGTCCCTGTGTGCCAGGGCCCTGGCGTCTGGGCGCTGCTGCCTGACCTAGTGGCAGGGCAGGTGGGCTGCCCAGTGCCAGTGTGGCCAGCACACAATGCCGGGGGCTAGGACATCACAGATGGCTCCTGCGGTTACTAGGTAGCGGGGACCCTGCCCATCCAGTGGACCAGCAGCCATGACCCCGAACCTTAACTTGACCTGAGGGGTGGTGGCCAGCCACCAGACACAGAGCCCCAGGCCAAAACTGGTGGTGGCCAGCCACCAGAGCCAGAGCCCAAGGCCAAAACAGGAGCAGGTGGGCCGGGCCTAGGGGCTATGGGCAGAGTGGGGGGTGTCTGGCCACGGGGCAGGCATCTGACAGCCCAGGGCTGGGGGCCAAGGGCCGCCAGGCCCCTGTCCCACCATGTGCACTTACACACAGTCCTGCTGACTGACTGACAGTCCCCCCCCCCCAGAGATACCCACACCAGGTCCCTGGGTGCCCTGAGCTGCCCCTGAGGTTGGGTGGGTGACTGCCTGGACACATGCCTCCATAGTGGAGGCCTCTATTAATACCATTGCCTACTGACAGCTGCCCTCCTTCCCCTCCTCCTCCTCCTCCTCCTCCTCTTCCTTCACCTCCTCCTCAACTTCCTCATCCTCAGAGGGACTCACTTTGGGCATCTGCTCTGGCTGCTGCAGCTTCTATCCAGTGGGTGGGTGCAGGTATCTGGTCCTGTCAGTCCCTGATTCCTGGGACCTTCCATGCCTCCAGCTCCCCCCACTCTCTAGACCAGACACTTCCTCAAGGATGCCCTCTTTCCCCTTGCCCCCTGTTCCCCAGCTCCCCAACTAACATCTACTGTGTGCCTCCCTGCGCTACTTTCCTGCCACCCTGCTGCTTCCCTTCAGCCCTGGGTTACCTGGGCCAGCCCAGCTGCCATCTCACCATCCAGCAGGGGGACCTGCCCTAACCCCCTGCCACCACACCCACACACAGCACTGCAAACCCTCAGGGGCTCCCCTGCCTGCAGTCTGCCTCTCAACCAGTCTCCTTCTGCCCCCTTGCCCCCTTACAGCCTCTGCCATGGCCCCCCACAGACACCTGGGCATGAGCAGCCCACACATGCAACACTCTCCCATCTCCCTGCCACTCCATTTGCTCTAAGGCTGTCAAGAGTCTTTTTTTCTGGCTGTAGGGGAGTTGAGACTGTCCAATGTCCTGGGGAGCAAGAACTGCAAACAATCCATCTACAATGTAACATTTGGGTCTCAGGCTGTCCAATCCCTAGTGCACTGTGCAGGCCTATGAGTGGCAAAAACACCCTATTCTGAGCACGACATCTGGCTGGGCTAGTGGCTCTTTCTGTGGACTAGGACACAGACAGACAGACAGAGTTTTCAGGTTCAAAACCTATACTTCCCAGAAGATGGTCATGCAGTACGGTTAAAAAAAAAAAAAAGGCTTTTTTATTTTTTTTCCCCCTGCTTGGGTAACCAGTCTGCTGCCTGTTTCTCAGTGAAAAAAGGGAAAAATCTTTTTTGGAGGGAAAAGGACCAAAATGCAGGCAGGTGGACTCCGTGGAGGGTGGATGGGAAGTTGCTCCTGCCCTGGCACTAGAGCCCCAGCTGCTGTTCCAGGCGCTCTCTGATACCAGAGATCTCCTTGTGTCGTGTCATGACACTGTCTCCAGGAGTGATACTCAGGAAAATGAGGATCCAAAACTCGGCAGGTCATATCGCCTTATCAAGTAAATCCAGGGATGTTTGGCGGTGTGTCAGAGGGTTAAGGGCTTGTGGCGCTCGCGAAAAGAGGGGACAGGTGGGAGGATCTGGGGTCTGGCCCCCAGACCCCCACCTGCAGGGAAGTCGCTTTAAGGGGGTGAAGCAGGTGTTTAGGGGCTCTATCTTTCTCCCCCCACTCTGTATTTCCCCTCCTCTCTCCTTTTTTCTCTGTCAGATGCAAGGTCAGTAACAACAGCAACAACAACAACAACAACAACAACAATAACCACCACCACAGTGACCAAGCAACAAGGGCAGCGAAAGGGGAACATATGGAGTGCAGGAGCTGTGGATTATTGGTGGCGCAGGCACTGAGCTGTGGCAATAAGCCCTTGAGGCAATCAATAAATAAATGAATTAGTAATACAGGTAGCAGACATGTATATGTCCCTGTGTGTTTCCACTGAGTTAATGTCAATGCACTTTTATTTATTTCTTCATTTATTTATTACCTTGCCACGAGAATTTCTTTCCATTGCTAAAAAAAAGTGTCCCATCAAGGGTACCAGGTGGTGCCACACCCAGGTAAGCACTCAGGTGACAGTGCAGGAGGACTGGGCTTCAAGACCCTGGTCCCCAACTGCCGGGGGAAATCTTTACAAGTGGTGCAGAAGTGCTGCAGGTGTCTCTCTGTGTCTCAAACTCTCTGTGCCTCCATTCCCTCTCAACTCCTGACCATTTATTCCAATAAATAATCAAGAACATAGAAAGTAAAAGAAGAAAAAGAAAAAGAAAAAGAAAGGAAAATGAAATATTCCACTATTTCAAGGGGCTACTCAGGACACTGCTTTCCTTGTTAAGATCCTCACAGCAACCATATTCAGAAAGGCAAAGACGCCATGTATGTTTTAACCCAGTTTTTAAATTTATTTATTTATTTATGTACTTATTCAATTTTGTTATTGATAAATTAATGCTTTACATTTGACAGCAGACTAGAGCTCTGAAACCAGCGGTCTCAGCTACCCCTATAGATGGTGCTTTGCCTGTACAATACCAATCCATTGACGTGTCCATCCATCCATCCATCCATCCATCCATCATCCATCCATCCACCAGTCAACCAAGCTAAGTACAAAAGGAGGTCTCTCCTTGAATGATGAAGACAATCAACGCTGCACAGGTAGGTTGCAAAGGAGCCAGTTCGGCTGAATAGGGCAGTGGGGCTGAACCAGGGAATGTGTTGGCGGGTGTGGGTGTGGGTGGGGTGAGCCGGTGACCCTGTGAGCTGGGTCACATCAGGGAAGGGAGGGGGTGGAAGGGGTTGCAAGCAGCAGTCACTGGAGAACCTTCACGAGTGCTGGAGCTGGTGAGCAGGGCACCCGGAAGAGAGGACAGACAAGAGGAGAGAAGCAAGGTGCAGAGGAGCGGAGAGGGGAAAGGATGGAGAGGAGAGGAGAGGACAGGAGAGGACAGGAGTGGAGGGGACCTGAGAAACCTACCTGGACATAGGCAGCATACAGACATCCAGGAAGGCAGGCAGGCATGCAGGCAGCTCTGGCCTGGGCTCCCTGGATCCCGGGTACACCTCCTTCTTTCTTCTCTTGGCTGCCAGCCCTGAGGTCCCTCGTCGGTCAGCACTGTCTTCCTATCCTTCCGTCCCTGTGTGCCAGGGCCCTGGCGTCTGGGCGCTGCTGCCTGACCTAGTGGCAGGGCAGGTGGGCTGCCCAGTGCCAGTGTGGCCAGCACACAATGCCGGGGGCTAGGACATCACAGATGGCTCCTGCGGTTACTAGGTAGCGGGGACCCTGCCCATCCAGTGGACCAGCAGCCATGACCCCGAACCTTAACTTGACCTGAGGGGTGGTGGCCAGCCACCAGACACAGAGCCCCAGGCCAAAACTGGTGGTGGCCAGCCACCAGAGCCAGAGCCCAAGGCCAAAACAGGAGCAGGTGGGCCGGGCCTAGGGGCTATGGGCAGAGTGGGGGGTGTCTGGCCACGGGGCAGGCATCTGACAGCCCAGGGCTGGGGGCCAAGGGCCGCCAGGCCCCTGTCCCACCATGTGCACTTACACACAGTCCTGCTGACTGACTGACAGTCCCCCCCCCCAGAGATACCCACACCAGGTCCCTGGGTGCCCTGAGCTGCCCCTGAGGTTGGGTGGGTGACTGCCTGGACACATGCCTCCATAGTGGAGGCCTCTATTAATACCATTGCCTACTGACAGCTGCCCTCCTTCCCCTCCTCCTCCTCCTCCTCCTCCTCCTCCTCCTCCTCCTCCTCCTCCTCCTCTTCCTTCACCTCCTCCTCAACTTCCTCATCCTCAAAGGGACTCACTTTGGGCATCTGCTCTGGCTGCTACAGCTTCTATCCAGTGGGTGGGTGCAGGTATCTGGTCCTGTCAGTCCCTGATTCCTGGGACCTTCCATGCCTCCAGCTCCCCCCACTCTCTAGACCAGACACTTCCTCAAGGATGCCCTCTTTCCCCTTGCCCCCTGTTCCCCAGCTCCCCAACTAACATCTACTGTGTGCCTCCCTGCGCTACTTTCCTGCCACCCTGCTGCTTCCCTTCAGCCCTGGGTTACCTGGGCCAGCCCAGCTGCCATCTCACCATCCAGCAGGGGGACCTGCCCTAACCCCCTGCCACCACACCCACACACAGCACTGCAAACCCTCAGGGGCTCCCCTGCCTGCAGTCTGCCTCTCAACCAGTCTCCTTCTGCCCCCTTGCCCCCTTACAGCCTCTGCCATGGCCCCCCACAGACACCTGGGCATGAGCAGCCCACACATGCAACACTCTCCCATCTCCCTGCCACTCCATTTGCTCTAAGGCTGTCAAGAGTCTTTTTTTCTGGCTGTAGGGGAGTTGAGACTGTCCAATGTCCTGGGGAGCAAGAACTGCAAACAATCCATCTACAATGTAACATTTGGGTCTCAGGCTGTCCAATCCCTAGTGCACTGTGCAGGCCTATGAGTGGCAAAAACACCCTATTCTGAGCACGACATCTGGCTGGGCTAGTGGCTCTTTCTGTGGACTAGGACACAGACAGACAGACAGAGTTTTCAGGTTCAAAACCTATACTTCCCAGAAGATGGTCATGCAGTACGGTTAAAAAAAAAAAAAAAAAGGCTTTTTTATTTTTTTTCCCCCTGCTTGGGTAACCAGTCTGCTGCCTGTTTCTCAGTGAAAAAAGGGAAAAATCTTTTTTGGAGGGAAAAGGACCAAAATGCAGGCAGGTGGACTCCGTGGAGCGTGGATGGGAAGTTGCTCCTGCCCTGGCACTAGAGCCCCAGCTGCTGTTCCAGGCGCTCTCTGATACCAGAGATCTCCTTGTGTCGTGTCATGACACTGTCTCCAGGAGTGATACTCAGGAAAATGAGGATCCAAAACTCGGCAGGTCATATCGCCTTATCAAGTAAATCCAGGGATGTTTGGCGGTGTGTCAGAGGGTTAAGGGCTTGTGGCGCTCGCGAAAAGAGGGGACAGGTGGGAGGATCTGGGGTCTGGCCCCCAGACCCCCACCTGCAGGGAAGTCGCTTTAAGGGGGTGAAGCAGGTGTTTAGGGGCTCTATCTTTCTCCCCCCACTCTGTATTTCCCCTCCTCTCTCCTTTTTTCTCTGTCAGATTCAAGGTCAGTAACAACAGCAACAACAACAACAACAACAACAACAATAACCACCACCACAGTGACCAAGCAACAAGGGCAGCGAAAGGGGAACATATGGAGTGCAGGAGCTGTGGATTATTGGTGGCGCAGGCACTGAGCTGTGGCAATAAGCCCTTGAGGCAATTAATAAATAAATGAATTAGTAATACAGGTAGCAGACATGTATATGTCCCTGTGTGTTTCCACTGAGTTAATGTCAATGCACTTTTATTTATTTCTTCATTTATTTATTACCTTGCCACGAGAATTTCTTTCCATTGCTAAAAAAAAGTGTCCCATCAAGGGTACCAGGTGGTGCCACACCCAGGTAAGCACTCAGGTGACAGTGCAGGAGGACTGGGCTTCAAGACCCTGGTCCCCAACTGCCGGTGGAAATCTTTACAAGTGGTGCAGAAGTGCTGCAGGTGTCTCTCTGTGTCTCAAACTCTCTGTGCCTCCATTCCCTCTCAACTCCTGACCATTTATTCCAATAAATAATCAAGAACATAGAAAGTAAAAGAAGAAAAAGAAAAAGAAAAAGAAAGGAAAATGAAATATTCCACTATTTCAAGGGGCTACTCAGGACACTGCTTTCCTTGTTAAGATCCTCACAGCAACCATATTCAGAAAGGCAAAGACGCCATGTATGTTTTAACACAGTTTTTATATTTATTTATTTATTTATGTACTTATTCAATTTTGTTATTGATAAATTAATGCTTTACATTTGACAGCAGACTAGAGCTCTGAAACCAGCGGTCTCAGCTACCCCTATAGATGGTGCTTTGCCTGTACAATACCAATCCATTGACGTGTCCATCCATCCATCCATCCATCCATCCATCATCCATCCATCCACCAGTCAACCAAGCTAAGTACAAAAGGAGGTCTCTCCTTGAATGATGAAGACAATCAACGCTGCACAGGTAGGTTGCAAAGGAGCCAGTTCGGCTGAATAGGGCAGTGGGGCTGAACCAGGGAATGTGTTGGCAGGTGTGGGTGTGGGTGGGGTGAGCCGGTGACCCTGTGAGCTGGGTCACATCAGGGAAGGGAGGGGGTGGAAGGGGTTGCAAGCAGCGGTCACTGGAGAACCTTCACGAGTGCTGGAGCTGGTGAGCAGGGCACCCGGAAGAGAGGACAGACAAGAGGAGAGAAGCAAGGTGCAGAGGAGCGGAGAGGGGAAAGGATGGAGAGGAGAGGAGAGGACAGGAGAGGACAGGAGTGGAGGGGACCTGAGAAACCTACCTGGACATAGGCAGCATACAGACATCCAGGAAGGCAGGCAGGCATGCAGGCAGCTCTGGCCTGGGCTCCCTGGATCCCGGGTACACCTCCTTCTTTCTTCTCTTGGCTGCCAGCCCTGAGGTCCCTCGTCAGTCAGCACTGTCTTCCTATCCTTCTGTCCCTGTGTGCCAGGGCCCTGGCGTCTGGGCGCTGCTGCCTGACCTAGTGGCAGGGCAGGTGGGCTGCCCAGTGCCGGTGTGGCCAGCACACAATGCCGGGGGCTAGGACATCACAGATGGCTCCTGCGGTTGCTAGGTAGCGGGGACCCTGCCCATCCAGTGGACCAGCAGCCATGACCCCGAACCTTAACTTGACCTGAGGGGTGGTGGCCAGCCACCAGACACAGAGCCCCAGGCCAAAACTGGTGGTGGTCAGCCACCAGAGCCAGAGCCCATGGCCAAAACAGGAGCAGGTGGGCCGGGCCTAGGGGCTATGGGCAGAGTGGGGGGTGTCTGGCCACGGGGCAGGCATCTGACAGCCCAGGGCTGGGGGCCAAGGGCCGCCAGGCCCCTGTCCCACCATGTGCACTTACACACAGTCCTGCTGACTGACTGACAGTCCCCCCCCCCAGAGATACCCACACCAGGTCCCTGGGTGCCCTGAGCTGCCCCTGAGGTTGGGTGGGTGACTGCCTGGACACATGCCTCCATAGTGGAGGCCTCTATTAATACCATTGCCTACTGACAGCTGCCCTCCTTCCCCTCCTCCTCCTCCTCCTCCTCCTCCTCCTCCTCCTCCTCCTCCTCCTCCTCTTCCTTCACCTCCTCCTCAACTTCCTCATCCTCAAAGGGACTCACTTTGGGCATCTGCTCTGGCTGCTGCAGCTTCTATCCAGTGGGTGGGTGCAGGTATCTGGTCCTGTCAGTCCCTGATTCCTGGGACCTTCCATGCCTCCAGCTCCCCCCACTCTCTAGACCAGACACTTCCTCAAGGATGCCCTCTTTCCCCTTGCCCCCTGTTCCCCAGCTCCCCAACTAACATCTACTGTGTGCCTCCCTGCGCTACTTTCCTGCCACCCTGCTGCTTCCCTTCAGCCCTGGGTTACCTGGGCCAGCCCAGCTGCCATCTCACCATCCAGCAGGGGGACCTGCCCTAACCCCCTGCCACCACACCCACACACAGCACTGCAAACCCTCAGGGGCTCCCCTGCCTGCAGTCTGCCTCTCAACCAGTCTCCTTCTGCCCCCTTGCCCCCTTACAGCCTCTGCCATGGCCCCCCACAGACACCTGGGCATGAGCAGCCCACACATGCAACACTCTCCCATCTCCCTGCCACTCCATTTGCTCTAAGGCTGTCAAGAGTCTTTTTTTCTGGCTGTAGGGGAGTTGAGACTGTCCAATGTCCTGGGGAGCAAGAACTGCAAACAATCCATCTACAATGTAACATTTGGGTCTCAGGCTGTCCAATCCCTAGTGCACTGTGCAGGCCTATGAGTGGCAAAAACACCCTATTCTGAGCACGACATCTGGCTGGGCTAGTGGCTCTTTCTGTGGACTAGGACACAGACAGACAGACAGAGTTTTCAGGTTCAAAACCTATACTTCCCAGAAGATGGTCATGCAGTACGGTTAAAAAAAAAAAAAAAAAAGGCTTTTTTATTTTTTTCCCCCTGCTTGGGTAACCAGTCTGCTGCCTGTTTCTCAGTGAAAAAAGGGAAAAATCTTTTTTGGAGGGAAAAGGACCAAAATGCAGGCAGGTGGACTCCGTGGAGGGTGGATGGGAAGTTGCTCCTGCCCTGGCACTAGAGCCCCAGCTGCTGTTCCAGGCGCTCTCTGATACCAGAGATCTCCTTGTGTCGTGTCATGACACTGTCTCCAGGAGTGATACTCAGGAAAATGAGGATCCAAAACTCGGCAGGTCATATCGCCTTATCAAGTAAATCCAGGGATGTTTGGCGGTGTGTCAGAGGGTTAAGGGCTTGTGGCGCTCGCGAAAAGAGGGGACAGGTGGGAGGATCTGGGGTCTGGCCCCCAGACCCCCACCTGCAGGGAAGTCGCCTTAAGGGGGTGAAGCAGGTGTTTAGGGGCTCTATCTTTCTCCCCCCACTCTGTATTTCCCCTCCTCTCTCCTTTTTTCTCTGTCAGATGCAAGGTCAGTAACAACAGCAACAACAACAACAACAACAACAACAATAACCACCACCACAGTGACCAAGCAACAAGGGCAGCGAAAGGGGAACATATGGAGTGCAGGAGCTGTGGATTATTGGTGGCGCAGGCACTGAGCTGTGGCAATAAGCCCTTGAGGCAATCAATAAATAAATGAATTAGTAATACAGGTAGCAGACATGTATATGTCCCTGTGTGTTTCCACTGAGTTAATGTCAATGCACTTTTATTTATTTCTTCATTTATTTATTACCTTGCCACGAGAATTTCTTTCTATTGCTAAAAAAAAGTGTCCCATCAAGGGTACCAGGTGGTGCCACACCCAGGTAAGCACTCAGGTGACAGTGCAGGAGGACTGGGCTTCAAGACCCTGGTCCCCAACTGCCGGTGGAAATCTTTACAAGTGGTGCAGAAGTGCTGCAGGTGTCTCTCTGTGTCTCAAACTCTCTGTGCCTCCATTCCCTCTCAACTCCTGACCATTTATTCCAATAAATAATCAAGAACATAGAAAGTAAAAGAAGAAAAAGAAAAAGAAAAAGAAAGGAAAATGAAATATTCCACTATTTCAAGGGGCTACTCAGGACACTGCTTTCCTTGTTAAGATCCTCACAGCAACCATATTCAGAAAGGCAAAGACGCCATGTATGTTTTAACACAGTTTTTATATTTATTTATTTATTTATGTACTTATTCAATTTTGTTATTGATAAATTAATGCTTTACATTTGACAGCAGACTAGAGCTCTGAAACCAGCGGTCTCAGCTACCCCTATAGATGGTGCTTTGCCTGTACAATACCAATCCATTGACGTGTCCATCCATCCATCCATCCATCCATCCATCATCCATCCATCCACCAGTCAACCAAGCTAAGTACAAAAGGAGGTCTCTCCTTGAATGATGAAGACAATCAACGCTGCACAGGTAGGTTGCAAAGGAGCCAGTTCGGCTGAATAGGGCAGTGGGGCTGAACCAGGGAATGTGTTGGCGGGTGTGGGTGTGGGTGGGGTGAGCCGGTGACCCTGTGAGCTGGGTCACATCAGGGAAGGGAGGGGGTGGAAGGGGTTGCAAGCAGCGGTCACTGGAGAACCTTCACGAGTGCTGGAGCTGGTGAGCAGGGCACCCGGAAGAGAGGACAGACAAGAGGAGAGAAGCAAGGTGCAGAGGAGCGGAGAGGGGAAAGGATGGAGAGGAGAGGAGAGGACAGGAGAGGACAGGAGTGGAGGGGACCTGAGAAACCTACCTGGACATAGGCAGCATACAGACATCCAGGAAGGCAGGCAGGCATGCAGGCAGCTCTGGCCTGGGCTCCCTGGATCCCGGGTACACCTCCTTCTTTCTTCTCTTGGCTGCCAGCCCTGAGGTCCCTCGTCAGTCAGCACTGTCTTCCTATCCTTCTGTCCCTGTGTGCCAGGGCCCTGGCGTCTGGGCGCTGCTGCCTGACCTAGTGGCAGGGCAGGTGGGCTGCCCAGTGCCGGTGTGGCCAGCACACAATGCCGGGGGCTAGGACATCACAGATGGCTCCTGCGGTTGCTAGGTAGCGGGGACCCTGCCCATCCAGTGGACCAGCAGCCATGACCCCGAACCTTAACTTGACCTGAGGGGTGGTGGCCAGCCACCAGACACAGAGCCCCAGGCCAAAACTGGTGGTGGTCAGCCACCAGAGCCAGAGCCCATGGCCAAAACAGGAGCAGGTGGGCCGGGCCTAGGGGCTATGGGCAGAGTGGGGGGTGTCTGGCCACGGGGCAGGCATCTGACAGCCCAGGGCTGGGGGCCAAGGGCCGCCAGGCCCCTGTCCCACCATGTGCACTTACACACAGTCCTGCTGACTGACTGACAGTCCCCCCCCCCAGAGATACCCACACCAGGTCCCTGGGTGCCCTGAGCTGCCCCTGAGGTTGGGTGGGTGACTGCCTGGACACATGCCTCCATAGTGGAGGCCTCTATTAATACCATTGCCTACTGACAGCTGCCCTCCTTCCCCTCCTCCTCCTCCTCCTCCTCCTCCTCCTCCTCCTCCTCCTCCTCCTCCTCTTCCTTCACCTCCTCCTCAACTTCCTCATCCTCAAAGGGACTCACTTTGGGCATCTGCTCTGGCTGCTGCAGCTTCTATCCAGTGGGTGGGTGCAGGTATCTGGTCCTGTCAGTCCCTGATTCCTGGGACCTTCCATGCCTCCAGCTCCCCCCACTCTCTAGACCAGACACTTCCTCAAGGATGCCCTCTTTCCCCTTGCCCCCTGTTCCCCAGCTCCCCAACTAACATCTACTGTGTGCCTCCCTGCGCTACTTTCCTGCCACCCTGCTGCTTCCCTTCAGCCCTGGGTTACCTGGGCCAGCCCAGCTGCCATCTCACCATCCAGCAGGGGGACCTGCCCTAACCCCCTGCCACCACACCCACACACAGCACTGCAAACCCTCAGGGGCTCCCCTGCCTGCAGTCTGCCTCTCAACCAGTCTCCTTCTGCCCCCTTGCCCCCTTACAGCCTCTGCCATGGCCCCCCACAGACACCTGGGCATGAGCAGCCCACACATGCAACACTCTCCCATCTCCCTGCCACTCCATTTGCTCTAAGGCTGTCAAGAGTCTTTTTTTCTGGCTGTAGGGGAGTTGAGACTGTCCAATGTCCTGGGGAGCAAGAACTGCAAACAATCCATCTACAATGTAACATTTGGGTCTCAGGCTGTCCAATCCCTAGTGCACTGTGCAGGCCTATGAGTGGCAAAAACACCCTATTCTGAGCACGACATCTGGCTGGGCTAGTGGCTCTTTCTGTGGACTAGGACACAGACAGACAGACAGAGTTTTCAGGTTCAAAACCTATACTTCCCAGAAGATGGTCATGCAGTACGGTTAAAAAAAAAAAAAAAAAAAAAAGGCTTTTTTATTTTTTTTCCCCCTGCTTGGGTAACCAGTCTGCTGCCTGTTTCTCAGTGAAAAAAGGGAAAAATCTTTTTTGGAGGGAAAAGGACCAAAATGCAGGCAGGTGGACTCCGTGGAGGGTGGATGGGAAGTTGCTCCTGCCCTGGCACTAGAGCCCCAGCTGCTGTTCCAGGCGCTCTCTGATACCAGAGATCTCCTTGTGTCGTGTCATGACACTGTCTCCAGGAGTGATACTCAGGAAAATGAGGATCCAAAACTCGGCAGGTCATATCGCCTTATCAAGTAAATCCAGGGATGTTTGGCGGTGTGTCAGAGGGTTAAGGGCTTGTGGCGCTCGCGAAAAGAGGGGACAGGTGGGAGGATCTGGGGTCTGGCCCCCAGACCCCCACCTGCAGGGAAGTCGCTTTAAGGGGGTGAAGCAGGTGTTTAGGGGCTCTATCTTTCTCCCCCCACTCTGTATTTCCCCTCCTCTCTCCTTTTTTCTCTGTCAGATTCAAGGTCAGTAACAACAGCAACAACAACAACAACAACAACAACAATAACCACCACCACAGTGACCAAGCAACAAGGGCAGCGAAAGGGGAACATATGGAGTGCAGGAGCTGTGGATTATTGGTGGCGCAGGCACTGAGCTGTGGCAATAAGCCCTTGAGGCAATTAATAAATAAATGAATTAGTAATACAGGTAGCAGACATGTATATGTCCCTGTGTGTTTCCACTGAGTTAATGTCAATGCACTTTTATTTATTTCTTCATTTATTTATTACCTTGCCACGAGAATTTCTTTCCATTGCTAAAAAAAAGTGTCCCATTAAGGGTACCAGGTGGTGCCACACCCAGGTAAGCACTCAGGTGACAGTGCAGGAGGACTGGGCTTCAAGACCCTGGTCCCCAACTGCCGGTGGAAATCTTTACAAGTGGTGCAGAAGTGCTGCAGGTGTCTCTCTGTGTCTCAAACTCTCTGTGCCTCCATTCCCTCTCAACTCCTGACCATTTATTCCAATAAATAATCAAGAACATAGAAAGTAAAAGAAGAAAAAGAAAAAGAAAAAGAAAGGAAAATGAAATATTCCACTATTTCAAGGGGCTACTCAGGACACTGCTTTCCTTGTTAAGATCCTCACAGCAACCATATTCAGAAAGGCAAAGACGCCATGTATGTTTTAACACAGTTTTTATATTTATTTATTTATTTATGTACTTATTCAATTTTGTTATTGATAAATTAATGCTTTACATTTGACAGCAGACTAGAGCTCTGAAACCAGCGGTCTCAGCTACCCCTATAGATGGTGCTTTGCCTGTACAATACCAATCCATTGACGTGTCCATCCATCCATCCATCCATCCATCCATCCATCATCCATCCATCCACCAGTCAACCAAGCTAAGTACAAAAGGAGGTCTCTCCTTGAATGATGAAGACAATCAACGCTGCACAGGTAGGTTGCAAAGGAGCCAGTTCGGCTGAATAGGGCAGTGGGGCTGAACCAGGGAATGTGTTGGCGGGTGTGGGTGTGGGTGGGGTGAGCCGGTGACCCTGTGAGCTGGGTCACATCAGGGAAGGGAGGGGGTGGAAGGGGTTGCAAGCAGCGGTCACTGGAGAACCTTCACGAGTGCTGGAGCTGGTGAGCAGGGCACCCGGAAGAGAGGACAGACAAGAGGAGAGAAGCAAGGTGCAGAGGAGCGGAGAGGGGAAAGGATGGAGAGGAGAGGAGAGGACAGGAGAGGACAGGAGTGGAGGGGACCTGAGAAACCTACCTGGACATAGGCAGCATACAGACATCCAGGAAGGCAGGCAGGCATGCAGGCAGCTCTGGCCTGGGCTCCCTGGATCCCGGGTACACCTCCTTCTTTCTTCTCTTGGCTGCCAGCCCTGAGGTCCCTCGTCAGTCAGCACTGTCTTCCTATCCTTCTGTCCCTGTGTGCCAGGGCCCTGGCGTCTGGGCGCTGCTGCCTGACCTAGTGGCAGGGCAGGTGGGCTGCCCAGTGCCGGTGTGGCCAGGACACAATGCCGGGGGCTAGGACATCACAGATGGCTCCTGCGGTTGCTAGGTAGCGGGGACCCTGCCCATCCAGTGGACCAGCAGCCATGACCCCGAACCTTAACTTGACCTGAGGGGTGGTGGCCAGCCACCAGACACAGAGCCCCAGGCCAAAACTGGTGGTGGTCAGCCACCAGAGCCAGAGCCCATGGCCAAAACAGGAGCAGGTGGGCCGGGCCTAGGGGCTATGGGCAGAGTGGGGGGTGTCTGGCCACGGGGCAGGCATCTGACAGCCCAGGGCTGGGGGCCAAGGGCCGCCAGGCCCCTGTCCCACCATGTGCACTTACACACAGTCCTGCTGACTGACTGACAGTCCCCCCCCCCAGAGATACCCACACCAGGTCCCTGGGTGCCCTGAGCTGCCCCTGAGGTTGGGTGGGTGACTGCCTGGACACATGCCTCCATAGTGGAGGCCTCTATTAATACCATTGCCTACTGACAGCTGCCCTCCTTCCCCTCCTCCTCCTCCTCCTCCTCCTCCTCCTCCTCCTCCTCCTCCTCCTCCTCCTCTTCCTTCACCTCCTCCTCAACTTCCTCATCCTCAAAGGGACTCACTTTGGGCATCTGCTCTGGCTGCTGCAGCTTCTATCCAATGGGTGGGTGCAGGTATCTGGTCCTGTCGGTCCCTGATTCCTGGGACCTTCCATGCCTCCAGCTCCCCCCACTCTCTAGACCAGACACTTCCTCAAGGATGCCCTCTTTCCCCTTGCCCCCTGTTCCCCAGCTCCCCAACTAACATCTACTGTGTGCCTCCCTGCGCTACTTTCCTGCCACCCTGCTGCTTCCCTTCAGCCCTGGGTTACCTGGGCCAGCCCAGCTGCCATCTCACCATCCAGCAGGGGGACCTGCCCTAACCCCCTGCCACCACACGCACACACAGCACTGCAAACCCTCAGGGGCTCCCCTGCCTGCAGTCTGACTCTCAACCAGTCTCCTTCTGCCCCCTTGCCCCCTTACAGCCTCTGCCATGGCCCCCCACAGACACCTGGGCATGAGCAGCCCACACATGCAACACTCTCCCATCTCCCTGCCACTCCATTTGCTCTAAGGCTGTCAAGAGTCTTTTTTTCTGGCTGGAGGGGAGTTGAGACTGTCCAATGTCCTGGGGAGCAAGAACTGCAAACAATCCATCTACAATGTAACATTTGGGTCTCAGGCTGTCCAATCCCTAGTGCACTCTGCAGGCCTATGAGTGGCAAAAACACCCTATTCTGAGCACGACATCTGGCTGGGCTAGTGGCTCTTTCTGTGGACTAGGACACAGACAGACAGACAGAGTTTTCAGGTTCAAAACCTATACTTCCCAGAAGATGGTCATGCAGTACGGTTAAAAAAAAAAAAAAAAAAAAAAGGCTTTTTTATTTTTTTTCCCCCTGCTTGGGTAACCAGTCTGCTGCCTGTTTCTCAGTGAAAAAAGGGAAAAATCTTTTTTGGAGGGAAAAGGACCAAAATGCAGGCAGGTGGACTCCGTGGAGGGTGGATGGGAAGTTGCTCCTGCCCTGGCACTAGAGCCCCAGCTGCTGTTCCAGGCGCTCTCTGATACCAGAGATCTCCTTGTGTCGTGTCATGACACTGTCTCCAGGAGTGATACTCAGGAAAATGAGGATCCAAAACTCGGCAGGTCATATCGCCTTATCAAGTAAATCCAGGGATGTTTGGCGGTGTGTCAGAGGGTTAAGGGCTTGTGGCGCTCGCGAAAAGAGGGGACAGGTGGGAGGATCTGGGGTCTGGCCCCCAGACCCCCACCTGCAGGGAAGTCGCTTTAAGGGGGTGAAGCAGGTGTTTAGGGGCTCTATCTTTCTCCCCCCACTCTGTATTTCCCCTCCTCTCTCCTTTTTTCTCTGTCAGATGCAAGGTCAGTAACAACAGCAACAACAACAACAACAACAACAACAATAACCACCACCACAGTGACCAAGCAACAAGGGCAGCGAAAGGGGAACATATGGAGTGCAGGAGCTGTGGATTATTGGTGGCGCAGGCACTGAGCTGTGGCAATAAGCCCTTGAGGCAATCAATAAATAAATGAATTAGTAATACAGGTAGCAGACATGTATATGTCCCTGTGTGTTTCCACTGAGTTAATGTCAATGCACTTTTATTTATTTCTTCATTTATTTATTACCTTGCCACGAGAATTTCTTTCCATTGCTAAAAAAAAGTGTCCCATCAAGGGTACCAGGTGGTGCCACACCCAGGTAAGCACTCAGGTGACAGTGCAGGAGGACTGGGCTTCAAGACCCTGGTCCCCAACTGCCGGTGGAAATCTTTACAAGTGGTGCAGAAGTGCTGCAGGTGTCTCTCTGTGTCTCAAACTCTCTGTGCCTCCATTCCCTCTCAACTCCTGACCATTTATTCCAATAAATAATCAAGAACATAGAAAGTAAAAGAAGAAAAAGAAAAAGAAAAAGAAAGGAAAATGAAATATTCCACTATTTCAAGGGGCTACTCAGGACACTGCTTTCCTTGTTAAGATCCTCACAGCAACCATATTCAGAAAGGCAAAGACGCCATGTATGTTTTAACCCAGTTTTTATATTTATTTATTTATTTATGTACTTATTCAATTTTGTTATTGATAAATTAATGCTTTACATTTGACAGCAGACTAGAGCTCTGAAACCAGCGGTCTCAGCTACCCCTATAGATGGTGCTTTGCCTGTACAATACCAATCCATTGACGTGTCCATCCATCCATCCATCCATCCATCCATCATCCATCCATCCACCAGTCAACCAAGCTAAGTACAAAAGGAGGTCTCTCCTTGAATGATGAAGACAATCAACGCTGCACAGGTAGGTTGCAAAGGAGCCAGTTCGGCTGAATAGGGCAGTGGGGCTGAACCAGGGAATGTGTTGGCGGGTGTGGGTGTGGGTGGGGTGAGCCGGTGACCCTGTGAGCTGGGTCACATCAGGGAAGGGAGGGGGTGGAAGGGGTTGCAAGCAGCGGTCACTGGAGAACCTTCACGAGTGCTGGAGCTGGTGAGCAGGGCACCCGGAAGAGAGGACAGACAAGAGGAGAGAAGCAAGGTGCAGAGGAGCGGAGAGGGGAAAGGATGGAGAGGAGAGGAGAGGACAGGAGAGGACAGGAGTGGAGGGGACCTGAGAAACCTACCTGGACATAGGCAGCATACAGACATCCAGGAAGGCAGGCAGGCATGCAGGCAGCTCTGGCCTGGGCTCCCTGGATCCCGGGTACACCTCCTTCTTTCTTCTCTTGGCTGCCAGCCCTGAGGTCCCTCGTCGGTCAGCACTGTCTTCCTATCCTTCTGTCCCTGTGTGCCAGGGCCCTGGCGTCTGGGCGCTGCTGCCTGACCTAGTGGCAGGGCAGGTGGGCTGCCCAGTGCCGGTGTGGCCAGCACACAATGCCGGGGGCTAGGACATCACAGATGGCTCCTGCGGTTGCTAGGTAGCGGGGACCCTGCCCATCCAGTGGACCAGCAGCCATGACCCCGAACCTTAACTTGACCTGAGGGGTGGTGGCCAGCCACCAGACACAGAGCCCCAGGCCAAAACTGGTGGTGGCCAGCCACCAGAGCCAGAGCCCAAGGCCAAAACAGGAGCAGGTGGGCCGGGCCTAGGGGCTATGGGCAGAGTGGGGGGTGTCTGGCCACGGGGCAGGCATCTGACAGCCCAGGGCTGGGGGCCAAGGGCCGCCAGGCCCCTGTCCCACCATGTGCACTTACACACAGTCCTGCTGACTGACTGACAGTCCCCCCCCCCAGAGATACCCACACCAGGTCCCTGGGTGCCCTGAGCTGCCCCTGAGGTTGGGTGGGTGACTGCCTGGACACATGCCTCCATAGTGGAGGCCTCTATTAATACCATTGCCTACTGACAGCTGCCCTCCTTCCCCTCCTCCTCCTCCTCCTCCTCCTCCTCCTTCTCCTCCTCCTCCTCCTCCTCTTCCTTCACCTCCTCCTCAACTTCCTCATCCTCAAAGGGACTCACTTTGGGCATCTGCTCTGGCTGCTGCAGCTTCTATCCAGTGGGTGGGTGCAGGTATCTGGTCCTGTCAGTCCCTGATTCCTGGGACCTTCCATGCCTCCAGCTCCCCCCACTCTCTAGACCAGACACTTCCTCAAGGATGCCCTCTTTCCCCTTGCCCCCTGTTCCCCAGCTCCCCAACTAACATCTACTGTGTGCCTCCCTGCGCTACTTTCCTGCCACCCTGCTGCTTCCCTTCAGCCCTGGGTTACCTGGGCCAGCCCAGCTGCCATCTCACCATCCAGCAGGGGGACCTGCCCTAACCCCCTGCCACCACACCCACACACAGCACTGCAAACCCTCAGGGGCTCCCCTGCCTGCAGTCTGCCTCTCAACCGGTCTCCTTCTGCCCCCTTGCCCCCTTACAGCCTCTGCCATGGCCCCCCACAGACACCTGGGCATGAGCAGCCCACACATGCAACACTCTCCCATCTCCCTGCCACTCCATTTGCTCTAAGGCTGTCAAGAGTCTTTTTTTCTGGCTGTAGGGGAGTTGAGACTGTCCAATGTCCTGGGGAGCAAGAACTGCAAACAATCCATCTACAATGTAACATTTGGGTCTCAGGCTGTCCAATCCCTAGTGCACTGTGCAGGCCTATGAGTGGCAAAAACACCCTATTCTGAGCACGACATCTGGCTGGGCTAGTGGCTCTTTCTGTGGACTAGGACACAGACAGACAGACAGAGTTTTCAGGTTCAAAACCTATACTTCCCAGAAGATGGTCATGCAGTACGGTTAAAAAAAAAAAAAAAAAAAAAAAAGGCTTTTTTATTTTTTTTCCCCCTGCTTGGGTAACCAGTCTGCTGCCTGTTTCTCAGTGAAAAAAGGGAAAAATCTTTTTTGGAGGGAAAAGGACCAAAATGCAGGCAGGTGGACTCCGTGGAGGGTGGATGGGAAGTTGCTCCTGCCCTGGCACTAGATCCCCAGCTGCTGTTCCAGGCGCTCTCTGATACCAGAGATCTCCTTGTGTCGTGTCATGACACTGTCTCCAGGAGTGATACTCAGGAAAATGAGGATCCAAAACTCGGCAGGTCATATCGCCTTATCAAGTAAATCCAGGGATGTTTGGCGGTGTGTCAGAGGGTTAAGGGCTTGTGGCGCTCGCGAAAAGAGGGGACAGGTGGGAGGATCTGGGGTCTGGCCCCCAGACCCCCACCTGCAGGGAAGTCGCTTTAAGGGGGTGAAGCAGGTGTTTAGGGGCTCTATCTTTCTCCCCCCACTCTGTATTTCCCCTCCTCTCTCCTTTTTTCTCTGTCAGATGCAAGGTCAGTAACAACAGCAACAACAACAACAACAACAACAACAATAACCACCACCACAGTGACCAAGCAACAAGGGCAGCGAAAGGGGAACATATGGAGTGCAGGAGCTGTGGATTATTGGTGGCGCAGGCACTGAGCTGTGGCAATAAGCCCTTGAGGCAATTAATAAATAAATGAATTAGTAATACAGGTAGCAGACATGTATATGTCCCTGTGTGTTTCCACTGAGTTAATGTCAATGCACTTTTATTTATTTCTTCATTTATTTATTACCTTGCCACGAGAATTTCTTTCCATTGCTAAAAAAAAGTGTCCCATCAAGGGTACCAGGTGGTGCCACACACAGGTAAGCACTCAGGTGACAGTGCAGGAGGACTGGGCTTCAAGACCCTGGTCCCCAACTGCAGGTGGAAATCTTTACAAGTGGTGCAGAAGTGCTGCAGGTGTCTCTCTGTGTCTCAAACTCTCTGTGCCTCCATTCCCTCTCAACTCCTGACCATTTATTCCAATAAATAATCAAGAACATAGAAAGTAAAAGAAGAAAAAGAAAAAGAAAAAGAAAGGAAAATGAAATATTCCACTATTTCAAGGGGCTACTCAGGACACTGCTTTCCTTGTTAAGATCCTCACAGCAACCATATTCAGAAAGGCAAAGACGCCATGTATGTTTTAACCCAGTTTATTCATTTATTTATTTATTTATGTACTTATTCAATTTTGTTATTGATAAATTAATGCTTTACATTTGACAGCAGACTAGAGCTCTGAAACCAGCGGTCTCAGCTACCCCTATAGATGGTGCTTTGCCTGTACAATACCAATCCATTGACGTGTCCATCCATCCATCCATCCATCCATCCATCATCCATCCATCCACCAGTCAACCAAGCTAAGTACAAAAGGAGGTCTCTCCTTGAATGATGAAGACAATCAACGCTGCACAGGTAGGTTGCAAAGGAGCCAGTTCGGCTGAATAGGGCAGTGGGGCTGAACCAGGGAATGTGTTGGCGGGTGTGGGTGTGGGTGGGGTGAGCCGGTGACCCTGTGAGCTGGGTCACATCAGGGAAGGGAGGGGGTGGAAGGGGTTGCAAGCAGCGGTCACTGGAGAACCTTCACGAGTGCTGGAGCTGGTGAGCAGGGCACCCGGAAGAGAGGACAGACAAGAGGAGAGAAGCAAGGTGCAGAGGAGCGGAGAGGGGAAAGGATGGAGAGGAGAGGAGAGGACAGGAGAGGACAGGAGTGGAGGGGACCTGAGAAACCTACCTGGACATAGGCAGCATACAGACATCCAGGAAGGCAGGCAGGCATGCAGGCAGCTCTGGCCTGGGCTCCCTGCATCCCGGGTACACCTCCTTCTTTCTTCTCTTGGCTGCCAGCCCTGAGGTCCCTCGTCGGTCAGCACTGTCTTCCTATCCTTCTGTCCCTGTGTGCCAGGGCCCTGGCGTCTGGGCGCTGCTGCCTGACCTAGTGGCAGGGCAGGTGGGCTGCCCAGTGCCGGTGTGGCCAGCACACAATGCCGGGGGCTAGGACATCACAGATGGCTCCTGCGGTTGCTAGGTAGCGGGGACCCTGCCCATCCAGTGGACCAGCAGCCATGACCCCGAACCTTAACTTGACCTGAGGGGTGGTGGCCAGCCACCAGACACAGAGCCCCAGGCCAAAACTGGTGGTGGCCAGCCACCAGAGCCAGAGCCCAAGGCCAAAACAGGAGCAGGTGGGCCGGGCCTAGGGGCTATGGGCAGAGTGGGGGGTGTCTGGCCACGGGGCAGGCATCTGACAGCCCAGGGCTGGGGGCCAAGGGCCGCCAGGCCCCTGTCCCACCATGTGCACTTACACACAGTCCTGCTGACTGACTGACAGTCCCCCCCCCCAGAGATACCCACACCAGGTCCCTGGGTGCCCTGAGCTGCCCCTGAGGTTGGGTGGGTGACTGCCTGGACACATGCCTCCATAGTGGAGGCCTCTATTAATACCATTGCCTACTGACAGCTGCCCTCCTTCCCCTCCTCCTCCTCCTCCTCCTCCTCCTCCTCTTCCTTCACCTCCTCCTCAACTTCCTCATCCTCAGAGGGACTCACTTTGGGCATCTGCTCTGGCTGCTGCAGCTTCTATCCAGTGGGTGGGTGCAGGTATCTGGTCCTGTCAGTCCCTGATTCCTGGGACCTTCCATGCCTCCAGCTCCCCCCACTCTCTAGACCAGACACTTCCTCAAGGATGCCCTCTTTCCCCTTGCCCCCTGTTCCCCAGCTCCCCAACTAACATCTACTGTGTGCCTCCCTGCGCTACTTTCCTGCCACCCTGCTGCTTCCCTTCAGCCCTGGGTTACCTGGGCCAGCCCAGCTGCCATCTCACCATCCAGCAGGGGGACCTGCCCTAACCCCCTGCCACCACACCCACACACAGCACTGCAAACCCTCAGGGGCTCCCCTGCCTGCAGTCTGCCTCTCAACCAGTCTCCTTCTGCCCCCTTGCCCCCTTACAGCCTCTGCCATGGCCCCCCACAGACACCTGGGCATGAGCAGCCCACACATGCAACACTCTCCCATCTCCCTGCCACTCCATTTGCTCTAAGGCTGTCAAGAGTCTTTTTTTCTGGCTGTAGGGGAGTTGAGACTGTCCAATGTCCTGGGGAGCAAGAACTGCAAACAATCCATCTACAATGTAACATTTGGGTCTCAGGCTGTCCAATCCCTAGTGCACTGTGCAGGCCTATGAGTGGCAAAAACACCCTATTCTGAGCACGACATCTGGCTGGGCTAGTGGCTCTTTCTGTGGACTAGGACACAGACAGACAGACAGAGTTTTCAGGTTCAAAACCTATACTTCCCAGAAGATGGTCATGCAGTACGGTTAAAAAAAAAAAAAAAAAAAAAAAAAAAAAAGGCTTTTTTATTTTTTTTCCCCCTGCTTGGGTAACCAGTCTGCTGCCTGTTTCTCAGTGAAAAAAGGGAAAAATCTTTTTTGGAGGGAAAAGGACCAAAATGCAGGCAGGTGGACTCCGTGGAGGGTGGATGGGAAGTTGCTCCTGCCCTGGCACTAGAGCCCCAGCTGCTGTTCCAGGCGCTCTCTGATACCAGAGATCTCCTTGTGTCGTGTCATGACACTGTATCCAGGAGTGATACTCAGGAAAATGAGGATCCAAAACTCGGCAGGTCATATCGCCTTATCAAGTAAATCCAGGGATGTTTGGCGGTGTGTCAGAGGGTTAAGGGCTTGTGGCGCTCGCGAAAAGAGGGGACAGGTGGGAGGATCTGGGGTCTGGCCCCCAGACCCCCACCTGCAGGGAAGTCGCTTTAAGGGGGTGAAGCAGGTGTTTAGGGGCTCTATCTTTCTCCCCCCACTCTGTATTTCCCCTCCTCTCTCCTTTTTTCTCTGTCAGATGCAAGGTCAGTAACAACAGCAACAACAACAACAACAACAACAACAATAACCACCACCACAGTGACCAAGCAACAAGGGCAGCGAAAGGGGAACATATGGAGTGCAGGAGCTGTGGATTATTGGTGGCGCAGGCACTGAGCTGTGGCAATAAGCCCTTGAGGCAATCAATAAATAAATGAATTAGTAATACAGGTAGCAGACATGTATATGTCCCTGTGTGTTTCCACTGAGTTAATGTCAATGCACTTTTATTTATTTCTTCATTTATTTATTACCTTGCCACGAGAATTTCTTTCCATTGCTAAAAAAAAGTGTCCCATCAAGGGTACCAGGTGGTGCCACACCCAGGTAAGCACTCAGGTGACAGTGCAGGAGGACTGGGCTTCAAGACCCTGGTCCCCAACTGCCGGTGGAAATCTTTACAAGTGGTGCAGAAGTGCTGCAGGTGTCTCTCTGTGTCTCAAACTCTCTGTGCCTCCATTCCCTCTCAACTCCTGACCATTTATTCCAATAAATAATCAAGAACATAGAAAGTAAAAGAAGAAAAAGAAAAAGAAAAAGAAAGGAAAATGAAATATTCCACTATTTCAAGGGGCTACTCAGGACACTGCTTTCCTTGTTAAGATCCTCACAGCAACCATATTCAGAAAGGCAAAGACGCCATGTATGTTTTAACCCAGTTTATTCATTTATTTATTTATTTATTTATTTATTTATGTACTTATTCAATTTTGTTATTGATAAATTAATGCTTTACATTTGACAGCAGACTAGAGCTCTGAAACCAGCGGTCTCAGCTACCCCTATAGATGGTGCTTTGCCTGTACAATACCAATCCATTGACGTGTCCATCCATCCATCCATCCATCCATCCATCATCCATCCATCAACCAGTCAACCAAGCTAAGTACAAAAGGAGGTCTCTCCTTGAATGATGAAGACAATCAACGCTGCACAGGTAGGTTGCAAAGGAGCCAGTTCGGCTGAATAGGGCAGTGGGGCTGAACCAGGGAATGTGTTGGCGGGTGTGGGTGTGGGTGGGGTGAGCCGGTGACCCTGTGAGCTGGGTCACATCAGGGAAGGGAGGGGGTGGAAGGGGTTGCAAGCAGCGGTCACTGGAGAACCTTCACGAGTGCTGGAGCTGGTGAGCAGGGCACCCGGAAGAGAGGACAGACAAGAGGAGAGAAGCAAGGTGCAGAGGAGCGGAGAGGGGAAAGGATGGAGAGGAGAGGAGAGGACAGGAGAGGACAGGAGTGGAGGGGACCTGAGAAACCTACCTGGACATAGGCAGCATACAGACATCCAGGAAGGCAGGCAGGCATGCAGGCAGCTCTGGCCTGGGCTCCCTGGATCCCGGGTACACCTCCTTCTTTCTTCTCTTGGCTGCCAGCCCTGAGGTCCCTCGTCGGTCAGCACTGTCTTCCTATCCTTCCGTCCCTGTGTGCCAGGGCCCTGGCGTCTGGGCGCTGCTGCCTGACCTAGTGGCAGGGCAGGTGGGCTGCCCAGTGCCAGTGTGGCCAGCACACAATGCCGGGGGCTAGGACATCACAGATGGCTCCTGCGGTTACTAGGTAGCGGGGACCCTGCCCATCCAGTGGACCAGCAGCCATGACCCCGAACCTTAACTTGACCTGAGGGGTGGTGGCCAGCCACCAGACACAGAGCCCCAGGCCAAAACTGGTGGTGGCCAGCCACCAGAGCCAGAGCCCAAGGCCAAAACAGGAGCAGGTGGGCCGGGCCTAGGGGCTATGGGCAGAGTGGGGGGTGTCTGGCCACGGGGCAGGCATCTGACAGCCCAGGGCTGGGGGCCAAGGGCCGCCAGGCCCCTGTCCCACCATGTGCACTTACACACAGTCCTGCTGACTGACTGACAGTCCCCCCCCCCCCAGAGATACCCACACCAGGTCCCTGGGTGCCCTGAGCTGCCCCTGAGGTTGGGTGGGTGACTGCCTGGACACATGCCTCCATAGTGGAGGCCTCTATTAATACCATTGCCTACTGACAGCTGCCCTCCTTCCCCTCCTCCTCCTCCTCCTCCTCCTCCTCCTCCTCCTCTTCCTTCACCTCCTCCTCAACTTCCTCATCCTCAGAGGGACTCACTTTGGGCATCTGCTCTGGCTGCTGCAGCTTCTATCCAGTGGGTGGGTGCAGGTATCTGGTCCTGTCAGTCCCTGATTCCTGGGACCTTCCATGCCTCCAGCTCCCCCCACTCTCTAGACCAGACACTTCCTCAAGGATGCCCTCTTTCCCCTTGCCCCCTGTTCCCCAGCTCCCCAACTAACATCTACTGTGTGCCTCCCTGCGCTACTTTCCTGCCACCCTGCTGCTTCCCTTCAGCCCTGGGTTACCTGGGCCAGCCCAGCTGCCATCTCACCATCCAGCAGGGGGACCTGCCCTAACCCCCTGCCACCACACCCACACACAGCACTGCAAACCCTCAGGGGCTCCCCTGCCTGCAGTCTGCCTCTCAACCAGTCTCCTTCTGCCCCCTTGCCCCCTTACAGCCTCTGCCATGGCCCCCCACAGACACCTGGGCATGAGCAGCCCACACATGCAACACTCTCCCATCTCCCTGCCACTCCATTTGCTCTAAGGCTGTCAAGAGTCTTTTTTTCTGGCTGTAGGGGAGTTGAGACTGTCCAATGTCCTGGGGAGCAAGAACTGCAAACAATCCATCTACAATGTAACATTTGGGTCTCAGGCTGTCCAATCCCTAGTGCACTGTGCAGGCCTATGAGTGGCAAAAACACCCTATTCTGAGCACGACATCTGGCTGGGCTAGTGGCTCTTTCTGTGGACTAGGACACAGACAGACAGACAGAGTTTTCAGGTTCAAAACCTATACTTCCCAGAAGATGGTCATGCAGTACGGTTAAAAAAAAAAAAAAGGCTTTTTTATTTTTTTTCCCCCTGCTTGGGTAACCAGTCTGCTGCCTGTTTCTCAGTGAAAAAAGGGAAAAATCTTTTTTGGAGGGAAAAGGACCAAAATGCAGGCAGGTGGACTCCGTGGAGGGTGGATGGGAAGTTGCTCCTGCCCTGGCACTAGAGCCCCAGCTGCTGTTCCAGGCGCTCTCTGATACCAGAGATCTCCTTGTGTCGTGTCATGACACTGTCTCCAGGAGTGATACTCAGGAAAATGAGGATCCAAAACTCGGCAGGTCATATCGCCTTATCAAGTAAATCCAGGGATGTTTGGCGGTGTGTCAGAGGGTTAAGGGCTTGTGGCGCTCGCGAAAAGAGGGGACAGGTGGGAGGATCTGGGGTCTGGCCCCCAGACCCCCACCTGCAGGGAAGTCGCTTTAAGGGGGTGAAGCAGGTGTTTAGGGGCTCTATCTTTCTCCCCCCACTCTGTATTTCCCCTCCTCTCTCCTTTTTTCTCTGTCAGATGCAAGGTCAGTAACAACAGCAACAACAACAACAACAACAACAACAATAACCACCACCACAGTGACCAAGCAACAAGGGCAGCGAAAGGGGAACATATGGAGTGCAGGAGCTGTGGATTATTGGTGGCGCAGGCACTGAGCTGTGGCAATAAGCCCTTGAGGCAATCAATAAATAAATGAATTAGTAATACAGGTAGCAGACATGTATATGTCCCTGTGTGTTTCCACTGAGTTAATGTCAATGCACTTTTATTTATTTCTTCATTTATTTATTACCTTGCCACGAGAATTTCTTTCCATTGCTAAAAAAAAGTGTCCCATCAAGGGTACCAGGTGGTGCCACACCCAGGTAAGCACTCAGGTGACAGTGCAGGAGGACTGGGCTTCAAGACCCTGGTCCCCAACTGCCGGTGGAAATCTTTACAAGTGGTGCAGAAGTGCTGCAGGTGTCTCTCTGTGTCTCAAACTCTCTGTGCCTCCATTCCCTCTCAACTCCTGACCATTTATTCCAATAAATAATCAAGAACATAGAAAGTAAAAGAAGAAAAAGAAAAAGAAAAAGAAAGGAAAATGAAATATTCCACTATTTCAAGGGGCTACTCAGGACACTGCTTTCCTTGTTAAGATCCTCACAGCAACCATATTCAGAAAGGCAAAGACGCCATGTATGTTTTAACCCAGTTTATTCATTTATTTATTTATTTATTTATTTATTTATGTACTTATTCAATTTTGTTATTGATAAATTAATGCTTTACATTTGACAGCAGACTAGAGCTCTGAAACCAGCGGTCTCAGCTACCCCTATAGATGGTGCTTTGCCTGTACAATACCAATCCATTGACGTGTCCATCCATCCATCCATCCATCCATCCATCATCCATCCATCCACCAGTCAACCAAGCTAAGTACAAAAGGAGGTCTCTCCTTGAATGATGAAGACAATCAACGCTGCACAGGTAGGTTGCAAAGGAGCCAGTTCGGCTGAATAGGGCAGTGGGGCTGAACCAGGGAATGTGTTGGCGGGTGTGGGTGTGGGTGGGGTGAGCCGGTGACCCTGTGAGCTGGGTCACATCAGGGAAGGGAGGGGGTGGAAGGGGTTGCAAGCAGCGGTCACTGGAGAACCTTCACGAGTGCTGGAGCTGGTGAGCAGGGCACCCGGAAGAGAGGACAGACAAGAGGAGAGAAGCAAGGTGCAGAGGAGCGGAGAGGGGAAAGGATGGAGAGGAGAGGAGAGGACAGGAGAGGACAGGAGTGGAGGGGACCTGAGAAACCTACCTGGACATAGGCAGCATACAGACATCCAGGAAGGCAGGCAGGCATGCAGGCAGCTCTGGCCTGGGCTCCCTGGATCCCGGGTACACCTCCTTCTTTCTTCTCTTGGCTGCCAGCCCTGAGGTCCCTCGTCGGTCAGCACTGTCTTCCTATCCTTCTGTCCCTGTGTGCCAGGGCCCTGGCGTCTGGGCGCTGCTGCCTGACCTAGTGGCAGGGCAGGTGGGCTGCCCAGTGCCAGTGTGGCCAGCACACAATGCCGGGGGCTAGGACATCACAGATGGCTCCTGCGGTTACTAGGTAGCGGGGACCCTGCCCATCCAGTGGACCAGCAGCCATGACCCCGAACCTTAACTTGACCTGAGGGGTGGTGGCCAGCCACCAGACACAGAGCCCCAGGCCAAAACTGGTGGTGGCCAGCCACCAGAGCCAGAGCCCAAGGCCAAAACAGGAGCAGGTGGGCCGGGCCTAGGGGCTATGGGCAGAGTGGGGGGTGTCTGGCCACGGGGCAGGCATCTGACAGCCCAGTACTGGGGGCCAAGGGCCGCCAGGCCCCTGTCCCACCATGTGCACTTACACACAGTCCTGCTGACTGACTGACAGTCCCCCCCCCCAGAGATACCCACACCAGGTCCCTGGGTGCCCTGAGCTGCCCCTGAGGTTGGGTGGGTGACTGCCTGGACACATGCCTCCATAGTGGAGGCCTCTATTAATACCATTGCCTACTGACAGCTGCCCTCCTCCTCCTCCTCCTCCTCCTCCTCCTCCTCCTCCTCCTCCTCCTCCTCTTCCTTCACCTCCTCCTCAACTTCCTCATCCTCAGAGGGACTCACTTTGGGCATCTGCTCTGGCTGCTGCAGCTTCTATCCAGTGGGTGGGTGCAGGTATCTGGTCCTGTCAGTCCCTGATTCCTGGGACCTTCCATGCCTCCAGCTCCCCCCACTCTCTAGACCAGACACTTCCTCAAGGATGCCCTCTTTCCCCTTGCCCCCTGTTCCCCAGCTCCCCAACTAACATCTACTGTGTGCCTCCCTGCGCTACTTTCCTGCCACCCTGCTGCTTCCCTTCAGCCCTGGGTTACCTGGGCCAGCCCAGCTGCCATCTCACCATCCAGCAGGGGGACCTGCCCTAACCCCCTGCCACCACACCCACACACAGCACTGCAAACCCTCAGGGGCTCCCCTGCCTGCAGTCTGCCTCTCAACCAGTCTCCTTCTGCCCCCTTGCCCCCTTACAGCCTCTGCCATGGCCCCCCACAGACACCTGGGCATGAGCAGCCCACACATGCAACACTCTCCCATCTCCCTGCCACTCCATTTGCTCTAAGGCTGTCAAGAGTCTTTTTTTCTGGCTGTAGGGGAGTTGAGACTGTCCAATGTCCTGGGGAGCAAGAACTGCAAACAATCCATCTACAATGTAACATTTGGGTCTCAGGCTGTCCAATCCCTAGTGCACTGTGCAGGCCTATGAGTGGCAAAAACACCCTATTCTGAGCACGACATCTGGCTGGGCTAGTGGCTCTTTCTGTGGACTAGGACACAGACAGACAGACAGAGTTTTCAGGTTCAAAACCTATACTTCCCAGAAGATGGCCATGCAGTACGGTTAAAAAAAAAAAAAAAAAAAAGGCTTTTTTATTTTTTTTCCCCCTGCTTGGGTAACCAGTCTGCTGCCTGTTTCTCAGTGAAAAAAGGGAAAAATCTTTTTTGGAGGGAAAAGGACCAAAATGCAGGCAGGTGGACTCCGTGGAGGGTGGATGGGAAGTTGCTCCTGCCCTGGCACTAGAGCCCCAGCTGCTGTTCCAGGCGCTCTCTGATACCAGAGATCTCCTTGTGTCGTGTCATGACACTGTCTCCAGGAGTGATACTCAGGAAAATGAGGATCCAAAACTCGGCAGGTCATATCGCCTTATCAAGTAAATCCAGGGATGTTTGGCGGTGTGTCAGAGGGTTAAGGGCTTGTGGCGCTCGCGAAAAGAGGGGACAGGTGGGAGGATCTGGGGTCTGGCCCCCAGACCCCCACCTGCAGGGAAGTCGCTTTAAGGGGGTGAAGCAGGTGTTTAGGGGCTCTATCTTTCTCCCCCCACTCTGTATTTCCCCTCCTCTCTCCTTTTTTCTCTGTCAGATGCAAGGTCAGTAACAACAGCAACAACAACAACAACAACAATAACCACCACCACAGTGACCAAGCAACAAGGGCAGCGAAAGGGGAACATATGGAGTGCAGGAGCTGTGGATTATTGGTGGCGCAGGCACTGAGCTGTGGCAATAAGCCCTTGAGGCAATCAATAAATAAATGAATTAGTAATACAGGTAGCAGACATGTATATGTCCCTGTGTGTTTCCACTGAGTTAATGTCAATGCACTTTTATTTATTTCTTCATTTATTTATTACCTTGCCACGAGAATTTCTTTCCATTGCTAAAAAAAAGTGTCCCATCAAGGGTACCAGGTGGTGCCACACCCAGGTAAGCACTCAGGTGACAGTGCAGGAGGACTGGGCTTCAAGACCCTGGTCCCCAACTGCCGGTGGAAATCTTTACAAGTGGTGCAGAAGTGCTGCAGGTGTCTCTCTGTGTCTCAAACTCTCTGTGCCTCCATTCCCTCTCAACTCCTGACCATTTATTCCAATAAATAATCAAGAACATAGAAAGTAAAAGAAGAAAAAGAAAAAGAAAAAGAAAGGAAAATGAAATATTCCACTATTTCAAGGGGCTACTCAGGACACTGCTTTCCTTGTTAAGATCCTCACAGCAACCATATTCAGAAAGGCAAAGACGCCATGTATGTTTTAACCCAGTTTTTATATTTATTTATTTATTTATGTACTTATTCAATTTTGTTATTGATAAATTAATGCTTTACATTTGACAGCAGACTAGAGCTCTGAAACCAGCGGTCTCAGCTACCCCTATAGATGGTGCTTTGCCTGTACAATACCAATCCATTGACGTGTCCATCCATCCATCCATCCATCCATCCATCCATCCATCATCCATCCATCCACCAGTCAACCAAGCTAAGTACAAAAGGAGGTCTCTCCTTGAATGATGAAGACAATCAACGCTGCACAGGTAGGTTGCAAAGGAGCCAGTTCGGCTGAATAGGGCAGTGGGGCTGAACCAGGGAATGTGTTGGCGGGTGTGGGTGTGGGTGGGGTGAGCCGGTGACCCTGTGAGCTGGGTCACATCAGGGAAGGGAGGGGGTGGAAGGGGTTGCAAGCAGCGGTCACTGGAGAACCTTCACGAGTGCTGGAGCTGGTGAGCAGGGCACCCGGAAGAGAGGACAGACAAGAGGAGAGAAGCAAGGTGCAGAGGAGCGGAGAGGGGAAAGGATGGAGAGGAGAGGAGAGGACAGGAGAGGACAGGAGTGGAGGGGACCTGAGAAACCTACCTGGACATAGGCAGCATACAGACATCCAGGAAGGCAGGCAGGCATGCAGGCAGCTCTGGCCTGGGCTCCCTGGATCCCGGGTACACCTCCTTCTTTCTTCTCTTGGCTGCCAGCCCTGAGGTCCCTCGTCGGTCAGCACTGTCTTCCTATCCTTCCGTCCCTGTGTGCCAGGGCCCTGGCGTCTGGGCGCTGCTGCCTGACCTAGTGGCAGGGCAGGTGGGCTGCCCAGTGCCAGTGTGGCCAGCACACAATGCCGGGGGCTAGGACATCACAGATGGCTCCTGCGGTTACTAGGTAGCGGGGACCCTGCCCATCCAGTGGACCAGCAGCCATGACCCCGAACCTTAACTTGACCTGAGGGGTGGTGGCCAGCCACCAGACACAGAGCCCCAGGCCAAAACTGGTGGTGGCCAGCCACCAGAGCCAGAGCCCAAGGCCAAAACAGGAGCAGGTGGGCCGGGCCTAGGGGCTATGGGCAGAGTGGGGGGTGTCTGGCCACGGGGCAGGCATCTGACAGCCCAGTACTGGGGGCCAAGGGCCGCCAGGCCCCTGTCCCACCATGTGCACTTACACACAGTCCTGCTGACTGACTGACAGTCCCCCCCCCCAGAGATACCCACACCAGGTCCCTGGGTGCCCTGAGCTGCCCCTGAGGTTGGGTGGGTGACTGCCTGGACACATGCCTCCATAGTGGAGGCCTCTATTAATACCATTGCCTACTGACAGCTGCCCTCCTCCTCCTCCTCCTCCTCCTCCTCCTCCTCCTCCTCCTCCTCCTCCTCCTCCTCCTCCTCTTCCTTCACCTCCTCCTCAACTTCCTCATCCTCAGAGGGACTCACTTTGGGCATCTGCTCTGGCTGCTGCAGCTTCTATCCAGTGGGTGGGTGCAGGTATCTGGTCCTGTCAGTCCCTGATTCCTGGGACCTTCCATGCCTCCAGCTCCCCCCACTCTCTAGACCAGACACTTCCTCAAGGATGCCCTCTTTCCCCTTGCCCCCTGTTCCCCAGCTCCCCAACTAACATCTACTGTGTGCCTCCCTGCGCTACTTTCCTGCCACCCTGCTGCTTCCCTTCAGCCCTGGGTTACCTGGGCCAGCCCAGCTGCCATCTCACCATCCAGCAGGGGGACCTGCCCTAACCCCCTGCCACCACACCCACACACAGCACTGCAAACCCTCAGGGGCTCCCCTGCCTGCAGTCTGCCTCTCAACCAGTCTCCTTCTGCCCCCTTGCCCCCTTACAGCCTCTGCCATGGCCCCCCACAGACACCTGGGCATGAGCAGCCCACACATGCAACACTCTCCCATCTCCCTGCCACTCCATTTGCTCTAAGGCTGTCAAGAGTCTTTTTTTCTGGCTGTAGGGGAGTTGAGACTGTCCAATGTCCTGGGGAGCAAGAACTGCAAACAATCCATCTACAATGTAACATTTGGGTCTCAGGCTGTCCAATCCCTAGTGCACTGTGCAGGCCTATGAGTGGCAAAAACACCCTATTCTGAGCACGACATCTGGCTGGGCTAGTGGCTCTTTCTGTGGACTAGGACACAGACAGACAGACAGAGTTTTCAGGTTCAAAACCTATACTTCCCAGAAGATGGTCATGCAGTACGGTTAAAAAAAAAAAAAAAAAAAAAAAAAAAAAGGCTTTTTTATTTTTTTTCCCCCTGCTTGGGTAACCAGTCTGCTGCCTGTTTCTCAGTGAAAAAAGGGAAAAATCTTTTTTGGAGGGAAAAGGACCAAAATGCAGGCAGGTGGACTCCGTGGAGGGTGGATGGGAAGTTGCTCCTGCCCTGGCACTAGAGCCCCAGCTGCTGTTCCAGGCGCTCTCTGATACCAGAGATCTCCTTGTGTCGTGTCATGACACTGTCTCCAGGAGTGATACTCAGGAAAATGAGGATCCAAAACTCGGCAGGTCATATCGCCTTATCAAGTAAATCCAGGGATGTTTGGCGGTGTGTCAGAGGGTTAAGGGCTTGTGGCGCTCGCGAAAAGAGGGGACAGGTGGGAGGATCTGGGGTCTGGCCCCCAGACCCCCACCTGCAGGGAAGTCGCTTTAAGGGGGTGAAGCAGGTGTTTAGGGGCTCTATCTTTCTCCCCCCACTCTGTATTTCCCCTCCTCTCTCCTTTTTTCTCTGTCAGATGCAAGGTCAGTAACAACAGCAACAACAACAACAACAACAACAACAATAACCACCACCACAGTGACCAAGCAACAAGGGCAGCGAAAGGGGAACATATGGAGTGCAGGAGCTGTGGATTATTGGTGGCGCAGGCACTGAGCTGTGGCAATAAGCCCTTGAGGCAATCAATAAATAAATGAATTAGTAATACAGGTAGCAGACATGTATATGTCCCTGTGTGTTTCCACTGAGTTAATGTCAATGCACTTTTATTTATTTCTTCATTTATTTATTACCTTGCCACGAGAATTTCTTTCCATTGCTAAAAAAAAGTGTCCCATCAAGGGTACCAGGTGGTGCCACACCCAGGTAAGCACTCAGGTGACAGTGCAGGAGGACTGGGCTTCAAGACCCTGGTCCCCAACTGCCGGTGGAAATCTTTACAAGTGGTGCAGAAGTGCTGCAGGTGTCTCTCTGTGTCTCAAACTCTCTGTGCCTCCATTCCCTCTCAACTCCTGACCATTTATTCCAATAAATAATCAAGAACATAGAAAGTAAAAGAAGAAAAAGAAAAAGAAAAAGAAAGGAAAATGAAATATTCCACTATTTCAAGGGGCTACTCAGGACACTGCTTTCCTTGTTAAGATCCTCACAGCAACCATATTCGGAAAGGCAAAGACGCCATGTATGTTTTAACCCAGTTTATTCATTTATTTATTTATTTATTTATTTATTTATGTACTTATTCAATTTTGTTATTGATAAATTAATGCTTTACATTTGACAGCAGACTAGAGCTCTGAAACCAGCGGTCTCAGCTACCCCTATAGATGGTGCTTTGCCTGTACAATACCAATCCATTGACGTGTCCATCCATCCATCCATCCATCCATCCATCCATCCATCATCCATCCATCCACCAGTCAACCAAGCTAAGTACAAAAGGAGGTCTCTCCTTGAATGATGAAGACAATCAACGCTGCACAGGTAGGTTGCAAAGGAGCCAGTTCGGCTGAATAGGGCAGTGGGGCTGAACCAGGGAATGTGTTGGCGGGTGTGGGTGTGGGTGGGGTGAGCCGGTGACCCTGTGAGCTGGGTCACATCAGGGAAGGGAGGGGGTGGAAGGGGTTGCAAGCAGCGGTCACTGGAGAACCTTCACGAGTGCTGGAGCTGGTGAGCAGGGCACCCGGAAGAGAGGACAGACAAGAGGAGAGAAGCAAGGTGCAGAGGAGCGGAGAGGGGAAAGGATGGAGAGGAGAGGAGAGGACAGGAGAGGACAGGAGTGGAGGGGACCTGAGAAACCTACCTGGACATAGGCAGCATACAGACATCCAGGAAGGCAGGCAGGCATGCAGGCAGCTCTGGCCTGGGCTCCCTGGATCCCGGGTACACCTCCTTCTTTCTTCTCTTGGCTGCCAGCCCTGAGGTCCCTCGTCGGTCAGCACTGTCTTCCTATCCTTCCGTCCCTGTGTGCCAGGGCCCTGGCGTCTGGGCGCTGCTGCCTGACCTAGTGGCAGGGCAGGTGGGCTGCCCAGTGCCAGTGTGGCCAGCACACAATGCCGGGGGCTAGGACATCACAGATGGCTCCTGCGGTTACTAGGTAGCGGGGACCCTGCACATCCAGTGGACCAGCAGCCATGACCCCGAACCTTAACTTGACCTGAGGGGTGGTGGCCAGCCACCAGACACAGAGCCCCAGGCCAAAACTGGTGGTGGCCAGCCACCAGAGCCAGAGCCCAAGGCCAAAACAGGAGCAGGTGGGCCGGGCCTAGGGGCTATGGGCAGAGTGGGGGGTGTCTGGCCACGGGGCAGGCATCTGACAGCCCAGGGCTGGGGGCCAAGGGCCGCCAGGCCCCTGTCCCACCATGTGCACTTACACACAGTCCTGCTGACTGACTGACAGTCCCCCCCCCCCCAGAGATACCCACACCAGGTCCCTGGGTGCCCTGAGCTGCCCCTGAGGTTGGGTGGGTGACTGCCTGGACACATGCCTCCATAGTGGAGGCCTCTATTAATACCATTGCCTACTGACAGCTGCCCTCCTTCCCCTCCTCCTCCTCCTCCTCCTCCTCCTCCTCCTCTTCCTTCACCTCCTCCTCAACTTCCTCATCCTCAGAGGGACTCACTTTGGGCATCTGCTCTGGCTGCTGCAGCTTCTATCCAGTGGGTGGGTGCAGGTATCTGGTCCTGTCAGTCCCTGATTCCTGGGACCTTCCATGCCTCCAGCTCCCCCCACTCTCTAGACCAGACACTTCCTCAAGGATGCCCTCTTTCCCCTTGCCCCCTGTTCCCCAGCTCCCCAACTAACATCTACTGTGTGCCTCCCTGTGCTACTTTCCTGCCACCCTGCTGCTTCCCTTCAGCCCTGGGTTACCTGGGCCAGCCCAGCTGCCATCTCACCATCCAGCAGGGGGACCTGCCCTAACCCCCTGCCACCACACCCACACACAGCACTGCAAACCCTCAGGGGCTCCCCTGCCTGCAGTCTGCCTCTCAACCAGTCTCCTTCTGCCCCCTTGCCCCCTTACAGCCTCTGCCATGGCCCCCCACAGACACCTGGGCATGAGCAGCCCACACATGCAACACTCTCCCATCTCCCTGCCACTCCATTTGCTCTAAGGCTGTCAAGAGTCTTTTTTTCTGGCTGTAGGGGAGTTGAGACTGTCCAATGTCCTGGGGAGCAAGAACTGCAAACAATCCATCTACAATGTAACATTTGGGTCTCAGGCTGTCCAATCCCTAGTGCACTGTGCAGGCCTATGAGTGGCAAAAACACCCTATTCTGAGCACGACATCTGGCTGGGCTAGTGGCTCTTTCTGTGGACTAGGACACAGACAGACAGACAGAGTTTTCAGGTTCAAAACCTATACTTCCCAGAAGATGGTCATGCAGTACGGTTAAAAAAAAAAAAAAAAAAAAAAAAAAAAAGGCTTTTTTATTTTTTTTCCCCCTGCTTGGGTAACCAGTCTGCTGCCTGTTTCTCAGTGAAAAAAGGGAAAAATCTTTTTTGGAGGGAAAAGGACCAAAATGCAGGCAGGTGGACTCCGTGGAGGGTGGATGGGAAGTTGCTCCTGCCCTGGCACTAGAGCCCCAGCTGCTGTTCCAGGCGCTCTCTGATACCAGAGATCTCCTTGTGTCGTGTCATGACACTGTCTCCAGGAGTGATACTCAGGAAAATGAGGATCCAAAACTCGGCAGGTCATATCGCCTTATCAAGTAAATCCAGGGATGTTTGGCGGTGTGTCAGAGGGTTAAGGGCTTGTGGCGCTCGCGAAAAGAGGGGACAGGTGGGAGGATCTGGGGTCTGGCCCCCAGACCCCCACCTGCAGGGAAGTCGCTTTAAGGGGGTGAAGCAGGTGTTTAGGGGCTCTATCTTTCTCCCCCCACTCTGTATTTCCCCTCCTCTCTCCTTTTTTCTCTGTCAGATGCAAGGTCAGTAACAACAGCAACAACAACAACAACAACAACAACAATAACCACCACCACAGTGACCAAGCAACAAGGGCAGCGAAAGGGGAACATATGGAGTGCAGGAGCTGTGGATTATTGGTGGCGCAGGCACTGAGCTGTGGCAATAAGCCCTTGAGGCAATCAATAAATAAATGAATTAGTAATACAGGTAGCAGACATGTATATGTCCCTGTGTGTTTCCACTGAGTTAATGTCAATGCACTTTTATTTATTTCTTCATTTATTTATTACCTTGCCACGAGAATTTCTTTCCATTGCTAAAAAAAAGTGTCCCATCAAGGGTACCAGGTGGTGCCACACCCAGGTAAGCACTCAGGTGACAGTGCAGGAGGACTGGGCTTCAAGACCCTGGTCCCCAACTGCCGGTGGAAATCTTTACAAGTGGTGCAGAAGTGCTGCAGGTGTCTCTCTGTGTCTCAAACTCTCTGTGCCTCCATTCCCTCTCAACTCCTGACCATTTATTCCAATAAATAATCAAGAACATAGAAAGTAAAAGAAGAAAAAGAAAAAGAAAAAGAAAGGAAAATGAAATATTCCACTATTTCAAGGGGCTACTCAGGACACTGCTTTCCTTGTTAAGATCCTCACAGCAACCATATTCGGAAAGGCAAAGACGCCATGTATGTTTTAACCCAGTTTATTCATTTATTTATTTATTTATTTATTTATTTATGTACTTATTCAATTTTGTTATTGATAAATTAATGCTTTACATTTGACAGCAGACTAGAGCTCTGAAACCAGCGGTCTCAGCTACCCCTATAGATGGTGCTTTGCCTGTACAATACCAATCCATTGACGTGTCCATCCATCCATCCATCCATCCATCCATCCATCCATCATCCATCCATCCACCAGTCAACCAAGCTAAGTACAAAAGGAGGTCTCTCCTTGAATGATGAAGACAATCAACGCTGCACAGGTAGGTTGCAAAGGAGCCAGTTCGGCTGAATAGGGCAGTGGGGCTGAACCAGGGAATGTGTTGGCGGGTGTGGGTGTGGGTGGGGTGAGCCGGTGACCCTGTGAGCTGGGTCACATCAGGGAAGGGAGGGGGTGGAAGGGGTTGCAAGCAGCGGTCACTGGAGAACCTTCACGAGTGCTGGAGCTGGTGAGCAGGGCACCCGGAAGAGAGGACAGACAAGAGGAGAGAAGCAAGGTGCAGAGGAGCGGAGAGGGGAAAGGATGGAGAGGAGAGGAGAGGACAGGAGAGGACAGGAGTGGAGGGGACCTGAGAAACCTACCTGGACATAGGCAGCATACAGACATCCAGGAAGGCAGGCAGGCATGCAGGCAGCTCTGGCCTGGGCTCCCTGGATCCCGGGTACACCTCCTTCTTTCTTCTCTTGGCTGCCAGCCCTGAGGTCCCTCGTCGGTCAGCACTGTCTTCCTATCCTTCCGTCCCTGTGTGCCAGGGCCCTGGCGTCTGGGCGCTGCTGCCTGACCTAGTGGCAGGGCAGGTGGGCTGCCCAGTGCCAGTGTGGCCAGCACACAATGCCGGGGGCTAGGACATCACAGATGGCTCCTGCGGTTACTAGGTAGCGGGGACCCTGCACATCCAGTGGACCAGCAGCCATGACCCCGAACCTTAACTTGACCTGAGGGGTGGTGGCCAGCCACCAGACACAGAGCCCCAGGCCAAAACTGGTGGTGGCCAGCCACCAGAGCCAGAGCCCAAGGCCAAAACAGGAGCAGGTGGGCCGGGCCTAGGGGCTATGGGCAGAGTGGGGGGTGTCTGGCCACGGGGCAGGCATCTGACAGCCCAGGGCTGGGGGCCAAGGGCCGCCAGGCCCCTGTCCCACCATGTGCACTTACACACAGTCCTGCTGACTGACTGACAGTCCCCCCCCC
Source organism: Erinaceus europaeus (assembly GCF_950295315.1). Classification (NCBI taxonomy): domain Eukaryota; kingdom Metazoa; phylum Chordata; class Mammalia; order Eulipotyphla; family Erinaceidae; genus Erinaceus; species Erinaceus europaeus. Next base: position 35,516,322 of record NC_080181.1, on the reverse strand, counting down.
CCCAGAGATACCCACACCAGGTCCCTGGGTGCCCTGAGCTGCCCCTGAGGTTGGGTGGGTGACTGCCTGGACACATGCCTCCATAGTGGAGGCCTCTATTAATACCATTGCCTACTGACAGCTGCCCTCCTTCCCCTCCTCCTCCTCCTCCTCCTCCTCCTCCTCCTCTTCCTTCACCTCCTCCTCAACTTCCTCATCCTCAGAGGGACTCACTTTGGGCATCTGCTCTGGCTGCTGCAGCTTCTATCCAGTGGGTGGGTGCAGGTATCTGGTCCTGTCAGTCCCTGATTCCTGGGACCTTCCATGCCTCCAGCTCCCCCCACTCTCTAGACCAGACACTTCCTCAAGGATGCCCTCTTTCCCCTTGCCCCCTGTTCCCCAGCTCCCCAACTAACATCTACTGTGTGCCTCCCTGCGCTACTTTCCTGCCACCCTGCTGCTTCCCTTCAGCCCTGGGTTACCTGGGCCAGCCCAGCTGCCATCTCACCATCCAGCAGGGGGACCTGCCCTAACCCCCTGCCACCACACCCACACACAGCACTGCAAACCCTCAGGGGCTCCCCTGCCTGCAGTCTGCCTCTCAACCAGTCTCCTTCTGCCCCCTTGCCCCCTTACAGCCTCTGCCATGGCCCCCCACAGACACCTGGGCATGAGCAGCCCACACATGCAACACTCTCCCATCTCCCTGCCACTCCATTTGCTCTAAGGCTGTCAAGAGTCTTTTTTTCTGGCTGTAGGGGAGTTGAGACTGTCCAATGTCCTGGGGAGCAAGAACTGCAAACAATCCATCTACAATGTAACATTTGGGTCTCAGGCTGTCCAATCCCTAGTGCACTGTGCAGGCCTATGAGTGGCAAAAACACCCTATTCTGAGCACGACATCTGGCTGGGCTAGTGGCTCTTTCTGTGGACTAGGACACAGACAGACAGACAGAGTTTTCAGGTTCAAAACCTATACTTCCCAGAAGATGGTCATGCAGTACGGTTAAAAAAAAAAAAAAGGCTTTTTTATTTTTTTTCCCCCTGCTTGGGTAACCAGTCTGCTGCCTGTTTCTCAGTGAAAAAAGGGAAAAATCTTTTTTGGAGGGAAAAGGACCAAAATGCAGGCAGGTGGACTCCGTGGAGGGTGGATGGGAAGTTGCTCCTGCCCTGGCACTAGAGCCCCAGCTGCTGTTCCAGGCGCTCTCTGATACCAGAGATCTCCTTGTGTCGTGTCATGACACTGTCTCCAGGAGTGATACTCAGGAAAATGAGGATCCAAAACTCGGCAGGTCATATCGCCTTATCAAGTAAATCCAGGGATGTTTGGCGGTGTGTCAGAGGGTTAAGGGCTTGTGGCGCTCGCGAAAAGAGGGGACAGGTGGGAGGATCTGGGGTCTGGCCCCCAGACCCCCACCTGCAGGGAAGTCGCTTTAAGGGGGTGAAGCAGGTGTTTAGGGGCTCTATCTTTCTCCCCCCACTCTGTATTTCCCCTCCTCTCTCCTTTTTTCTCTGTCAGATGCAAGGTCAGTAACAACAGCAACAACAACAACAACAACAACAACAATAACCACCACCACAGTGACCAAGCAACAAGGGCAGCGAAAGGGGAACATATGGAGTGCAGGAGCTGTGGATTATTGGTGGCGCAGGCACTGAGCTGTGGCAATAAGCCCTTGAGGCAATCAATAAATAAATGAATTAGTAATACAGGTAGCAGACATGTATATGTCCCTGTGTGTTTCCACTGAGTTAATGTCAATGCACTTTTATTTATTTCTTCATTTATTTATTACCTTGCCACGAGAATTTCTTTCCATTGCTAAAAAAAAGTGTCCCATCAAGGGTACCAGGTGGTGCCACACCCAGGTAAGCACTCAGGTGACAGTGCAGGAGGACTGGGCTTCAAGACCCTGGTCCCCAACTGCCGGTGGAAATCTTTACAAGTGGTGCAGAAGTGCTGCAGGTGTCTCTCTGTGTCTCAAACTCTCTGTGCCTCCATTCCCTCTCAACTCCTGACCATTTATTCCAATAAATAATCAAGAACATAGAAAGTAAAAGAAGAAAAAGAAAAAGAAAAAGAAAGGAAAATGAAATATTCCACTATTTCAAGGGGCTACTCAGGACACTGCTTTCCTTGTTAAGATCCTCACAGCAACCATATTCGGAAAGGCAAAGACGCCATGTATGTTTTAACCCAGTTTATTCATTTATTTATTTATTTATTTATTTATTTATTTATGTACTTATTCAATTTTGTTATTGATAAATTAATGCTTTACATTTGACAGCAGACTAGAGCTCTGAAACCAGCGGTCTCAGCTACCCCTATAGATGGTGCTTTGCCTGTACAATACCAATCCATTGACGTGTCCATCCATCCATCCATCCATCCATCCATCCATCCATCATCCATCCATCCACCAGTCAACCAAGCTAAGTACAAAAGGAGGTCTCTCCTTGAATGATGAAGACAATCAACGCTGCACAGGTAGGTTGCAAAGGAGCCAGTTCGGCTGAATAGGGCAGTGGGGCTGAACCAGGGAATGTGTTGGCGGGTGTGGGTGTGGGTGGGGTGAGCCGGTGACCCTGTGAGCTGGGTCACATCAGGGAAGGGAGGGGGTGGAAGGGGTTGCAAGCAGCGGTCACTGGAGAACCTTCACGAGTGCTGGAGCTGGTGAGCAGGGCACCCGGAAGAGAGGACAGACAAGAGGAGAGAAGCAAGGTGCAGAGGAGCGGAGAGGGGAAAGGATGGAGAGGAGAGGAGAGGACAGGAGAGGACAGGAGTGGAGGGGACCTGAGAAACCTACCTGGACATAGGCAGCATACAGACATCCAGGAAGGCAGGCAGGCATGCAGGCAGCTCTGGCCTGGGCTCCCTGGATCCCGGGTACACCTCCTTCTTTCTTCTCTTGGCTGCCAGCCCTGAGGTCCCTCGTCGGTCAGCACTGTCTTCCTATCCTTCCGTCCCTGTGTGCCAGGGCCCTGGCGTCTGGGCGCTGCTGCCTGACCTAGTGGCAGGGCAGGTGGGCTGCCCAGTGCCAGTGTGGCCAGCACACAATGCCGGGGGCTAGGACATCACAGATGGCTCCTGCGGTTACTAGGTAGCGGGGACCCTGCACATCCAGTGGACCAGCAGCCATGACCCCGAACCTTAACTTGACCTGAGGGGTGGTGGCCAGCCACCAGACACAGAGCCCCAGGCCAAAACTGGTGGTGGCCAGCCACCAGAGCCAGAGCCCAAGGCCAAAACAGGAGCAGGTGGGCCGGGCCTAGGGGCTATGGGCAGAGTGGGGGGTGTCTGGCCACGGGGCAGGCATCTGACAGCCCAGGGCTGGGGGCCAAGGGCCGCCAGGCCCCTGTCCCACCATGTGCACTTACACACAGTCCTGCTGACTGACTGACAGTCCCCCCCCCCCCAGAGATACCCACACCAGGTCCCTGGGTGCCCTGAGCTGCCCCTGAGGTTGGGTGGGTGACTGCCTGGACACATGCCTCCATAGTGGAGGCCTCTATTAATACCATTGCCTACTGACAGCTGCCCTCCTTCCCCTCCTCCTCCTCCTCCTCCTCCTCCTCCTCCTCTTCCTTCACCTCCTCCTCAACTTCCTCATCCTCAGAGGGACTCACTTTGGGCATCTGCTCTGGCTGCTGCAGCTTCTATCCAGTGGGTGGGTGCAGGTATCTGGTCCTGTCAGTCCCTGATTCCTGGGACCTTCCATGCCTCCAGCTCCCCCCACTCTCTAGACCAGACACTTCCTCAAGGATGCCCTCTTTCCCCTTGCCCCCTGTTCCCCAGCTCCCCAACTAACATCTACTGTGTGCCTCCCTGCGCTACTTTCCTGCCACCCTGCTGCTTCCCTTCAGCCCTGGGTTACCTGGGCCAGCCCAGCTGCCATCTCACCATCCAGCAGGGGGACCTGCCCTAACCCCCTGCCACCACACCCACACACAGCACTGCAAACCCTCAGGGGCTCCCCTGCCTGCAGTCTGCCTCTCAACCAGTCTCCTTCTGCCCCCTTGCCCCCTTACAGCCTCTGCCATGGCCCCCCACAGACACCTGGGCATGAGCAGCCCACACATGCAACACTCTCCCATCTCCCTGCCACTCCATTTGCTCTAAGGCTGTCAAGAGTCTTTTTTTCTGGCTGTAGGGGAGTTGAGACTGTCCAATGTCCTGGGGAGCAAGAACTGCAAACAATCCATCTACAATGTAACATTTGGGTCTCAGGCTGTCCAATCCCTAGTGCACTGTGCAGGCCTATGAGTGGCAAAAACACCCTATTCTGAGCACGACATCTGGCTGGGCTAGTGGCTCTTTCTGTGGACTAGGACACAGACAGACAGACAGAGTTTTCAGGTTCAAAACCTATACTTCCCAGAAGATGGTCATGCAGTACGGTTAAAAAAAAAAAAAAGGCTTTTTTATTTTTTTTCCCCCTGCTTGGGTAACCAGTCTGCTGCCTGTTTCTCAGTGAAAAAAGGGAAAAATCTTTTTTGGAGGGAAAAGGACCAAAATGCAGGCAGGTGGACTCCGTGGAGGGTGGATGGGAAGTTGCTCCTGCCCTGGCACTAGAGCCCCAGCTGCTGTTCCAGGCGCTCTCTGATACCAGAGATCTCCTTGTGTCGTGTCATGACACTGTCTCCAGGAGTGATACTCAGGAAAATGAGGATCCAAAACTCGGCAGGTCATATCGCCTTATCAAGTAAATCCAGGGATGTTTGGCGGTGTGTCAGAGGGTTAAGGGCTTGTGGCGCTCGCGAAAAGAGGGGACAGGTGGGAGGATCTGGGGTCTGGCCCCCAGACCCCCACCTGCAGGGAAGTCGCTTTAAGGGGGTGAAGCAGGTGTTTAGGGGCTCTATCTTTCTCCCCCCACTCTGTATTTCCCCTCCTCTCTCCTTTTTTCTCTGTCAGATGCAAGGTCAGTAACAACAGCAACAACAACAACAACAACAACAACAATAACCACCACCACAGTGACCAAGCAACAAGGGCAGCGAAAGGGGAACATATGGAGTGCAGGAGCTGTGGATTATTGGTGGCGCAGGCACTGAGCTGTGGCAATAAGCCCTTGAGGCAATCAATAAATAAATGAATTAGTAATACAGGTAGCAGACATGTATATGTCCCTGTGTGTTTCCACTGAGTTAATGTCAATGCACTTTTATTTATTTCTTCATTTATTTATTACCTTGCCACGAGAATTTCTTTCCATTGCTAAAAAAAAGTGTCCCATCAAGGGTACCAGGTGGTGCCACACCCAGGTAAGCACTCAGGTGACAGTGCAGGAGGACTGGGCTTCAAGACCCTGGTCCCCAACTGCCGGTGGAAATCTTTACAAGTGGTGCAGAAGTGCTGCAGGTGTCTCTCTGTGTCTCAAACTCTCTGTGCCTCCATTCCCTCTCAACTCCTGACCATTTATTCCAATAAATAATCAAGAACATAGAAAGTAAAAGAAGAAAAAGAAAAAGAAAAAGAAAGGAAAATGAAATATTCCACTATTTCAAGGGGCTACTCAGGACACTGCTTTCCTTGTTAAGATCCTCACAGCAACCATATTCGGAAAGGCAAAGACGCCATGTATGTTTTAACCCAGTTTATTCATTTATTTATTTATTTATTTATTTATTTATGTACTTATTCAATTTTGTTATTGATAAATTAATGCTTTACATTTGACAGCAGACTAGAGCTCTGAAACCAGCGGTCTCAGCTACCCCTATAGATGGTGCTTTGCCTGTACAATACCAATCCATTGACGTGTCCATCCATCCATCCATCCATCCATCCATCCATCCATCATCCATCCATCCACCAGTCAACCAAGCTAAGTACAAAAGGAGGTCTCTCCTTGAATGATGAAGACAATCAACGCTGCACAGGTAGGTTGCAAAGGAGCCAGTTCGGCTGAATAGGGCAGTGGGGCTGAACCAGGGAATGTGTTGGCGGGTGTGGGTGTGGGTGGGGTGAGCCGGTGACCCTGTGAGCTGGGTCACATCAGGGAAGGGAGGGGGTGGAAGGGGTTGCAAGCAGCGGTCACTGGAGAACCTTCACGAGTGCTGGAGCTGGTGAGCAGGGCACCCGGAAGAGAGGACAGACAAGAGGAGAGAAGCAAGGTGCAGAGGAGCGGAGAGGGGAAAGGATGGAGAGGAGAGGAGAGGACAGGAGAGGACAGGAGTGGAGGGGACCTGAGAAACCTACCTGGACATAGGCAGCATACAGACATCCAGGAAGGCAGGCAGGCATGCAGGCAGCTCTGGCCTGGGCTCCCTGGATCCCGGGTACACCTCCTTCTTTCTTCTCTTGGCTGCCAGCCCTGAGGTCCCTCGTCGGTCAGCACTGTCTTCCTATCCTTCCGTCCCTGTGTGCCAGGGCCCTGGCGTCTGGGCGCTGCTGCCTGACCTAGTGGCAGGGCAGGTGGGCTGCCCAGTGCCAGTGTGGCCAGCACACAATGCCGGGGGCTAGGACATCACAGATGGCTCCTGCGGTTACTAGGTAGCGGGGACCCTGCACATCCAGTGGACCAGCAGCCATGACCCCGAACCTTAACTTGACCTGAGGGGTGGTGGCCAGCCACCAGACACAGAGCCCCAGGCCAAAACTGGTGGTGGCCAGCCACCAGAGCCAGAGCCCAAGGCCAAAACAGGAGCAGGTGGGCCGGGCCTAGGGGCTATGGGCAGAGTGGGGGGTGTCTGGCCACGGGGCAGGCATCTGACAGCCCAGGGCTGGGGGCCAAGGGCCGCCAGGCCCCTGTCCCACCATGTGCACTTACACACAGTCCTGCTGACTGACTGACAGTCCCCCCCCCCCCAGAGATACCCACACCAGGTCCCTGGGTGCCCTGAGCTGCCCCTGAGGTTGGGTGGGTGACTGCCTGGACACATGCCTCCATAGTGGAGGCCTCTATTAATACCATTGCCTACTGACAGCTGCCCTCCTTCCCCTCCTCCTCCTCCTCCTCCTCCTCCTCCTCCTCTTCCTTCACCTCCTCCTCAACTTCCTCATCCTCAGAGGGACTCACTTTGGGCATCTGCTCTGGCTGCTGCAGCTTCTATCCAGTGGGTGGGTGCAGGTATCTGGTCCTGTCAGTCCCTGATTCCTGGGACCTTCCATGCCTCCAGCTCCCCCCACTCTCTAGACCAGACACTTCCTCAAGGATGCCCTCTTTCCCCTTGCCCCCTGTTCCCCAGCTCCCCAACTAACATCTACTGTGTGCCTCCCTGCGCTACTTTCCTGCCACCCTGCTGCTTCCCTTCAGCCCTGGGTTACCTGGGCCAGCCCAGCTGCCATCTCACCATCCAGCAGGGGGACCTGCCCTAACCCCCTGCCACCACACCCACACACAGCACTGCAAACCCTCAGGGGCTCCCCTGCCTGCAGTCTGCCTCTCAACCAGTCTCCTTCTGCCCCCTTGCCCCCTTACAGCCTCTGCCATGGCCCCCCACAGACACCTGGGCATGAGCAGCCCACACATGCAACACTCTCCCATCTCCCTGCCACTCCATTTGCTCTAAGGCTGTCAAGAGTCTTTTTTTCTGGCTGTAGGGGAGTTGAGACTGTCCAATGTCCTGGGGAGCAAGAACTGCAAACAATCCATCTACAATGTAACATTTGGGTCTCAGGCTGTCCAATCCCTAGTGCACTGTGCAGGCCTATGAGTGGCAAAAACACCCTATTCTGAGCACGACATCTGGCTGGGCTAGTGGCTCTTTCTGTGGACTAGGACACAGACAGACAGACAGAGTTTTCAGGTTCAAAACCTATACTTCCCAGAAGATGGTCATGCAGTACGGTTAAAAAAAAAAAAAAGGCTTTTTTATTTTTTTTCCCCCTGCTTGGGTAACCAGTCTGCTGCCTGTTTCTCAGTGAAAAAAGGGAAAAATCTTTTTTGGAGGGAAAAGGACCAAAATGCAGGCAGGTGGACTCCGTGGAGGGTGGATGGGAAGTTGCTCCTGCCCTGGCACTAGAGCCCCAGCTGCTGTTCCAGGCGCTCTCTGATACCAGAGATCTCCTTGTGTCGTGTCATGACACTGTCTCCAGGAGTGATACTCAGGAAAATGAGGATCCAAAACTCGGCAGGTCATATCGCCTTATCAAGTAAATCCAGGGATGTTTGGCGGTGTGTCAGAGGGTTAAGGGCTTGTGGCGCTCGCGAAAAGAGGGGACAGGTGGGAGGATCTGGGGTCTGGCCCCCAGACCCCCACCTGCAGGGAAGTCGCTTTAAGGGGGTGAAGCAGGTGTTTAGGGGCTCTATCTTTCTCCCCCCACTCTGTATTTCCCCTCCTCTCTCCTTTTTTCTCTGTCAGATGCAAGGTCAGTAACAACAGCAACAACAACAACAACAACAACAACAATAACCACCACCACAGTGACCAAGCAACAAGGGCAGCGAAAGGGGAACATATGGAGTGCAGGAGCTGTGGATTATTGGTGGCGCAGGCACTGAGCTGTGGCAATAAGCCCTTGAGGCAATCAATAAATAAATGAATTAGTAATACAGGTAGCAGACATGTATATGTCCCTGTGTGTTTCCACTGAGTTAATGTCAATGCACTTTTATTTATTTCTTCATTTATTTATTACCTTGCCACGAGAATTTCTTTCCATTGCTAAAAAAAAGTGTCCCATCAAGGGTACCAGGTGGTGCCACACCCAGGTAAGCACTCAGGTGACAGTGCAGGAGGACTGGGCTTCAAGACCCTGGTCCCCAACTGCCGGTGGAAATCTTTACAAGTGGTGCAGAAGTGCTGCAGGTGTCTCTCTGTGTCTCAAACTCTCTGTGCCTCCATTCCCTCTCAACTCCTGACCATTTATTCCAATAAATAATCAAGAACATAGAAAGTAAAAGAAGAAAAAGAAAAAGAAAAAGAAAGGAAAATGAAATATTCCACTATTTCAAGGGGCTACTCAGGACACTGCTTTCCTTGTTAAGATCCTCACAGCAACCATATTCGGAAAGGCAAAGACGCCATGTATGTTTTAACCCAGTTTATTCATTTATTTATTTATTTATTTATTTATTTATTTATGTACTTATTCAATTTTGTTATTGATAAATTAATGCTTTACATTTGACAGCAGACTAGAGCTCTGAAACCAGCGGTCTCAGCTACCCCTATAGATGGTGCTTTGCCTGTACAATACCAATCCATTGACGTGTCCATCCATCCATCCATCCATCCATCCATCCATCCATCATCCATCCATCCACCAGTCAACCAAGCTAAGTACAAAAGGAGGTCTCTCCTTGAATGATGAAGACAATCAACGCTGCACAGGTAGGTTGCAAAGGAGCCAGTTCGGCTGAATAGGGCAGTGGGGCTGAACCAGGGAATGTGTTGGCGGGTGTGGGTGTGGGTGGGGTGAGCCGGTGACCCTGTGAGCTGGGTCACATCAGGGAAGGGAGGGGGTGGAAGGGGTTGCAAGCAGCGGTCACTGGAGAACCTTCACGAGTGCTGGAGCTGGTGAGCAGGGCACCCGGAAGAGAGGACAGACAAGAGGAGAGAAGCAAGGTGCAGAGGAGCGGAGAGGGGAAAGGATGGAGAGGAGAGGAGAGGACAGGAGAGGACAGGAGTGGAGGGGACCTGAGAAACCTACCTGGACATAGGCAGCATACAGACATCCAGGAAGGCAGGCAGGCATGCAGGCAGCTCTGGCCTGGGCTCCCTGGATCCCGGGTACACCTCCTTCTTTCTTCTCTTGGCTGCCAGCCCTGAGGTCCCTCGTCGGTCAGCACTGTCTTCCTATCCTTCCGTCCCTGTGTGCCAGGGCCCTGGCGTCTGGGCGCTGCTGCCTGACCTAGTGGCAGGGCAGGTGGGCTGCCCAGTGCCAGTGTGGCCAGCACACAATGCCGGGGGCTAGGACATCACAGATGGCTCCTGCGGTTACTAGGTAGCGGGGACCCTGCACATCCAGTGGACCAGCAGCCATGACCCCGAACCTTAACTTGACCTGAGGGGTGGTGGCCAGCCACCAGACACAGAGCCCCAGGCCAAAACTGGTGGTGGCCAGCCACCAGAGCCAGAGCCCAAGGCCAAAACAGGAGCAGGTGGGCCGGGCCTAGGGGCTATGGGCAGAGTGGGGGGTGTCTGGCCACGGGGCAGGCATCTGACAGCCCAGGGCTGGGGGCCAAGGGCCGCCAGGCCCCTGTCCCACCATGTGCACTTACACACAGTCCTGCTGACTGACTGACAGTCCCCCCCCCCCCAGAGATACCCACACCAGGTCCCTGGGTGCCCTGAGCTGCCCCTGAGGTTGGGTGGGTGACTGCCTGGACACATGCCTCCATAGTGGAGGCCTCTATTAATACCATTGCCTACTGACAGCTGCCCTCCTTCCCCTCCTCCTCCTCCTCCTCCTCCTCCTCCTCCTCTTCCTTCACCTCCTCCTCAACTTCCTCATCCTCAGAGGGACTCACTTTGGGCATCTGCTCTGGCTGCTGCAGCTTCTATCCAGTGGGTGGGTGCAGGTATCTGGTCCTGTCAGTCCCTGATTCCTGGGACCTTCCATGCCTCCAGCTCCCCCCACTCTCTAGACCAGACACTTCCTCAAGGATGCCCTCTTTCCCCTTGCCCCCTGTTCCCCAGCTCCCCAACTAACATCTACTGTGTGCCTCCCTGCGCTACTTTCCTGCCACCCTGCTGCTTCCCTTCAGCCCTGGGTTACCTGGGCCAGCCCAGCTGCCATCTCACCATCCAGCAGGGGGACCTGCCCTAACCCCCTGCCACCACACCCACACACAGCACTGCAAACCCTCAGGGGCTCCCCTGCCTGCAGTCTGCCTCTCAACCAGTCTCCTTCTGCCCCCTTGCCCCCTTACAGCCTCTGCCATGGCCCCCCACAGACACCTGGGCATGAGCAGCCCACACATGCAACACTCTCCCATCTCCCTGCCACTCCATTTGCTCTAAGGCTGTCAAGAGTCTTTTTTTCTGGCTGTAGGGGAGTTGAGACTGTCCAATGTCCTGGGGAGCAAGAACTGCAAACAATCCATCTACAATGTAACATTTGGGTCTCAGGCTGTCCAATCCCTAGTGCACTGTGCAGGCCTATGAGTGGCAAAAACACCCTATTCTGAGCACGACATCTGGCTGGGCTAGTGGCTCTTTCTGTGGACTAGGACACAGACAGACAGACAGAGTTTTCAGGTTCAAAACCTATACTTCCCAGAAGATGGTCATGCAGTACGGTTAAAAAAAAAAAAAAGGCTTTTTTATTTTTTTTCCCCCTGCTTGGGTAACCAGTCTGCTGCCTGTTTCTCAGTGAAAAAAGGGAAAAATCTTTTTTGGAGGGAAAAGGACCAAAATGCAGGCAGGTGGACTCCGTGGAGGGTGGATGGGAAGTTGCTCCTGCCCTGGCACTAGAGCCCCAGCTGCTGTTCCAGGCGCTCTCTGATACCAGAGATCTCCTTGTGTCGTGTCATGACACTGTCTCCAGGAGTGATACTCAGGAAAATGAGGATCCAAAACTCGGCAGGTCATATCGCCTTATCAAGTAAATCCAGGGATGTTTGGCGGTGTGTCAGAGGGTTAAGGGCTTGTGGCGCTCGCGAAAAGAGGGGACAGGTGGGAGGATCTGGGGTCTGGCCCCCAGACCCCCACCTGCAGGGAAGTCGCTTTAAGGGGGTGAAGCAGGTGTTTAGGGGCTCTATCTTTCTCCCCCCACTCTGTATTTCCCCTCCTCTCTCCTTTTTTCTCTGTCAGATGCAAGGTCAGTAACAACAGCAACAACAACAACAACAACAACAACAATAACCACCACCACAGTGACCAAGCAACAAGGGCAGCGAAAGGGGAACATATGGAGTGCAGGAGCTGTGGATTATTGGTGGCGCAGGCACTGAGCTGTGGCAATAAGCCCTTGAGGCAATCAATAAATAAATGAATTAGTAATACAGGTAGCAGACATGTATATGTCCCTGTGTGTTTCCACTGAGTTAATGTCAATGCACTTTTATTTATTTCTTCATTTATTTATTACCTTGCCACGAGAATTTCTTTCCATTGCTAAAAAAAAGTGTCCCATCAAGGGTACCAGGTGGTGCCACACCCAGGTAAGCACTCAGGTGACAGTGCAGGAGGACTGGGCTTCAAGACCCTGGTCCCCAACTGCCGGTGGAAATCTTTACAAGTGGTGCAGAAGTGCTGCAGGTGTCTCTCTGTGTCTCAAACTCTCTGTGCCTCCATTCCCTCTCAACTCCTGACCATTTATTCCAATAAATAATCAAGAACATAGAAAGTAAAAGAAGAAAAAGAAAAAGAAAAAGAAAGGAAAATGAAATATTCCACTATTTCAAGGGGCTACTCAGGACACTGCTTTCCTTGTTAAGATCCTCACAGCAACCATATTCGGAAAGGCAAAGACGCCATGTATGTTTTAACCCAGTTTATTCATTTATTTATTTATTTATTTATTTATTTATTTATGTACTTATTCAATTTTGTTATTGATAAATTAATGCTTTACATTTGACAGCAGACTAGAGCTCTGAAACCAGCGGTCTCAGCTACCCCTATAGATGGTGCTTTGCCTGTACAATACCAATCCATTGACGTGTCCATCCATCCATCCATCCATCCATCCATCCATCCATCCATCATCCATCCATCCACCAGTCAACCAAGCTAAGTACAAAAGGAGGTCTCTCCTTGAATGATGAAGACAATCAACGCTGCACAGGTAGGTTGCAAAGGAGCCAGTTCGGCTGAATAGGGCAGTGGGGCTGAACCAGGGAATGTGTTGGCGGGTGTGGGTGTGGGTGGGGTGAGCCGGTGACCCTGTGAGCTGGGTCACATCAGGGAAGGGAGGGGGTGGAAGGGGTTGCAAGCAGCGGTCACTGGAGAACCTTCACGAGTGCTGGAGCTGGTGAGCAGGGCACCCGGAAGAGAGGACAGACAAGAGGAGAGAAGCAAGGTGCAGAGGAGCGGAGAGGGGAAAGGATGGAGAGGAGAGGAGAGGACAGGAGAGGACAGGAGTGGAGGGGACCTGAGAAACCTACCTGGACATAGGCAGCATACAGACATCCAGGAAGGCAGGCAGGCATGCAGGCAGCTCTGGCCTGGGCTCCCTGGATCCCGGGTACACCTCCTTCTTTCTTCTCTTGGCTGCCAGCCCTGAGGTCCCTCGTCGGTCAGCACTGTCTTCCTATCCTTCCGTCCCTGTGTGCCAGGGCCCTGGCGTCTGGGCGCTGCTGCCTGACCTAGTGGCAGGGCAGGTGGGCTGCCCAGTGCCAGTGTGGCCAGCACACAATGCCGGGGGCTAGGACATCACAGATGGCTCCTGCGGTTACTAGGTAGCGGGGACCCTGCACATCCAGTGGACCAGCAGCCATGACCCCGAACCTTAACTTGACCTGAGGGGTGGTGGCCAGCCACCAGACACAGAGCCCCAGGCCAAAACTGGTGGTGGCCAGCCACCAGAGCCAGAGCCCAAGGCCAAAACAGGAGCAGGTGGGCCGGGCCTAGGGGCTATGGGCAGAGTGGGGGGTGTCTGGCCACGGGGCAGGCATCTGACAGCCCAGGGCTGGGGGCCAAGGGCCGCCAGGCCCCTGTCCCACCATGTGCACTTACACACAGTCCTGCTGACTGACTGACAGTCCCCCCCCCCCAGAGATACCCACACCAGGTCCCTGGGTGCCCTGAGCTGCCCCTGAGGTTGGGTGGGTGACTGCCTGGACACATGCCTCCATAGTGGAGGCCTCTATTAATACCATTGCCTACTGACAGCTGCCCTCCTTCCCCTCCTCCTCCTCCTCCTCCTCCTCCTCCTCCTCTTCCTTAACCTCCTCCTCAACTTCCTCATCCTCAGAGGGACTCACTTTGGGCATCTGCTCTGGCTGCTGCAGCTTCTATCCAGTGGGTGGGTGCAGGTATCTGGTCCTGTCAGTCCCTGATTCCTGGGACCTTCCATGCCTCCAGCTCCCCCCACTCTCTAGACCAGACACTTCCTCAAGGATGCCCTCTTTCCCCTTGCCCCCTGTTCCCCAGCTCCCCAACTAACATCTACTGTGTGCCTCCCTGCGCTACTTTCCTGCCACCCTGCTGCTTCCCTTCAGCCCTGGGTTACCTGGGCCAGCCCAGCTGCCATCTCACCATCCAGCAGGGGGACCTGCCCTAACCCCCTGCCACCACACCCACACACAGCACTGCAAACCCTCAGGGGCTCCCCTGCCTGCAGTCTGCCTCTCAACCAGTCTCCTTCTGCCCCCTTGCCCCCTTACAGCCTCTGCCATGGCCCCCCACAGACACCTGGGCATGAGCAGCCCACACATGCAACACTCTCCCATCTCCCTGCCACTCCATTTGCTCTAAGGCTGTCAAGAGTCTTTTTTTCTGGCTGTAGGGGAGTTGAGACTGTCCAATGTCCTGGGGAGCAAGAACTGCAAACAATCCATCTACAATGTAACATTTGGGTCTCAGGCTGTCCAATCCCTAGTGCACTGTGCAGGCCTATGAGTGGCAAAAACACCCTATTCTGAGCACGACATCTGGCTGGGCTAGTGGCTCTTTCTGTGGACTAGGACACAGACAGACAGACAGAGTTTTCAGGTTCAAAACCTATACTTCCCAGAAGATGGTCATGCAGTACGGTTAAAAAAAAAAAAAAGGCTTTTTTATTTTTTTTCCCCCTGCTTGGGTAACCAGTCTGCTGCCTGTTTCTCAGTGAAAAAAGGGAAAAATCTTTTTTGGAGGGAAAAGGACCAAAATGCAGGCAGGTGGACTCCGTGGAGGGTGGATGGGAAGTTGCTCCTGCCCTGGCACTAGAGCCCCAGCTGCTGTTCCAGGCGCTCTCTGATACCAGAGATCTCCTTGTGTCGTGTCATGACACTGTCTCCAGGAGTGATACTCAGGAAAATGAGGATCCAAAACTCGGCAGGTCATATCGCCTTATCAAGTAAATCCAGGGATGTTTGGCGGTGTGTCAGAGGGTTAAGGGCTTGTGGCGCTCGCGAAAAGAGGGGACAGGTGGGAGGATCTGGGGTCTGGCCCCCAGACCCCCACCTGCAGGGAAGTCGCTTTAAGGGGGTGAAGCAGGTGTTTAGGGGCTCTATCTTTCTCCCCCCACTCTGTATTTCCCCTCCTCTCTCCTTTTTTCTCTGTCAGATGCAAGGTCAGTAACAACAGCAACAACAACAACAACAACAACAACAATAACCACCACCACAGTGACCAAGCAACAAGGGCAGCGAAAGGGGAACATATGGAGTGCAGGAGCTGTGGATTATTGGTGGCGCAGGCACTGAGCTGTGGCAATAAGCCCTTGAGGCAATCAATAAATAAATGAATTAGTAATACAGGTAGCAGACATGTATATGTCCCTGTGTGTTTCCACTGAGTTAATGTCAATGCACTTTTATTTATTTCTTCATTTATTTATTACCTTGCCACGAGAATTTCTTTCCATTGCTAAAAAAAAGTGTCCCATCAAGGGTACCAGGTGGTGCCACACCCAGGTAAGCACTCAGGTGACAGTGCAGGAGGACTGGGCTTCAAGACCCTGGTCCCCAACTGCCGGTGGAAATCTTTACAAGTGGTGCAGAAGTGCTGCAGGTGTCTCTCTGTGTCTCAAACTCTCTGTGCCTCCATTCCCTCTCAACTCCTGACCATTTATTCCAATAAATAATCAAGAACATAGAAAGTAAAAGAAGAAAAAGAAAAAGAAAAAGAAAGGAAAATGAAATATTCCACTATTTCAAGGGGCTACTCAGGACACTGCTTTCCTTGTTAAGATCCTCACAGCAACCATATTCGGAAAGGCAAAGACGCCATGTATGTTTTAACCCAGTTTATTCATTTATTTATTTATTTATTTATTTATTTATTTATTTATGTACTTATTCAATTTTGTTATTGATAAATTAATGCTTTACATTTGACAGCAGACTAGAGCTCTGAAACCAGCGGTCTCAGCTACCCCTATAGATGGTGCTTTGCCTGTACAATACCAATCCATTGACGTGTCCATCCATCCATCCATCCATCCATCCATCCATCCATCCATCATCCATCCATCCACCAGTCAACCAAGCTAAGTACAAAAGGAGGTCTCTCCTTGAATGATGAAGACAATCAACGCTGCACAGGTAGGTTGCAAAGGAGCCAGTTCGGCTGAATAGGGCAGTGGGGCTGAACCAGGGAATGTGTTGGCGGGTGTGGGTGTGGGTGGGGTGAGCCGGTGACCCTGTGAGCTGGGTCACATCAGGGAAGGGAGGGGGTGGAAGGGGTTGCAAGCAGCGGTCACTGGAGAACCTTCACGAGTGCTGGAGCTGGTGAGCAGGGCACCCGGAAGAGAGGACAGACAAGAGGAGAGAAGCAAGGTGCAGAGGAGCGGAGAGGGGAAAGGATGGAGAGGAGAGGAGAGGACAGGAGAGGACAGGAGTGGAGGGGACCTGAGAAACCTACCTGGACATAGGCAGCATACAGACATCCAGGAAGGCAGGCAGGCATGCAGGCAGCTCTGGCCTGGGCTCCCTGGATCCCGGGTACACCTCCTTCTTTCTTCTCTTGGCTGCCAGCCCTGAGGTCCCTCGTCGGTCAGCACTGTCTTCCTATCCTTCCGTCCCTGTGTGCCAGGGCCCTGGCGTCTGGGCGCTGCTGCCTGACCTAGTGGCAGGGCAGGTGGGCTGCCCAGTGCCAGTGTGGCCAGCACACAATGCCGGGGGCTAGGACATCACAGATGGCTCCTGCGGTTACTAGGTAGCGGGGACCCTGCACATCCAGTGGACCAGCAGCCATGACCCCGAACCTTAACTTGACCTGAGGGGTGGTGGCCAGCCACCAGACACAGAGCCCCAGGCCAAAACTGGTGGTGGCCAGCCACCAGAGCCAGAGCCCAAGGCCAAAACAGGAGCAGGTGGGCCGGGCCTAGGGGCTATGGGCAGAGTGGGGGGTGTCTGGCCACGGGGCAGGCATCTGACAGCCCAGGGCTGGGGGCCAAGGGCCGCCAGGCCCCTGTCCCACCATGTGCACTTACACACAGTCCTGCTGACTGACTGACAGTCCCCCCCCCCCAGAGATACCCACACCAGGTCCCTGGGTGCCCTGAGCTGCCCCTGAGGTTGGGTGGGTGACTGCCTGGACACATGCCTCCATAGTGGAGGCCTCTATTAATACCATTGCCTACTGACAGCTGCCCTCCTTCCCCTCCTCCTCCTCCTCCTCCTCCTCCTCCTCCTCTTCCTTAACCTCCTCCTCAACTTCCTCATCCTCAGAGGGACTCACTTTGGGCATCTGCTCTGGCTGCTGCAGCTTCTATCCAGTGGGTGGGTGCAGGTATCTGGTCCTGTCAGTCCCTGATTCCTGGGACCTTCCATGCCTCCAGCTCCCCCCACTCTCTAGACCAGACACTTCCTCAAGGATGCCCTCTTTCCCCTTGCCCCCTGTTCCCCAGCTCCCCAACTAACATCTACTGTGTGCCTCCCTGCGCTACTTTCCTGCCACCCTGCTGCTTCCCTTCAGCCCTGGGTTACCTGGGCCAGCCCAGCTGCCATCTCACCATCCAGCAGGGGGACCTGCCCTAACCCCCTGCCACCACACCCACACACAGCACTGCAAACCCTCAGGGGCTCCCCTGCCTGCAGTCTGCCTCTCAACCAGTCTCCTTCTGCCCCCTTGCCCCCTTACAGCCTCTGCCATGGCCCCCCACAGACACCTGGGCATGAGCAGCCCACACATGCAACACTCTCCCATCTCCCTGCCACTCCATTTGCTCTAAGGCTGTCAAGAGTCTTTTTTTCTGGCTGTAGGGGAGTTGAGACTGTCCAATGTCCTGGGGAGCAAGAACTGCAAACAATCCATCTACAATGTAACATTTGGGTCTCAGGCTGTCCAATCCCTAGTGCACTGTGCAGGCCTATGAGTGGCAAAAACACCCTATTCTGAGCACGACATCTGGCTGGGCTAGTGGCTCTTTCTGTGGACTAGGACACAGACAGACAGACAGAGTTTTCAGGTTCAAAACCTATACTTCCCAGAAGATGGTCATGCAGTACGGTTAAAAAAAAAAAAAAGGCTTTTTTATTTTTTTTCCCCCTGCTTGGGTAACCAGTCTGCTGCCTGTTTCTCAGTGAAAAAAGGGAAAAATCTTTTTTGGAGGGAAAAGGACCAAAATGCAGGCAGGTGGACTCCGTGGAGGGTGGATGGGAAGTTGCTCCTGCCCTGGCACTAGAGCCCCAGCTGCTGTTCCAGGCGCTCTCTGATACCAGAGATCTCCTTGTGTCGTGTCATGACACTGTCTCCAGGAGTGATACTCAGGAAAATGAGGATCCAAAACTCGGCAGGTCATATCGCCTTATCAAGTAAATCCAGGGATGTTTGGCGGTGTGTCAGAGGGTTAAGGGCTTGTGGCGCTCGCGAAAAGAGGGGACAGGTGGGAGGATCTGGGGTCTGGCCCCCAGACCCCCACCTGCAGGGAAGTCGCTTTAAGGGGGTGAAGCAGGTGTTTAGGGGCTCTATCTTTCTCCCCCCACTCTGTATTTCCCCTCCTCTCTCCTTTTTTCTCTGTCAGATGCAAGGTCAGTAACAACAGCAACAACAACAACAACAACAACAACAATAACCACCACCACAGTGACCAAGCAACAAGGGCAGCGAAAGGGGAACATATGGAGTGCAGGAGCTGTGGATTATTGGTGGCGCAGGCACTGAGCTGTGGCAATAAGCCCTTGAGGCAATCAATAAATAAATGAATTAGTAATACAGGTAGCAGACATGTATATGTCCCTGTGTGTTTCCACTGAGTTAATGTCAATGCACTTTTATTTATTTCTTCATTTATTTATTACCTTGCCACGAGAATTTCTTTCCATTGCTAAAAAAAAGTGTCCCATCAAGGGTACCAGGTGGTGCCACACCCAGGTAAGCACTCAGGTGACAGTGCAGGAGGACTGGGCTTCAAGACCCTGGTCCCCAACTGCCGGTGGAAATCTTTACAAGTGGTGCAGAAGTGCTGCAGGTGTCTCTCTGTGTCTCAAACTCTCTGTGCCTCCATTCCCTCTCAACTCCTGACCATTTATTCCAATAAATAATCAAGAACATAGAAAGTAAAAGAAGAAAAAGAAAAAGAAAAAGAAAGGAAAATGAAATATTCCACTATTTCAAGGGGCTACTCAGGACACTGCTTTCCTTGTTAAGATCCTCACAGCAACCATATTCGGAAAGGCAAAGACGCCATGTATGTTTTAACCCAGTTTATTCATTTATTTATTTATTTATTTATTTATTTATGTACTTATTCAATTTTGTTATTGATAAATTAATGCTTTACATTTGACAGCAGACTAGAGCTCTGAAACCAGCGGTCTCAGCTACCCCTATAGATGGTGCTTTGCCTGTACAATACCAATCCATTGACGTGTCCATCCATCCATCCATCCATCCATCCATCCATCCATCATCCATCCATCCACCAGTCAACCAAGCTAAGTACAAAAGGAGGTCTCTCCTTGAATGATGAAGACAATCAACGCTGCACAGGTAGGTTGCAAAGGAGCCAGTTCGGCTGAATAGGGCAGTGGGGCTGAACCAGGGAATGTGTTGGCGGGTGTGGGTGTGGGTGGGGTGAGCCGGTGACCCTGTGAGCTGGGTCACATCAGGGAAGGGAGGGGGTGGAAGGGGTTGCAAGCAGCGGTCACTGGAGAACCTTCACGAGTGCTGGAGCTGGTGAGCAGGGCACCCGGAAGAGAGGACAGACAAGAGGAGAGAAGCAAGGTGCAGAGGAGCGGAGAGGGGAAAGGATGGAGAGGAGAGGAGAGGACAGGAGAGGACAGGAGTGGAGGGGACCTGAGAAACCTACCTGGACATAGGCAGCATACAGACATCCAGGAAGGCAGGCAGGCATGCAGGCAGCTCTGGCCTGGGCTCCCTGGATCCCGGGTACACCTCCTTCTTTCTTCTCTTGGCTGCCAGCCCTGAGGTCCCTCGTCGGTCAGCACTGTCTTCCTATCCTTCCGTCCCTGTGTGCCAGGGCCCTGGCGTCTGGGCGCTGCTGCCTGACCTAGTGGCAGGGCAGGTGGGCTGCCCAGTGCCAGTGTGGCCAGCACACAATGCCGGGGGCTAGGACATCACAGATGGCTCCTGCGGTTACTAGGTAGCGGGGACCCTGCACATCCAGTGGACCAGCAGCCATGACCCCGAACCTTAACTTGACCTGAGGGGTGGTGGCCAGCCACCAGACACAGAGCCCCAGGCCAAAACTGGTGGTGGCCAGCCACCAGAGCCAGAGCCCAAGGCCAAAACAGGAGCAGGTGGGCCGGGCCTA
Source organism: Erinaceus europaeus (assembly GCF_950295315.1). NCBI lineage: Eukaryota > Metazoa > Chordata > Mammalia > Eulipotyphla > Erinaceidae > Erinaceus > Erinaceus europaeus. The sequence continues at coordinate 35,496,086 of NC_080181.1, read as the reverse complement.
GGGGCTATGGGCAGAGTGGGGGGTGTCTGGCCACGGGGCAGGCATCTGACAGCCCAGGGCTGGGGGGGGGCCAAGGGCCGCCAGGCCCCTGTCCCACCATGTGCACTTACACACAGTCCTGCTGACTGACTGACAGTCCCCCCCCCCCCAGAGATACCCACACCAGGTCCCTGGGTGCCCTGAGCTGCCCCTGAGGTTGGGTGGGTGACTGCCTGGACACATGCCTCCATAGTGGAGGCCTCTATTAATACCATTGCCTACTGACAGCTGCCCTCCTTCCCCTCCTCCTCCTCCTCCTCCTCCTCCTCCTCCTCTTCCTTCACCTCCTCCTCAACTTCCTCATCCTCAGAGGGACTCACTTTGGGCATCTGCTCTGGCTGCTGCAGCTTCTATCCAGTGGGTGGGTGCAGGTATCTGGTCCTGTCAGTCCCTGATTCCTGGGACCTTCCATGCCTCCAGCTCCCCCCACTCTCTAGACCAGACACTTCCTCAAGGATGCCCTCTTTCCCCTTGCCCCCTGTTCCCCAGCTCCCCAACTAACATCTACTGTGTGCCTCCCTGCGCTACTTTCCTGCCACCCTGCTGCTTCCCTTCAGCCCTGGGTTACCTGGGCCAGCCCAGCTGCCATCTCACCATCCAGCAGGGGGACCTGCCCTAACCCCCTGCCACCACACCCACACACAGCACTGCAAACCCTCAGGGGCTCCCCTGCCTGCAGTCTGCCTCTCAACCAGTCTCCTTCTGCCCCCTTGCCCCCTTACAGCCTCTGCCATGGCCCCCCACAGACACCTGGGCATGAGCAGCCCACACATGCAACACTCTCCCATCTCCCTGCCACTCCATTTGCTCTAAGGCTGTCAAGAGTCTTTTTTTCTGGCTGTAGGGGAGTTGAGACTGTCCAATGTCCTGGGGAGCAAGAACTGCAAACAATCCATCTACAATGTAACATTTGGGTCTCAGGCTGTCCAATCCCTAGTGCACTGTGCAGGCCTATGAGTGGCAAAAACACCCTATTCTGAGCACGACATCTGGCTGGGCTAGTGGCTCTTTCTGTGGACTAGGACACAGACAGACAGACAGAGTTTTCAGGTTCAAAACCTATACTTCCCAGAAGATGGTCATGCAGTACGGTTAAAAAAAAAAAAAAGGCTTTTTTATTTTTTTTCCCCCTGCTTGGGTAACCAGTCTGCTGCCTGTTTCTCAGTGAAAAAAGGGAAAAATCTTTTTTGGAGGGAAAAGGACCAAAATGCAGGCAGGTGGACTCCGTGGAGGGTGGATGGGAAGTTGCTCCTGCCCTGGCACTAGAGCCCCAGCTGCTGTTCCAGGCGCTCTCTGATACCAGAGATCTCCTTGTGTCGTGTCATGACACTGTCTCCAGGAGTGATACTCAGGAAAATGAGGATCCAAAACTCGGCAGGTCATATCGCCTTATCAAGTAAATCCAGGGATGTTTGGCGGTGTGTCAGAGGGTTAAGGGCTTGTGGCGCTCGCGAAAAGAGGGGACAGGTGGGAGGATCTGGGGTCTGGCCCCCAGACCCCCACCTGCAGGGAAGTCGCTTTAAGGGGGTGAAGCAGGTGTTTAGGGGCTCTATCTTTCTCCCCCCACTCTGTATTTCCCCTCCTCTCTCCTTTTTTCTCTGTCAGATGCAAGGTCAGTAACAACAGCAACAACAACAACAACAACAACAACAATAACCACCACCACAGTGACCAAGCAACAAGGGCAGCGAAAGGGGAACATATGGAGTGCAGGAGCTGTGGATTATTGGTGGCGCAGGCACTGAGCTGTGGCAATAAGCCCTTGAGGCAATCAATAAATAAATGAATTAGTAATACAGGTAGCAGACATGTATATGTCCCTGTGTGTTTCCACTGAGTTAATGTCAATGCACTTTTATTTATTTCTTCATTTATTTATTACCTTGCCACGAGAATTTCTTTCCATTGCTAAAAAAAAGTGTCCCATCAAGGGTACCAGGTGGTGCCACACCCAGGTAAGCACTCAGGTGACAGTGCAGGAGGACTGGGCTTCAAGACCCTGGTCCCCAACTGCCGGTGGAAATCTTTACAAGTGGTGCAGAAGTGCTGCAGGTGTCTCTCTGTGTCTCAAACTCTCTGTGCCTCCATTCCCTCTCAACTCCTGACCATTTATTCCAATAAATAATCAAGAACATAGAAAGTAAAAGAAGAAAAAGAAAAAGAAAAAGAAAGGAAAATGAAATATTCCACTATTTCAAGGGGCTACTCAGGACACTGCTTTCCTTGTTAAGATCCTCACAGCAACCATATTCGGAAAGGCAAAGACGCCATGTATGTTTTAACCCAGTTTATTCATTTATTTATTTATTTATTTATTTATTTATTTATGTACTTATTCAATTTTGTTATTGATAAATTAATGCTTTACATTTGACAGCAGACTAGAGCTCTGAAACCAGCGGTCTCAGCTACCCCTATAGATGGTGCTTTGCCTGTACAATACCAATCCATTGACGTGTCCATCCATCCATCCATCCATCCATCCATCCATCCATCATCCATCCATCCACCAGTCAACCAAGCTAAGTACAAAAGGAGGTCTCTCCTTGAATGATGAAGACAATCAACGCTGCACAGGTAGGTTGCAAAGGAGCCAGTTCGGCTGAATAGGGCAGTGGGGCTGAACCAGGGAATGTGTTGGCGGGTGTGGGTGTGGGTGGGGTGAGCCGGTGACCCTGTGAGCTGGGTCACATCAGGGAAGGGAGGGGGTGGAAGGGGTTGCAAGCAGCGGTCACTGGAGAACCTTCACGAGTGCTGGAGCTGGTGAGCAGGGCACCCGGAAGAGAGGACAGACAAGAGGAGAGAAGCAAGGTGCAGAGGAGCGGAGAGGGGAAAGGATGGAGAGGAGAGGAGAGGACAGGAGAGGACAGGAGTGGAGGGGACCTGAGAAACCTACCTGGACATAGGCAGCATACAGACATCCAGGAAGGCAGGCAGGCATGCAGGCAGCTCTGGCCTGGGCTCCCTGGATCCCGGGTACACCTCCTTCTTTCTTCTCTTGGCTGCCAGCCCTGAGGTCCCTCGTCGGTCAGCACTGTCTTCCTATCCTTCCGTCCCTGTGTGCCAGGGCCCTGGCGTCTGGGCGCTGCTGCCTGACCTAGTGGCAGGGCAGGTGGGCTGCCCAGTGCCAGTGTGGCCAGCACACAATGCCGGGGGCTAGGACATCACAGATGGCTCCTGCGGTTACTAGGTAGCGGGGACCCTGCACATCCAGTGGACCAGCAGCCATGACCCCGAACCTTAACTTGACCTGAGGGGTGGTGGCCAGCCACCAGACACAGAGCCCCAGGCCAAAACTGGTGGTGGCCAGCCACCAGAGCCAGAGCCCAAGGCCAAAACAGGAGCAGGTGGGCCGGGCCTAGGGGCTATGGGCAGAGTGGGGGGTGTCTGGCCACGGGGCAGGCATCTGACAGCCCAGGGCTGGGGGCCAAGGGCCGCCAGGCCCCTGTCCCACCATGTGCACTTACACACAGTCCTGCTGACTGACTGACAGTCCCCCCCCCCCCAGAGATACCCACACCAGGTCCCTGGGTGCCCTGAGCTGCCCCTGAGGTTGGGTGGGTGACTGCCTGGACACATGCCTCCATAGTGGAGGCCTCTATTAATACCATTGCCTACTGACAGCTGCCCTCCTTCCCCTCCTCCTCCTCCTCCTCCTCCTCCTCCTCCTCTTCCTTCACCTCCTCCTCAACTTCCTCATCCTCAGAGGGACTCACTTTGGGCATCTGCTCTGGCTGCTGCAGCTTCTATCCAGTGGGTGGGTGCAGGTATCTGGTCCTGTCAGTCCCTGATTCCTGGGACCTTCCATGCCTCCAGCTCCCCCCACTCTCTAGACCAGACACTTCCTCAAGGATGCCCTCTTTCCCCTTGCCCCCTGTTCCCCAGCTCCCCAACTAACATCTACTGTGTGCCTCCCTGCGCTACTTTCCTGCCACCCTGCTGCTTCCCTTCAGCCCTGGGTTACCTGGGCCAGCCCAGCTGCCATCTCACCATCCAGCAGGGGGACCTGCCCTAACCCCCTGCCACCACACCCACACACAGCACTGCAAACCCTCAGGGGCTCCCCTGCCTGCAGTCTGCCTCTCAACCAGTCTCCTTCTGCCCCCTTGCCCCCTTACAGCCTCTGCCATGGCCCCCCACAGACACCTGGGCATGAGCAGCCCACACATGCAACACTCTCCCATCTCCCTGCCACTCCATTTGCTCTAAGGCTGTCAAGAGTCTTTTTTTCTGGCTGTAGGGGAGTTGAGACTGTCCAATGTCCTGGGGAGCAAGAACTGCAAACAATCCATCTACAATGTAACATTTGGGTCTCAGGCTGTCCAATCCCTAGTGCACTGTGCAGGCCTATGAGTGGCAAAAACACCCTATTCTGAGCACGACATCTGGCTGGGCTAGTGGCTCTTTCTGTGGACTAGGACACAGACAGACAGACAGAGTTTTCAGGTTCAAAACCTATACTTCCCAGAAGATGGTCATGCAGTACGGTTAAAAAAAAAAAAAAGGCTTTTTTATTTTTTTTCCCCCTGCTTGGGTAACCAGTCTGCTGCCTGTTTCTCAGTGAAAAAAGGGAAAAATCTTTTTTGGAGGGAAAAGGACCAAAATGCAGGCAGGTGGACTCCGTGGAGGGTGGATGGGAAGTTGCTCCTGCCCTGGCACTAGAGCCCCAGCTGCTGTTCCAGGCGCTCTCTGATACCAGAGATCTCCTTGTGTCGTGTCATGACACTGTCTCCAGGAGTGATACTCAGGAAAATGAGGATCCAAAACTCGGCAGGTCATATCGCCTTATCAAGTAAATCCAGGGATGTTTGGCGGTGTGTCAGAGGGTTAAGGGCTTGTGGCGCTCGCGAAAAGAGGGGACAGGTGGGAGGATCTGGGGTCTGGCCCCCAGACCCCCACCTGCAGGGAAGTCGCTTTAAGGGGGTGAAGCAGGTGTTTAGGGGCTCTATCTTTCTCCCCCCACTCTGTATTTCCCCTCCTCTCTCCTTTTTTCTCTGTCAGATGCAAGGTCAGTAACAACAGCAACAACAACAACAACAACAACAACAATAACCACCACCACAGTGACCAAGCAACAAGGGCAGCGAAAGGGGAACATATGGAGTGCAGGAGCTGTGGATTATTGGTGGCGCAGGCACTGAGCTGTGGCAATAAGCCCTTGAGGCAATCAATAAATAAATGAATTAGTAATACAGGTAGCAGACATGTATATGTCCCTGTGTGTTTCCACTGAGTTAATGTCAATGCACTTTTATTTATTTCTTCATTTATTTATTACCTTGCCACGAGAATTTCTTTCCATTGCTAAAAAAAAGTGTCCCATCAAGGGTACCAGGTGGTGCCACACCCAGGTAAGCACTCAGGTGACAGTGCAGGAGGACTGGGCTTCAAGACCCTGGTCCCCAACTGCCGGTGGAAATCTTTACAAGTGGTGCAGAAGTGCTGCAGGTGTCTCTCTGTGTCTCAAACTCTCTGTGCCTCCATTCCCTCTCAACTCCTGACCATTTATTCCAATAAATAATCAAGAACATAGAAAGTAAAAGAAGAAAAAGAAAAAGAAAAAGAAAGGAAAATGAAATATTCCACTATTTCAAGGGGCTACTCAGGACACTGCTTTCCTTGTTAAGATCCTCACAGCAACCATATTCGGAAAGGCAAAGACGCCATGTATGTTTTAACCCAGTTTATTCATTTATTTATTTATTTATTTATTTATTTATGTACTTATTCAATTTTGTTATTGATAAATTAATGCTTTACATTTGACAGCAGACTAGAGCTCTGAAACCAGCGGTCTCAGCTACCCCTATAGATGGTGCTTTGCCTGTACAATACCAATCCATTGACGTGTCCATCCATCCATCCATCCATCCATCCATCCATCCATCATCCATCCATCCACCAGTCAACCAAGCTAAGTACAAAAGGAGGTCTCTCCTTGAATGATGAAGACAATCAACGCTGCACAGGTAGGTTGCAAAGGAGCCAGTTCGGCTGAATAGGGCAGTGGGGCTGAACCAGGGAATGTGTTGGCGGGTGTGGGTGTGGGTGGGGTGAGCCGGTGACCCTGTGAGCTGGGTCACATCAGGGAAGGGAGGGGGTGGAAGGGGTTGCAAGCAGCGGTCACTGGAGAACCTTCACGAGTGCTGGAGCTGGTGAGCAGGGCACCCGGAAGAGAGGACAGACAAGAGGAGAGAAGCAAGGTGCAGAGGAGCGGAGAGGGGAAAGGATGGAGAGGAGAGGAGAGGACAGGAGAGGACAGGAGTGGAGGGGACCTGAGAAACCTACCTGGACATAGGCAGCATACAGACATCCAGGAAGGCAGGCAGGCATGCAGGCAGCTCTGGCCTGGGCTCCCTGGATCCCGGGTACACCTCCTTCTTTCTTCTCTTGGCTGCCAGCCCTGAGGTCCCTCGTCGGTCAGCACTGTCTTCCTATCCTTCCGTCCCTGTGTGCCAGGGCCCTGGCGTCTGGGCGCTGCTGCCTGACCTAGTGGCAGGGCAGGTGGGCTGCCCAGTGCCAGTGTGGCCAGCACACAATGCCGGGGGCTAGGACATCACAGATGGCTCCTGCGGTTACTAGGTAGCGGGGACCCTGCACATCCAGTGGACCAGCAGCCATGACCCCGAACCTTAACTTGACCTGAGGGGTGGTGGCCAGCCACCAGACACAGAGCCCCAGGCCAAAACTGGTGGTGGCCAGCCACCAGAGCCAGAGCCCAAGGCCAAAACAGGAGCAGGTGGGCCGGGCCTAGGGGCTATGGGCAGAGTGGGGGGTGTCTGGCCACGGGGCAGGCATCTGACAGCCCAGGGCTGGGGGCCAAGGGCCGCCAGGCCCCTGTCCCACCATGTGCACTTACACACAGTCCTGCTGACTGACTGACAGTCCCCCCCCCCCCAGAGATACCCACACCAGGTCCCTGGGTGCCCTGAGCTGCCCCTGAGGTTGGGTGGGTGACTGCCTGGACACATGCCTCCATAGTGGAGGCCTCTATTAATACCATTGCCTACTGACAGCTGCCCTCCTTCCCCTCCTCCTCCTCCTCCTCCTCCTCCTCCTCCTCTTCCTTCACCTCCTCCTCAACTTCCTCATCCTCAGAGGGACTCACTTTGGGCATCTGCTCTGGCTGCTGCAGCTTCTATCCAGTGGGTGGGTGCAGGTATCTGGTCCTGTCAGTCCCTGATTCCTGGGACCTTCCATGCCTCCAGCTCCCCCCACTCTCTAGACCAGACACTTCCTCAAGGATGCCCTCTTTCCCCTTGCCCCCTGTTCCCCAGCTCCCCAACTAACATCTACTGTGTGCCTCCCTGCGCTACTTTCCTGCCACCCTGCTGCTTCCCTTCAGCCCTGGGTTACCTGGGCCAGCCCAGCTGCCATCTCACCATCCAGCAGGGGGACCTGCCCTAACCCCCTGCCACCACACCCACACACAGCACTGCAAACCCTCAGGGGCTCCCCTGCCTGCAGTCTGCCTCTCAACCAGTCTCCTTCTGCCCCCTTGCCCCCTTACAGCCTCTGCCATGGCCCCCCACAGACACCTGGGCATGAGCAGCCCACACATGCAACACTCTCCCATCTCCCTGCCACTCCATTTGCTCTAAGGCTGTCAAGAGTCTTTTTTTCTGGCTGTAGGGGAGTTGAGACTGTCCAATGTCCTGGGGAGCAAGAACTGCAAACAATCCATCTACAATGTAACATTTGGGTCTCAGGCTGTCCAATCCCTAGTGCACTGTGCAGGCCTATGAGTGGCAAAAACACCCTATTCTGAGCACGACATCTGGCTGGGCTAGTGGCTCTTTCTGTGGACTAGGACACAGACAGACAGACAGAGTTTTCAGGTTCAAAACCTATACTTCCCAGAAGATGGTCATGCAGTACGGTTAAAAAAAAAAAAAAGGCTTTTTTATTTTTTTTCCCCCTGCTTGGGTAACCAGTCTGCTGCCTGTTTCTCAGTGAAAAAAGGGAAAAATCTTTTTTGGAGGGAAAAGGACCAAAATGCAGGCAGGTGGACTCCGTGGAGGGTGGATGGGAAGTTGCTCCTGCCCTGGCACTAGAGCCCCAGCTGCTGTTCCAGGCGCTCTCTGATACCAGAGATCTCCTTGTGTCGTGTCATGACACTGTCTCCAGGAGTGATACTCAGGAAAATGAGGATCCAAAACTCGGCAGGTCATATCGCCTTATCAAGTAAATCCAGGGATGTTTGGCGGTGTGTCAGAGGGTTAAGGGCTTGTGGCGCTCGCGAAAAGAGGGGACAGGTGGGAGGATCTGGGGTCTGGCCCCCAGACCCCCACCTGCAGGGAAGTCGCTTTAAGGGGGTGAAGCAGGTGTTTAGGGGCTCTATCTTTCTCCCCCCACTCTGTATTTCCCCTCCTCTCTCCTTTTTTCTCTGTCAGATTCAAGGTCAGTAACAACAGCAACAACAACAACAACAACAACAACAATAACCACCACCACAGTGACCAAGCAACAAGGGCAGCGAAAGGGGAACATATGGAGTGCAGGAGCTGTGGATTATTGGTGGCGCAGGCACTGAGCTGTGGCAATAAGCCCTTGAGGCAATCAATAAATAAATGAATTAGTAATACAGGTAGCAGACATGTATATGTCCCTGTGTGTTTCCACTGAGTTAATGTCAATGCACTTTTATTTATTTCTTCATTTATTTATTACCTTGCCACGAGAATTTCTTTCCATTGCTAAAAAAAAGTGTCCCATCAAGGGTACCAGGTGGTGCCACACCCAGGTAAGCACTCAGGTGACAGTGCAGGAGGACTGGGCTTCAAGACCCTGGTCCCCAACTGCCGGTGGAAATCTTTACAAGTGGTGCAGAAGTGCTGCAGGTGTCTCTCTGTGTCTCAAACTCTCTGTGCCTCCATTCCCTCTCAACTCCTGACCATTTATTCCAATAAATAATCAAGAACATAGAAAGTAAAAGAAGAAAAAGAAAAAGAAAAAGAAAGGAAAATGAAATATTCCACTATTTCAAGGGGCTACTCAGGACACTGCTTTCCTTGTTAAGATCCTCACAGCAACCATATTCGGAAAGGCAAAGACGCCATGTATGTTTTAACCCAGTTTATTCATTTATTTATTTATTTATTTATTTATTTATTTATGTACTTATTCAATTTTGTTATTGATAAATTAATGCTTTACATTTGACAGCAGACTAGAGCTCTGAAACCAGCGGTCTCAGCTACCCCTATAGATGGTGCTTTGCCTGTACAATACCAATCCATTGACGTGTCCATCCATCCATCCATCCATCCATCCATCCATCCATCATCCATCCATCCACCAGTCAACCAAGCTAAGTACAAAAGGAGGTCTCTCCTTGAATGATGAAGACAATCAACGCTGCACAGGTAGGTTGCAAAGGAGCCAGTTCGGCTGAATAGGGCAGTGGGGCTGAACCAGGGAATGTGTTGGCGGGTGTGGGTGTGGGTGGGGTGAGCCGGTGACCCTGTGAGCTGGGTCACATCAGGGAAGGGAGGGGGTGGAAGGGGTTGCAAGCAGCGGTCACTGGAGAACCTTCACGAGTGCTGGAGCTGGTGAGCAGGGCACCCGGAAGAGAGGACAGACAAGAGGAGAGAAGCAAGGTGCAGAGGAGCGGAGAGGGGAAAGGATGGAGAGGAGAGGAGAGGACAGGAGAGGACAGGAGTGGAGGGGACCTGAGAAACCTACCTGGACATAGGCAGCATACAGACATCCAGGAAGGCAGGCAGGCATGCAGGCAGCTCTGGCCTGGGCTCCCTGGATCCCGGGTACACCTCCTTCTTTCTTCTCTTGGCTGCCAGCCCTGAGGTCCCTCGTCGGTCAGCACTGTCTTCCTATCCTTCCGTCCCTGTGTGCCAGGGCCCTGGCGTCTGGGCGCTGCTGCCTGACCTAGTGGCAGGGCAGGTGGGCTGCCCAGTGCCAGTGTGGCCAGCACACAATGCCGGGGGCTAGGACATCACAGATGGCTCCTGCGGTTACTAGGTAGCGGGGACCCTGCACATCCAGTGGACCAGCAGCCATGACCCCGAACCTTAACTTGACCTGAGGGGTGGTGGCCAGCCACCAGACACAGAGCCCCAGGCCAAAACTGGTGGTGGCCAGCCACCAGAGCCAGAGCCCAAGGCCAAAACAGGAGCAGGTGGGCCGGGCCTAGGGGCTATGGGCAGAGTGGGGGGTGTCTGGCCACGGGGCAGGCATCTGACAGCCCAGGGCTGGGGGCCAAGGGCCGCCAGGCCCCTGTCCCACCATGTGCACTTACACACAGTCCTGCTGACTGACTGACAGTCCCCCCCCCCCCAGAGATACCCACACCAGGTCCCTGGGTGCCCTGAGCTGCCCCTGAGGTTGGGTGGGTGACTGCCTGGACACATGCCTCCATAGTGGAGGCCTCTATTAATACCATTGCCTACTGACAGCTGCCCTCCTTCCCCTCCTCCTCCTCCTCCTCCTCCTCCTCCTCCTCTTCCTTCACCTCCTCCTCAACTTCCTCATCCTCAGAGGGACTCACTTTGGGCATCTGCTCTGGCTGCTGCAGCTTCTATCCAGTGGGTGGGTGCAGGTATCTGGTCCTGTCAGTCCCTGATTCCTGGGACCTTCCATGCCTCCAGCTCCCCCCACTCTCTAGACCAGACACTTCCTCAAGGATGCCCTCTTTCCCCTTGCCCCCTGTTCCCCAGCTCCCCAAACTAACATCTACTGTGTGCCTCCCTGCGCTACTTTCCTGCCACCCTGCTGCTTCCCTTCAGCCCTGGGTTACCTGGGCCAGCCCAGCTGCCATCTCACCATCCAGCAGGGGGACCTGCCCTAACCCCCTGCCACCACACCCACACACAGCACTGCAAACCCTCAGGGGCTCCCCTGCCTGCAGTCTGCCTCTCAACCAGTCTCCTTCTGCCCCCTTGCCCCCTTACAGCCTCTGCCATGGCCCCCCACAGACACCTGGGCATGAGCAGCCCACACATGCAACACTCTCCCATCTCCCTGCCACTCCATTTGCTCTAAGGCTGTCAAGAGTCTTTTTTTCTGGCTGTAGGGGAGTTGAGACTGTCCAATGTCCTGGGGAGCAAGAACTGCAAACAATCCATCTACAATGTAACATTTGGGTCTCAGGCTGTCCAATCCCTAGTGCACTGTGCAGGCCTATGAGTGGCAAAAACACCCTATTCTGAGCACGACATCTGGCTGGGCTAGTGGCTCTTTCTGTGGACTAGGACACAGACAGACAGACAGAGTTTTCAGGTTCAAAACCTATACTTCCCAGAAGATGGTCATGCAGTACGGTTAAAAAAAAAAAAAAGGCTTTTTTATTTTTTTTCCCCCTGCTTGGGTAACCAGTCTGCTGCCTGTTTCTCAGTGAAAAAAGGGAAAAATCTTTTTTGGAGGGAAAAGGACCAAAATGCAGGCAGGTGGACTCCGTGGAGGGTGGATGGGAAGTTGCTCCTGCCCTGGCACTAGAGCCCCAGCTGCTGTTCCAGGCGCTCTCTGATACCAGAGATCTCCTTGTGTCGTGTCATGACACTGTCTCCAGGAGTGATACTCAGGAAAATGAGGATCCAAAACTCGGCAGGTCATATCGCCTTATCAAGTAAATCCAGGGATGTTTGGCGGTGTGTCAGAGGGTTAAGGGCTTGTGGCGCTCGCGAAAAGAGGGGACAGGTGGGAGGATCTGGGGTCTGGCCCCCAGACCCCCACCTGCAGGGAAGTCGCTTTAAGGGGGTGAAGCAGGTGTTTAGGGGCTCTATCTTTCTCCCCCCACTCTGTATTTCCCCTCCTCTCTCCTTTTTTCTCTGTCAGATGCAAGGTCAGTAACAACAGCAACAACAACAACAACAACAACAACAATAACCACCACCACAGTGACCAAGCAACAAGGGCAGCGAAAGGGGAACATATGGAGTGCAGGAGCCGTGGATTATTGGTGGCGCAGGCACTGAGCTGTGGCAATAAGCCCTTGAGGCAATCAATAAATAAATGAATTAGTAATACAGGTAGCAGACATGTATATGTCCCTGTGTGTTTCCACTGAGTTAATGTCAATGCACTTTTATTTATTTCTTCATTTATTTATTACCTTGCCACGAGAATTTCTTTCCATTGCTAAAAAAAAGTGTCCCATCAAGGGTACCAGGTGGTGCCACACCCAGGTAAGCACTCAGGTGACAGTGCAGGAGGACTGGGCTTCAAGACCCTGGTCCCCAACTGCCGGTGGAAATCTTTACAAGTGGTGCAGAAGTGCTGCAGGTGTCTCTCTGTGTCTCAAACTCTCTGTGCCTCCATTCCCTCTCAACTCCTGACCATTTATTCCAATAAATAATCAAGAACATAGAAAGTAAAAGAAGAAAAAGAAAAAGAAAAAGAAAGGAAAATGAAATATTCCACTATTTCAAGGGGCTACTCAGGACACTGCTTTCCTTGTTAAGATCCTCACAGCAACCATATTCGGAAAGGCAAAGACGCCATGTATGTTTTAACCCAGTTTATTCATTTATTTATTTATTTATTTATTTATTTATTTATGTACTTATTCAATTTTGTTATTGATAAATTAATGCTTTACATTTGACAGCAGACTAGAGCTCTGAAACCAGCGGTCTCAGCTACCCCTATAGATGGTGCTTTGCCTGTACAATACCAATCCATTGACGTGTCCATCCATCCATCCATCCATCCATCCATCCATCCATCCATCATCCATCCATCCACCAGTCAACCAAGCTAAGTACAAAAGGAGGTCTCTCCTTGAATGATGAAGACAATCAACGCTGCACAGGTAGGTTGCAAAGGAGCCAGTTCGGCTGAATAGGGCAGTGGGGCTGAACCAGGGAATGTGTTGGCGGGTGTGGGTGTGGGTGGGGTGAGCCGGTGACCCTGTGAGCTGGGTCACATCAGGGAAGGGAGGGGGTGGAAGGGGTTGCAAGCAGCGGTCACTGGAGAACCTTCACGAGTGCTGGAGCTGGTGAGCAGGGCACCCGGAAGAGAGGACAGACAAGAGGAGAGAAGCAAGGTGCAGAGGAGCGGAGAGGGGAAAGGATGGAGAGGAGAGGAGAGGACAGGAGAGGACAGGAGTGGAGGGGACCTGAGAAACCTACCTGGACATAGGCAGCATACAGACATCCAGGAAGGCAGGCAGGCATGCAGGCAGCTCTGGCCTGGGCTCCCTGGATCCCGGGTACACCTCCTTCTTTCTTCTCTTGGCTGCCAGCCCTGAGGTCCCTCGTCGGTCAGCACTGTCTTCCTATCCTTCCGTCCCTGTGTGCCAGGGCCCTGGCGTCTGGGCGCTGCTGCCTGACCTAGTGGCAGGGCAGGTGGGCTGCCCAGTGCCAGTGTGGCCAGCACACAATGCCGGGGGCTAGGACATCACAGATGGCTCCTGCGGTTACTAGGTAGCGGGGACCCTGCACATCCAGTGGACCAGCAGCCATGACCCCGAACCTTAACTTGACCTGAGGGGTGGTGGCCAGCCACCAGACACAGAGCCCCAGGCCAAAACTGGTGGTGGCCAGCCACCAGAGCCAGAGCCCAAGGCCAAAACAGGAGCAGGTGGGCCGGGCCTAGGGGCTATGGGCAGAGTGGGGGGTGTCTGGCCACGGGGCAGGCATCTGACAGCCCAGGGCTGGGGGCCAAGGGCCGCCAGGCCCCTGTCCCACCATGTGCACTTACACACAGTCCTGCTGACTGACTGACAGTCCCCCCCCCCCCAGAGATACCCACACCAGGTCCCTGGGTGCCCTGAGCTGCCCCTGAGGTTGGGTGGGTGACTGCCTGGACACATGCCTCCATAGTGGAGGCCTCTATTAATACCATTGCCTACTGACAGCTGCCCTCCTTCCCCTCCTCCTCCTCCTCCTCCTCCTCCTCCTCCTCTTCCTTCACCTCCTCCTCAACTTCCTCATCCTCAGAGGGACTCACTTTGGGCATCTGCTCTGGCTGCTGCAGCTTCTATCCAGTGGGTGGGTGCAGGTATCTGGTCCTGTCAGTCCCTGATTCCTGGGACCTTCCATGCCTCCAGCTCCCCCCACTCTCTAGACCAGACACTTCCTCAAGGATGCCCTCTTTCCCCTTGCCCCCTGTTCCCCAGCTCCCCAACTAACATCTACTGTGTGCCTCCCTGCGCTACTTTCCTGCCACCCTGCTGCTTCCCTTCAGCCCTGGGTTACCTGGGCCAGCCCAGCTGCCATCTCACCATCCAGCAGGGGGACCTGCCCTAACCCCCTGCCACCACACCCACACACAGCACTGCAAACCCTCAGGGGCTCCCCTGCCTGCAGTCTGCCTCTCAACCAGTCTCCTTCTGCCCCCTTGCCCCCTTACAGCCTCTGCCATGGCCCCCCACAGACACCTGGGCATGAGCAGCCCACACATGCAACACTCTCCCATCTCCCTGCCACTCCATTTGCTCTAAGGCTGTCAAGAGTCTTTTTTTCTGGCTGTAGGGGAGTTGAGACTGTCCAATGTCCTGGGGAGCAAGAACTGCAAACAATCCATCTACAATGTAACATTTGGGTCTCAGGCTGTCCAATCCCTAGTGCACTGTGCAGGCCTATGAGTGGCAAAAACACCCTATTCTGAGCACGACATCTGGCTGGGCTAGTGGCTCTTTCTGTGGACTAGGACACAGACAGACAGACAGAGTTTTCAGGTTCAAAACCTATACTTCCCAGAAGATGGTCATGCAGTACGGTTAAAAAAAAAAAAAAGGCTTTTTTATTTTTTTTCCCCCTGCTTGGGTAACCAGTCTGCTGCCTGTTTCTCAGTGAAAAAAGGGAAAAATCTTTTTTGGAGGGAAAAGGACCAAAATGCAGGCAGGTGGACTCCGTGGAGGGTGGATGGGAAGTTGCTCCTGCCCTGGCACTAGAGCCCCAGCTGCTGTTCCAGGCGCTCTCTGATACCAGAGATCTCCTTGTGTCGTGTCATGACACTGTCTCCAGGAGTGATACTCAGGAAAATGAGGATCCAAAACTCGGCAGGTCATATCGCCTTATCAAGTAAATCCAGGGATGTTTGGCGGTGTGTCAGAGGGTTAAGGGCTTGTGGCGCTCGCGAAAAGAGGGGACAGGTGGGAGGATCTGGGGTCTGGCCCCCAGACCCCCACCTGCAGGGAAGTCGCTTTAAGGGGGTGAAGCAGGTGTTTAGGGGCTCTATCTTTCTCCCCCCACTCTGTATTTCCCCTCCTCTCTCCTTTTTTCTCTGTCAGATGCAAGGTCAGTAACAACAGCAACAACAACAACAACAACAACAACAATAACCACCACCACAGTGACCAAGCAACAAGGGCAGCGAAAGGGGAACATATGGAGTGCAGGAGCTGTGGATTATTGGTGGCGCAGGCACTGAGCTGTGGCAATAAGCCCTTGAGGCAATCAATAAATAAATGAATTAGTAATACAGGTAGCAGACATGTATATGTCCCTGTGTGTTTCCACTGAGTTAATGTCAATGCACTTTTATTTATTTCTTCATTTATTTATTACCTTGCCACGAGAATTTCTTTCCATTGCTAAAAAAAAGTGTCCCATCAAGGGTACCAGGTGGTGCCACACCCAGGTAAGCACTCAGGTGACAGTGCAGGAGGACTGGGCTTCAAGACCCTGGTCCCCAACTGCCGGTGGAAATCTTTACAAGTGGTGCAGAAGTGCTGCAGGTGTCTCTCTGTGTCTCAAACTCTCTGTGCCTCCATTCCCTCTCAACTCCTGACCATTTATTCCAATAAATAATCAAGAACATAGAAAGTAAAAGAAGAAAAAGAAAAAGAAAAAGAAAGGAAAATGAAATATTCCACTATTTCAAGGGGCTACTCAGGACACTGCTTTCCTTGTTAAGATCCTCACAGCAACCATATTCAGAAAGGCAAAGACGCCATGTATGTTTTAACCCAGTTTTTATATTTATTTATTTATTTATGTACTTATTCAATTTTGTTATTGATAAATTAATGCTTTACATTTGACAGCAGACTAGAGCTCTGAAACCAGCGGTCTCAGCTACCCCTATAGATGGTGCTTTGCCTGTACAATACCAATCCATTGACGTGTCCATCCATCCATCCATCCATCATCCATCCATCCACCAGTCAACCAAGCTAAGTACAAAAGGAGGTCTCTCCTTGAATGATGAAGACAATCAACGCTGCACAGGTAGGTTGCAAAGGAGCCAGTTCGGCTGAATAGGGCAGTGGGGCTGAACCAGGGAATGTGTTGGCGGGTGTGGGTGTGGGTGGGGTGAGCCGGTGACCCTGTGAGCTGGGTCACATCAGGGAAGGGAGGGGGTGGAAGGGGTTGCAAGCAGCGGTCACTGGAGAACCTTCACGAGTGCTGGAGCTGGTGAGCAGGGCACCCGGAAGAGAGGACAGACAAGAGGAGAGAAGCAAGGTGCAGAGGAGCGGAGAGGGGAAAGGATGGAGAGGAGAGGAGAGGACAGGAGAGGACAGGAGTGGAGGGGACCTGAGAAACCTACCTGGACATAGGCAGCATACAGACATCCAGGAAGGCAGGCAGGCATGCAGGCAGCTCTGGCCTGGGCTCCCTGGATCCCGGGTACACCTCCTTCTTTCTTCTCTTGGCTGCCAGCCCTGAGGTCCCTCGTCGGTCAGCACTGTCTTCCTATCCTTCCGTCCCTGTGTGCCAGGGCCCTGGCGTCTGGGCGCTGCTGCCTGACCTAGTGGCAGGGCAGGTGGGCTGCCCAGTGCCAGTGTGGCCAGCACACAATGCCGGGGGCTAGGACATCACAGATGGCTCCTGCGGTTACTAGGTAGCGGGGACCCTGCCCATCCAGTGGACCAGCAGCCATGACCCCGAACCTTAACTTGACCTGAGGGGTGGTGGCCAGCCACCAGACACAGAGCCCCAGGCCAAAACTGGTGGTGGCCAGCCACCAGAGCCAGAGCCCAAGGCCAAAACAGGAGCAGGTGGGCCGGGCCTAGGGGCTATGGGCAGAGTGGGGGGTGTCTGGCCACGGGGCAGGCATCTGACAGCCCAGGGCTGGGGGCCAAGGGCCGCCAGGCCCCTGTCCCACCATGTGCACTTACACACAGTCCTGCTGACTGACTGACAGTCCCCCCCCCCAGAGATACCCACACCAGGTCCCTGGGTGCCCTGAGCTGCCCCTGAGGTTGGGTGGGTGACTGCCTGGACACATGCCTCCATAGTGGAGGCCTCTATTAATACCATTGCCTACTGACAGCTGCCCTCCTCCTCCTCCTCCTCCTCCTCCTCCTCCTCCTCCTCCTCCTCCTCTTCCTTCACCTCCTCCTCAACTTCCTCATCCTCAGAGGGACTCACTTTGGGCATCTGCTCTGGCTGCTGCAGCTTCTATCCAGTGGGTGGGTGCAGGTATCTGGTCCTGTCAGTCCCTGATTCCTGGGACCTTCCATGCCTCCAGCTCCCCCCACTCTCTAGACCAGACACTTCCTCAAGGATGCCCTCTTTCCCCTTGCCCCCTGTTCCCCAGCTCCCCAACTAACATCTACTGTGTGCCTCCCTGCGCTACTTTCCTGCCACCCTGCTGCTTCCCTTCAGCCCTGGGTTACCTGGGCCAGCCCAGCTGCCATCTCACCATCCAGCAGGGGGACCTGCCCTAACCCCCTGCCACCACACCCACACACAGCACTGCAAACCCTCAGGGGCTCCCCTGCCTGCAGTCTGCCTCTCAACCAGTCTCCTTCTGCCCCCTTGCCCCCTTACAGCCTCTGCCATGGCCCCCCACAGACACCTGGGCATGAGCAGCCCACACATGCAACACTCTCCCATCTCCCTGCCACTCCATTTGCTCTAAGGCTGTCAAGAGTCTTTTTTTCTGGCTGTAGGGGAGTTGAGACTGTCCAATGTCCTGGGGAGCAAGAACTGCAAACAATCCATCTACAATGTAACATTTGGGTCTCAGGCTGTCCAATCCCTAGTGCACTGTGCAGGCCTATGAGTGGCAAAAACACCCTATTCTGAGCACGACATCTGGCTGGGCTAGTGGCTCTTTCTGTGGACTAGGACACAGACAGACAGACAGAGTTTTCAGGTTCAAAACCTATACTTCCCAGAAGATGGCCATGCAGTACGGTTAAAAAAAAAAAAAAAAAAAAAAAAAAAAGGCTTTTTTATTTTTTTTCCCCCTGCTTGGGTAACCAGTCTGCTGCCTGTTTCTCAGTGAAAAAAGGGAAAAATCTTTTTTGGAGGGAAAAGGACCAAAATGCAGGCAGGTGGACTCCGTGGAGGGTGGATGGGAAGTTGCTCCTGCCCTGGCACTAGAGCCCCAGCTGCTGTTCCAGGCGCTCTCTGATACCAGAGATCTCCTTGTGTCGTGTCATGACACTGTCTCCAGGAGTGATACTCAGGAAAATGAGGATCCAAAACTCGGCAGGTCATATCGCCTTATCAAGTAAATCCAGGGATGTTTGGTGGTGTGTCAGAGGGTTAAGGGCTTGTGGCGCTCGCGAAAAGAGGGGACAGGTGGGAGGATCTGGGGTCTGGCCCCCAGACCCCCACCTGCAGGGAAGTCGCTTTAAGGGGGTGAAGCAGGTGTTTAGGGGCTCTATCTTTCTCCCCCCACTCTGTATTTCCCCTCCTCTCTCCTTTTTTCTCTGTCAGATGCAAGGTCAGTAACAACAGCAACAACAACAACAACAACAACAACAATAACCACCACCACAGTGACCAAGCAACAAGGGCAGCGAAAGGGGAACATATGGAGTGCAGGAGCTGTGGATTATTGGTGGCGCAGGCACTGAGCTGTGGCAATAAGCCCTTGAGGCAATCAATAAATAAATGAATTAGTAATACAGGTAGCAGACATGTATATGTCCCTGTGTGTTTCCACTGAGTTAATGTCAATGCACTTTTATTTATTTCTTCATTTATTTATTACCTTGCCACGAGAATTTCTTTCCATTGCTAAAAAAAAGTGTCCCATCAAGGGTACCAGGTGGTGCCACACCCAGGTAAGCACTCAGGTGACAGTGCAGGAGGACTGGGCTTCAAGACCCTGGTCCCCAACTGCCGGTGGAAATCTTTACAAGTGGTGCAGAAGTGCTGCAGGTGTCTCTCTGTGTCTCAAACTCTCTGTGCCTCCATTCCCTCTCAACTCCTGACCATTTATTCCAATAAATAATCAAGAACATAGAAAGTAAAAGAAGAAAAAGAAAAAGAAAAAGAAAGGAAAATGAAATATTCCACTATTTCAAGGGGCTACTCAGGACACTGCTTTCCTTGTTAAGATCCTCACAGCAACCATATTCAGAAAGGCAAAGACGCCATGTATGTTTTAACCCAGTTTTTATATTTATTTATTTATTTATGTACTTATTCAATTTTGTTATTGATAAATTAATGCTTTACATTTGACAGCAGACTAGAGCTCTGAAACCAGCGGTCTCAGCTACCCCTATAGATGGTGCTTTGCCTGTACAATACCAATCCATTGACGTGTCCATCCATCCATCCATCCATCCATCCATCCATCATCCATCCATCCACCAGTCAACCAAGCTAAGTACAAAAGGAGGTCTCTCCTTGAATGATGAAGACAATCAACGCTGCACAGGTAGGTTGCAAAGGAGCCAGTTCGGCTGAATAGGGCAGTGGGGCTGAACCAGGGAATGTGTTGGCGGGTGTGGGTGTGGGTGGGGTGAGCCGGTGACCCTGTGAGCTGGGTCACATCAGGGAAGGGAGGGGGTGGAAGGGGTTGCAAGCAGCGGTCACTGGAGAACCTTCACGAGTGCTGGAGCTGGTGAGCAGGGCACCCGGAAGAGAGGACAGACAAGAGGAGAGAAGCAAGGTGCAGAGGAGCGGAGAGGGGAAAGGATGGAGAGGAGAGGAGAGGACAGGAGAGGACAGGAGTGGAGGGGACCTGAGAAACCTACCTGGACATAGGCAGCATACAGACATCCAGGAAGGCAGGCAGGCATGCAGGCAGCTCTGGCCTGGGCTCCCTGGATCCCGGGTACACCTCCTTCTTTCTTCTCTTGGCTGCCAGCCCTGAGGTCCCTCGTCGGTCAGCACTGTCTTTCTATCCTTCCGTCCCTGTGTGCCAGGGCCCTGGCGTCTGGGCGCTGCTGCCTGACCTAGTGGCAGGGCAGGTGGGCTGCCCAGTGCCAGTGTGGCCAGCACACAATGCCGGGGGCTAGGACATCACAGATGGCTCCTGCGGTTACTAGGTAGCGGGGACCCTGCCCATCCAGTGGACCAGCAGCCATGACCCCGAACCTTAACTTGACCTGAGGGGTGGTGGCCAGCCACCAGACACAGAGCCCCAGGCCAAAACTGGTGGTGGCCAGCCACCAGAGACAGAGCCCAAGGCCAAAACAGGAGCAGGTGGGCCGGGCCTAGGGGCTATGGGCAGAGTGGGGGGTGTCTGGCCACGGGGCAGGCATCTGACAGCCCAGGGCTGGGGGCCAAGGGCCGCCAGGCCCCTGTCCCACCATGTGCACTTACACACAGTCCTGCTGACTGACTGACAGTCCCCCCCCCCCAGAGATACCCACACCAGGTCCCTGGGTGCCCTGAGCTGCCCCTGAGGTTGGGTGGGTGACTGCCTGGACACATGCCTCCATAGTGGAGGCCTCTATTAATACCATTGCCTACTGACAGCTGCCCTCCTTCCCCTCCTCCTCCTCCTCCTCCTCCTCCTCCTCCTCCTCTTCCTTTACCTCCTCCTCAACTTCCTCATCCTCAGAGGGACTCACTTTGGGCATCTGCTCTGGCTGCTGCAGCTTCTATCCAGTGGGTGGGTGCAGGTATCTGGTCCTGTCAGTCCCTGATTCCTGGGACCTTCCATGCCTCCAGCTCCCCCCACTCTCTAGACCAGACACTTCCTCAAGGATGCCCTCTTTCCCCTTGCCCCCTGTTCCCCAGCTCCCCAACTAACATCTACTGTGTGCCTCCCTGCGCTACTTTCCTGCCACCCTGCTGCTTCCCTTCAGCCCTGGGTTACCTGGGCCAGCCCAGCTGCCATCTCACCATCCAGCAGGGGGACCTGCCCTAACCCCCTGCCACCACACCCACACACAGCACTGCAAACCCTCAGGGGCTCCCCTGCCTGCAGTCTGCCTCTCAACCAGTCTCCTTCTGCCCCCTTGCCCCCTTACAGCCTCTGCCATGGCCCCCCACAGACACCTGGGCATGAGCAGCCCACACATGCAACACTCTCCCATCTCCCTGCCACTCCATTTGCTCTAAGGCTGTCAAGAGTCTTTTTTTCTGGCTGTAGGGGAGTTGAGACTGTCCAATGTCCTGGGGAGCAAGAACTGCAAACAATCCATCTACAATGTAACATTTGGGTCTCAGGCTGTCCAATCCCTAGTGCACTGTGCAGGCCTATGAGTGGCAAAAACACCCTATTCTGAGCACGACGTCTGGCTGGGCTAGTGGCTCTTTCTGTGGACTAGGACACAGACAGACAGACAGAGTTTTCAGGTTCAAAACCTATACTTCCCAGAAGATGGTCATGCAGTACGGTTAAAAAAAAAAAAAAAAAAAAAAAAAAAAAGGCTTTTTTATTTTTTTTCCCCCTGCTTGGGTAACCAGTCTGCTGCCTGTTTCTCAGTGAAAAAAGGGAAAAATCTTTTTTGGAGGGAAAAGGACCAAAATGCAGGCAGGTGGACTCCGTGGAGGGTGGATGGGAAGTTGCTCCTGCCCTGGCACTAGAGCCCCAGCTGCTGTTCCAGGTGCTCTCTGATACCAGAGATCTCCTTGTGTCGTGTCATGACACTGTCTCCAGGAGTGATACTCAGGAAAATGAGGATCCAAAACTCGGCAGGTCATATCGCCTTATCAAGTAAATCCAGGGATGTTTGGCGGTGTGTCAGAGGGTTAAGGGCTTGTGGCGCTCGCGAAAAGAGGGGACAGGTGGGAGGATCTGGGGTCTGGCCCCCAGACCCACACCTGCAGGGAAGTCGCTTTAAGGGGGTGAAGCAGGTGTTTAGGGGCTCTATCTTTCTCCCCCCACTCTGTATTTCCCCTCCTCTCTCCTTTTTTCTCTGTCAGATGCAAGGTCAGTAACAACAGCAACAACAACAACAACAACAATAACCACCACCACAGTGACCAAGCAACAAGGGCAGCGAAAGGGGAACATATGGAGTGCAGGAGCTGTGGATTATTGGTGGCGCAGGCACTGAGCTGTGGCAATAAGCCCTTGAGGCAATCAATAAATAAATGAATTAGTAATACAGGTAGCAGACATGTATATGTCCCTGTGTGTTTCCACTGAGTTAATGTCAATGCACTTTTATTTATTTCTTCATTTATTTATTACCTTGCCACGAGAATTTCTTTCCATTGCTAAAAAAAAGTGTCCCATCAAGGGTACCAGGTGGTGCCACACCCAGGTAAGCACTCAGGTGACAGTGCAGGAGGACTGGGCTTCAAGACCCTGGTCCCCAACTGCCGGTGGAAATCTTTACAAGTGGTGCAGAAGTGCTGCAGGTGTCTCTCTGTGTCTCAAACTCTCTGTGCCTCCATTCCCTCTCAACTCCTGACCATTTATTCCAATAAATAATCAAGAACATAGAAAGTAAAAGAAGAAAAAGAAAAAGAAAAAGAAAGGAAAATGAAATATTCCACTATTTCAAGGGGCTACTCAGGACACTGCTTTCCTTGTTAAGATCCTCACAGCAACCATATTCGGAAAGGCAAAGACGCCATGTATGTTTTAACCCAGTTTTTATATTTATTTATTTATTTATGTACTTATTCAATTTTGTTATTGATAAATTAATGCTTTACATTTGACAGCAGACTAGAGCTCTGAAACCAGCGGTCTCAGCTACCCCTATAGATGGTGCTTTGCCTGTACAATACCAATCCATTGACGTGTCCATCCATCCATCCATCCATCCATCCATCCATCCATCCATCCATCATCCATCCATCCACCAGTCAACCAAGCTAAGTACAAAAGGAGGTCTCTCCTTGAATGATGAAGACAATCAACGCTGCACAGGTAGGTTGCAAAGGAGCCAGTTCGGCTGAATAGGGCAGTGGGGCTGAACCAGGGAATGTGTTGGCGGGTGTGGGTGTGGGTGGGGTGAGCCGGTGACCCTGTGAGCTGGGTCACATCAGGGAAGGGAGGGGGTGGAAGGGGTTGCAAGCAGCGGTCACTGGAGAACCTTCACGAGTGCTGGAGCTGGTGAGCAGGGCACCCGGAAGAGAGGACAGACAAGAGGAGAGAAGCAAGGTGCAGAGGAGCGGAGAGGGGAAAGGATGGAGAGGAGAGGAGAGGACAGGAGAGGACAGGAGTGGAGGGGACCTGAGAAACCTACCTGGACATAGGCAGCATACAGACATCCAGGAAGGCAGGCAGGCATGCAGGCAGCTCTGGCCTGGGCTCCCTGGATCCCGGGTACACCTCCTTCTTTCTTCTCTTGGCTGCCAGCCCTGAGGTCCCTCGTCGGTCAGCACTGTCTTCCTATCCTTCCGTCCCTGTGTGCCAGGGCCCTGGCGTCTGGGCGCTGCTGCCTGACCTAGTGGCAGGGCAGGTGGGCTGCCCAGTGCCAGTGTGGCCAGCACACAATTCCGGGGGTTAGGACATCACAGATGGCTCCTGCGGTTACTAGGTAGCGGGGACCCTGCCCATCCAGTGGACCAGCAGCCATGACCCCGAACCTTAACTTGACCTGAGGGGTGGTGGCCAGCCACCAGACACAGAGCCCCAGGCCAAAACTGGTGGTGGCCAGCCACCAGAGCCAGAGCCCAAGGCCAAAACAGGAGCAGGTGGGCCGGGCCTAGGGGCTATGGGCAGAGTGGGGGGTGTCTGGCCACGGGGCAGGCATCTGACAGCCCAGGGCTGGGGGCCAAGGGCCGCCAGGCCCCTGTCCCACCATGTGCACTTACACACAGTCCTGCTGACTGACTGACAGTCCCCCCCCCCAGAGATACCCACACCAGGTCCCTGGGTGCCCTGAGCTGCCCCTGAGGTTGGGTGGGTGACTGCCTGGACACATGCCTCCATAGTGGAGGCCTCTATTAATACCATTGCCTACTGACAGCTGCCCTCCTCCTCCTCCTCCTCCTCCTCCTCCTCCTCCTCCTCCTCCTCCTCCTCCTCCTCCTCTTCCTTCACCTCCTCCTCAACTTCCTCATCCTCAGAGGGACTCACTTTGGGCATCTGCTCTGGCTGCTGCAGCTTCTATCCAGTGGGTGGGTGCAGGTATCTGGTCCTGTCAGTCCCTGATTCCTGGGACCTTCCATGCCTCCAGCTCCCCCCACTCTCTAGACCAGACACTTCCTCAAGGATGCCCTCTTTCCCCTTGCCCCCTGTTCCCCAGCTCCCCAACTAACATCTACTGTGTGCCTCCCTGCGCTACTTTCCTGCCACCCTGCTGCTTCCCTTCAGCCCTGGGTTACCTGGGCCAGCCCAGCTGCCATCTCACCATCCAGCAGGGGGACCTGCCCTAACCCCCTGCCACCACACCCACACACAGCACTGCAAACCCTCAGGGGCTCCCCTGCCTGCAGTCTGCCTCTCAACCAGTCTCCTTCTGCCCCCTTGCCCCCTTACAGCCTCTGCCATGGCCCCCCACAGACACCTGGGCATGAGCAGCCCACACATGCAACACTCTCCCATCTCCCTGCCACTCCATTTGCTCTAAGGCTGTCAAGAGTCTTTTTTTCTGGCTGTAGGGGAGTTGAGACTGTCCAATGTCCTGGGGAGCAAGAACTGCAAACAATCCATCTACAATGTAACATTTGGGTCTCAGGCTGTCCAATCCCTAGTGCACTGTGCAGGCCTATGAGTGGCAAAAACACCCTATTCTGAGCACGACATCTGGCTGGGCTAGTGGCTCTTTCTGTGGACTAGGACACAGACAGACAGACAGAGTTTTCAGGTTCAAAACCTATACTTCCCAGAAGATGGTCATGCACTACGGTTAAAAAAAAAAAAAAGGCTTTTTTATTTTTTTTCCCCCTGCTTGGGTAACCAGTCTGCTGCCTGTTTCTCAGTGAAAAAAGGGAAAAATCTTTTTTGGAGGGAAAAGGACCAAAATGCAGGCAGGTGGACTCCGTGGAGGGTGGATGGGAAGTTGCTCCTGCCCTGGCACTAGAGCCCCAGCTGCTGTTCCAGGCGCTCTCTGATACCAGAGATCTCCTTGTGTCGTGTCATGACACTGTCTCCAGGAGTGATACTCAGGAAAATGAGGATCCAAAACTCGGCAGGTCATATCGCCTTATCAAGTAAATCCAGGGATGTTTGGCGGTGTGTCAGAGGGTTAAGGGCTTGTGGCGCTCGCGAAAAGAGGGGACAGGTGGGAGGATCTGGGGTCTGGCCCCCAGACCCCCACCTGCAGGGAAGTCGCTTTAAGGGGGTGAAGCAGGTGTTTAGGGGCTCTATCTTTCTCCCCCCACTCTGTATTTCCCCTCCTCTCTCCTTTTTTCTCTGTCAGATGCAAGGTCAGTAACAACAGCAACAACAACAACAACAACAACAACAATAACCACCACCACAGTGACCAAGCAACAAGGGCAGCGAAAGGGGAACATATGGAGTGCAGGAGCTGTGGATTATTGGTGGCGCAGGCACTGAGCTGTGGCAATAAGCCCTTGAGGCAATCAATAAATAAATGAATTAGTAATACAGGTAGCAGACATGTATATGTCCCTGTGTGTTTCCACTGAGTTAATGTCAATGCACTTTTATTTATTTCTTCATTTATTTATTACCTTGCCACGAGAATTTCTTTCCATTGCTAAAAAAAAGTGTCCCATCAAGGGTACCAGGTGGTGCCACACCCAGGTAAGCACTCAGGTGACAGTGCAGGAGGACTGGGCTTCAAGACCCTGGTCCCCAACTGCCGGGGGAAATCTTTACAAGTGGTGCAGAAGTGCTGCAGGTGTCTCTCTGTGTCTCAAACTCTCTGTGCCTCCATTCCCTCTCAACTCCTGACCATTTATTCCAATAAATAATCAAGAACATAGAAAGTAAAAGAAGAAAAAGAAAAAGAAAAAGAAAGGAAAATGAAATATTCCACTATTTCAAGGGGCTACTCAGGACACTGCTTTCCTTGTTAAGATCCTCACAGCAACCATATTCAGAAAGGCAAAGACGCCATGTATGTTTTAACCCAGTTTTTATATTTATTTATTTATTTATGTACTTATTCAATTTTGTTATTGATAAATTAATGCTTTACATTTGACAGCAGACTAGAGCTCTGAAACCAGCGGTCTCAGCTACCCCTATAGATGGTGCTTTGCCTGTACAATACCAATCCATTGACGTGTCCATCCATCCATCCATCCATCCATCCATCCATCCATCATCCATCCATCCACCAGTCAACCAAGCTAAGTACAAAAGGAGGTCTCTCCTTGAATGATGAAGACAATCAACGCTGCACAGGTAGGTTGCAAAGGAGCCAGTTCGGCTGAATAGGGCAGTGGGGCTGAACCAGGGAATGTGTTGGCGGGTGTGGGTGTGGGTGGGGTGAGCCGGTGACCCTGTGAGCTGGGTCACATCAGGGAAGGGAGGGGGTGGAAGGGGTTGCAAGCAGCGGTCACTGGAGAACCTTCACGAGTGCTGGAGCTGGTGAGCAGGGCACCCGGAAGAGAGGACAGACAAGAGGAGAGAAGCAAGGTGCAGAGGAGCGGAGAGGGGAAAGGATGGAGAGGAGAGGAGAGGACAGGAGAGGACAGGAGTGGAGGGGACCTGAGAAACCTACCTGGACATAGGCAGCATACAGACATCCAGGAAGGCAGGCAGGCATGCAGGCAGCTCTGGCCTGGGCTCCCTGGATCCCGGGTACACCTCCTTCTTTCTTCTCTTGGCTGCCAGCCCTGAGGTCCCTCGTCGGTCAGCACTGTCTTCCTATCCTTCCGTCCCTGTGTGCCAGGGCCCTGGCGTCTGGGCGCTGCTGCCTGACCTAGTGGCAGGGCAGGTGGGCTGCCCAGTGCCAGTGTGGCCAGCACACAATGCCGGGGGCTAGGACATCACAGATGGCTCCTGCGGTTGCTAGGTAGCGGGGACCCTGCCCATCCAGTGGACCAGCAGCCATGACCCCGAACCTTAACTTGACCTGAGGGGTGGTGGCCAGCCACCAGACACAGAGCCCCAGGCCAAAACTGGTGGTGGCCAGCCACCAGAGCCAGAGCCCAAGGCCAAAACAGGAGCAGGTGGGCCGGGCCTAGGGGCTATGGGCAGAGTGGGGGGTGTCTGGCCACGGGGCAGGCATCTGACAGCCCAGGGCTGGGGGCCAAGGGCCGCCAGGCCCCTGTCCCACGATGTGCACTTACACACAGTCCTGCTGACTGACTGACAGTCCCCCCCCCAGAGATACCCACACCAGGTCCCTGGGTGCCCTGAGCTGCCCCTGAGGTTGGGTGGGTGACTGCCTGGACACATGCCTCCATAGTGGAGGCCTCTATTAATACCATTGCCTACTGACAGCTGCCCTCCTTCCCCTCCTCCTCCTCCTCCTCCTCCTCCTCCTCTTCCTTCACCTCCTCCTCAACTTCCTCATCCTCAGAGGGACTCACTTTGGGCATCTGCTCTGGCTGCTGCAGCTTCTATCCAGTGGGTGGGTGCAGGTATCTGGTCCTGTCAGTCCCTGATTCCTGGGACCTTCCAAGCCTCCAGCTCCCCCCACTCTCTAGACCAGACACTTCCTCAAGGATGCCCTCTTTCCCCTTGCCCCCTGTTCCCCAGCTCCCCAACTAACATCTACTGTGTGCCTCCCTGTGCTACTTTCCTGCCACCCTGCTGCTTCCCTTCAGCCCTGGGTTACCTGGGCCAGCCCAGCTGCCATCTCACCATCCATCAGGGGGACCTGCCCTAACCCCCTGCCACCACACCCACACACAGCACTGCAAACCCTCAGGGGCTCCCCTGCCTGCAGTCTGCCTCTCAACCAGTCTCCTTCTGCCCCCTTGCCCCCTTACAGCCTCTGCCATGGCCCCCCACAGACACCTGGGCATGAGCAGCCCACACATGCAACACTCTCCCATCTCCCTGCCACTCCATTTGCTCTAAGGCTGTCAAGAGTCTTTTTTTCTGGCTGTAGGGGAGTTGAGACTGTCCAATGTCCTGGGGAGCAAGAACTGCAAACAATCCATCTACAATGTAACATTTGGGTCTCAGGCTGTCCAATCCCTAGTGCACTGTGCAGGCCTATGAGTGGCAAAAACACCCTATTCTGAGCACGACATCTGGCTGGGCTAGTGGCTCTTTCTGTGGACTAGGACACAGACAGACAGACAGAGTTTTCAGGTTCAAAACCTATACTTCCCAGAAGATGGTCATGCAGTACGGTTAAAAAAAAAAAAAAGGCTTTTTTATTCTTTTTCCCCCTGCTTGGGTAACCAGTCTGCTGCCTGTTTCTCAGTGAAAAAAGGGAAAAATCTTTTTTGGAGGGAAAAGGACCAAAATGCAGGCAGGTGGACTCCGTGGAGGGTGGATGGGAAGTTGCTCCTGCCCTGGCACTAGAGCCCCAGCTGCTGTTCCAGGCGCTCTCTGATACCAGAGATCTCCTTGTGTCGTGTCATGACACTGTCTCCAGGAGTGATACTCAGGAAAATGAGGATCCAAAACTCGGCAGGTCATATCGCCTTATCAAGTAAATCCAGGGATGTTTGGCGGTGTGTCAGAGGGTTAAGGGCTTGTGGCGCTCGCGAAAAGAGGGGACAGGTGGGAGGATCTGGGGTCTGGCCCCCAGACCCCCACCTGCAGGGAAGTCGCTTTAAGGGGGTGAAGCAGGTGTTTAGGGGCTCTATCTTTCTCCCCCCACTCTGTATTTCCCCTCCTCTCTCCTTTTTTCTCTGTCAGATTCAAGGTCAGTAACAACAGCAACAACAACAACAACAACAACAACAATAACCACCACCACAGTGACCAAGCAACAAGGGCAGCGAAAGGGGAACATATGGAGTGCAGGAGCTGTGGATTATTGGTGGCGCAGGCACTGAGCTGTGGCAATAAGCCCTTGAGGCAATCAATAAATAAATGAATTAGTAATACAGGTAGCAGACATGTATATGTCCCTGTGTGTTTCCACTGAGTTAATGTCAATGCACTTTTATTTATTTCTTCATTTATTTATTACCTTGCCACGAGAATTTCTTTCCATTGCTAAAAAAAAGTGTCCCATCAAGGGTACCAGGTGGTGCCACACCCAGGTAAGCACTCAGGTGACAGTGCAGGAGGACTGGGCTTCAAGACCCTGGTCCCCAACTGCCGGTGGAAATCTTTACAAGTGGTGCAGAAGTGCTGCAGGTGTCTCTCTGTGTCTCAAACTCTCTGTGCCTCCATTCCCTCTCAACTCCTGACCATTTATTCCAATAAATAATCAAGAACATAGAAAGTAAAAGAAGAAAAAGAAAAAGAAAAAGAAAGGAAAATGAAATATTCCACTATTTCAAGGGGCTACTCAGGACACTGCTTTCCTTGTTAAGATCCTCACAGCAACCATATTCAGAAAGGCAAAGACGCCATGTATGTTTTAACCCAGTTTTTATATTTATTTATTTATTTATGTACTTATTCAATTTTGTTATTGATAAATTAATGCTTTACATTTGACAGCAGACTAGAGCTCTGAAACCAGCGGTCTCAGCTACCCCTATAGATGGTGCTTTGCCTGTACAATACCAATCCATTGACGTGTCCATCCATCCATCCATCCATCCATCCATCCATCCATCCATCCATCATCCATCCATCCACCAGTCAACCAAGCTAAGTACAAAAGGAGGTCTCTCCTTGAATGATGAAGACAATCAACGCTGCACAGGTAGGTTGCAAAGGAGCCAGTTCGGCTGAATAGGGCAGTGGGGCTGAACCAGGGAATGTGTTGGCGGGTGTGGGTGTGGGTGGGGTGAGCCGGTGACCCTGTGAGCTGGGTCACATCAGGGAAGGGAGGGGGTGGAAGGGGTTGCAAGCAGCGGTCACTGGAGAATCTTCACGAGTGCTGGAGCTGGTGAGCAGGGCACCCGGAAGAGAGGACAGACAAGAGGAGAGAAGCAAGGTGCAGAGGAGCGGAGAGGGGAAAGGATGGAGAGGAGAGGAGAGGACAGGAGAGGACAGGAGTGGAGGGGACCTGAGAAACCTACCTGGACATAGGCAGCATACAGACATCCAGGAAGGCAGGCAGGCATGCAGGCAGCTCTGGCCTGGGCTCCCTGGATCCCGGGTACACCTCCTTCTTTCTTCTCTTGGCTGCCAGCCCTGAGGTCCCTCGTCGGTCAGCACTGTCTTCCTATCCTTCCGTCCCTGTGTGCCAGGGCCCTGGCGTCTGTGCGCTGCTGCCTGATCTAGTGGCAGGGCAGGTGGGCTGCCCAGTGCCAGTGTGGCCAGCACACAATGCCGGGGGCTAGGACATCACAGATGGCTCCTGCGGTTGCTAGGTAGCGGGGACCCTGCCCATCCAGTGGACCAGCAGCCATGACCCCGAACCTTAACTTGACCTGAGGGGTGGTGGCCAGCCACCAGACACAGAGCCCCAGGCCAAAACTGGTGGTGGCCAGCCACCAGAGCCAGAGCCCAAGGCCAAAACAGGAGCAGGTGGGCCGGGCCTAGGGGCTATGGGCAGAGTGGGGGGTGTCTGGCCACGGGGCAGGCATCTGACAGCCCAGGGCTGGGGGCCAAGGGCCGCCAGGCCCCTGTCCCACCATGTGCACTTACACACAGTCCTGCTGACTGACTGACAGTCCCCCCCCCCCAGAGATACCCACACCAGGTCCCTGGGTGCCCTGAGCTGCCCCTGAGGTTGGGTGGGTGACTGCCTGGACACATGCCTCCATAGTGGAGGCCTCTATTAATACCATTGCCTACTGACAGCTGCCCTCCTTCCCCTCCTCCTCCTCCTCCTCCTCCTCCTCCTCTTCCTTCACCTCCTCCTCAACTTCCTCATCCTCAGAGGGACTCACTTTGGGCATCTGCTCTGGCTGCTGCAGCTTCTATCCAGTGGGTGGGTGCAGGTATCTGGTCCTGTCAGTCCCTGATTCCTGGGACCTTCCAAGCCTCCAGCTCCCCCCACTCTCTAGACCAGACACTTCCTCAAGGATGCCCTCTTTCCCCTTGCCCCCTGTTCCCCAGCTCCCCAACTAACATCTACTGTGTGCCTCCCTGCGCTACTTTCCTGCCACCCTGCTGCTTCCCTTCAGCCCTGGGTTACCTGGGCCAGCCCAGCTGCCATCTCACCATCCAGCAGGGGGACCTGCCCTAACCCCCTGCCACCACACCCACACACAGCACTGCAAACCCTCAGGGGCTCCCCTGCCTGCAGTCTGCCTCTCAACCAGTCTCCTTCTGCCCCCTTGCCCCCTTACAGCCTCTGCCATGGCCCCCCACAGACACCTGGGCATGAGCAGCCCACACATGCAACACTCTCCCATCTCCCTGCCACTCCATTTGCTCTAAGGCTGTCAAGAGTCTTTTTTTCTGGCTGTAGGGGAGTTGAGACTGTCCAATGTCCTGGGGAGCAAGAACTGCAAACAATCCATCTACAATGTAACATTTGGGTCTCAGGCTGTCCAATCCCTAGTGCACTGTGCAGGCCTATGAGTGGCAAAAACACCCTATTCTGAGCACGACATCTGGCTGGGCTAGTGGCTCTTTCTGTGGACTAGGACACAGACAGACAGACAGAGTTTTCAGGTTCAAAACCTATACTTCCCAGAAGATGGTCATGCAGTACGGTTAAAAAAAAAAAAAAGGCTTTTTTATTTTTTTTCCCCCTGCTTGGGTAACCAGTCTGCTGCCTGTTTCTCAGTGAAAAAAGGGAAAAATCTTTTTTGGAGGGAAAAGGACCAAAATGCAGGCAGGTGGACTCCGTGGAGGGTGGATGGGAAGTTGCTCCTGCCCTGGCACTAGAGCCCCAGCTGCTGTTCCAGGCGCTCTCTGATACCAGAGATCTCCTTGTGTCGTGTCATGACACTGTCTCCAGGAGTGATACTCAGGAAAATGAGGATCCAAAACTCGGCAGGTCATATCGCCTTATCAAGTAAATCCAGGGATGTTTGGCGGTGTGTCAGAGGGTTAAGGGCTTGTGGCGCTCGCGAAAAGAGGGGACAGGTGGGAGGATCTGGGGTCTGGCCCCCAGACCCCCACCTGCAGGGAAGTCGCTTTAAGGGGGTGAAGCAGGTGTTTAGGGGCTCTATCTTTCTCCCCCCACTCTGTATTTCCCCTCCTCTCTCCTTTTTTCTCTGTCAGATGCAAGGTCAGTAACAACAGCAACAACAACAACAACAACAACAACAATAACCACCACCACAGTGACCAAGCAACAAGGGCAGCGAAAGGGGAACATATGGAGTGCAGGAGCTGTGGATTATTGGTGGCGCAGGCACTGAGCTGTGGCAATAAGCCCTTGAGGCAATCAATAAATAAATGAATTAGTAATACAGGTAGCAGACATGTATATGTCCCTGTGTGTTTCCACTGAGTTAATGTCAATGCACTTTTATTTATTTCTTCATTTATTTATTACCTTGCCACGAGAATTTCTTTCCATTGCTAAAAAAAAGTGTCCCATCAAGGGTACCAGGTGGTGCCACACCCAGGTAAGCACTCAGGTGACAGTGCAGGAGGACTGGGCTTCAAGACCCTGGTCCCCAACTGCCGGTGGAAATCTTTACAAGTGGTGCAGAAGTGCTGCAGGTGTCTCTCTGTGTCTCAAACTCTCTGTGCCTCCATTCCCTCTCAACTCCTGACCATTTATTCCAATAAATAATCAAGAACATAGAAAGTAAAAGAAGAAAAAGAAAAAGAAAAAGAAAGGAAAATGAAATATTCCACTATTTCAAGGGGCTACTCAGGACACTGCTTTCCTTGTTAAGATCCTCACAGCAACCATATTCAGAAAGGCAAAGACGCCATGTATGTTTTAACCCAGTTTTTATATTTATTTATTTATTTATGTACTTATTCAATTTTGTTATTGATAAATTAATGCTTTACATTTGACAGCAGACTAGAGCTCTGAAACCAGCGGTCTCAGCTACCCCTATAGATGGTGCTTTGCCTGTACAATACCAATCCATTGACGTGTCCATCCATCCATCCATCCATCCATCCATCCATCCATCATCCATCCATCCACCAGTCAACCAAGCTAAGTACAAAAGGAGGTCTCTCCTTGAATGATGAAGACAATCAACGCTGCACAGGTAGGTTGCAAAGGAGCCAGTTCGGCTGAATAGGGCAGTGGGGCTGAACCAGGGAATGTGTTGGCGGGTGTGGGTGTGGGTGGGGTGAGCCGGTGACCCTGTGAGCTGGGTCACATCAGGGAAGGGAGGGGGTGGAAGGGGTTGCAAGCAGCGGTCACTGGAGAATCTTCACGAGTGCTGGAGCTGGTGAGCAGGGCACCCGGAAGAGAGGACAGACAAGAGGAGAGAAGCAAGGTGCAGAGGAGCGGAGAGGGGAAAGGATGGAGAGGAGAGGAGAGGACAGGAGAGGACAGGAGTGGAGGGGACCTGAGAAACCTACCTGGACATAGGCAGCATACAGACATCCAGGAAGGCAGGCAGGCATGCAGGCAGCTCTGGCCTGGGCTCCCTGGATCCCGGGTACACCTCCTTCTTTCTTCTCTTGGCTGCCAGCCCTGAGGTCCCTCGTCGGTCAGCACTGTCTTCCTATCCTTCCGTCCCTGTGTGCCAGGGCCCTGGCGTCTGTGCGCTGCTGCCTGATCTAGTGGCAGGGCAGGTGGGCTGCCCAGTGCCAGTGTGGCCAGCACACAATGCCGGGGGCTAGGACATCACAGATGGCTCCTGCGGTTGCTAGGTAGCGGGGACCCTGCCCATCCAGTGGACCAGCAGCCATGACCCCGAACCTTAACTTGACCTGAGGGGTGGTGGCCAGCCACCAGACACAGAGCCCCAGGCCAAAACTGGTGGTGGCCAGCCACCAGAGCCAGAGCCCAAGGCCAAAACAGGAGCAGGTGGGCCGGGCCTAGGGGCTATGGGCAGAGTGGGGGGTGTCTGGCCACGGGGCAGGCATCTGACAGCCCAGGGCTGGGGGCCAAGGGCCGCCAGGCCCCTGTCCCACCATGTGCACTTACACACAGTCCTGCTGACTGACTGACAGTCCCCCCCCCCCAGAGATACCCACACCAGGTCCCTGGGTGCCCTGAGCTGCCCCTGAGGTTGGGTGGGTGCCTGCCTGGACACATGCCTCCATAGTGGAGGCCTCTATTAATACCATTGCCTACTGACAGCTGCCCTCCTTCCCCTCCTCCTCCTCCTCCTCCTCCTCCTCCTCTTCCTTCACCTCCTCCTCAACTTCCTCATCCTCAGAGGGACTCACTTTGGGCATCTGCTCTGGCTGCTGCAGCTTCTATCCAGTGGGTGGGTGCAGGTATCTGGTCCTGTCAGTCCCTGATTCCTGGGACCTTCCAAGCCTCCAGCTCCCCCCACTCTCTAGACCAGACACTTCCTCAAGGATGCCCTCTTTCCCCTTGCCCCCTGTTCCCCAGCTCCCCAACTAACATCTACTGTGTGCCTCCCTGCGCTACTTTCCTGCCACCCTGCTGCTTCCCTTCAGCCCTGGGTTACCTGGGCCAGCCCAGCTGCCATCTCACCATCCAGCAGGGGGACCTGCCCTAACCCCCTGCCACCACACCCACACACAGCACTGCAAACCCTCAGGGGCTCCCCTGCCTGCAGTCTGCCTCTCAACCAGTCTCCTTCTGCCCCCTTGCCCCCTTACAGCCTCTGCCATGGCCCCCCACAGACACCTGGGCATGAGCAGCCCACACATGCAACACTCTCCCATCTCCCTGCCACTCCATTTGCTCTAAGGCTGTCAAGAGTCTTTTTTTCTGGCTGTAGGGGAGTTGAGACTGTCCAATGTCCTGGGGAGCAAGAACTGCAAACAATCCATCTACAATGTAACATTTGGGTCTCAGGCTGTCCAATCCCTAGTGCACTGTGCAGGCCTATGAGTGGCAAAAACACCCTATTCTGAGCACGACATCTGGCTGGGCTAGTGGCTCTTTCTGTGGACTAGGACACAGACAGACAGACAGAGTTTTCAGGTTCAAAACCTATACTTCCCAGAAGATGGTCATGCAGTACGGTTAAAAAAAAAAAAAAGGCTTTTTTATTTTTTTTCCCCCTGCTTGGGTAACCAGTCTGCTGCCTGTTTCTCAGTGAAAAAAGGGAAAAATCTTTTTTGGAGGGAAAAGGACCAAAATGCAGGCAGGTGGACTCCGTGGAGGGTGGATGGGAAGTTGCTCCTGCCCTGGCACTAGAGCCCCAGCTGCTGTTCCAGGCGCTCTCTGATACCAGAGATCTCCTTGTGTCGTGTCATGACACTGTCTCCAGGAGTGATACTCAGGAAAATGAGGATCCAAAACTCGGCAGGTCATATCGCCTTATCAAGTAAATCCAGGGATGTTTGGCGGTGTGTCAGAGGGTTAAGGGCTTGTGGCGCTCGCGAAAAGAGGGGACAGGTGGGAGGATCTGGGGTCTGGCCCCCAGACCCCCACCTGCAGGGAAGTCGCTTTAAGGGGGTGAAGCAGGTGTTTAGGGGCTCTATCTTTCTCCCCCCACTCTGTATTTCCCCTCCTCTCTCCTTTTTTCTCTGTCAGATGCAAGGTCAGTAACAACAGCAACAACAACAACAACAACAACAACAATAACCACCACCACAGTGACCAAGCAACAAGGGCAGCGAAAGGGGAACATATGGAGTGCAGGAGCTGTGGATTATTGGTGGCGCAGGCACTGAGCTGTGGCAATAAGCCCTTGAGGCAATCAATAAATAAATGAATTAGTAATACAGGTAGCAGACATGTATATGTCCCTGTGTGTTTCCACTGAGTTAATGTCAATGCACTTTTATTTATTTCTTCATTTATTTATTACCTTGCCACGAGAATTTCTTTCCATTGCTAAAAAAAAGTGTCCCATCAAGGGTACCAGGTGGTGCCACACCCAGGTAAGCACTCAGGTGACAGTGCAGGAGGACTGGGCTTCAAGACCCTGGTCCCCAACTGCCGGTGGAAATCTTTACAAGTGGTGCAGAAGTGCTGCAGGTGTCTCTCTGTGTCTCAAACTCTCTGTGCCTCCATTCCCTCTCAACTCCTGACCATTTATTCCAATAAATAATCAAGAACATAGAAAGTAAAAGAAGAAAAAGAAAAAGAAAAAGAAAGGAAAATGAAATATTCCACTATTTCAAGGGGCTACTCAGGACACTGCTTTCCTTGTTAAGATCCTCACAGCAACCATATTCAGAAAGGCAAAGACGCCATGTATGTTTTAACCCAGTTTTTATATTTATTTATTTATTTATGTACTTATTCAATTTTGTTATTGATAAATTAATGCTTTACATTTGACAGCAGACTAGAGCTCTGAAACCAGCGGTCTCAGCTACCCCTATAGATGGTGCTTTGCCTGTACAATACCAATCCATTGACGTGTCCATCCATCCATCCATCCATCCATCCATCCATCCATCCATCATCCATCCATCCACCAGTCAACCAAGCTAAGTACAAAAGGAGGTCTCTCCTTGAATGATGAAGACAATCAACGCTGCACAGGTAGGTTGCAAAGGAGCCAGTTCGGCTGAATAGGGCAGTGGGGCTGAACCAGGGAATGTGTTGGCGGGTGTGGGTGTGGGTGGGGTGAGCCGGTGACCCTGTGAGCTGGGTCACATCAGGGAAGGGAGGGGGTGGAAGGGGTTGCAAGCAGCGGTCACTGGAGAATCTTCACGAGTGCTGGAGCTGGTGAGCAGGGCACCCGGAAGAGAGGACAGACAAGAGGAGAGAAGCAAGGTGCAGAGGAGCGGAGAGGGGAAAGGATGGAGAGGAGAGGAGAGGACAGGAGAGGACAGGAGTGGAGGGGACCTGAGAAACCTACCTGGACATAGGCAGCATACAGACATCCAGGAAGGCAGGCAGGCATGCAGGCAGCTCTGGCCTGGGCTCCCTGGATCCCGGGTACACCTCCTTCTTTCTTCTCTTGGCTGCCAGCCCTGAGGTCCCTCGTCGGTCAGCACTGTCTTCCTATCCTTCCGTCCCTGTGTGCCAGGGCCCTGGCGTCTGGGCGCTGCTGCCTGACCTAGTGGCAGGGCAGGTGGGCTGCCCAGTGCCAGTGTGGCCAGCACACAATGCCGGGGGCTAGGACATCACAGATGGCTCCTGCGGTTGCTAGGTAGCGGGGACCCTGCCCATCCAGTGGACCAGCAGCCATGACCCCGAACCTTAACTTGACCTGAGGGGTGGTGGCCAGCCACCAGACACAGAGCCCCAGGCCAAAACTGGTGGTGGCCAGCCACCAGAGCCAGAGCCCAAGGCCAAAACAGGAGCAGGTGGGCCGGGCCTAGGGGCTATGGGCAGAGTGGGGGGTGTCTGGCCACGGGGCAGGCATCTGACAGCCCAGGGCTGGGGGCCAAGGGCCGCCAGGCCCCTGTCCCACCATGTGCACTTACACACAGTCCTGCTGACTGACTGACAGTCCCCCCCCCCAGAGATACCCACACCAGGTCCCTGGGTGCCCTGAGCTGCCCCTGAGGTTGGGTGAGTGACTGCCTGGACACATGCCTCCATAGTGGAGGCCTCTATTAATACCATTGCCTACTGACAGCTGCCCTCCTTCCCCTCCTCCTCCTCCTCCTCCTCCTCCTCCTCCTGCTCTTCCTTCACCTCCTCCTCAACTTCCTCATCCTCAGAGGGACTCACTTTGGGTATCTGCTCTGGCTGCTGCAGCTTCTATCCAGTGGGTGGGTGCAGGTATCTGGTCCTGTCAGTCCCTGATTCCTGGGACCTTCCATGCCTCCAGCTCCCCCCACTCTCTAGACCAGACACTTCCTCAAGGATGCCCTCTTTCCCCTTGCCCCCTGTTCCCCAGCTCCCCAACTAACATCTACTGTGTGCCTCCCTGCGCTACTTTCCTGCCACCCTGCTGCTTCCCTTCAGCCCTGGGTTACCTGGGCCAGCCCAGCTGCCATCTCACCATCCAGCAGGGGGACCTGCCCTAACCCCCTGCCACCACACCCACACACAGCACTGCAAACCCTCAGGGGCTCCCCTGCCTGCAGTCTGCCTCTCAACCAGTCTCCTTCTGCCCCCTTGCCCCCTTACAGCCTCTGCCATGGCCCCCCACAGACACCTGGGCATGAGCAGCCCACACATGCAACACTCTCCCATCTCCCTGCCACTCCATTTGCTCTAAGGCTGTCAAGAGTCTTTTTTTCTGGCTGTAGG
Source organism: Erinaceus europaeus (assembly GCF_950295315.1). Taxonomy (NCBI): domain Eukaryota; kingdom Metazoa; phylum Chordata; class Mammalia; order Eulipotyphla; family Erinaceidae; genus Erinaceus; species Erinaceus europaeus. The sequence goes on along the minus strand of NC_080181.1, from coordinate 35,457,925 downwards.
GGAGTTGAGACTGTCCAATGTCCTGGGGAGCAAGAACTGCAAACAATCCATCTACAATGTAACATTTGGGTCTCAGGCTGTCCAATCCCTAGTGCACTGTGCAGGCCTATGAGTGGCAAAAACACCCTATTCTGAGCACGACATCTGGCTGGGCTAGTGGCTCTTTCTGTGGACTAGGACACAGACAGACAGACAGAGTTTTCAGGTTCAAAACCTATACTTCCCAGAAGATGGTCATGCAGTACGGTTAAAAAAAAAAAAAAGGCTTTTTTATTTTTTTTCCCCCTGCTTGGGTAACCAGTCTGCTGCCTGTTTCTCAGTGAAAAAAGGGAAAAATCTTTTTTGGAGGGAAAAGGACCAAAATGCAGGCAGGTGGACTCCGTGGAGGGTGGATGGGAAGTTGCTCCTGCCCTGGCACTAGAGCCCCAGCTGCTGTTCCAGGCGCTCTCTGATACCAGAGATCTCCTTGTGTCGTGTCATGACACTGTCTCCAGGAGTGATACTCAGGAAAATGAGGATCCAAAACTCGGCAGGTCATATCGCCTTATCAAGTAAATCCAGGGATGTTTGGCGGTGTGTCAGAGGGTTAAGGGCTTGTGGCACTCGCGAAAAGAGGGGACAGGTGGGAGGATCTGGGGTCTGGCCCCCAGACCCCCACCTGCAGGGAAGTCGCTTTAAGGGGGTGAAGCAGGTGTTTAGGGGCTCTATCTTTCTCCCCCCACTCTGTATTTCCCCTCCTCTCTCCTTTTTTCTCTGTCAGATGCAAGGTCAGTAACAACAGCAACAACAACAACAACAACAACAACAATAACCACCACCACAGTGACCAAGCAACAAGGGCAGCGAAAGGGGAACATATGGAGTGCAGGAGCTGTGGATTATTGGTGGCGCAGGCACTGAGCTGTGGCAATAAGCCCTTGAGGCAATCAATAAATAAATGAATTAGTAATACAGGTAGCAGACATGTATATGTCCCTGTGTGTTTCCACTGAGTTAATGTCAATGCACTTTTATTTATTTCTTCATTTATTTATTACCTTGCCACGAGAATTTCTTTCCATTGCTAAAAAAAAGTGTCCCATCAAGGGTACCAGGTGGTGCCACACCCAGGTAAGCACTCAGGTGACAGTGCAGGAGGACTGGGCTTCAAGACCCTGGTCCCCAACTGCCGGTGGAAATCTTTACAAGTGGTGCAGAAGTGCTGCAGGTGTCTCTCTGTGTCTCAAACTCTCTGTGCCTCCATTCCCTCTCAACTCCTGACCATTTATTCCAATAAATAATCAAGAACATAGAAAGTAAAAGAAGAAAAAGAAAAAGAAAAAGAAAGGAAAATGAAATATTCCACTATTTCAAGGGGCTACTCAGGACACTGCTTTCCTTGTTAAGATCCTCACAGCAACCATATTCAGAAAGGCAAAGACGCCATGTATGTTTTAACCCAGTTTTTATATTTATTTATTTATTTATGTACTTATTCAATTTTGTTATTGATAAATTAATGCTTTACATTTGACAGCAGACTAGAGCTCTGAAACCAGCGGTCTCAGCTACCCCTATAGATGGTGCTTTGCCTGTACAATACCAATCCATTGACGTGTCCATCCATCCATCCATCCATCCATCCATCCATCCATCCATCATCCATCCATCCACCAGTCAACCAAGCTAAGTACAAAAGGAGGTCTCTCCTTGAATGATGAAGACAATCAACGCTGCACAGGTAGGTTGCAAAGGAGCCAGTTCGGCTGAATAGGGCAGTGGGGCTGAACCAGGGAATGTGTTGGCGGGTGTGGGTGTGGGTGGGGTGAGCCGGTGACCCTGTGAGCTGGGTCACATCAGGGAAGGGAGGGGGTGGAAGGGGTTGCAAGCAGCGGTCACTGGAGAATCTTCACGAGTGCTGGAGCTGGTGAGCAGGGCACCCGGAAGAGAGGACAGACAAGAGGAGAGAAGCAAGGTGCAGAGGAGCGGAGAGGGGAAAGGATGGAGAGGAGAGGAGAGGACAGGAGAGGACAGGAGTGGAGGGGACCTGAGAAACCTACCTGGACATAGGCAGCATACAGACATCCAGGAAGGCAGGCAGGCATGCAGGCAGCTCTGGCCTGGGCTCCCTGGATCCCGGGTACACCTCCTTCTTTCTTCTCTTGGCTGCCAGCCCTGAGGTCCCTCGTCGGTCAGCACTGTCTTCCTATCCTTCCGTCCCTGTGTGCCAGGGCCCTGGCGTCTGGGCGCTGCTGCCTGACCTAGTGGCAGGGCAGGTGGGCTGCCCAGTGCCAGTGTGGCCAGCACACAATGCCGGGGGCTAGGACATCACAGATGGCTCCTGCGGTTGCTAGGTAGCGGGGACCCTGCCCATCCAGTGGACCAGCAGCCATGACCCCGAACCTTAACTTGACCTGAGGGGTGGTGGCCAGCCACCAGACACAGAGCCCCAGGCCAAAACTGGTGGTGGCCAGCCACCAGAGCCAGAGCCCAAGGCCAAAACAGGAGCAGGTGGGCCGGGCCTAGGGGCTATGGGCAGAGTGGGGGGTGTCTGGCCACGGGGCAGGCATCTGACAGCCCAGGGCTGGGGGCCAAGGGCCGCCAGGCCCCTGTCCCACCATGTGCACTTACACACAGTCCTGCTGACTGACTGACAGTCCCCCCCCCCAGAGATACCCACACCAGGTCCCTGGGTGCCCTGAGCTGCCCCTGAGGTTGGGTGAGTGACTGCCTGGACACATGCCTCCATAGTGGAGGCCTCTATTAATACCATTGCCTACTGACAGCTGCCCTCCTTCCCCTCCTCCTCCTCCTCCTCCTCCTCCTCCTCCTGCTCTTCCTTCACCTCCTCCTCAACTTCCTCATCCTCAGAGGGACTCACTTTGGGTATCTGCTCTGGCTGCTGCAGCTTCTATCCAGTGGGTGGGTGCAGGTATCTGGTCCTGTCAGTCCCTGATTCCTGGGACCTTCCATGCCTCCAGCTCCCCCCACTCTCTAGACCAGACACTTCCTCAAGGATGCCCTCTTTCCCCTTGCCCCCTGTTCCCCAGCTCCCCAACTAACATCTACTGTGTGCCTCCCTGCGCTACTTTCCTGCCACCCTGCTGCTTCCCTTCAGCCCTGGGTTACCTGGGCCAGCCCAGCTGCCATCTCACCATCCAGCAGGGGGACCTGCCCTAACCCCCTGCCACCACACCCACACACAGCACTGCAAACCCTCAGGGGCTCCCCTGCCTGCAGTCTGCCTCTCAACCAGTCTCCTTCTGCCCCCTTGCCCCCTTACAGCCTCTGCCATGGCCCCCCACAGACACCTGGGCATGAGCAGCCCACACATGCAACACTCTCCCATCTCCCTGCCACTCCATTTGCTCTAAGGCTGTCAAGAGTCTTTTTTTCTGGCTGTAGGGGAGTTGAGACTGTCCAATGTCCTGGGGAGCAAGAACTGCAAACAATCCATCTACAATGTAACATTTGGGTCTCAGGCTGTCCAATCCCTAGTGCACTGTGCAGGCCTATGAGTGGCAAAAACACCCTATTCTGAGCACGACATCTGGCTGGGCTAGTGGCTCTTTCTGTGGACTAGGACACAGACAGACAGACAGAGTTTTCAGGTTCAAAACCTATACTTCCCAGAAGATGGTCATGCAGTACGGTTAAAAAAAAAAAAAAAAAGCTTTTTTATTTTTTTTCCCCCTGCTTGGGTAACCAGTCTGCTGCCTGTTTCTCAGTGAAAAAAGGGAAAAATCTTTTTTGGAGGGAAAAGGACCAAAATGCAGGCAGGTGGACTCCGTGGAGGGTGGATGGGAAGTTGCTCCTGCCCTGGCACTAGAGCCCCAGCTGCTGTTCCAGGCGCTCTCTGATACCAGAGATCTCCTTGTGTCGTGTCATGACACTGTCTCCAGGAGTGATACTCAGGAAAATGAGGATCCAAAACTCGGCAGGTCATATTGCCTTATCAAGTAAATCCAGGGATGTTTGGCGGTGTGTCAGAGGGTTAAGGGCTTGTGGCGCTCGCGAAAAGAGGGGACAGGTGGGAGGATCTGGGGTCTGGCCCCCAGACCCCCACCTGCAGGGAAGTCGCTTTAAGGGGGTGAAGCAGGTGTTTAGGGGCTCTATCTTTCTCCCCCCACTCTGTATTTCCCCTCCTCTCTCCTTTTTTCTCTGTCAGATGCAAGGTCAGTAACAACAGCAACAACAACAACAACAACAACAACAATAACCACCACCACAGTGACCAAGCAACAAGGGCAGCGAAAGGGGAACATATGGAGTGCAGGAGCTGTGGATTATTGGTGGCGCAGGCACTGAGCTGTGGCAATAAGCCCTTGAGGCAATCAATAAATAAATGAATTAGTAATACAGGTAGCAGACATGTATATGTCCCTGTGTGTTTCCACTGAGTTAATGTCAATGCACTTTTATTTATTTCTTCATTTATTTATTACCTTGCCACGAGAATTTCTTTCCATTGCTAAAAAAAAGTGTCCCATCAAGGGTACCAGGTGGTGCCACACCCAGGTAAGCACTCAGGTGACAGTGCAGGAGGACTGGGCTTCAAGACCCTGGTCCCCAACTGCCGGTGGAAATCTTTACAAGTGGTGCAGAAGTGCTGCAGGTGTCTCTCTGTGTCTCAAACTCTCTGTGCCTCCATTCCCTCTCAACTCCTGACCATTTATTCCAATAAATAATCAAGAACATAGAAAGTAAAAGAAGAAAAAGAAAAAGAAAAAGAAAGGAAAATGAAATATTCCACTATTTCAAGGGGCTACTCAGGACACTGCTTTCCTTGTTAAGATCCTCACAGCAACCATATTCAGAAAGGCAAAGACGCCATGTATGTTTTAACCCAGTTTTTATATTTATTTATTTATTTATGTACTTATTCAATTTTGTTATTGATAAATTAATGCTTTACATTTGACAGCAGACTAGAGCTCTGAAACCAGCGGTCTCAGCTACCCCTATAGATGGTGCTTTGCCTGTACAATACCAATCCATTGACGTGTCCATCCATCCATCCATCCATCCATCCATCCATCCATCCATCATCCATCCATCCACCAGTCAACCAAGCTAAGTACAAAAGGAGGTCTCTCCTTGAATGATGAAGACAATCAACGCTGCACAGGTAGGTTGCAAAGGAGCCAGTTCGGCTGAATAGGGCAGTGGGGCTGAACCAGGGAATGTGTTGGCGGGTGTGGGTGTGGGTGGGGTGAGCCGGTGACCCTGTGAGCTGGGTCACATCAGGGAAGGGAGGGGGTGGAAGGGGTTGCAAGCAGCGGTCACTGGAGAACCTTCACGAGTGCTGGAGCTGGTGAGCAGGGCACCCGGAAGAGAGGACAGACAAGAGGAGAGAAGCAAGGTGCAGAGGAGCGGAGAGGGGAAAGGATGGAGAGGAGAGGAGAGGACAGGAGAGGACAGGAGTGGAGGGGACCTGAGAAACCTACCTGGACATAGGCAGCATACAGACATCCAGGAAGGCAGGCAGGCATGCAGGCAGCTCTGGCCTGGGCTCCCTGGATCCCGGGTACACCTCCTTCTTTCTTCTCTTGGCTGCCAGCCCTGAGGTCCCTCGTCGGTCAGCACTGTCTTCCTATCCTTCCGTCCCTGTGTGCCAGGGCCCTGGCGTCTGGGCGCTGCTGCCTGACCTAGTGGCAGGGCAGGTGGGCTGCCCAGTGCCAGTGTGGCCAGCACACAATGCCGGGGGCTAGGACATCACAGATGGCTCCTGCGGTTGCTAGGTAGCGGGGACCCTGCCCATCCAGTGGACCAGCAGCCATGACCCCGAACCTTAACTTGACCTGAGGGGTGGTGGCCAGCCACCAGACACAGAGCCCCAGGCCAAAACTGGTGGTGGCCAGCCACCAGAGCCAGAGCCCAAGGCCAAAACAGGAGCAGGTGGGCCGGGCCTAGGGGCTATGGGCAGAGTGGGGGGTGTCTGGCCACGGGGCAGGCATCTGACAGCCCAGGGCTGGGGGCCAAGGGCCGCCAGGCCCCTGTCCCACCATGTGCACTTACACACAGTCCTGCTGACTGACTGACAGTCCCCCCCCCCAGAGATACCCACACCAGGTCCCTGGGTGCCCTGAGCTGCCCCTGAGGTTGGGTGAGTGACTGCCTGGACACATGCCTCCATAGTGGAGGCCTCTATTAATACCATTGCCTACTGACAGCTGCCCTCCTTCCCCTCCTCCTCCTCCTCCTCCTCCTCCTCCTCCTGCTCTTCCTTCACCTCCTCCTCAACTTCCTCATCCTCAGAGGGACTCACTTTGGGTATCTGCTCTGGCTGCTGCAGCTTCTATCCAGTGGGTGGGTGCAGGTATCTGGTCCTGTCAGTCCCTGATTCCTGGGACCTTCCATGCCTCCAGCTCCCCCCACTCTCTAGACCAGACACTTCCTCAAGGATGCCCTCTTTCCCCTTGCCCCCTGTTCCCCAGCTCCCCAACTAACATCTACTGTGTGCCTCCCTGCGCTACTTTCCTGCCACCCTGCTGCTTCCCTTCAGCCCTGGGTTACCTGGGCCAGCCCAGCTGCCATCTCACCATCCAGCAGGGGGACCTGCCCTAACCCCCTGCCACCACACCCACACACAGCACTGCAAACCCTCAGGGGCTCCCCTGCCTGCAGTCTGCCTCTCAACCAGTCTCCTTCTGCCCCCTTGCCCCCTTACAGCCTCTGCCATGGCCCCCCACAGACACCTGGGCATGAGCAGCCCACACATGCAACACTCTCCCATCTCCCTGCCACTCCATTTGCTCTAAGGCTGTCAAGAGTCTTTTTTTCTGGCTGTAGGGGAGTTGAGACTGTCCAATGTCCTGGGGAGCAAGAACTGCAAACAATCCATCTACAATGTAACATTTGGGTCTCAGGCTGTCCAATCCCTAGTGCACTGTGCAGGCCTATGAGTGGCAAAAACACCCTATTCTGAGCACGACATCTGGCTGGGCTAGTGGCTCTTTCTGTGGACTAGGACACAGACAGACAGACAGAGTTTTCAGGTTCAAAACCTATACTTCCCAGAAGATGGTCATGCAGTACGGTTAAAAAAAAAAAAAAGGCTTTTTTATTTTTTTTCCCCCTGCTTGGGTAACCAGTCTGCTGCCTGTTTCTCAGTGAAAAAAGGGAAAAATCTTTTTTGGAGGGAAAAGGACCAAAATGCAGGCAGGTGGACTCCGTGGAGGGTGGATGGGAAGTTGCTCCTGCCCTGGCACTAGAGCCCCAGCTGCTGTTCCAGGCGCTCTCTGATACCAGAGATCTCCTTGTGTCGTGTCATGACACTGTCTCCAGGAGTGATACTCAGGAAAATGAGGATCCAAAACTCGGCAGGTCATATCGCCTTATCAAGTAAATCCAGGGATGTTTGGCGGTGTGTCAGAGGGTTAAGGGCTTGTGGCACTCGCGAAAAGAGGGGACAGGTGGGAGGATCTGGGGTCTGGCCCCCAGACCCCCACCTGCAGGGAAGTCGCTTTAAGGGGGTGAAGCAGGTGTTTAGGGGCTCTATCTTTCTCCCCCCACTCTGTATTTCCCCTCCTCTCTCCTTTTTTCTCTGTCAGATGCAAGGTCAGTAACAACAGCAACAACAACAACAACAACAACAACAATAACCACCACCACAGTGACCAAGCAACAAGGGCAGCGAAAGGGGAACATATGGAGTGCAGGAGCTGTGGATTATTGGTGGCGCAGGCACTGAGCTGTGGCAATAAGCCCTTGAGGCAATCAATAAATAAATGAATTAGTAATACAGGTAGCAGACATGTATATGTCCCTGTGTGTTTCCACTGAGTTAATGTCAATGCACTTTTATTTATTTCTTCATTTATTTATTACCTTGCCACGAGAATTTCTTTCCATTGCTAAAAAAAAGTGTCCCATCAAGGGTACCAGGTGGTGCCACACCCAGGTAAGCACTCAGGTGACAGTGCAGGAGGACTGGGCTTCAAGACCCTGGTCCCCAACTGCCGGTGGAAATCTTTACAAGTGGTGCAGAAGTGCTGCAGGTGTCTCTCTGTGTCTCAAACTCTCTGTGCCTCCATTCCCTCTCAACTCCTGACCATTTATTCCAATAAATAATCAAGAACATAGAAAGTAAAAGAAGAAAAAGAAAAAGAAAAAGAAAGGAAAATGAAATATTCCACTATTTCAAGGGGCTACTCAGGACACTGCTTTCCTTGTTAAGATCCTCACAGCAACCATATTCAGAAAGGCAAAGACGCCATGTATGTTTTAACCCAGTTTTTATATTTATTTATTTATTTATGTACTTATTCAATTTTGTTATTGATAAATTAATGCTTTACATTTGACAGCAGACTAGAGCTCTGAAACCAGCGGTCTCAGCTACCCCTATAGATGGTGCTTTGCCTGTACAATACCAATCCATTGACGTGTCCATCCATCCATCCATCCATCCATCCATCCATCCATCCATCATCCATCCATCCACCAGTCAACCAAGCTAAGTACAAAAGGAGGTCTCTCCTTGAATGATGAAGACAATCAACGCTGCACAGGTAGGTTGCAAAGGAGCCAGTTCGGCTGAATAGGGCAGTGGGGCTGAACCAGGGAATGTGTTGGCGGGTGTGGGTGTGGGTGGGGTGAGCCGGTGACCCTGTGAGCTGGGTCACATCAGGGAAGGGAGGGGGTGGAAGGGGTTGCAAGCAGCGGTCACTGGAGAATCTTCACGAGTGCTGGAGCTGGTGAGCAGGGCACCCGGAAGAGAGGACAGACAAGAGGAGAGAAGCAAGGTGCAGAGGAGCGGAGAGGGGAAAGGATGGAGAGGAGAGGAGAGGACAGGAGAGGACAGGAGTGGAGGGGACCTGAGAAACCTACCTGGACATAGGCAGCATACAGACATCCAGGAAGGCAGGCAGGCATGCAGGCAGCTCTGGCCTGGGCTCCCTGGATCCCGGGTACACCTCCTTCTTTCTTCTCTTGGCTGCCAGCCCTGAGGTCCCTCGTCGGTCAGCACTGTCTTCCTATCCTTCCGTCCCTGTGTGCCAGGGCCCTGGCGTCTGGGCGCTGCTGCCTGACCTAGTGGCAGGGCAGGTGGGCTGCCCAGTGCCAGTGTGGCCAGCACACAATGCCGGGGGCTAGGACATCACAGATGGCTCCTGCGGTTGCTAGGTAGCGGGGACCCTGCCCATCCAGTGGACCAGCAGCCATGACCCCGAACCTTAACTTGACCTGAGGGGTGGTGGCCAGCCACCAGACACAGAGCCCCAGGCCAAAACTGGTGGTGGCCAGCCACCAGAGCCAGAGCCCAAGGCCAAAACAGGAGCAGGTGGGCCGGGCCTAGGGGCTATGGGCAGAGTGGGGGGTGTCTGGCCACGGGGCAGGCATCTGACAGCCCAGGGCTGGGGGCCAAGGGCCGCCAGGCCCCTGTCCCACCATGTGCACTTACACACAGTCCTGCTGACTGACTGACAGTCCCCCCCCCCAGAGATACCCACACCAGGTCCCTGGGTGCCCTGAGCTGCCCCTGAGGTTGGGTGAGTGACTGCCTGGACACATGCCTCCATAGTGGAGGCCTCTATTAATACCATTGCCTACTGACAGCTGCCCTCCTTCCCCTCCTCCTCCTCCTCCTCCTCCTCCTCCTCCTGCTCTTCCTTCACCTCCTCCTCAACTTCCTCATCCTCAGAGGGACTCACTTTGGGTATCTGCTCTGGCTGCTGCAGCTTCTATCCAGTGGGTGGGTGCAGGTATCTGGTCCTGTCAGTCCCTGATTCCTGGGACCTTCCATGCCTCCAGCTCCCCCCACTCTCTAGACCAGACACTTCCTCAAGGATGCCCTCTTTCCCCTTGCCCCCTGTTCCCCAGCTCCCCAACTAACATCTACTGTGTGCCTCCCTGCGCTACTTTCCTGCCACCCTGCTGCTTCCCTTCAGCCCTGGGTTACCTGGGCCAGCCCAGCTGCCATCTCACCATCCAGCAGGGGGACCTGCCCTAACCCCCTGCCACCACACCCACACACAGCACTGCAAACCCTCAGGGGCTCCCCTGCCTGCAGTCTGCCTCTCAACCAGTCTCCTTCTGCCCCCTTGCCCCCTTACAGCCTCTGCCATGGCCCCCCACAGACACCTGGGCATGAGCAGCCCACACATGCAACACTCTCCCATCTCCCTGCCACTCCATTTGCTCTAAGGCTGTCAAGAGTCTTTTTTTCTGGCTGTAGGGGAGTTGAGACTGTCCAATGTCCTGGGGAGCAAGAACTGCAAACAATCCATCTACAATGTAACATTTGGGTCTCAGGCTGTCCAATCCCTAGTGCACTGTGCAGGCCTATGAGTGGCAAAAACACCCTATTCTGAGCACGACATCTGGCTGGGCTAGTGGCTCTTTCTGTGGACTAGGACACAGACAGACAGACAGAGTTTTCAGGTTCAAAACCTATACTTCCCAGAAGATGGTCATGCAGTACGGTTAAAAAAAAAAAAAAAAAGCTTTTTTATTTTTTTTCCCCCTGCTTGGGTAACCAGTCTGCTGCCTGTTTCTCAGTGAAAAAAGGGAAAAATCTTTTTTGGAGGGAAAAGGACCAAAATGCAGGCAGGTGGACTCCGTGGAGGGTGGATGGGAAGTTGCTCCTGCCCTGGCACTAGAGCCCCAGCTGCTGTTCCAGGCGCTCTCTGATACCAGAGATCTCCTTGTGTCGTGTCATGACACTGTCTCCAGGAGTGATACTCAGGAAAATGAGGATCCAAAACTCGGCAGGTCATATTGCCTTATCAAGTAAATCCAGGGATGTTTGGCGGTGTGTCAGAGGGTTAAGGGCTTGTGGCGCTCGCGAAAAGAGGGGACAGGTGGGAGGATCTGGGGTCTGGCCCCCAGACCCCCACCTGCAGGGAAGTCGCTTTAAGGGGGTGAAGCAGGTGTTTAGGGGCTCTATCTTTCTCCCCCCACTCTGTATTTCCCCTCCTCTCTCCTTTTTTCTCTGTCAGATGCAAGGTCAGTAACAACAGCAACAACAACAACAACAACAACAACAATAACCACCACCACAGTGACCAAGCAACAAGGGCAGCGAAAGGGGAACATATGGAGTGCAGGAGCTGTGGATTATTGGTGGCGCAGGCACTGAGCTGTGGCAATAAGCCCTTGAGGCAATCAATAAATAAATGAATTAGTAATACAGGTAGCAGACATGTATATGTCCCTGTGTGTTTCCACTGAGTTAATGTCAATGCACTTTTATTTATTTCTTCATTTATTTATTACCTTGCCACGAGAATTTCTTTCCATTGCTAAAAAAAAGTGTCCCATCAAGGGTACCAGGTGGTGCCACACCCAGGTAAGCACTCAGGTGACAGTGCAGGAGGACTGGGCTTCAAGACCCTGGTCCCCAACTGCCGGTGGAAATCTTTACAAGTGGTGCAGAAGTGCTGCAGGTGTCTCTCTGTGTCTCAAACTCTCTGTGCCTCCATTCCCTCTCAACTCCTGACCATTTATTCCAATAAATAATCAAGAACATAGAAAGTAAAAGAAGAAAAAGAAAAAGAAAAAGAAAGGAAAATGAAATATTCCACTATTTCAAGGGGCTACTCAGGACACTGCTTTCCTTGTTAAGATCCTCACAGCAACCATATTCAGAAAGGCAAAGACGCCATGTATGTTTTAACCCAGTTTTTATATTTATTTATTTATTTATGTACTTATTCAATTTTGTTATTGATAAATTAATGCTTTACATTTGACAGCAGACTAGAGCTCTGAAACCAGCGGTCTCAGCTACCCCTATAGATGGTGCTTTGCCTGTACAATACCAATCCATTGACGTGTCCATCCATCCATCCATCCATCCATCCATCCATCCATCCATCATCCATCCATCCACCAGTCAACCAAGCTAAGTACAAAAGGAGGTCTCTCCTTGAATGATGAAGACAATCAACGCTGCACAGGTAGGTTGCAAAGGAGCCAGTTCGGCTGAATAGGGCAGTGGGGCTGAACCAGGGAATGTGTTGGCGGGTGTGGGTGTGGGTGGGGTGAGCCGGTGACCCTGTGAGCTGGGTCACATCAGGGAAGGGAGGGGGTGGAAGGGGTTGCAAGCAGCGGTCACTGGAGAACCTTCACGAGTGCTGGAGCTGGTGAGCAGGGCACCCGGAAGAGAGGACAGACAAGAGGAGAGAAGCAAGGTGCAGAGGAGCGGAGAGGGGAAAGGATGGAGAGGAGAGGAGAGGACAGGAGAGGACAGGAGTGGAGGGGACCTGAGAAACCTACCTGGACATAGGCAGCATACAGACATCCAGGAAGGCAGGCAGGCATGCAGGCAGCTCTGGCCTGGGCTCCCTGGATCCCGGGTACACCTCCTTCTTTCTTCTCTTGGCTGCCAGCCCTGAGGTCCCTCGTCGGTCAGCACTGTCTTCCTATCCTTCCGTCCCTGTGTGCCAGGGCCCTGGCGTCTGGGCGCTGCTGCCTGACCTAGTGGCAGGGCAGGTGGGCTGCCCAGTGCCAGTGTGGCCAGCACACAATGCCGGGGGCTAGGACATCACAGATGGCTCCTGCGGTTGCTAGGTAGCGGGGACCCTGCCCATCCAGTGGACCAGCAGCCATGACCCCGAACCTTAACTTGACCTGAGGGGTGGTGGCCAGCCACCAGACACAGAGCCCCAGGCCAAAACTGGTGGTGGCCAGCCACCAGAGCCAGAGCCCAAGGCCAAAACAGGAGCAGGTGGGCCGGGCCTAGGGGCTATGGGCAGAGTGGGGGGTGTCTGGCCACGGGGCAGGCATCTGACAGCCCAGGGCTGGGGGCCAAGGGCCGCCAGGCCCCTGTCCCACCATGTGCACTTACACACAGTCCTGCTGACTGACTGACAGTCCCCCCCCCCCCAGAGATACCCACACCAGGTCCCTGGGTGCCCTGAGCTGCCCCTGAGGTTGGGTGGGTGACTGCCTGGACACATGCCTCCATAGTGGAGGCCTCTATTAATACCATTGCCTACTGACAGCTGCCCTCCTTCCCCTCCTCCTCCTCCTCCTCCTCCTCCTCCTCCTCCTCCTCTTCCTTCACCTCCTCCTCAACTTCCTCATCCTCAGAGGGACTCACTTTGGGCATCTGCTCTGGCTGCTGCAGCTTCTATCCAGTGGGTGGGTGCAGGTATCTGGTCCTGTCAGTCCCTGATTCCTGGGACCTTCCATGCCTCCAGCTCCCCCCACTCTCTAGACCAGACACTTCCTCAAGGATGCCCTCTTTCCCCTTGCCCCCTGTTCCCCAGCTCCCCAACTAACATCTACTGTGTGCCTCCCTGCGCTACTTTCCTGCCACCCTGCTGCTTCCCTTCAGCCCTGGGTTACCTGGGCCAGCCCAGCTGCCATCTCACCATCCAGCAGGGGGACCTGCCCTAACCCCCTGCCACCACACCCACACACAGCACTGCAAACCCTCAGGGGCTCCCCTGCCTGCAGTCTGCCTCTCAACCAGTCTCCTTCTGCCCCCTTGCCCCCTTACAGCCTCTGCCATGGCCCCCCACAGACACCTGGGCATGAGCAGCCCACACATGCAACACTCTCCCATCTCCCTGCCACTCCATTTGCTCTAAGGCTGTCAAGAGTCTTTTTTTCTGGCTGTAGGGGAGTTGAGACTGTCCAATGTCCTGGGGAGCAAGAACTGCAAACAATCCATCTACAATGTAACATTTGGGTCTCAGGCTGTCCAATCCCTAGTGCACTGTGCAGGCCTATGAGTGGCAAAAACACCCTATTCTGAGCACGACATCTGGCTGGGCTAGTGGCTCTTTCTGTGGACTAGGACACAGACAGACAGACAGAGTTTTCAGGTTCAAAACCTATACTTCCCAGAAGATGGTCATGCAGTACGGTTAAAAAAAAAAAAAAAAAAAAAAGGCTTTTTTATTTTTTTTCCCCCTGCTTGGGTAACCAGTCTGCTGCCTGTTTCTCAGTGAAAAAAGGGAAAAATCTTTTTTGGAGGGAAAAGGACCAAAATGCAGGCAGGTGGACTCCGTGGAGGGTGGATGGGAAGTTGCTCCTGCCCTGGCACTAGAGCCCCAGCTGCTGTTCCAGGCGCTCTCTGATACCAGAGATCTCCTTGTGTCGTGTCATGACACTGTCTCCAGGAGTGATACTCAGGAAAATGAGGATCCAAAACTCGGCAGGTCATATCGCCTTATCAAGTAAATCCAGGGATGTTTGGCGGTGTGTCAGAGGGTTAAGGGCTTGTGGCGCTCGCGAAAAGAGGGGACAGGTGGGAGGATCTGGGGTCTGGCCCCCAGACCCACACCTGCAGGGAAGTCGCTTTAAGGGGGTGAAGCAGGTGTTTAGGGGCTCTATCTTTCTCCCCCCACTCTGTATTTCCCCTCCTCTCTCCTTTTTTCTCTGTCAGATTCAAGGTCAGTAACAACAGCAACAACAACAACAACAACAACAACAATAACCACCACCACAGTGACCAAGCAACAAGGGCAGCGAAAGGGGAACATATGGAGTGCAGGAGCTGTGGATTATTGGTGGCGCAGGCACTGAGCTGTGGCAATAAGCCCTTGAGGCAATTAATAAATAAATGAATTAGTAATACAGGTAGCAGACATGTATATGTCCCTGTGTGTTTCCACTGAGTTAATGTCAATGCACTTTTATTTATTTCTTCATTTATTTATTACCTTGCCACGAGAATTTCTTTCCATTGCTAAAAAAAAGTGTCCCATCAAGGGTACCAGGTGGTGCCACACCCAGGTAAGCACTCAGGTGACAGTGCAGGAGGACTGGGCTTCAAGACCCTGGTCCCCAACTGCCGGTGGAAATCTTTACAAGTGGTGCAGAAGTGCTGCAGGTGTCTCTCTGTGTCTCAAACTCTCTGTGCCTCCATTCCCTCTCAACTCCTGACCATTTATTCCAATAAATAATCAAGAACATAGAAAGTAAAAGAAGAAAAAGAAAAAGAAAAAGAAAGGAAAATGAAATATTCCACTATTTCAAGGGGCTACTCAGGACACTGCTTTCCTTGTTAAGATCCTCACAGCAACCATATTCAGAAAGGCAAAGACGCCATGTATGTTTTAACCCAGTTTTTATATTTATTTATTTATTTATTTATGTACTTATTCAATTTTGTTATTGATAAATTAATGCTTTACATTTGACAGCAGACTAGAGCTCTGAAACCAGCGGTCTCAGCTACCCCTATAGATGGTGCTTTGCCTGTACAATACCAATCCATTGACGTGTCCATCCATCCATCCATCCATCCATCCATTCATCCATCATCCATCCATCCACCAGTCAACCAAGCTAAGTACAAAAGGAGGTCTCTCCTTGAATGATGAAGACAATCAACGCTGCACAGGTAGGTTGCAAAGGAGCCAGTTCGGCTGAATAGGGCAGTGGGGCTGAACCAGGGAATGTGTTGGCGGGTGTGGGTGTGGGTGGGGTGAGCCGGTGACCCTGTGAGCTGGGTCACATCAGGGAAGGGAGGGGGTGGAAGGGGTTGCAAGCAGCGGTCACTGGAGAACCTTCACGAGTGCTGGAGCTGGTGAGCAGGGCACCCGGAAGAGAGGACAGACAAGAGGAGAGAAGCAAGGTGCAGAGGAGCGGAGAGGGGAAAGGATGGAGAGGAGAGGAGAGGACAGGAGAGGACAGGAGTGGAGGGGACCTGAGAAACCTACCTGGACATAGGCAGCATACAGACATCCAGGAAGGCAGGCAGGCATGCAGGCAGCTCTGGCCTGAGCTCCCTGGATCCCGGGTACACCTCCTTCTTTCTTCTCTTGGCTGCCAGCCCTGAGGTCCCTCGTCGGTCAGCACTGTCTTCCTATCCTTCCGTCCCTGTGTGCCAGGGCCCTGGCGTCTGGGCGCTGCTGCCTGACCTAGTGGCAGGGCAGGTGGGCTGCCCAGTGCCAGTGTGGCCAGCACACAATGCCGGGGGCTAGGACATCACAGATGGCTCCTGCGGTTGCTAGGTAGCGGGGACCCTGCCCATCTAGTGGACCAGTAGCCATGACCCCGAACCTTAACCTGACCTGAGGGGTGGTGGCCAGCCACCAGACACAGAGCCCCAGGCCAAAACTGGTGGTGGCCAGCCACCAGAGCCAGAGCCCAAGGCCAAAACAGGAGCAGGTGGGCCGGGCCTAGGGGCTATGGGCAGAGTGGGGGGTGTCTGGCCACGGGGCAGGCATCTGACAGCCCAGGGCTGGGGGCCAAGGGCCGCCAGGCCCCTGTCCCACCATGTGCACTTACACACAGTCCTGCTGACTGACTGACAGTCCCCCCCCCCCAGAGATACCCACACCAGGTCCCTGGGTGCCCTGAGCTGCCCCTGAGGTTGGGTGGGTGACTGCCTGGACACATGCCTCCATAGTGGAGGCCTCTATTAATACCATTGCCTACTGACAGCTGCCCTCCTTCCCCTCCTCCTCCTCCTCCTCCTCCTCCTCCTCCTCCTCCTCCTCCTCCTCTTCCTTCACCTCCTCCTCCACTTCCTCATCCTCAAAGGGACTCACTTTGGGCATCTGCTCTGGCTGCTGCAGCTTCTATCCAGTGGGTGGGTGCAGGTATCTGGTCCTGTCAGTCCCTGATTCCTGGGACCTTCCATGCCTCCAGCTCCCCCCACTCTCTAGACCAGACACTTCCTCAAGGATGCCCTCTTTCCCCTTGCCCCCTGTTCCCCAGCTCCCCAACTAACATCTACTGTGTGCCTCCCTGCGCTACTTTCCTGCCACCCTGCTGCTTCCCTTCAGCCCTGGGTTACCTGGGCCAGCCCAGCTGCCATCTCACCATCCAGCAGGGGGACCTGCCCTAACCCCCTGCCACCACACCCACACACAGCACTGCAAACCCTCAGGGGCTCCCCTGCCTGCAGTCTGCCTCTCAACCAGTCTCCTTCTGCCCCCTTGCCCCCTTACAGCCTCTGCCATGGCCCCCCACAGACACCTGGGCATGAGCAGCCCACACATGCAACACTCTCCCATCTCCCAGCCACTCCATTTGCTCTAAGGCTGTCAAGAGTCTTTTTTTCTGGCTGTAGGGGAGTTGAGACTGTCCAATGTCCTGGGGAGCAAGAACTGCAAACAATCCATCTACAATGTAACATTTGGGTCTCAGGCTGTCCAATCCCTAGTGCACTGTGCAGGCCTATGAGTGGCAAAAACACCCTATTCTGAGCACGACATCTGGCTGGGCTAGTGGCTCTTTCTGTGGACTAGGACACAGACAGACAGACAGAGTTTTCAGGTTCAAAACCTATACTTCCCAGAAGATGGTCATGCAGTACGGTTAAAAAAAAAAAAAAAGGCTTTTTTATTTTTTTTCCCCCTGCTTGGGTAACCAGTCTGCTGCCTGTTTCTCAGTGAAAAAAGGGAAAAATCTTTTTTGGAGGGAAAAGGACCAAAATGCAGACAGGTGGACTCCGTGGAGGGTGGATGGGAAGTTGCTCCTGCCCTGGCACTAGAGCCCCAGCTGCTGTTCCAGGCGCTCTCTGATACCAGAGATCTCCTTGTGTCGTGTCATGACACTGTCTCCAGGAGTGATACTCAGGAAAATGAGGATCCAAAACTCGGCAGGTCATATCGCCTTATCAAGTAAATCCAGGGATGTTTGGCGGTGTGTCAGAGGGTTAAGGGCTTGTGGCGCTCGCGAAAAGAGGGGACAGGTGGGAGGATCTGGGGTCTGGCCCCCAGACCCCCACCTGCAGGGAAGTCGCTTTAAGGGGGTGAAGCAGGTGTTTAGGGGCTCTATCTTTCTCCCCCCACTCTGTATTTCCCCTCCTCTCTCCTTTTTTCTCTGTCAGATGCAAGGTCAGTAACAACAGCAACAACAACAACAACAACAACAACAATAACCACCACCACAGTGACCAAGCAACAAGGGCAGCGAAAGGGGAACATATGGAGTGCAGGAGCTGTGGATTATTGGTGGCGCAGGCACTGAGCTGTGGCAATAAGCCCTTGAGGCAATTAATAAATAAATGAATTAGTAATACAGGTAGCAGACATGTATATGTCCCTGTGTGTTTCCACTGAGTTAATGTCAATGCACTTTTATTTATTTCTTCATTTATTTATTACCTTGCCACGAGAATTTCTTTCCATTGCTAAAAAAAGTGTCCCATCAAGGGTACCAGGTGGTGCCACACCCAGGTAAGCACTCAGGTGACAGTGCAGGAGGACTGGGCTTCAAGACCCTGGTCCCCAACTGCCGGTGGAAATCTTTACAAGTGGTGCAGAAGTGCTGCAGGTGTCTCTCTGTGTCTCAAACTCTCTGTGCCTCCATTCCCTCTCAACTCCTGACCATTTATTCCAATAAATAATCAAGAACATAGAAAGTAAAAGAAGAAAAAGAAAAAGAAAAAGAAAGGAAAATGAAATATTCCACTATTTCAAGGGGCTACTCAGGACACTGCTTTCCTTGTTAAGATCCTCACAGCAACCATATTCAGAAAGGCAAAGACGCCATGTATGTTTTAACCCAGTTTTTATATTTATTTATTTATTTATGTACTTATTCAATTTTGTTATTGATAAATTAATGCTTTACATTTGACAGCAGACTAGAGCTCTGAAACCAGCGTTCTCAGCTACCCCTATAGATGGTGCTTTGCCTGTACAATACCAATCCATTGACGTGTCCATCCATCCATCCATCCATCCATCCATCCATCATCCATCCATCCACCAGTCAACCAAGCTAAGTACAAAAGGAGGTCTCTCCTTGAATGATGAAGACAATCAACGCTGCACAGGTAGGTTGCAAAGGAGCCAGTTCGGCTGAATAGGGCAGTGGGGCTGAACCAGGGAATGTGTTGGCAGGTGTGGGTGTGGGTGGGGTGAGCCGGTGACCCTGTGAGCTGGGTCACATCAGGGAAGGGAGGGGGTGGAAGGGGTTGCAAGCAGCGGTCACTGGAGAACCTTCACGAGTGCTGGAGCTGGTGAGCAGGGCACCCGGAAGAGAGGACAGACAAGAGGAGAGAAGCAAGGTGCAGAGGAGCGGAGAGGGGAAAGGATGGAGAGGAGAGGAGAGGACAGGAGAGGACAGGAGTGGAGGGGACCTGAGAAACCTACCTGGACATAGGCAGCATACAGACATCCAGGAAGGCAGGCAGGCATGCAGGCAGCTCTGGCCTGGGCTCCCTGGATCCCGGGTACACCTCCTTCTTTCTTCTCTTGGCTGCCAGCCCTGAGGTCCCTCGTCGGTCAGCACTGTCTTCCTATCCTTCCGTCCCTGTGTGCCAGGGCCCTGGCGTCTGGGCGCTGCTGCCTGACCTAGTGGCAGGGCAGGTGGGCTGCCCAGTGCCAGTGTGGCCAGCACACAATGCCGGGGGCTAGGACATCACAGATGGCTCCTGCGGTTGCTAGGTAGCGGGGACCCTGCCCATCCAGTGGACCAGCAGCCATGACCCCGAACCTTAACTTGACCTGAGGGGTGGTGGCCAGCCACCAGACACAGAGCCCCAGGCCAAAACTGGTGGTGGGCAGCCACCAGAGCCAGAGCCCAAGGCCAAAACAGGAGCAGGTGGGCCGGGCCTAGGGGCTATGGGCAGAGTGGGGGGTGTCTGGCCACGGGGCAGGCATCTGACAGCCCAGGGCTGGGGGCCAAGGGCCGCCAGGCCCCTGTCCCACCATGTGCACTTACACACAGTCCTGCTGACTGACTGACAGTCCCCCCCCCCCCAGAGATACCCACACCAGGTCCCTGGGTGCCCTGAGCTGCCCCTGAGGTTGGGTGGGTGACTGCCTGGACACATGCCTCCATAGTGGAGGCCTCTATTAATACCATTGCCTACTGACAGCTGCCCTCCTTCCCCTCCTCCTCCTCCTCCTCCTCCTCCTCCTCCTCTTCCTTCACCTCCTCCTCAACTTCCTCATCCTCAGAGGGACTCACTTTGGGCATCTGCTCTGGCTGCTGCAGCTTCTATCCAGTGGGTGGGTGCAGGTATCTGGTCCTGTCAGTCCCTGATTCCTGGGACCTTCCATGCCTCCAGCTCCCCCCACTCTCTAGACCAGACACTTCCTCAAGGATGCCCTCTTTCCCCTTGCCCCCTGTTCCCCAGCTCCCCAACTAACATCTACTGTGTGCCTCCCTGCGCTACTTTCCTGCCACCCTGCTGCTTCCCTTCAGCCCTGGGTTACCTGGGCCAGCCCAGCTGCCATCTCACCATCCAGCAGGGGGACCTGCCCTAACCCCCTGCCACCACACCCACACACAGCACTGCAAACCCTCAGGGGCTCCCCTGCCTGCAGTCTGCCTCTCAACCAGTCTCCTTCTGCCCCCTTGCCCCCTTACAGCCTCTGCCATGGCCCCCCACAGACACCTGGGCATGAGCAGCCCACACATGCAACACTCTCCCATCTCCCTGCCACTCCATTTGCTCTAAGGCTGTCAAGAGTCTTTTTTTCTGGCTGTAGGGGAGTTGAGACTGTCCAATGTCCTGGGGAGCAAGAACTGCAAACAATCCATCTACAATGTAACATTTGGGTCTCAGGCTGTCCAATCCCTAGTGCACTGTGCAGGCCTATGAGTGGCAAAAACACCCTATTCTGAGCACGACATCTGGCTGGGCTAGTGGCTCTTTCTGTGGACTAGGACACAGACAGACAGACAGAGTTTTCAGGTTCAAAACCTATACTTCCCAGAAGATGGTCATGCAGTACGGTTAAAAAAAAAAAAAGGCTTTTTTATTTTTTTTCCCCCTGCTTGGGTAACCAGTCTGCTGCCTGTTTCTCAGTGAAAAAAGGGAAAAATCTTTTTTGGAGGGAAAAGGACCAAAATGCAGGCAGGTGGACTCCGTGGAGGGTGGATGGGAAGTTGCTCCTGCCCTGGCACTAGAGCCCCAGCTGCTGTTCCAGGCGCTCTCTGATACCAGAGATCTCCTTGTGTCGTGTCATGACACTGTCTCCAGGAGTGATACTCAGGAAAATGAGGATCCAAAACTCGGCAGGTCATATCGCCTTATCAAGTAAATCCAGGGATGTTTGGCGGTGTGTCAGAGGGTTAAGGGCTTGTGGCGCTCGCGAAAAGAGGGGACAGGTGGGAGGATCTGGGGTCTGGCCCCCAGACCCCCACCTGCAGGGAAGTCGCTTTAAGGGGGTGAAGCAGGTGTTTAGGGGCTCTATCTTTCTCCCCCCACTCTGTATTTCCCCTCCTCTCTCCTTTTTCTCTGTCAGATGCAAGCTCAGTAACAACAGCAACAACAACAACAACAACAACAACAATAACCACCACCACAGTGACCAAGCAACAAGGGCAGCGAAAGGGGAACATATGGAGTGCAGGAGCTGTGGATTATTGGTGGCGCAGGCACTGAGCTGTGGCAATAAGCCCTTGAGGCAATTAATAAATAAATGAATTAGTAATACAGGTAGCAGACATGTATATGTCCCTGTGTGTTTCCACTGAGTTAATGTCAATGCACTTTTATTTATTTCTTCATTTATTTATTACCTTGCCACGAGAATTTCTTTCCATTGCTAAAAAAAAGTGTCCCATCAAGGGTACCAGGTGGTGCCACACCCAGGTAAGCACTCAGGTGACAGTGCAGGAGGACTGGGCTTCAAGACCCTGGTCCCCAACTGCCGGTGGAAATCTTTACAAGTGGTGCAGAAGTGCTGCAGGTGTCTCTCTGTGTCTCTGTGCCTCCATTCCCTCTCAACTCCTGACCATTTATTCCAATAAATAATCAAGAACATAGAAAGTAAAAGAAGAAAAAGAAAAAGAAAAAGAAAAAGAAAAAGAAAGGAAAATGAAATATTCCACTATTTCAAGGGGCTACTCAGGACACTGCTTTCCTTGTTAAGATCCTCACAGCAACCATATTCAGAAAGGCAAAGACGCCATGTATGTTTTAACACAGTTTTTATATTTATTTATTTATTTATGTACTTATTCAATTTTGTTATTGATAAATTAATGCTTTACATTTGACAGCAGACTAGAGCTCTGAAACCAGCGGTCTCAGCTACCCCTATAGATGGTGCTTTGCCTGTACAATACCAATCCATTGACGTGTCCATCCATCCATCCATCCATCCATCCATCATCCATCCATCCACCAGTCAACCAAGCTAAGTACAAAAGGAGGTCTCTCCTTGAATGATGAAGACAATCAACGCTGCACAGGTAGGTTGCAAAGGAGCCAGTTCGGCTGAATAGGGCAGTGGGGCTGAACCAGGGAATGTGTTGGCGGGTGTGGGTGTGGGTGGGGTGAGCCGGTGACCCTGTGAGCTGGGTCACATCAAGGAAGGGAGGGGGTGGAAGGGGTTGCAAGCAGCGGTCACTGGAGAACCTTCACGAGTGCTGGAGCTGGTGAGCAGGGCACCCGGAAGAGAGGACAGACAAGAGGAGAGAAGCAAGGTGCAGAGGAGCGGAGAGGGGAAAGGATGGAGAGGAGAGGAGAGGACAGGAGAGGACAGGAGTGGAGGGGACCTGAGAAACCTACCTGGACATAGGCAGCATACAGACATCCAGGAAGGCAGGCAGGCATGCAGGCAGCTCTGGCCTGGGCTCCCTGGATCCCGGGTACACCTCCTTCTTTCTTCTCTTGGCTGCCAGCCCTGAGGTCCCTCGTCGGTCAGCACTGTCTTCCTATCCTTCCGTCCCTGTGTGCCAGGGCCCTGGCGTCTGGGCGCTGCTGCCTGACCTAGTGGCAGGGCAGGTGGGCTGCCCAGTGCCAGTGTGGCCAGCACACAATGCCGGGGGCTAGGACATCACAGATGGCTCCTGCGGTTGCTAGGTAGCGGGGACCCTGCCCATCCAGTGGACCAGCAGCCATGACCCCGAACCTTAACTTGACCTGAGGGGTGGTGGCCAGCCACCAGACACAGAGCCCCAGGCCAAAACTGGTGGTGGCCAGCCACCAGAGCCAGAGCCCAAGGCCAAAACAGGAGCAGGTGGGCCGGGCCTAGGGGCTATGGGCAGAGTGGGGGGTGTCTGGCCACGGGGCAGGCATCTGACAGCCCAGGGCTGGGGGCCAAGGGCCGCCAGGCCCCTGTCCCACCATGTGCACTTACACACAGTCCTGCTGACTGACTGACAGTCCCCCCCCCCCACAGATACCCACACCAGGTCCCTGGGTGCCCTGAGCTGCCCCTGAGGTTGGGTGGGTGACTGCCTGGACACATGCCTCCATAGTGGAGGCCTCTATTAATACCATTGCCTACTGACAGCTGCCCTCCTTCCCCTCCTCCTCCTCCTCCTCCTCCTCCTCCTCCTCCTCCTCCTCCTCCTCCTCCTCCTCTTCCTTCACCTCCTCCTCAACTTCCTCATCCTCAAAGGGACTCACTTTGGGCATCTGCTCTGGCTGCTGCAGCTTCTATCCAGTGGGTGGGTGCAGGTATCTGGTCCTGTCAGTCCCTGATTCCTGGGACCTTCCATGCCTCCAGCTCCCCCCACTCTCTAGACCAGACACTTCCTCAAGGATGCCCTCTTTCCCCTTGCCCCCTGTTCCCCAGCTCCCCAACTAACATCTACTGTGTGCCTCCCTGCGCTACTTTCCTGCCACCCTGCTGCTTCCCTTCAGCCCTGGGTTACCTGGGCCAGCCCAGCTGCCATCTCACCATCCAGCAGGGGGACCTGCCCTAACCCCCTGCCACCACACCCACACACAGCACTGCAAACCCTCAGGGGCTCCCCTGCCTGCAGTCTGCCTCTCAACCAGTCTCCTTCTGCCCCCTTGCCCCCTTACAGCCTCTGCCATGGCCCCCCACAGACACCTGGGCATGAGCAGCCCACACATGCAACACTCTCCCATCTCCCAGCCACTCCATTTGCTCTAAGGCTGTCAAGAGTCTTTTTTTCTGGCTGTAGGGGAGTTGAGACTGTCCAATGTCCTGGGGAGCAAGAACTGCAAACAATCCATCTACAATGTAACATTTGGGTCTCAGGCTGTCCAATCCCTAGTGCACTGTGCAGGCCTATGAGTGGCAAAAACACCCTATTCTGAGCACGACATCTGGCTGGGCTAGTGGCTCTTTCTGTGGACTAGGACACAGACAGACAGACAGAGTTTTCAGGTTCAAAACCTATACTTCCCAGAAGATGGTCATGCAGTACGGTTAAAAAAAAAAAAAAAAAAAAAAAAAAGGCTTTTTTATTTTTTTTCCCCCTGCTTGAGTAACCAGTCTGCTGCCTGTTTCTCAGTGAAAAAAGGGAAAAATCTTTTTTGGAGGGAAAAGGACCAAAATGCAGGCAGGTGGACTCCGTGGAGGGTGGATGGGAAGTTGCTCCTGCCCTGGCACTAGAGCCCCAGCTGCTGTTCCAGGCGCTCTCTGATACCAGAGATCTCCTTGTGTCGTGTCATGACACTGTCTCCAGGAGTGATACTCAGGAAAATGAGGATCCAAAACTCGGCAGGTCATATCGCCTTATCAAGTAAATCCAGGGATGTTTGGCGGTGTGTCAGAGGGTTAAGGGCTTGTGGCGCTCGCGAAAAGAGGGGACAGGTGGGAGGATCTGGGGTCTGGCCCCCAGACCCCCACCTGCAGGGAAGTCGCTTTAAGGGGGTGAAGCAGGTGTTTAGGGGCTCTATCTTTCTCCCCCCACTCTGTATTTCCCCTCCTCTCTCCTTTTTTCTCTGTCAGATGCAAGCTCAGTAACAACAGCAACAACAACAACAACAACAACAACAATAACCACCACCACAGTGACCAAGCAACAAGGGCAGCGAAAGGGGAACATATGGAGTGCAGGAGCTGTGGATTATTGGTGGCGCAGGCACTGAGCTGTGGCAATAAGCCCTTGAGGCAATCAATAAATAAATGAATTAGTAATACAGGTAGCAGACATGTATATGTCCCTGTGTGTTTCCACTGAGTTAATGTCAATGCACTTTTATTTATTTCTTCATTTATTTATTACCTTGCCACGAGAATTTCTTTCCATTGCTAAAAAAAAGTGTCCCATCAAGGGTACCAGGTGGTGCCACACCCAGGTAAGCACTCAGGTGACAGTGCAGGAGGACTGGGCTTCAAGACCCTGGTCCCCAACTGCCGGTGGAAATCTTTACAAGAGGTGCAGAAGTGCTGCAGGTGTCTCTCTGTGTCTCAAACTCTCTGTGCCTCCATTCCCTCTCAACTCCTGACCATTTATTCCAATAAATAATCAAGAACATAGAAAGTAAAAGAAGAAAAAGAAAAAGAAAAAGAAAGGAAAATGAAATATTCCACTATTTCAAGGGGCTACTCAGGACACTGCTTTCCTTGTTAAGATCCTCACAGCAACCATATTCAGAAAGGCAAAGACGCCATGTATGTTTTAACCCAGTTTTTATATTTATTTATTTATTTATGTACTTATTCAATTTTGTTATTGATAAATTAATGCTTTACATTTGACAGCAGACTAGAGCTCTGAAACCAGCGGTCTCAGCTACCCCTATAGATGGTGCTTTGCCTGTACAATACCAATCCATTGACGTGTCCATCCATCCATCCATCCATCCATCCATCCATCCATCATCCATCCATCCACCAGTCAACCAAGCTAAGTACAAAAGGAGGTCTCTCCTTGAATGATGAAGACAATCAACGCTGCACAGGTAGGTTGCAAAGGAGCCAGTTCGGCTGAATAGGGCAGTGGGGCTGAACCAGGGAATGTGTTGGCGGGTGTGGGTGTGGGTGGGGTGAGCCGGTGACCCTGTGAGCTGGGTCACATCAGGGAAGGGAGGGGGTGGAAGGGGTTGCAAGCAGCGGTCACTGGAGAACCTTCACGAGTGCTGGAGCTGGTGAGCAGGGCACCCGGAAGAGAGGACAGACAAGAGGAGAGAAGCAAGGTGCAGAGGAGCGGAGAGGGGAAAGGATGGAGAGGAGAGGAGAGGACAGGAGAGGACAGGAGTGGAGGGGACCTGAGAAACCTACCTGGACATAGGCAGCATACAGACATCCAGGAAGGCAGGCAGGCATGCAGGCAGCTCTGGCCTGGGCTCCCTGGATCCCGGGTACACCTCCTTCTTTCTTCTCTTGGCTGCCAGCCCTGAGGTCCCTCGTCGGTCAGCACTGTCTTCCTATCCTTCCGTCCCTGTGTGCCAGGACCCTGGCGTCTGGGCGCTGCTGCCTGACCTAGTGGCAGGGCAGGTGGGCTGCCCAGTGCCAGTGTGGCCAGCACACAATGCCGGGGGCTAGGACATCACAGATGGCTCCTGCGGTTGCTAGGTAGCGGGGACCCTGCCCATCCAGTGGACCAGCAGCCATGACCCCGAACCTTAACTTGACCTGAGGGGTGGTGGCCAGCCACCAGACCCAGAGCCCCAGGCCAAAACTGGTGGTGGCCAGCCACCAGAGCCAGAGCCCAAGGCCAAAACAGGAGCAGGTGGGCCGGGCCTAGGGGCTATGGGCAGAGTGGGGGGTGTCTGGCCACGGGGCAGGCATCTGACAGCCCAGGGCTGGGGGCCAAGGGCCGCCAGGCCCCTGTCCCACCATGTGCACTTACACACAGTCCTGCTGACTGACTGACAGTCCCCCCCCCCCAGAGATACCCACACCAGGTCCCTGGGTGCCCTGAGCTGCCCCTGAGGTTGGGTGGGTGACTGCCTGGACACATGCCTCCATAGTGGAGGCCTCTATTAATACCATTGCCTACTGACAGCTGCCCTCCTTCCCCTCCTCCTCCTCCTCCTCCTCCTCCTCCTCCTCCTCCTCCTCCTCCTCTTCCTTCACCTCCTCCTCAACTTCCTCATCCTCAGAGGGACTCACTTTGGGCATCTGCTCTGGCTGCTGCAGCTTCTATCCAGTGGGTGGGTGCAGGTATCTGGTCCTGTCAGTCCCTGATTCCTGGGACCTTCCATGCCTCCAGCTCCCCCCACTCTCTAGACCAGACACTTCCTCAAGGATGCCCTCTTTCCCCTTGCCCCCTGTTCCCCAGCTCCCCAACTAACATCTACTGTGTGCCTCCCTGCGCTACTTTCCTGCCACCCTGCTGCTTCCCTTCAGCCCTGGGTTACCTGGGCCAGCCCAGCTGCCATCTCACCATCCAGCAGGGGGACCTGCCCTAACCCCCTGCCACCACACCCACACACAGCACTGCAAACCCTCAGGGGCTCCCCTGCCTGCAGTCTGCCTCTCAACCAGTCTCCTTCTGCCCCCTTGCCCCCTTACAGCCTCTGCCATGGCCTCCCACAGACACCTGGGCATGAGCAGCCCACACATGCAACACTCTCCCATCTCCCTGCCACTCCATTTGCTCTAAGGCTGTCAAGAGTCTTTTTTTCTGGCTGTAGGGGAGTTGAGACTGTCCAATGTCCTGGGGAGCAAGAACTGCAAACAATCCATCTACAATGTAACATTTGGGTCTCAGGCTGTCCAATCCCTAGTGCACTGTGCAGGCCTATGAGTGGCAAAAACACCCTATTCTGAGCACGACATCTGGCTGGGCTAGTGGCTCTTTCTGTGGACTAGGACACAGACAGACAGACAGAGTTTTCAGGTTCAAAACCTATACTTCCCAGAAGATGGTCATGCAGTATGGTTAAAAAAAAAAAAAAAAGGCTTTTTTATTTTTTTTCCCCCTGCTTGGGTAACCAGTCTGCTGCCTGTTTCTCAGTGAAAAAAGGGAAAAATCTTTTTTGGAGGGAAAAGGACGAAAATGCAGGCAGGTGGACTCCGTGGAGGGTGGATGGGAAGTTGCTCCTGCCCTGGCACTAGAGCCCCAGCTGCTGTTCCAGGCGCTCTCTGATACCAGAGATCTCCTCGTGTCGTGTCATGACACTGTCTCCAGGAGTGATACTCAGGAAAATGAGGATCCAAAACTCGGCAGGTCATATCGCCTTATCAAGTAAATCCAGGGATGTTTGGCGGTGTGTCAGAGGGTTAAGGGCTTGTGGCGCTCGCGAAAAGAGGGGACAGGTGGGAGGATCTGGGGTCTGGCCCCCAGACCCCCACCTGCAGGGAAGTCGCTTTAAGGGGGTGAAGCAGGTGTTTAGGGGCTCTATCTTTCTCCCCCCACTCTGTATTTCCCCTCCTCTCTCCTTTTTTCTCTGTCAGATGCAAGGTCAGTAACAACAGCAACAACAACAACAACAATAACCACCACCACAGTGACCAAGCAACAAGGGCAGCGAAAGGGGAACATATGGAGTGCAGGAGCTGTGGATTATTGGTGGCGCAGGCACTGAGCTGTGGCAATAAGCCCTTGAGGCAATCAATAAATAAATGAATTAGTAATACAGGTAGCAGACATGTATATGTCCCTGTGTGTTTCCACTGAGTTAATGTCAATGCACTTTTATTTATTTCTTCATTTATTTATTACCTTGCCACGAGAATTTCTTTCCATTGCTAAAAAAAAGTGTCCCATCAAGGGTACCAGGTGGTGCCACACCCAGGTAAGCACTCAGGTGACAGTGCAGGAGGACTGGGCTTCAAGACCCTGGTCCCCAACTGCCGGGGGAAATCTTTACAAGTGGTGCAGAAGTGCTGCAGGTGTCTCTCTGTGTCTCAAACTCTCTGTGCCTCCATTCCCTCTCAACTCCTGACCATTTATTCCAATAAATAATCAAGAACATAGAAAGTAAAAGAAGAAAAAGAAAAAGAAAAAGAAAGGAAAATGAAATATTCCACTATTTCAAGGGGCTACTCAGGACACTGCTTTCCTTGTTAAGATCCTCACAGCAACCATATTCAGAAAGGCAAAGACGCCATGTATGTTTTAACCCAGTTTTTATATTTATTTATTTATTTATGTACTTATTCAATTTTGTTATTGATAAATTAATGCTTTACATTTGACAGCAGACTAGAGCTCTGAAACCAGCGGTCTCAGCTACCCCTATAGATGGTGCTTTGCCTGTACAATACCAATCCATTGACGTGTCCATCCATCCATCCATCCATCCATCCATCCATCATCCATCCATCCACCAGTCAACCAAGCTAAGTACAAAAGGAGGTCTCTCCTTGAATGATGAAGACAATCAACGCTGCACAGGTAGGTTGCAAAGGAGCCAGTTCGGCTGAATAGGGCAGTGGGGCTGAACCAGGGAATGTGTTGGCGGGTGTGGGTGTGGGTGGGGTGAGCCGGTGACCCTGTGAGCTGGGTCACATCAGGGAAGGGAGGGGGTGGAAGGGGTTGCAAGCAGCGGTCACTGGAGAACCTTCACGAGTGCTGGAGCTGGTGAGCAGGGCACCCGGAAGAGAGGACAGACAAGAGGAGAGAAGCAAGGTGCAGAGGAGCGGAGAGGGGAAAGGATGGAGAGGAGAGGAGAGGACAGGAGAGGACAGGAGTGGAGGGGACCTGAGAAACCTACCTGGACATAGGCAGCATACAGACATCCAGGAAGGCAGGCAGGCATGCAGGCAGCTCTGGCCTGGGCTCCCTGGATCCCGGGTACACCTCCTTCTTTCTTCTCTTGGCTGCCAGCCCTGAGGTCCCTCGTCGGTCAGCACTGTCTTCCTATCCTTCTGTCCCTGTGTGCCAGGGCCCTGGCGTCTGGGCGCTGCTGCCTGACCTGGTGGCAGGGCAGGTGGGCTGCCCAGTGCCGGTGTGGCCAGCACACAATGCCGGGGGCTAGGACATCACAGATGGCTCCTGCGGTTGCTAGGTAGCGGGGACCCTGCCCATCCAGTGGACCAGCAGCCATGACCCCGAACCTTAACTTGACCTGAGGGGTGGTGGCCAGCCACCAGACACAGAGCCCCAGGCCAAAACTGGTGGTGGCCAGCCACCAGAGCCAGAGCCCAAGGCCAAAACAGGTGCAGGTGGGCCGGGCCTAGGGGCTATGGGCAGAGTGGGGGGTGTCTGGCCACGGGGCAGGCATCTGACAGCCCAGGGCTGGGGGCCAAGGGCCGCCAGGCCCCTGTCCCACCATGTGCACTTACACACAGTCCTGCTGACTGACTGACAGACCCCCCCCCCCCCCAGAGATACCCACACCAGGTCCCTGGGTGCCCTGAGCTGCCCCTGAGGTTGGGTGGGTGACTGCCTGGACACATGCCTCCATAGTGGAGGCCTCTATTAATACCATTGCCTACTGACAGCTGCCCTCCTTCCCCTCCTCCTCCTCCTCCTCCTCCTCCTCCTCCTCCTCCTCCTCCTCTTCCTTCACCTCCTCCTCAACTTCCTCATCCTCAGAGGGACTCACTTTGGGCATCTGCTCTGGCTGCTGCAGCTTCTATCCAGTGGGTGGGTGCAGGTATCTGGTCCTGTCAGTCCCTGATTCCTGGGACCTTCCATGCCTCCAGCTCCCCCCACTCTCTAGACCAGACACTTCCTCAAGGATGCCCTCTTTCCCCTTGCCCCCTGTTCCCCAGCTCCCCAACTAACATCTACTGTGTGCCTCCCTGCGCTACTTTCCTGCCACCCTGCTGCTTCCCTTCAGCCCTGGGTTACCTGGGCCAGCCCAGCTGCCATCTCACCATCCAGCAGGGGGACCTGCCCTAACCCCCTGCCACCACACCCACACACAGCACTGCAAACCCTCAGGGGCTCCCCTGCCTGCAGTCTGCCTCTCAACCAGTCTCCTTCTGCCCCCTTGCCCCCTTACAGCCTCTGCCATGGCCCCCCACAGACACCTGGGCATGAGCAGCCCACACATGCAACACTCTCCCATCTCCCTGCCACTCCATTTGCTCTAAGGCTGTCAAGAGTCTTTTTTTCTGGCTGTAGGGGAGTTGAGACTCTCCAATGTCCTGGGGAGCAAGAACTGCAAACAATCCATCTACAATGTAACATTTGGGTCTCAGGCTGTCCAATCCCTAGTGCACTGTGCAGGCCTATGAGTGGCAAAAACACCCTATTCTGAGCACGACATCTGGCTGGGCTAGTGGCTCTTTCTGTGGACTAGGACACAGACAGACAGACAGAGTTTTCAGGTTCAAAACCTATACATCCCAGAAGATGGTCATGCAGTATGGTTAAAAAAAAAAAAAAAAGGCTTTTTTATTTTTTTTCCCCCTGCTTGGGTAACCAGTCTGCTGCCTGTTTCTCAGTGAAAAAAGGGAAAAATCTTTTTTGGAGGGAAAAGGACGAAAATGCAGGCAGGTGGACTCCGTGGAGGGTGGATGGGAAGTTGCTCCTGCCCTGGCACTAGAGCCCCAGCTGCTGTTCCAGGCGCTCTCTGATACCAGAGATCTCCTCGTGTCGTGTCATGACACTGTCTCCAGGAGTGATACTCAGGAAAATGAGGATCCAAAACTCGGCAGGTCATATCGCCTTATCAAGTAAATCCAGGGATGTTTGGCGGTGTGTCAGAGGGTTAAGGGCTTGTGGCGCTCGCGAAAAGAGGGGACAGGTGGGAGGATCTGGGGTCTGGCCCCCAGACCCCCACCTGCAGGGAAGTCGCTTTAAGGGGGTGAAGCAGGTGTTTAGGGGCTCTATCTTTCTCCCCCCACTCTGTATTTCCCCTCCTCTCTCCTTTTTTCTCTGTCAGATGCAAGGTCAGTAACAACAGCAACAACAACAACAACAACAACAACAATAACCACCACCACAGTGACCAAGCAACAAGGGCAGCGAAAGGGGAACATATGGAGTGCAGGAGCTGTGGATTATTGGTGGCGCAGGCACTGAGCTGTGGCAATAAGCCCTTGAGGCAATCAATAAATAAATGAATTAGTAATACAGGTAGCAGACATGTATATGTCCCTGTGTGTTTCCACTGAGTTAATGTCAATGCACTTTTATTTATTTCTTCATTTATTTATTACCTTGCCACGAGAATTTCTTTCCATTGCTAAAAAAAAGTGTCCCATCAAGGGTACCAGGTGGTGCCACACCCAGGTAAGCACTCAGGTGACAGTGCAGGAGGACTGGGCTTCAAGACCCTGGTCCCCAACTGCCGGGGGAAATCTTTACAAGTGGTGCAGAAGTGCTGCAGGTGTCTCTCTGTGTCTCAAACTCTCTGTGCCTCCATTCCCTCTCAACTCCTGACCATTTATTCCAATAAATAATCAAGAACATAGAAAGTAAAAGAAGAAAAAGAAAAAGAAAAAGAAAGGAAAATGAAATATTCCACTATTTCAAGGGGCTACTCAGGACACTGCTTTCCTTGTTAAGATCCTCACAGCAACCATATTCAGAAAGGCAAAGACGCCATGTATGTTTTAACCCAGTTTTTATATTTATTTATTTATTTATGTACTTATTCAATTTTGTTATTGATAAATTAATGCTTTACATTTGACAGCAGACTAGAGCTCTGAAACCAGCGGTCTCAGCTACCCCTATAGATGGTGCTTTGCCTGTACAATACCAATCCATTGACGTGTCCATCCATCCATCCATCCATCCATCCATCCATCCATCCATCCATCATCCATCCATCCACCAGTCAACCAAGCTAAGTACAAAAGGAGGTCTCTCCTTGAATGATGAAGACAATCAACGCTGCACAGGTAGGTTGCAAAGGAGCCAGTTCGGCTGAATAGGGCAGTGGGGCTGAACCAGGGAATGTGTTGGCGGGTGTGGGTGTGGGTGGGGTGAGCCGGTGACCCTGTGAGCTGGGTCACATCAGGGAAGGGAGGGGGTGGAAGGGGTTGCAAGCAGCGGTCACTGGAGAACCTTCACGAGTGCTGGAGCTGTTGAGCAGGGCACCCGGAAGAGAGGACAGACAAGAGGAGAGAAGCAAGGTGCAGAGGAGCGGAGAGGGGAAAGGATGGAGAGGAGAGGAGAGGACAGGAGAGGACAGGAGTGGAGGGGACCTGAGAAACCTACCTGGACATAGGCAGCATACAGACATCCAGGAAGGCAGGCAGGCATGCAGGCAGCTCTGGCCTGGGCTCCCTGGATCCCGGGTACACCTCCTTCTTTCTTCTCTTGGCTGCCAGCCCTGAGGTCCCTCGTCGGTCAGCACTGTCTTCCTATCCTTCCGTCCCTGTGTGCCAGGGCCCTGGCATCTGGGCGCTGCTGCCTGACCTAGTGGCAGGGCAGGTGGGCTGCCCAGTGCCAGTGTGGCCAGCACACAATGCCGGGGGTTAGGACATCACAGATGGCTCCTGCGGTTGCTAGGTAGCGGGGACCCTGCCCATCCAGTGGACCAGCAGCCATGACCCCGAACCTAAACTTGACCTGAGGGGTGGTGGCCAGCCACCAGACCCAGAGCCCCAGGCCAAAACTGGTGGTGGCCAGCCACCAGAGCCAGAGCCCAAGGCCAAAACAGGAGCAGGTGGGCCGGGCCTAGGGGCTATGGGCAGAGTGGGGGGTCTCTGGCCACGGGGCAGGCATCTGACAGCCCAGGGCTGGGGGCCAAGAGCTGCCAGGCCCCTATCCCACCATGTGCACTGACACACAGTCCTGCTGACTGACTGACAGTCCCCCCCCCCAGAGATACCCACACCAGGTCCCTGGGTGCCCTGAGCTGCCCCTGAGGTTGGGTGGGTGACTGCCTGGACACATGCCTCCATAGTGGAGGCCTCTATTAATACCATTGCCTACTGACAGCTGCCCTCCTTCCCCTCCTCCTCCTCCTCCTCCTCCTCCTCCTCCTCCTCCTCCTCCTCCTCCTCCTCCTCCTCTTCCTTCACCTCCTCCTCAACATCCTCATCCTCAGAGGGACTCACTTTGGGCATCTGCTCTGGCTGCTGCAGCTTCTATCCAGTGGGTGGGTGCAGGTATCTGGTCCTGTCAGTCCCTGATTCCTGGGACCTTCCATGCCTCCAGCTCCCCCCACTCTCTAGACCAGACACTTCCTCAAGGATGCCCTCTTTCCCCTTGCCCCCTGTTCCCCAGCTCCCCAACTAACATCTACTTTGTGCCTCCCTGTGCTACTTTCCTGCCACCCTGCTGCTTCCCTTCAGCCCTGGGGGACCTGGGCCAGCCCAGCTGCCATCTCACCATCCAGCAGGGGGACCTGCCCTAACCCCCTGCCACCACACCCACACACAGCACTGCAAACCCTCAGGGGCTCCCTGCCTGCAGTCTGCCTCTCAACCAGTCTCCTTCTGCCCCCTTGCCCCCTTACAGCCTCTGCCATGGCCCCCCACAGACACCTGGGCATGAGCAGCCCACACATGCAACACTCTCCCATCTCCCTGCCACTCCATTTGCTCTAAGGCTGTCAAGAGTCTTTTTTTCTGGCTGTAGGGGAGTTGAGACTGTCCAATGTCCTGGGGAGCAAGAACTGCAAACAATCCATCTACAATGTAACATTTGGGTCTCAGGCTGTCCAATCCCTAGTGCACTGTGCAGGCCTATGAGTGGCAAAAACACCCTATTCTGAGCACGACATCTGGCTGGGCTAGTGGCTCTTTCTGTGGACTAGGACACAGACAGACAGACAGAGTTTTCAGGTTCAAAACCTATACTCCCCAGAAGATGGTCATGCAGTATGGTTAAAAAAAAAAAAAAAAAAAAAAAAAAAAAGGCTTTTTTATTTTTTTTCCCCCTGCTTGGGTAACCAGTCTGCTGCATGTTTCTCAGTGAAAAAAGGGAAAAGTCTTTTTTGGAGGGAAAAGGACCAAAATGCAGGCAGGTGGACTCCGTGGAGGGTGGATGGGAAGTTGCTCCTGCCCTGGCACTAGAGCCCCAGCTGCTGTTCCAGGCGCTCGCTGATACCAGAGATCTCCTCGTGTCGTGTCATGACACTGTCTCCAGGAGTGATACTCAGGAAAATGAGGATCCAAAACTCGGCAGGTCATATCGCCTTATCAAGTAAATCCAGGGATGTTTGGCGGTGTGTCAGAGGGTTAAGGGCTTGTGGCGCTCGCGAAAAGAGGGGACAGTTGGGAGGATCTGGGGTCTGGCCCCCAGACCCCCACCTGCAGGGAAGTCGCTTTAAGGGGGTGAAGCAGGTGTTTAGGGGCTCTATCTTTCTCCCCCCACTCTGTATTTCCCCTCCTCTCTCCTTTTTTCTCTGTCAGATGCAAGGTCAGTAACAACAGCAACAACAACAACAACAACAACAACAATAACCACCACCACAGTGACCAAGCAACAAGGGCAGCGAAAGGGGAACATATGGAGTGCAGGAGCTGTGGATTATTGGTGGCGCAGGCACTGAGCTGTGGCAATAAGCCCTTGAGGCAATCAATAAAAAAATGAATTAGTAATACAGGTAGCAGACATGTATATTTCCCTGTGTGTTTCCACTGAGTTAATGTCAATGCACTTTTATTTATTTCTTCATTTATTTATTACCTTGCCACGAGAATTTCTTTCCATTGCTAAAAAAAAGTGTCCCATCAAGGGTACCAGGTGGTGCCACACCCAGGTAAGCACTCAGGTGACAGTGCAGGAGGACTGGGCTTCAAGACCCTGGTCCCCAACTGCCGGGGGAAATCTTTACAAGTGGTGCAGAAGTGCTGCAGGTGTCTCTCTGTGTCTCAAACTCTCTGTGCCTCCATTCCCTCTCAACTCCTGACCATTTATTCCAATAAATAATCAAGAACATAGAAAGTAAAAGAAGAAAAAGAAAAAGAAAAAGAAAGGAAAATGAAATATTCCACTATTTCAAGGGGCTACTCAGGACACTGCTTTCCTTGTTAAGATCCTCACAGCAACCATATTCAGAAAGGCAAAGACGCCATGTATGTTTTAACCCAGTTTTTATATTTATTTATTTATTTATGTACTTATTCAATTTTGTTATTGATAAATTAATGCTTTACATTTGACAGCAGACAAGAGCTCTGAAACCAGCGGTCTCAGCTACCCCTATAGATGGTGCTTTGCCTGTACAATACCAATCCATTGACGTGTCCATCCATCCATCCATCCATCCATCCATCCATCCATCCATCCATCCATCCATCCACCAGTCAACCAAGCTAAGTACAAAAGGAGGTCTCTCCTTGAATGATGAAGACAATCAACGCTGCACAGGTAGGTTGCAAAGGAGCCAGTTCGGCTGAATAGGGCAGTGGGGCTGAACCAGGGAATGTGTTGGCGGGTGTGGGTGTGGGTGGGGTGAGCCGGTGACCCTGTGAGCTGGGTCACATCAGGGAAGGGAGGGGGTGGAAGGGGTTGCAAGCAGCGGTCACTGGAGAACCTTCACGAGTGCTGGAGCTGGTGAGCAGGGCACCCGGAAGAGAGGACAGACAAGAGGAGAGAAGCAAGGTGCAGAGGAGCGGAGAGGGGAAAGGATGGAGAGGAGAGGAGAGGACAGGAGAGGACAGGAGTGGAGGGGACCTGAGAAACCTACCTGGACATAGGCAGCATACAGACATCCAGGAAGGCAGGCAGGCATGCAGGCAGCTCTGGCCTGGGCTCCCTGGATCCCGGGTACACCTCCTTCTTTCTTCTCTTGGCTGCCAGCCCTGAGGTCCCTCGTCGGTCAGCACTGTCTTCCTATCCTTCCGTCCCTGTGTGCCAGGGCCCTGGCATCTGGGTGTTGCTGCCTGACCTAGTGGCAGGGCAGGTGGGCTGCCCAGTGCCAGTGTGGCCAGCACACAATGCCGGGGGCTAGGACATCACAGATGGCTCCTGCGGTTGCTAGGTAGCGGGGACCCTGCCCATCCAGTGGACCAGCAGCCATGACCCCGAACCTAAACTTGACCTGAGGGGTGGTGGCCAGCCACCAGACCCAGAGCCCCAGGCCAAAACTGGTGGTGGCCAGCCACCAGAGCCAGAGCCCAAGGCCAAAACAGGAGCAGGTGGGCCGGGCCTAGGGGCTATGGGCAGAGTGGGGGGTCTCTGGCCACGGGGCAGGCATCTGACAGCCCAGGGCTGGGGGCCAAGGGCTGCCAGGCCCCTATCCCACCATGTGCACTGACACACAGTCCTGCTGACTGACTGACAGTCCCCCCCCCCCAGAGATACCCACACCAGGTCCCTGGGTGCCCTGAGCTGCCCCTGAGGTTGGGTGGGTGACTGCCTGGACACATGCCTCCATAGTGGAGGCCTCTATTAATACCATTGCCTACTGACAGCTGCCCTCCTTCCCCTCCTCCTCCTCCTCCTCCTCCTCCTCCTCCTCCTCCTCCTCCTCCTCCTCTTCCTTCACCTCCTCCTCAACTTCCTCATCCTCAGAGGGACTCACTTTGGGCATCTGCTCTGGCTGCTGCAGCTTCTATCCAGTGGGTGGGTGCAGGTATCTGGTCCTGTCAGTCCCTGATTCCTGGGACCTTCCATGCCTCCAGCTCCCCCCACTCTCTAGACCAGACACTTCCTCAAGGATGCCCTCTTTCCCCTTGCCCCCTGTTCCCCAGCTCCCCAACTAACATCTACTTTGTGCCTCCCTGTGCTACTTTCCTGCCACCCTGCTGCTTCCCTTCAGCCCTGGGGGACCTGGGCCAGCCCAGCTGCCATCTCACCATCCAGCAGGGGGACCTGCCCTAACCCCCTGCCACCACACCCACACACAGCACTGCAAACCCTCAGGGGCTCCCCTGCCTGCAGTCTGCCTCTCAACCAGTCTCCTTCTGCCCCCTTGCCCCCTTACAGCCTCTGCCATGGCCCCCCACAGACACCTGGGCATGAGCAGCCCACACATGCAACACTCTCCCATCTCCCTGCCACTCCATTTGCTCTAAGGCTGTCAAGAGTCTTTTTTTCTGGCTGTAGGGGAGTTGAGACTGTCCAATGTCCTGGGGAGCAAGAACTGCAAACAATCCATCTACAATGTAACATTTGGGTCTCAGGCTGTCCAATCCCTAGTGCACTGTGCAGGCCTATGAGTGGCAAAAACACCCTATTCTGAGCACGACATCTGGCTGGGCTAGTGGCTCTTTCTGTGGACTAGGACACAGACAGACAGACAGAGTTTTCAGGTTCAAAACCTATACTCCCCAGAAGATGGTCATGCAGTATGGTTAAAAAAAAAAAAAAAAAAAAAAAAAAAGGCTTTTTTATTTTTTTTCCCCCTGCTTGGGTAACCAGTCTGCTGCATGTTTCTCAGTGAAAAAAGGGAAAAGTCTTTTTTGGAGGGAAAAGGACCAAAATGCAGGCAGGTGGACTCCGTGGAGGATGGATGGGAAGTTGCTCCTGCCCTGGCACTAGAGCCCCAGCTGCTGTTCCAGGCGCTCTCTGATACCAGAGATCTCCTCGTGTCGTGTCATGACATTGTCTCCAGGAGTGATACTCAGGAAAATGAGGATCCAAAACTCGGCAGGTCATATCGCCTTATCAAGTAAATCCAGGGATGTTTGGCGGTGTGTCAGAGGGTTAAGGGCTTGTGGCGCTCGCGAAAAGAGGGGACAGTTGGGAGGATCTGGGGTCTGGCCCCCATACCCCCACCTAAAGGGAAGTCGCTTTAAGGGGGTGAAGCAGGTGTTTAGGGGCTCTATCTTTCTCCCCCCACTCTGTATTTCCCCTCCTCTCTCCTTTTTTCTCTGTCAGATGCAAGGTCAGTAACAACAGCAACAACAACAACAACAACAACAACAATAACCACCACCACAGTGACCAAGCAACAAGGGCAGCGAAAGGGGAACATATGGAGTGCAGGAGCTGTGGATTATTGGTGGCGCAGGCACTGAGCTGTGGCAATAAGCCCTTGAGGCAATCAATAAATAAATGAATTAGTAATACAGGTAGCAGACATGTATATTTCCCTGTGTGTTTCCACTGAGTTAATGTCAATGCACTTTTATTTATTTCTTCATTTATTTATTACCTTGCCACGAGAATTTCTTTCCATTGCTAAAAAAAAGTGTCCCATCAAGGGTACCAGGTGGTGCCACACCCAGGTAAGCACTCAGGTGACAGTGCAGGAGGACTGGGCTTCAAGACCCTGGTCCCCAACTGCCGGGGGAAATCTTTACAAGTGGTGCAGAAGTGCTGCAGGTGTCTCTCTGTGTCTCAAACTCTCTGTGCCTCCATTCCCTCTCAACTCCTGACCATTTATTCCAATAAATAATCAAGAACATAGAAAGTAAAAGAAGAAAAAGAAAAAGAAAAAGAAAAAGAAAGGAAAATGAAATATTCCACTATTTCAAGGGGCTACTCAGGACACTGCTTTCCTTGTTAAGATCCTCACAGCAACCATATTCAGAAAGGCAAAGATGCCATGTATGTTTTAACACAGTTTTTATATTTATTTATTTATTTATGTACTTATTCAATTTTGTTATTGATAAATTAATGCTTTACATTTGACAGCAGACTAGAGCTCTGAAACCAGCGGTCTCAGCTACCCCTATAGATGGTGCTTTGCCTGTACAATACCAATTCATTGACGTGTCCATCCATCCATCCATCCATCCATCATCCATCCATCCACCAGTCAACCAAGCTAAGTACAAAAGGAGGTCTCTCATTGAATGATGAAGACAATCAACGCTGCACAAGTAGGTTGCAAAGGAGCCAGTTCGGCTGAATAGGGCAGTGGGGCTGAACCAGGGAATGTGTTGGCGGGTGTGGGTGTGGGTGGGGTGAGCCGGTGACCCTGTGAGCTGGGTCACATCAGGGAAGGGAGGGGGTGGAAGGGGTTGCAAGCAGCGGTCACTGGAGAACCTTCACGAGTGCTGGAGCTGGTGAGCAGGGCACCCGGAAGAGAGGACAGACAAGAGGAGAGAAGCAAGGTGCAGAGGAGCGGAGAGGGGAAAGGATGGAGAGGAGAGGAGAGGACAGGAGAGGACAGGAGTGGAGGGGACCTGAGAAACCTACCTGGACATAGGCAGCATACAGACATCCAGGAAGGCAGGCAGGCATGCAGGCAGCTCTGGCCTGGGCTCCCTGGATCCCGGGTACACCTCCTTCTTTCTTCTCTTGGCTGCCAGCCCTGAGGTCCCTCGTCGGTCAGCACTGTCTTCCTATCCTTCCGTCCCTGTGTGCCCGGACCCTGGCGTCTGGGCGCTGCTGCCTGACCTAGTGGCAGGGCAGGTGGGCTGCCCAGTGCCAGTGTGGCCAGCACACAATGCCGGGGGCTAGGACATCACAGATGGCTCCTGCGGTTGCTAGGTAGCGGGGACCCTGCCCATCCAGTGGACCAGCAGCCATGACCCCGAACCTTAACTTGACCTGAGGGGTGGTGGCCAGCCACCAGACCCAGAGCCCCAGGCCAAAACTGGTGGTGGCCAGCCACCAGAGCCAGAGCCCAAGGCCAAAACAGGAGCAGGTGGGCCGGGCCTAGGGGCTATGGGCAGAGTGGGGGGTCTCTGGCCACGGGGCAGGCATCTGACAGCCCAGGGCTGGGGGCCAAGGGCCGCCAGGCCCCTGTCCCACCATGTGCACTGACACACAGTCCTGCTGACGGACTGACAGCCCCCCCCCCAGAGATACCCACACCAGGTCCCTGGGTGCCCTGAGCTGCCCCTGAGGTTGGGTGGGTGACTGCCTGGACACATGCCTCCATAGTGGAGGCCTCTATTAATACCATTGCCTACTGACAGCTGCCCTCCATCCCCTCCTCCTCCTCCTCCTCCTCCTCCTCCTCCTCCTCCTCTTCCTTCACCTCCTCCTCAACTTCCTCATCCTCAGAGGGACTCACTCTGGGCCCAGGCAAGCCAGGGCATCTGCTCTGGCTGCTGCAGCTTCTATCCAGTGGGTGGGTGCAGGTATCTGGTCCTGTCAGTCCCTGATTCCTGGGACCTTCCATGCCTCCAGCTCCCCCCACTCTCTAGACCAGACACTTCCTCAAGGATGCCCTCTTTCCCCTTGCCCCCTGTTCCCCAGCTCCCCAACTAACATCTACTGTGTGCCTCCCTGCACTACTTTCCTGCCACCCTGCTGCTTCCCTTCAGCCCTGGGGGACCTGGGCCAGCCCAGCTGCCATCTCACCATCCAGCAGGGGGACCTGCCCTAACCCCCTGCCACCACACCCACACACAGCACTGCAAACCCTCAGGGGCTCCCCTGCCTGCAGTCTGCCTCTCAACCAGTCTCCTTCTGCCCCCTTGCCCCCTTACAGCCTCTGCCATGGCCCCCCACAGACACCTGGGCATGAGCAGCCCACACATGCAACACTCTCCCATCTCCCTGCCACTCCATTTGCTCTAAGGCTGTCAGGAGTCTTTTTTTCTGGCTGTAGGGGAGTTGAGACTGTCCAATGTCCTGGGGAGCAAGAACTGCAAACAATCCATCTACAATGTAACATTTGGGTCTCAGGCTGTCCAATCCCTAGTGCACTGTGCAGGCCTATGAGTGGCAAAAACACCCTATTCTGAGCACGACATCTGGCTGGGCTAGTGGCTCTTTCTGTGGACTAGGACACAGACAGACAGACAGAGTTTTCAGGTTCAAAACCTATACTTCCCAGAAGATGGTCATGCAGTATGGTTAAAAAAAAAAAAGGCTTTTTTATTTTTTTTCCCCCTGCTTGGGTAACCAGTCTGCTGCATGTTTCTCAGTGAAAAAAGGGAAAAGTCTTTTTTGGAGGGAAAAGGACCAAAATGCAGGCAGGTGGACTCCGTGGAGGGTGGATGGGAAGTTGCTCCTGCCCTGGCACTAGAGCCCCAGCTGCTGTTCCATGCGCTCTCTGATACCAGAGATCTCCTCGTGTCGTGTCATGACACTGTCTCCAGGAGTGATACTCAGGAAAATTAGGATCCAAAACTCGGCAGGTCATATCGCCTTATCAAGTAAATCCAGGGATGTTTGGCGGTGTGTCAGAGGGTTAAGGGCTTGTGGCGCTCGCGAAAAGAGGGGACAGTTGGGAGGATCTGGGGTCTGGCCCCCAGACCCCCACCTGCAGTGAAGTCGCTTTAAGGGGGTGAAGCAGGTGTTTAGGGGCTCTATCTTTCTCCCCCCACTCTGTATTTCCCCTCCTCTCTCCTTTTTTCTCTGTCAGATGCAAGGTCAGTAACAACAGCAACAACAACAACAATAACCACCACCACAGTGACCAAGCAACAAGGGCAGCGAAAGGGGAACATATGGAGTGCAGGAGCTGTGGATTATTGGGGGCGCAGGCACTGAGCTGTGGCAATAAGCCCTTGAGGCAATCAATAAATAAATGAATTAGTAATACAGGTAGCAGACATGTATATTTCCCTGTGTGTTTCCACTGAGTTAATGTCAATGCACTTTTATTTATTTCTTCATTTATTTATTACCTTGCCACGAGAATTTCTTTCCATTGCTAAAAAAAAGTGTCCCATCAAGGGTACCAGGTGGTGCCACACCCAGGTAAGCACTCAGGTGACAGTGCAGGAGGACTGGGCTTCAAGACCCTGGTCCCCAACTGCCGGGGGAAATCTTTACAAGTGGTGCAGAAGTGCTGCAGGTGTCTCTCTGTGTCTCAAACTCTCTGTGCCTCCATTCCCTCTCAACTCCTGACCATTTATTCCAATAAATAATCAAGAACATAGAAAGTAAAAGAAGAAAAAGAAAAAGAAAAAGAAAAAGAAAGGAAAATGAAATATTCCACTATTTCAAGGGGCTACTCAGGACACTGCTTTCCTTGTTAAGATCCTCACAGCAACCATATTCAGAAAGGCAAAGATGCCATGTATGTTTTAACCCAGTTTTTATATTTATTTATTTATTTATGTACTTATTCAATTTTGTTATTGATAAATTAATGCTTTACATTTGACAGCAGACTAGAGCTCTGAAACCAGCGGTCTCAGCTACCCCTATAGATGGTGCTTTGCCTGTACAATACCAATTCATTGACGTGTCCATCCATCCATCCATCCATCCATCCATCATCCATCCATCCACCAGTCAACCAAGCTAAGTACAAAAGGAGGTCTCTCCTTGAATGATGAAGACAATCAACGCTGCACAAGTAGGTTGCAAAGGAGCCAGTTCGGCTGAATAGGGCAGTGGGGCTGAACCAGGGAATGAGTTGGCGGGTGTGGGTGTGGGTGGGGTGAGCCGGTGACCCTGTGAGCTGGGTCACATCAGGGAAGGGAGGGGGTGGAAGGGGTTGTAAGCAGCGGTCACTGGAGAACCTTCACGAGTGCTGGAGCTGGTGAGCAGGGCACCCGGAAGAGAGGACAGACAAGAGGAGAGAAGCAAGGTGCAGAGGAGCGGAGAGGGGAAAGGATGGAGAGGAGAGGAGAGGACAGGAGAGGACAGGAGTGGAGGGGACCTGAGAAACCTACCTGGACATAGGCAGCATACAGACATCCAGGAAGGCAGGCAGGCATGCAGGCAGCTCTGGCCTGGGCTCCCTGGATCCCGGGTACACCTCCTTCTTTCTTCTCTTGGCTGCCAGCCCTGAGGTCCCTCGTCGGTCAGCACTGTCTTCCTATCCTTCCGTCCCTGTGTGCCCGGACCCTGGCGTCTGGGCGCTGCTGCCTGACCTAGTGGCAGGGCAGGTGGGCTGCCCAGTGCCAGTGTGGCCAGCACACAATGCCGGGGGCTAGGACATCACAGATGGCTCCTGCGGTTGCTAGGTAGCGGGGACCCTGCCCATCCAGTGGACCAGCAGCCATGACCCCGAACCTTAACTTGACCTGAGGGGTGGTGGCCAGCCACCAGACCCAGAGCCCCAGGCCAAAACTGGTGGTGGCCAGCCACCAGAGCCAGAGCCCAAGGCCAAAACAGGAGCAGGTGGGCCGGGCCTAGGGGCTATGGGCAGAGTGGGGGGTCTCTGGCCACGGGGCAGGCATCTGACAGCCCAGGGCTGGGGGCCAAGGGCCGCCAGGCCCCTGTCCCACCATGTGCACTGACACACAGTCCTGCTGACTGACTGACAGCCCCCCCCCCAGAGATACCCACACCAGGTCCCTGGGTGCCCTGAGCTGCCCCTGAGGTTGGGTGGGTGACTGCCTGGACACATGCCTCCATAGTGGAGGCCTCTATTAATACCATTGCCTACTGACAGCTGCCCTCCATCCCCTCCTCCTCCTCCTCCTCCTCCTCCTCCTCCTCCTCCTCCTCTTCCTTCACCTCCTCCTCAACTTCCTCATCCTCA
The DNA here is from genome assembly GCF_950295315.1 of Erinaceus europaeus. Lineage (NCBI taxonomy): Eukaryota > Metazoa > Chordata > Mammalia > Eulipotyphla > Erinaceidae > Erinaceus > Erinaceus europaeus. Next base: position 35,414,337 of record NC_080181.1, on the reverse strand, counting down.
GAGGGACTCACTCTGGGCCCAGGCAAGCCAGGGCATCTGCTCTGGCTGCTGCAGCTTCTATCCAGTGGGTGGGTGCAGGTATCTGGTCCTGTCAGTCCCTGATTCCTGGGACCTTCCATGCCTCCAGCTCCCCCCACTCTCTAGACCAGACACTTCCTCAAGGATGCCCTCTTTCCCCTTGCCCCCTGTTCCCCAGCTCCCCAACTAACATCTACTGTGTGCCTCCCTGCACTACTTTCCTGCCACCCTGCTGCTTCCCTTCAGCCCTGGGGGACCTGGGCCAGCCCAGCTGCCATCTCACCATCCAGCAGGGGGACCTGCCCTAACCCCCTGCCACCACACCCACACACAGCACTGCAAACCCTCAGGGGCTCCCCTGCCTGCAGTCTGCCTCTCAACCAGTCTCCTTCTGCCCCCTTGCCCCCTTACAGCCTCTGCCATGGCCCCCCACAGACACCTGGGCATGAGCAGCCCACACATGCAACACTCTCCCATCTCCCTGCCACTCCATTTGCTCTAAGGCTGTCAAGAGTCTTTTTTTCTGGCTGTAGGGGAGTTGAGACTGTCCAATGTCCTGGGGAGCAAGAACTGCAAACAATCCATCTACAATGTAACATTTGGGTCTCAGGCTGTCCAATCCCTAGTGCACTGTGCAGGTCTATGAGTGGCAAAAACACCCTATTCTGAGCACGACATCTGGCTGGGCTAGTGGCTCTTTCTGTGGACTAGGACACAGACAGACAGACAGAGTTTTCAGGTTCAAAACCTATACTTCCCAGAAGATGGTCATGCAGTATGGTTAAAAAAAAAAAAAAAAAAAAAAAAAAAAAAGGCTTTTTTATTTTTTTTCCCCCTGCTTGGGTAACCAGTCTGCTGCATGTTTCTCAGTGAAAAAAGGGAAAAGTCTTTTTTGGAGGGAAAAGGACCAAAATGCAGGCAGGTGGACTCCGTGGAGGGTGGATGGGAAGTTGCTCCTGCCCTGGCACTAGAGCCCCAGCTGCTGTTCCAGGCGCTCTCTGATACCAGAGATCTCCTCGTGTCGTGTCATGACACTGTCTCCAGGAGTGATACTCAGGAAAATGAGGATCCAAAACTCGGCAGGTCATATCGCCTTATCAAGTAAATCCAGGGATGTTTGGCGGTGTGTCAGAGGGTTAAGGGCTTGTGGCCCTCGCGAGAAGAGGGGACAGTTGGGAGGATCTGGGGTCTGGCCCCCAGACCCCCACCTGCAGGGAAGTCGCTTTAAGGGGGTGAATCAGGTGTTTAGGGGCTCTATCTTTCTCCCCCCACTCTGTATTTCCCCTCCTCTCTCCTTTTTTCTCTGTCAGATGCAAGGTCAGTAACAACAGCAACAACAACAACAACAACAACAACAATAACCACCACCACAGTGACCAAGCAACAAGGGCAGCGAAAGGGGAACATATGGAGTGCAGGAGCTGTGGATTATTGGTGGCGCAGGCACTGAGCTGTGGCAATAAGCCCTTGAGGCAATCAATAAATAAATGAATTAGTAATACAGGTAGCAGACATGTATATTTCCCTGTGTGTTTCCACTGAGTTAATGTCAATGCACTTTTATTTATTTCTTCATTTATTTATTACCTTGCCACGAGAATTTCTTTCCATTGCTAAAAAAAAGTGTCCCATCAAGGGTACCAGGTGGTGCCACACCCAGGTAAGCACTCAGGTGACAGTGCAGGAGGACTGGGCTTCAAGACCCTGGTCCCCAACTGCCGGGGGAAATCTTTACAAGTGGTGCAGAAGTGCTGCAGGTGTCTCTCTGTGTCTCAAACTCTCTGTGCCTCCATTCCCTCTCAACTCCTGACCATTTATTCCAATAAATAATCAAGAACATAGAAAGTAAAAGAAGAAAAAGAAAAAGAAAAAGAAAAAGAAAGGAAAATGAAATATTCCACTATTTCAAGGGGCTACTCAGGACACTGCTTTCCTTGTTAAGATCCTCACAGCAACCATATTCAGAAAGGCAAAGACGCCATGTATGTTTTAACCCAGTTTTTATATTTATTTATTTATTTATGTACTTATTCAATTTTGTTATTGATAAATTAATGCTTTACATTTGACAGCAGACTAGAGCTCTGAAACCAGCGGTCTCAGCTACCCCTATAGATGGTGCTTTGCCTGTACAATACCAATTCATTGACGTGTCCATCCATCCATCCATCCATCCATCATCCATCCATCCACCAGTCAACCAAGCTAAGTACAAAAGGAGGTCTCTCATTGAATGATGAAGACAATCAACGCTGCACAAGTAGGTTGCAAAGGAGCCAGTTCGGCTGAATAGGGCAGTGGGGCTGAACCAGGGAATGTGTTGGCGGGTGTGGGTGTGGGTGGGGTGAGCCGGTGACCCTGTGAGCTGGGTCACATCAGGGAAGGGAGGGGGTGGAAGGGGTTGCAAGCAGCGGTCACTGGAGAACCTTCACGAGTGCTGGAGCTGGTGAGCAGGGCACCCGGAAGAGAGGACAGACAAGAGGAGAGAAGCAAGGTGCAGAGGAGCGGAGAGGGGAAAGGATGGAGAGGAGAGGAGAGGACAGGAGAGGACAGGAGTGGAGGGGACCTGAGAAACCTACCTGGACATAGGCAGCATACAGACATCCAGGAAGGCAGGCAGGCATGCAGGCAGCTCTGGCCTGGGCTCCCTGGATCCCGGGTACACCTCCTTCTTTCTTCTCTTGGCTGCCAGCCCTGAGGTCCCTCGTTGGTCAGCACTGTCTTCCTATCCTTCCGTCCCTGTGTGCCCGGACCCTGGCGTCTGGGCGCTGCTGCCTGACCTAGTGGCAGGGCAGGTGGGCTGCCCAGTGCCAGTGTGGCCAGCACACAATGCCGGGGGCTAGGACATCACAGAGGGCTCCTGCGCTTGCTAGGTAGTGGGGACCCTGCCCATCCAGTGGACCAGCAGCCATGACCCCGAACCTTAACTTGACCTGAGGGGTGGTGGCCAGCCACCAGACCCAGAGCCCCAGGCCAAAACTGGTGGTGGCCAGCCACCAGAGCCAGAGCCCAAGGCCAAAACAGGAGCAGGTGGGCCGGGCCTAGGGGCTATGGGCAGAGTGGGGGGTCTCTGGCCACGGGGCAGGCATCTGACAGCCCAGGGCTGGGGGCCAAGGGCCGCCAGGCCCCTGTCCCACCATGTGCACTGACACACAGTCCTGCTGACTGACTGACAGTCCCCCCCCCCAGAGATACCCACACCAGGTCCCTGGGTGCCCTGAGCTGCCCCTGAGGTTGGGTGGGTGACTGCCTGGACACATGCCTCCATAGTGGAGGCCTCTATTAATACCATTGCCTACTGACAGCTGCCCTCCATCCCCTCCTCCTCCTCCTCCTCCTCCTCCTCCTCCTCCTCCTCTTCCTTCACCTCCTCCTCAACTTCCTCATCCTCAGAGGGACTCACTCTGGGCCCAGGCAAGCCAGGGCATCTGCTCTGGCTGCTGCAGCTTCTATCCAGTGGGTGGGTGCAGGTATCTGGTCCTGTCAGTCCCTGATTCCTGGGACCTTCCATGCCTCCAGCTCCCCCCACTCTCTAGACCAGACACTTCCTCAAGGATGCCCTCTTTCCCCTTGCCCCCTGTTCCCCAGCTCCCCAACTAACATCTACTGTGTGCCTCCCTGCACTACTTTCCTGCCACCCTGCTGCTTCCCTTCAGCCCTGGGGGACCTGGGCCAGCCCAGCTGCCATCTCACCATCCAGCAGGGGGACCTGCCCTAACCCCCTGCCACCACACCCACACACAGCACTGCAAACCCTCAGGGGCTCCCCTGCCTGCAGTCTGCCTCTCAACCAGTCTCCTTCTGCCCCCTTGCCCCCTTACAGCCTCTGCCATGGCCCCCCACAGACACCTGGGCATGAGCAGCCCACACATGCAACACTCTCCCATCTCCCTGCCACTCCATTTGCTCTAAGGCTGTCAAGAGTCTTTTTTTCTGGCTGTAGGGGAGTTGAGACTGTCCAATGTCCTGGGGAGCAAGAACTGCAAACAATCCATCTACAATGTAACATTTGGGTCTCAGGCTGTCCAATCCCTAGTGCACTGTGCAGGCCTATGAGTGGCAAAAACACCCTATTCTGAGCACGACATCTGGCTGGGCTAGTGGCTCTTTCTGTGGACTAGGACACAGACAGACAGACAGAGTTTTCAGGTTCAAAACCTATACTTCCCAGAAGATGGTCATGCAGTATGGTTAAAAAAAAAAAAAAAAAAAAAAAAAAAAAAAAAGGCTTTTTTATTTTTTTTCCCCCTGCTTGGGTAACCAGTCTGCTGCATGTTTCTCAGTGAAAAAAGGGAAAAGTCTTTTTTGGAGGGAAAAGGACCAAAATGCAGGCAGGTGGACTCCGTGGAGGGTGGATGGGAAGTTGCTCCTGCCCTGGCACTAGAGCCCCAGCTGCTGTTCCAGGCGCTCTCTGATACCAGAGATCTCCTCGTGTCGTGTCATGACACTGTCTCCAGGAGTGATACTCAGGAAAATGAGGATCCAAAACTCGGCAGGTCATATCGCCTTATCAAGTAAATCCAGGGATGTTTGGCGGTGTGTCAGAGGGTTAAGGGCTTGTGGCGCTCGCGAGAAGAGGGGACAGTTGGGAGGATCTGGGGTCTGGCCCCCAGACCCCCACCTGCAGTGAAGTCGCTTTAAGGGGGTGAAGCAGGTGTTTAGGGGCTCTATCTTTCTCCCCCCACTCTGTATTTCTCCTCCTCTCTCCTTTTTTCTCTGTCAGATGCAAGGTCAGTAACAACAGCAACAACAACAACAACAACAACAACAATAACCACCACCACAGTGACCAAGCAACAAGGGCAGCGAAAGGGGAACATATGGAGTGCAGGAGCTGTGGATTATTGGTGGCGCAGGCACTGAGCTGTGGCAATAAGCCCTTGAGGCAATCAATAAATAAATGAATTAGTAATACAGGTAGCAGACATGTATATTTCCCTGTGTGTTTCCACTGAGTTAATGTCAATGCACTTTTATTTATTTCTTCATTTATTTATTACCTTGCCACGAGAATTTCTTTCCATTGCTAAAAAAAAGTGTCCCATCAAGGGTACCAGGTGGTGCCACACCCAGGTAAGCACTCAGGTGACAGTGCAGGAGGACTGGGCTTCAAGACCCTGGTCCCCAACTGCCGGGGGAAATCTTTACAAGTGGTGCAGAAGTGCTGCAGGTGTCTCTCTGTGTCTCAAACTCTCTGTGCCTCCATTCCCTCTCAACTCCTGACCATTTATTCCAATAAATAATCAAGAACATAGAAAGTAAAAGAAGAAAAAGAAAAAGAAAAAGAAAAAGAAAGGAAAATGAAATATTCCACTATTTCAAGGGGCTACTCAGGACACTGCTTTCCTTGTTAAGATCCTCACAGCAACCATATTCAGAAAGGCAAAGACGCCATGTATGTTTTAACCCAGTTTTTATATTTATTTATTTATTTATGTACTTATTCAATTTTGTTATTGATAAATTAATGCTTTACATTTGACAGCAGACTAGAGCTCTGAAACCAGCGGTCTCAGCTACCCCTATAGATGGTGCTTTGCCTGTACAATACCAATTCATTGACGTGTCCATCCATCCATCCATCCATCCATCATCCATCCATCCACCAGTCAACCAAGCTAAGTACAAAAGGAGGTCTCTCATTGAATGATGAAGACAATCAACGCTGCACAAGTAGGTTGCAAAGGAGCCAGTTCGGCTGAATAGGGCAGTGGGGCTGAACCAGGGAATGTGTTGGCGGGTGTGGGTGTGGGTGGGGTGAGCCGGTGACCCTGTGAGCTGGGTCACATCAGGGAAGGGAGGGGGTGGAAGGGGTTGCAAGCAGCGGTCACTGGAGAACCTTCACGAGTGCTGGAGCTGGTGAGCAGGGCACCCGGAAGAGAGGACAGACAAGAGGAGAGAAGCAAGGTGCAGAGGAGCGGAGAGGGGAAAGGATGGAGAGGAGAGGAGAGGACAGGAGAGGACAGGAGTGGAGGGGACCTGAGAAACCTACCTGGACATAGGCAGCATACAGACATCCAGGAAGGCAGGCAGGCATGCAGGCAGCTCTGGCCTGGGCTCCCTGGATCCCGGGTACACCTCCTTCTTTCTTCTCTTGGCTGCCAGCCCTGAGGTCCCTCGTTGGTCAGCACTGTCTTCCTATCCTTCCGTCCCTGTGTGCCCGGACCCTGGCGTCTGGGCGCTGCTGCCTGACCTAGTGGCAGGGCAGGTGGGCTGCCCACTGCCAGTGTGGCCAGCACACAATGCCGGGGGCTAGGACATCACAGAGGGCTCCTGCGCTTGCTAGGTAGCGGGGACCCTGCCCATCCAGTGGACCAGCAGCCATGACCCCGAACCTTAACTTGACCTGAGGGGTGGTGGCCAGCCACCAGACCCAGAGCCCCAGGCCAAAACTGGTGGTGGCCAGCCACCAGAGCCAGAGCCCAAGGCCAAAACAGGAGCAGGTGGGCCGGGCCTAGGGGCTATGGGCAGAGTGGGGGGTCTCTGGCCACGGGGCAGGCATCTGACAGCCCAGGGCTGGGGGCCAAGGGCCGCCAGGCCCCTGTCCCACCATGTGCACTGACACACAGTCCTGCTGACTGACTGACAGTCCCCCCCCCCAGAGATACCCACACCAGGTCCCTGGGTGCCCTGAGCTGCCCCTGAGGTTGGGTGGGTGACTGCCTGGACACATGCCTCCATAGTGGAGGCCTCTATTAATACCATTGCCTACTGACAGCTGCCCTCCTTCCCCTCCTCCTCCTCCTCCTCCTCCTCCTCCTCCTCCTCTTCCTTCACCTCCTCCTCAACTTCCTCATCCTCAGAGGGACTCACTCTGGGCCCAGGCAAGCCAGGGCATCTGCTCTGGCTGCTGCAGCTTCTATCCAGTGGGTGGGTGCAGGTATCTGGTCCTGTCAGTCCCTGATTCCTGGGACCTTCCATGCCTCCAGCTCCCCCCACTCTCTAGACCAGACACTTCCTCAAGGATGCCCTCTTTCCCCTTGCCCCCTGTTCCCCAGCTCCCCAACTAACATCTACTGTGTGCCTCCCTGCACTACTTTCCTGCCACCCTGCTGCTTCCCTTCAGCCCTGGGGGACCTGGGCCAGCCCAGCTGCCATCTCACCATCCAGCAGGGGGACCTGCCCTAACCCCCTGCCACCACACCCACACACAGCACTGCAAACCCTCAGGGGCTCCCCTGCCTGCAGTCTGCCTCTCAACCAGTCTCCCTCTGCCCCCTTGCCCCCTTACAGCCTCTGCCATGGCCCCCCACAGACACCTGGGCATGAGCAGCCCACACATGCAACACTCTCCCATCTCCCTGCCACTCCATTTGCTCTAAGGCTGTCAAGAGTCTTTTTTTCTGGCTGTAGGGGAGTTGAGACTGTCCAATGTCCTGGGGAGCAAGAACTGCAAACAATCCATCTACAATGTAACATTTGGGTCTCAGGCTGTCCAATCCCTAGTGCACTGTGCAGGCCTATGAGTGGCAAAAACACCCTATTCTGAGCACGACATCTGGCTGGGCTAGTGGCTCTTTCTGTGGACTAGGACACAGACAGACAGACAGAGTTTTCAGGTTCAAAACCTATACTTCCCAGAAGATGGTCATGCAGTATGGTTAAAAAAAAAAAAAAAAAAAAAAGGCTTTTTTATTTTTTTTCCCCCTGCTTGGGTAACCAGTCTGCTGCATGTTTCTCAGTGAAAAAAGGGAAAAGTCTTTTTTGGAGGGAAAAGGACCAAAATGCAGGCAGGTGGACTCCGTGGAGGGTGGATGGGAAGTTGCTCCTGCCCTGGCACTAGAGCCCCAGCTGCTGTTCCAGGCGCTCTCTGATACCAGAGATCTCCTTGTGTCGTGTCATGACACTGTCTCCAGGAGTGATACTCAGGAAAATGAGGATCCAAAACTCGGCAGGTCATATCGCCTTATCAAGTAAATCCAGGGATGTTTGGCGGTGTGTCAGAGGGTTAAGGGCTTGTGGCGCTCGCGAGAAGAGGGGACAGTTGGGAGGAACTGGGGTCTGGCCCCCATACCCCCACCTAAAGGGAAGTCGCTTTAAGGGGGTGAAGCAGGTGTTTAGGGGCTCTATCTTTCTCCCCCCACTCTGTATTTCCCCTCCTCTCTCCTTTTTTCTCTGTCAGATGCAAGGTCAGTAACAACAGCAACAACAACAACAACAACAACAACAATAACCACCACCACAGTGACCAAGCAACAAGGGCAGCGAAAGGGGAACATATGGAGTGCAGGAGCTGTGGATTATTGGTGGCGCAGGCACTGAGCTGTGGCAATAAGCCCTTGAGGCAATCAATAAATAAATGAATTAGTAATACAGGTAGCAGACATGTATATTTCCCTGTGTGTTTCCACTGAGTTAATGTCAATGCACTTTTATTTATTTCTTCATTTATTTATTACCTTGCCACGAGAATTTCTTTCCATTGCTAAAAAAAAGTGTCCCATCAAGGGTACCAGGTGGTGCCACACCCAGGTAAGCACTCAGGTGACAGTGCAGTAGGACTGGGCTTCAAGACCCTGGTCCCCAACTGCCGGGGGAAATCTTTACAAGTGGTGCAGAAGTGCTGCAGGTGTCTCTCTGTGTCTCAAACTCTCTGTGCCTCCATTCCCTCTCAACTCCTGACCATTTATTCCAATAAATAATCAAGAACATAGAAAGTAAAAGAAAAAAAAGAAAAAGAAAAAGAAAAAGAAAGGAAAATGAAATATTCCACTATTTCAAGGGGCTACACCGGACACTGCTTTCCTTGTTAAGATCCTCACAGCAACCATATTCAGAAAGGCAAAGACGCCATGTATGTTTTAACCCAGTTTTTATATTTATTTATTTATTTATGTACTTATTCAATTTTGTTATTGATAAATTAATGCTTTACATTTGACAACAGACTAGAGCTCTGAAACCAGCGGTCTCAGCTACCCCTATAGATGGTGCTTTGCCTGTACAATACCAATTCATTGACGTGTCCATCCATCCATCCATCCATCCATCATCCATCCATCCACCAGTCAACCAAGCTAAGTACAAAAGGAGGTCTCTCTTTGAATGATGAAGACAATCAACGCTGCACAAGTAGGTTGCAAAGGAGCCAGTTCGGCTGAATAGGGCAGTGGGGCTGAACCAGGGAATGTGTTGGCGGGTGTGGGTGTGGGTGGGGTGAGCCGGTGACCCTGTGAGCTGGGTCACATCAGGGAAGGGAGGGGGTGGAAGGGGTTGCAAGCAGCGGTCACTGGAGAACCTTCACGAGTGCTGGAGCTGGTGAGCAGGGCACCCGGAAGAGAGGACAGACAAGAGGAGAGAAGCAAGGTGCAGAGGAGCGGAGAGGGGAAAGGATGGAGAGGAGAGGAGAGGACAGGAGAGGACAGGAGTGGAGGGGACCTGAGAAACCTACCTGGACATAGGCAGCATACAGACATCCAGGAAGGCAGGCAGGCATGCAGGCAGCTCTGGCCTGTGCTCCCTGGATCCTGGGTACACCTCCTTCTTTCTTCTCTTGGCTGCCAGCCCTGAGGTCCCTCGTCGGTCAGCACTGTCTTCCTATCCTTCCGTCCCTGTGTGCCCGGACCCTGGCGTCTGGGCGCTGCTGCCTGACCTAGTGGCAGGGCAGGTGGGCTGCCCAGTGCCAGTGTGGCCAGCACACAATGCCGGGGGCTAGGACATCACAGAGGGCTCCTGCGCTTGCTAGGTAGCGGGGACCCTGCCCATCCAGTGGACCAGCAGCCACGACCCCAAACCTTAACTTGACCTGAGGGGTGGTGGCCAGCCACCAGACCCAGAGCCCCAGGCCAAAACTGGTGGTGGCCAGCCACCAGAGCCAGAGCCCAAGGCCAAAACAGGAGCAGGTGGGCCGGGCCTAGGGGCTATGGGCAGAGTGGGGGGTCTCTGGCCACGGGGCAGGCATCTGACAGCCCAGGGCTGGGGGCCAAGGGCCGCCAGGCCCCTGTCCCACCATGTGCACTGACACACAGTCCTGCTGACTGACTGACAGTCCCCCCCCCCAGAGATACCCACACCAGGTCCCTGGGTGCCCTGAGCTGCCCCTGAGGTTGGGTGGGTGACTGCCTGGACACATGCCTCCATAGTGGAGGCCTCTATTAATACCATTGCCTACTGACAGCTGCCCTCCATCCCCTCCTCCTCCTCCTCCTCCTCCTCCTCCTCTTCCTTCACCTCCTCCTCAACTTCCTCATCCTCAGAGGGACTCACTCTGGGCCCAGGCAAGCCAGGGCATCTGCTCTGGCTGCTGCAGCTTCTATCCAGTGGGTGGGTGCAGGTATCTGGTCCTGTCAGTCCCTGATTCCTGGGACCTTCCATGCCTCCAGCTCCCCCCACTCTCTAGACCAGACACTTCCTCAAGGATGCCCTCTTTCCCCTTGCCCCCTGTTCCCCAGCTCCCCAACTAACATCTACTGTGTGCCTCCCTGCGCTACTTTCCTGCCACCCTGCTGCTTCCCTTCAGCCCTGGGTTACCTGGGCCAGCCCAGCTGCCATCTCACCATCCAGCAGGGGGACCTGCCCTAACCCCCTGCCACCACACCCACACACAGCACTGCAAACCCTCAGGGGCTCCCCTGCCTGCAGTCTGCCTCTCAACCAGTCTCCTTCTGCCCCCTTGCCCCCTTACAGCCTCTGCCATGGCCCCCCACAGACACCTGGGCATGAGCAGCCCACACATGCAACACTCTCCCATCTCCCTGCCACTCCATTTGCTCTAAGGCTGTCAAGAGTCTTTTTTTCTGGCTGTAGGGGAGTTGAGACTGTCCAATGTCCTGGGGAGCAAGAACTGCAAACAATCCATCTACAATGTAACATTTGGGTCTCAGGCTGTCCAATCCCTAGTGCACTGTGCAGGCCTATGAGTGGCAAAAACACCCTATTCTGAGCACGACATCTGGCTGGGCTAGTGGCTCTTTCTATGGACTAGGACACAGACAGACAGACAGAGTTTTCAGGTTCAAAACCTATACTTCCCAGAAGATGGTCATGCAGTATGGTTAAAAAAAAAAAAAAAAAAAAAAAAAAAAAAAAGGCTTTTTTATTTTTTTTCCCCCTGCTTGGGTAACCAGTCTGCTGCATGTTTCTCAGTGAAAAAAGGGAAAAGTCTTTTTTGGAGGGAAAAGGACCAAAATGCAGGCAGGTGGACTCCGTGGAGGGTGGATGGGAAGTTGCTCCTGCCCTGGCACTAGAGCCCCAGCTGCTGTTCCAGGCGCTCTCTGATACCAGAGATCTCCTCGTGTCGTGTCATGACACTGTCTCCAGGAGTGATACTCAGGAAAATTAGGATCCAAAACTCGGCAGGTCATATCGCCTTATCAAGTAAATCCAGGGATGTTTGGCGGTGTGTCAGAGGGTTAAGGGCTTGTGGCGCTCGCGAAAAGAGGGGACAGTTGGGAGGATCTGGGGTCTGGCCCCCAGACCCCCACCTGCAGTGAAGTCGCTTTAAGGGGGTGAAGCAGGTGTTTAGGGGCTCTATCTTTCTCCCCCCACTCTGTATTTCCCCTCCTCTCTCCTTTTTTCTCTGTCAGATGCAAGGTCAGTAACAACAGCAACAACAACAACAACAACAACAACAATAACCACCACCACAGTGACCAAGCAACAAGGGCAGCGAAAGGGGAACATATGGAGTGCAGGAGCTGTGGATTATTGGTGGCGCAGGCACTGAGCTGTGGCAATAAGCCCTTGAGGCAATCAATAAATAAATGAATTAGTAATACAGGTAGCAGACATGTATATTTCCCTGTGTGTTTCCACTGAGTTAATGTCAATGCACTTTTATTTATTTCTTCATTTATTTATTACCTTGCCACGAGAATTTCTTTCCATTGCTAAAAAAAAGTGTCCCATCAAGGGTACCAGGTGGTGCCACACCCAGGTAAGCACTCAGGTGACAGTGCAGGAGGACTGGGCTTCAAGACCCTGGTCCCCACCTGCCGGGGGAAATCTTTACAAGTGGTGCAGAAGTGCTGCAGGTGTCTCTCTGTGTCTCAAACTCTCTGTGCCTCCATTCCCTCTCAACTCCTGACCATTTATTCCAATAAATAATCAAGAACATAGAAAGTAAAAGAAGAAAAAGAAAAAGAAAAAGAAAAAGAAAGGAAAATGAAATATTCCACTATTTCAAGGGGCTACTCAGGACACTGCTTTCCTTGTTAAGATCCTCACAGCAACCATATTCAGAAAGGCAAAGACGCCATGTATGTTTTAACCCAGTTTTTATATTTATTTATTTATTTATGTACTTATTCAATTTTGTTATTGATAAATTAATGCTTTACATTTGACAGCAGACTAGAGCTCTGAAACCAGCGGTCTCAGCTACCCCTATAGATGGTGCTTTGCCTGTACAATACCAATTCATTGACGTGTCCATCCATCCATCCATCCATCCATCATCCATCCATCCACCAGTCAACCAAGCTAAGTACAAAAGGAGGTCTCTCATTGAATGATGAAGACAATCAACGCTGCACAAGTAGGTTGCAAAGGAGCCAGTTCGGCTGAATAGGGCAGTGGGGCTGAACCAGGGAATGTGTTGGCGGGTGTGGGTGTGGGTGGGGTGAGCCGGTGACCCTGTGAGCTGGGTCACATCAGGGAAGGGAGGGGGTGGAAGGGGTTGCAAGCAGCGGTCACTGGAGAACCTTCACGAGTGCTGGAGCTGGTGAGCAGGGCACCCGGAAGAGAGGACAGACAAGAGGAGAGAAGCAAGGTGCAGAGGAGCGGAGAGGGGAAAGGATGGAGAGGAGAGGAGAGGACAGGAGAGGACAGGAGTGGAGGGGACCTGAGAAACCTACCTGGACATAGGCAGCATACAGACATCCAGGAAGGCAGGCAGGCATGCAGGCAGCTCTGGCCTGGGCTCCCTGGATCCCGGGTACACCTCCTTCTTTCTTCTCTTGGCTGCCAGCCCTGAGGTCCCTCGTTGGTCAGCACTGTCTTCCTATCCTTCCGTCCCTGTGTGCCCGGACCCTGGCGTCTGGGCGCTGCTGCCTGACCTAGTGGCAGGGCAGGTGGGCTGCCCAGTGCCAGTGTGGCCAGCACACAATGCCGGGGGCTAGGACATCACAGAGGGCTCCTGCGCTTGCTAGGTAGCGGGGACCCTGCCCATCCAGTGGACCAGCAGCCATGACCCCGAACCTTAACTTGACCTGAGGGGTGGTGGCCAGCCACCAGACCCAGAGCCCCAGGCCAAAACTGGTGGTGGCCAGCCACCAGAGCCAGAGCCCAAGGCCAAAACAGGAGCAGGTGGGCCGGGCCTAGGGGCTATGGGCAGAGTGGGGGGTCTCTGGCCACGGGGCAGGCATCTGACAGCCCAGGGCTGGGGGCCAAGGGCCGCCAGGCCCCTGTCCCACCATGTGCACTGACACACAGTCCTGCTGACTGACTGACAGTCCCCCCCCCAGAGATACCCACACCAGGTCCCTGGGTGCCCTGAGCTGCCCCTGAGGTTGGGTGGGTGACTGCCTGGACACATGCCTCCATAGTGGAGGCCTCTATTAATACCATTGCCTACTGACAGCTGCCCTCCATCCCCTCCTCCTCCTCCTCCTCCTCCTCCTCCTCCTCCTCCTCCTCCTCTTCCTTCACCTCCTCCTCAACTTCCTCATCCTCAGAGGGACTCACTCTGGGCCCAGGCAAGCCAGGGCATCTGCTCTGGCTGCTGCAGCTTCTATCCAGTGGGTGGGTGCAGGTATCTGGTCCTGTCAGTCCCTGATTCCTGGGACCTTCCATGCCTCCAGCTCCCCCCACTCTCTAGACCAGACACTTCCTCAAGGATGCCCTCTTTCCCCTTGCCCCCTGTTCCCCAGCTCCCCAACTAACATCTACTGTGTGCCTCCCTGCACTACTTTCCTGCCACCCTGCTGCTTCCCTTCAGCCCTGGGGGACCTGGGCCAGCCCAGCTGCCATCTCACCATCCAGCAGGGGGACCTGCCCTAACCCCCTGCCACCACACCCACACACAGCACTGCAAACCCTCAGGGGCTCCCCTGCCTGCAGTCTGCCTCTCAACCAGTCTCCTTCTGCCCCCTTGCCCCCTTACAGCCTCTGCCATGGCCCCCCACAGACACCTGGGCATGAGCAGCCCACACATGCAACACTCTCCCATCTCCCTGCCACTCCATTTGCTCTAAGGCTGTCCAGAGTCTTTTTTTCTGGCTGTAGGGGAGTTGAGACTGTCCAATGTCCTGGGGAGCAAGAACTGCAAACAATCCATCTACAATGTAACATTTGGGTCTCAGGCTGTCCAATCCCTAGTGCACTGTGCAGGCCTATGAGTGGCAAAAACACCCTATTCTGAGCACGACATCTGGCTGGGCTAGTGGCTCTTTCTGTGGACTAGGACACAGACAGACAGACAGAGTTTTCAGGTTCAAAACCTATACTTCCCAGAAGATGGTCATGCAGTATGGTTAAAAAAAAAAAAAAAAAAAAGGCTTTTTTATTTTTTTTCCCCCTGCTTGGGTAACCAGTCTGCTGCATGTTTCTCAGTGAAAAAAGGGAAAAGTCTTTTTTGGAGGGAAAAGGACCAAAATGCAGGCAGGTGGACTCCGTGGAGGGTGGATGGGAAGTTGCTCCTGCCCTGGCACTAGAGCCCCAGCTGCTGTTCCAGGCGCTCTCTGATACCAGAGATCTCCTTGTGTCGTGTCATGACACTGTCTCCAGGAGTGATACTCAGGAAAATGAGGATCCAAAACTCGGCAGGTCATATCGCCTTATCAAGTAAATCCAGGGATGTTTGGCGGTGTGTCAGAGGGTTAAGGGCTTGTGGCGCTCGCGAGAAGAGGGGACAGGTGGGAGGATCTGGGGTCTGGCCCCCAGACCCCCACCTGCAGGGAAGTCGCTTTAAGGGGGTGAAGCAGGTGTTTAGGGGCTCTATCTTTCTCCCCCCACTCTGTATTTCCCCTCCTCTCTCCTTTTTTCTCTGTCAGATGCAAGGTCAGTAACAACAGCAACAACAACAACAACAACAACAACAATAACCACCACCACAGTGACCAAGCAACAAGGGCAGCGAAAGGGGAACATATGGAGTGCAGGAGCTGTGGATTATTGGTGGCGCAGGCACTGAGCTGTGGCAATAAGCCCTTGAGGCAATCAATAAATAAATGAATTAGTAATACAGGTAGCAGACATGTATATTTCCCTGTGTGTTTCCACTGAGTTAATGTCAATGCACTTTTATTTATTTCTTCATTTATTTATTACATTGCCACGAGAATTTCTTTCCATTGCTAAAAAAAAGTGTCCCATCAAGGGTACCAGGTGGTGCCACACCCAGGTAAGCACTCAGGTGACAGTGCAGGAGGACTGGGCTTCAAGACCCTGGTCCCCAACTGCCGGGGGAAATCTTTACAAGTGGTGCAGAAGTGCTGCAGGTGTCTCTCTGTGTCTCAAACTCTCTGTGCCTCCATTCCCTCTCAACTCCTGACCATTTATTCCAATAAATAATCAAGAACATAGAAAGTAAAAGAAGAAAAAGAAAAAGAAAAAGAAAAAGAAAGGAAAATGAAATATTCCACTATTTCAAGGGGCTACTCAGGACACTGCTTTCCTTGTTAAGATCCTCAAAGCAACCATATTCAGAAAGGCAAAGACGCCATGTATGTTTTAACCCAGTTTTTATATTTATTTATTTATTTATGTACTTATTCAATTTTGTTATTGATAAATTAATGCTTTACATTTGACAGCAGACTAGAGCTCTGAAACCAGCGGTCTCAGCTACCCCTATAGATGGTGCTTTGCCTGTACAATACCAATTCATTGACGTGTCCATCCATCCATCCATCCATCCATCATCCATCCATCCACCAGTCAACCAAGCTAAGTACAAAAGGAGGTCTCTCATTGAATGATGAAGACAATCAACGCTGCACAAGTAGGTTGCAAAGGAGCCAGTTCGGCTGAATAGGGCAGTGGGGCTGAACCAGGGAATGTGTTGGCGGGTGTGGGTGTGGGTGGGGTGAGCCGGTGACCCTGTGAGCTGGGTCACATCAGGGAAGGGAGGGGGTGGAAGGGGTTGCAAGCAGCGGTCACTGGAGAACCTTCACGAGTGCTGGAGCTGGTGAGCAGGGCACCCGGAAGAGAGGACAGACAAGAGGAGAGAAGCAAGGTGCAGAGGAGCGGAGAGGGGAAAGGATGGAGAGGAGAGGAGAGGACAGGAGAGGACAGGAGTGGAGGGGACCTGAGAAACCTACCTGGACATAGGCAGCATACAGACATCCAGGAAGGCAGGCAGGCATGCAGGCAGCTCTGGCCTGGGCTCCCTGGATCCCGGGTACACCTCCTTCTTTCTTCTCTTGGCTGCCAGCCCTGAGGTCCCTCGTTGGTCAGCACTGTCTTCCTATCCTTCCGTCCCTGTGTGCCCGGACCCTGGCGTCTGGGCGCTGCTGCCTGACCTAGTGGCAGGGCAGGTGGGCTGCCCAGTGCCAGTGTGGCCAGCACACAATGCCGGGGGCTAGGACATCACAGAGGGCTCCTGCGCTTGCTAGGTAGCGGGGAACCTGCCCATCCAGTGGACCAGCAGCCATGACCCCGAACCTAAACTTGACCTGAGGGGTGGTGGCCAGCCACCAGACCCAGAGCCCCAGGCCAAAACTGGTGGTGGCCAGCCACCAGAGCCAGAGCCCAAGGCCAAAACAGGAGCAGGTGGGCCGGGCCTAGGGGCTATGGGCAGAGTGGGGGGTCTCTGGCCACGGGGCAGGCATCTGACAGCCCAGGGCTGGGGGCCAAGGGCCGCCAGGCCCCTGTCCCACCATGTGCACTGACACACAGTCCTGCTGACTGACTGACAGTCCCCCCCCCCAGAGATACCCACACCAGGTCCCTGGGTGCCCTGAGCTGCCCCTGAGGTTGGGTGGGTGACTGCCTGGACACATGCCTCCATAGTGGAGGCCTCTATTAATACCATTGCCTACTGACAGCTGCCCTCCATCCCCTCCTCCTCCTCCTCCTCCTCCTCCTCCTCTTCCTTCACCTCCTCCTCAACTTCCTCATCCTCAGAGGGACTCACTCTGGGCCCAGGCAAGCCAGGGCATCTGCTCTGGCTGCTGCAGCTTCTATCCAGTGGGTGGGTGCAGGTATCTGGTCCTGTCAGTCCCTGATTCCTGGGACCTTCCATGCCTCCAGCTCCCCCCACTCTCTAGACCAGACACTTCCTCAAGGATGCCCTCTTTCCCCTTGCCCCCTGTTCCCCAGCTCCCCAACTAACATCTACTGTGTGCCTCCCTGCGCTACTTTCCTGCCACCCTGCTGCTTCCCTTCAGCCCTGGGTTACCTGGGCCAGCCCAGCTGCCATCTCACCATCCAGCAGGGGGACCTGCCCTAACCCCCTGCCACCACACCCACACACAGCACTGCAAACCCTCAGGGGCTCCCCTGCCTGCAGTCTGCCTCTCAACCAGTCTCCTTCTGCCCCCTTGCCCCCTTACAGCCTCTGCCATGGCCCCCCACAGACACCTGGGCATGAGCAGCCCACACATGCAACACTCTCCCATCTCCCTGCCACTCCATTTGCTCTAAGGCTGTCAAGAGTCTTTTTTTCTGGCTGTAGGGGAGTTGAGACTGTCCAATGTCCTGGGGAGCAAGAACTGCAAACAATCCATCTACAATGTAACATTTGGGTCTCAGGCTGTCCAATCCCTAGTGCACTGTGCAGGCCTATGAGTGGCAAAAACACCCTATTCTGAGCACGACATCTGGCTGGGCTAGTGGCTCTTTCTGTGGACTAGGACACAGACAGACAGACAGAGTTTTCAGGTTCAAAACCTATACTTCCCAGAAGATGGTCATGCAGTATGGTTAAAAAAAAAAAAAAAAAAAAAAAAAAAAAAAAAAGGCTTTTTTATTTTTTTTCCCCCTGCTTGGGTAACCAGTCTGCTGCATGTTTCTCAGTGAAAAAAGGGAAAAGTCTTTTTTGGAGGGAAAAGGACCAAAATGCAGGCAGGTGGACTCCGTGGAGGGTGGATGGGAAGTTGCTCCTGCCCTGGCACTAGAGCCCCAGCTGCTGTTCCAGGCGCTCTCTGATACCAGAGATCTCCTTGTGTCGTGTCATGACACTGTCTCCAGGAGTGATACTCAGGAAAATGAGGATCCAAAACTCGGCAGGTCATATCGCCTTATCAAGTAAATCCAGGGATGTTTGGCGGTGTGTCAGAGGGTTAAGGGCTTGTGGCGCTCGCGAGAAGAGGGGACAGTTGGGAGGATCTGGGGTCTGTCCCCCAGACCCCCACCTGCAGGGAAGTCGCTTTAAGGGGGTGAAGCAGGTGTTTAGGGGCTCTATCTTTCTCCCCCCACTCTGTATTTCCCCTCCTCTCTCCTTTTTTCTCTGTCAGATGCAAGGTCAGTAACAACAGCAACAACAACAACAACAACAACAACAATAACCACCACCACAGTGACCAAGCAACAAGGGCAGCGAAAGGGGAACATATGGAGTGCAGGAGCTGTGGATTATTGGTGGCGCAGGCACTGAGCTGTGGCAATAAGCCCTTGAGGCAATCAATAAATAAATGAATTAGTAATACAGGTAGCAGACATGTATATGTCCCTGTGTGTTTCCACTGAGTTAATGTCAATGCACTTTTATTTATTTCTTCATTTATTTATTACCTTGCCACGAGAATTTCTTTCCATTGCTAAAAAAAAGTGTCCCATCAAGGGTACCAGGTGGTGCCACACCCAGGTAAGCACTCAGGTGACAGTGCAGGAGGACTGGGCTTCAAGACCCTGGTCCCCAACTGCCGGGGGAAATCTTTACAAGTGTTGCAGAAGTGCTGCAGGTGTCTCTCTGTGTCTCAAACTCTCTGTGCCTCCATTCCCTCTCAACTCCTGACCATTTATTCCAATAAATAATCAAGAACATAGAAAGTAAAAGAAGAAAAAGAAAAAGAAAGGAAAATGAAATATTCCACTATTTCAAGGGGCTACTCAGGACACTGCTTTCCTTGTTAAGATCCTCACAGCAACCATATTCAGAAAGGCAAAGACGCCATGTATGTTTTAACCCAGTTTTTATATTTATTTATTTATTTATGTACTTATTCAATTTTGTTATTGATAAATTAATGCTTTACATTTGACAGCAGACTAGAGCTCTGAAACCAGCGGTCTCAGCTACCCCTATAGATGGTGCTTTGCCTGTACAATACCAATTCATTGACGTGTCCATCCATCCATCCATCCATCCATCATCCATCCATCCACCAGTCAACCAAGCTAAGTACAAAAGGAGGTCTCTCATTGAATGATGAAGACAATCAACGCTGCACAAGTAGGTTGCAAAGGAGCCAGTTCGGCTGAATAGGGCAGTGGGGCTGAACCAGGGAATGTGTTGGCGGGTGTGGGTGTGGGTGGGGTGAGCCGGTGACCCTGTGAGCTGGGTCACATCAGGGAAGGGAGGGGGTGGAAGGGGTTGCAAGCAGCGGTCACTGGAGAACCTTCACGAGTGCTGGAGCTGGTGAGCAGGGCACCCGGAAGAGAGGACAGACAAGAGGAGAGAAGCAAGGTGCAGAGGAGCGGAGAGGGGAAAGGATGGAGAGGAGAGGAGAGGACAGGAGAGGACAGGAGTGGAGGGGACCTGAGAAACCTACCTGGACATAGGCAGCATACAGACATCCAGGAAGGCAGGCAGGCATGCAGGCAGCTCTGGCCTGGGCTCCCTGGATCCCGGGTACACCTCCTTCTTTCTTCTCTTGGCTGCCAGCCCTGAGGTCCCTCGTCGGTCAGCACTGTCTTCCTATCCTTCCGTCCCTGTGTGCCCGGACCCTGGCGTCTGGGCGCTGCTGCCTGACCTAGTGGCAGGGCAGGTGGGCTGCCCAGTGCCAGTGTGGCCAGCACACAATGCCGGGGGCTAGGACATCACAGAGGGCTCCTGCGCTTGCTAGGTAGCGGGGACCCTGCCCATCCAGTGGACCAGCAGCCATGACCCCGAACCTTAACTTGACCTGAGGGGTGGTGGCCAGCCACCAGACCCAGAGCCCCAGGCCAAAACTGGTGGTGGCCAGCCACCAGAGCCAGAGCCCAAGGCCAAAACAGGAGCAGGTGGGCCGGGCCTAGGGGCTATGGGCAGAGTGGGGGGTCTCTGGCCACGGGGCAGGCATCTGACAGCCCAGGGCTGGGGGCCAAGGGCCGCCAGGCCCCTGTCCCACCATGTGCACTGACACACAGTCCTGCTGACTGACTGACAGTCCCCCCCCCCCAGAGATACCCACACCAGGTCCCTGGGTGCCCTGAGCTGCCCCTGAGGTTGGGTGGGTGACTGCCTGGACACATGCCTCCATAGTGGAGGCCTCTATTAATACCATTGCCTACTGACAGCTGCCCTCCATCCCCTCCTCCTCCTCCTGCTCCTCCTCCTCCTCTTCCTTCACCTCCTCCTCAACTTCCTCATCCTCAGAGGGACTCACTCTGGGCCCAGGCAAGCCAGGGCATCTGCTCTGGCTGCTGCAGCTTCTATCCAGTGGGTGGGTGCAGGTATCTGGTCCTGTCAGTCCCTGATTCCTGGGACCTTCCATGCCTCCAGCTCCCCCCACTCTCTAGACCAGACACTTCCTCAAGGATGCCCTCTTTCCCCTTGCCCCCTGTTCCCCAGCTCCCCAACTAACATCTACTGTGTGCCTCCCTGCACTACTTTCCTGCCACCCTGCTGCTTCCCTTCAGCCCTGGGGGACCTGGGCCAGCCCAGCTGCCATCTCACCATCCAGCAGGGGGACCTGCCCTAACCCCCTGCCACCACACCCACACACAGCACTGCAAACCCTCAGGGGCTCCCCTGCCTGCAGTCTGCCTCTCAACCAGTCTCCTTCTGCCCCCTTGCCCCCTTACAGCCTCTGCCATGGCCCCCCACAGACACCTGGGCATGAGCAGCCCACACATGCAACACTCTCCCATCTCCCTGCCACTCCATTTGCTCTAAGGCTGTCAAGAGTCTTTTTTTCTGGCTGTAGGGGAGTTGAGACTGTCCAATGTCCTGGGGAGCAAGAACTGCAAACAATCCATCTACAATGTAACATTTGGGTCTCAGGCTGTCCAATCCCTAGTGCACTGTGCAGGCCTATGAGTGGCAAAAACACCCTATTCTGAGCACGACATCTGGCTGGGCTAGTGGCTCTTTCTGTGGACTAGGACACAGACAGACAGACAGAGTTTTCAGGTTCAAAACCTATACTTCCCAGAAGATGGTCATTCAGTATGGTTAAAAAAAAAAAAAAAAAAAAAAAAAAGGCTTTTTTATTTTTTTTCCCCCTGCTTGGGTAACCAGTCTGCTGCATGTTTCTCAGTGAAAAAAGGGAAAAGTCTTTTTTGGAGGGAAAAGGACCAAAATGCAGGCAGGTGGATTCCGTGGAGGGTGGATGGGAAGTGGCTCCTGCCCTGGCACTAGAGCCCCAGCTGCTGTTCCAGGCGCTCTCTGATACCAGAGATCTCCTTGTGTCGTGTCATGACACTGTCTCCAGGAGTGATACTCAGGAAAATTAGGATCCAAAACTCGGCAGGTCATATCGCCTTATCAAGTAAATCCAGGGATGTTTGGCGGTGTGTCAGAGGGTTAAGGGCTTGTGGCGCTCGCGAGAAGAGGGGACAGTTGGGAGGATCTGGGGTCTGGCCCCCAGACCCCCACCTGCAGGGAAGTCGCTTTAAGGGGGTGAAGCAGGTGTTTAGGGGCTCTATATTTCTCCCCCCACTCTGTATTTCCCCTCCTCTCTCCTTTTTTCTCTGTCAGATGCAAGGTCAGTAACAACAGCAACAACAACAACAACAACAACAAAAATAACCACCACCACAGTGACCAAGCAACAAGGGCAGTGAAAGGGGAACATATGGAGTGCAGGAGCTGTGGATTATTGGTGGCGCAGGCACTGAGCTGTGGCAATAAGCCCTTGAGGCAATCAATAAATAAATGAATTAGTAATACAGGTAGCAGACATGTATATTTCCCTGTGTGTTTCCACTGAGTTAATGTCAATGCACTTTTATTTATTTCTTCATTTATTTATTACCTTGCCACGAGAATTTCTTTCCATTGCTAAAAAAAAGTGTCCCATCAAGGGTACCAGGTGGTGCCACACCCAGGTAAGCACTCAGGTGACAGTGCAGGAGGACTGGGCTTCAAGACCCTGGTCCCCAACTGCCGGGGGAAATCTTTACAAGTGTTGCAGAAGTGCTGCAGGTGTCTCTCTGTGTCTCAAACTCTCTGTGCCTCCATTCCCTCTCAACTCCTGACCATTTATTCCAATAAATAATCAAGAACATAGAAAGTAAAAGAAGAAAAAGAAAAAGAAAAAGAAAAAGAAAGGAAAATGAAATATTCCACTATTTCAAGGGGCTACTCAGGACACTGCTTTCCTTGTTAAGATCCTCACAGCAACCATATTCAGAAAGGCAAAGACGCCATGTATGTTTTAACCCAGTTTTTATATTTATTTATTTATTTATGTACTTATTCAATTTTGTTATTGATAAATTAATGCTTTACATTTGACAGCAGACTAGAGCTCTGAAACCAGCGGTCTCAGCTACCCCTATAGATGGTGCTTTGCCTGTACAATACCAATTCATTGACGTGTCCATCCATCCATCCATCCATCCATCATCCATCCATCCATCAGTCAACCAAGCTAAGTACAAAAGGAGGTCTCTCATTGAATGATGAAGACAATCAACGCTGCACAAGTAGGTTGCAAAGGAGCCAGTTCGGCTGAATAGGGCAGTGGGGCTGAACCAGGGAATGTGTTGGCGGGTGTGGGTGTGGGTGGGGTGAGCCGGTGACCCTGTGAGCTGGGTCACATCAGGGAAGGGAGGGGGTGGAAGGGGTTGCAAGCAGCGGTCACTGGAGAACCTTCACGAGTGCTGGAGCTGGTGAGCAGGGCACCCGGAAGAGAGGACAGACAAGAGGAGAGAAGCAAGGTGCAGAGGAGCGGAGAGGGGAAAGGATGGAGAGGAGAGGAGAGGACAGGAGAGGACAGGAGTGGAGGGGACCTGAGAAACCTACCTGGACATAGGCAGCATACAGACATCCAGGAAGGCAGGCAGGCATGCAGGCAGCTCTGGCCTGGGCTCCCTGGATCCCGGGTACACCTCCTTCTTTCTTCTCTTGGCTGCCAGCCCTGAGGTCCCTCGTCGGTCAGCACTGTCTTCCTATCCTTCCGTCCCTGTGTGCCCGGACCCTGGCGTCTGGGCGCTGCTGCCTGACCTAGTGGCAGGGCAGGTGGGCTGCCCAGTGCCAGTGTGGCCAGCACACAATGCCGGGGGCTAGGACATCACAGAGGGCTCCTGCGCTTGCTAGGTAGCGGGGACCCTGCCCATCCAGTGGACCAGCAGCCATGACCCCGAACCTTAACTTGACCTGAGGGGTGGTGGCCAGCCACCAGACCCAGAGCCCCAGGCCAAAACTGGTGGTGGCCAGCCACCAGAGCCAGAGCCCAAGGCCAAAACAGGAGCAGGTGGGCCGGGCCTAGGGGCTATGGGCAGAGTGGGGGGTCTCTGGCCACGGGGCAGGCATCTGACAGCCCAGGGCTGGGGGCCAAGGGCCGCCAGGCCCCTGTCCCACCATGTGCACTGACACACAGTCCTGCTGACTGACTGACAGTCCCCCCCCCCAGAGATACCCACACCAGGTCCCTGGGTGCCCTGAGCTGCCCCTGAGGTTGGGTGGGTGACTGCCTGGACACATGCCTCCATAGTGGAGGCCTCTATTAATACCATTGCCTACTGACAGCTGCCCTCCATCCCCTCCTCCTCCTCCTCCTCCTCCTCCTCTTCCTTCACCTCCTCCTCAACTTCCTCATCCTCAGAGGGACTCACTCTGGGCCCAGGCAAGCCAGGGCATCTGCTCTGGCTGCTGCAGCTTCTATCCAGTGGGTGGGTGCAGGTATCTGGTCCTGTCAGTCCCTGATTCCTGGGACCTTCCATGCCTCCAGCTCCCCCCACTCTCTAGACCAGACACTTCCTCAAGGATGCCCACTTTCCCCTTGCCCCCTGTTCCCCAGCTCCCAAACTAACATCTACTGTGTGCCTCCCTGCACTACTTTCCTGCCACCCTGCTGCTTCCCTTCAGCCCTGGGGGACCTGGGCCAGCCCAGCTGCCATCTCACCATCCAGCAGGGGGACCTGCCCTAACCCCCTGCCACCACACCCACACACAGCACTGCAAACCCTCAGGGGCTCCCCTGCCTGCAGTCTGCCTCTCAACCAGTCTCCTTCTGCCCCCTTGCCCCCTTACAGCCTCTGCCATGGCCCCCCACAGACACCTGGGCATGAGCAGCCCACACATGCAACACTCTCCCATCTCCCTGCCACTCCATTTGCTCTAAGGCTGTCAAGAGTCTTTTTTTCTGGCTGTAGGGGAGTTGAGACTGTCCAATGTCCTGGGGAGCAAGAACTGCAAACAATCCATCTACAATGTAACATTTGGGTCTCAGGCTGTCCAATCCCTAGTGCACTGTGCAGGCCTATGAGTGGCAAAAACACCCTATTCTGAGCACGACATCTGGCTGGGCTAGTGGCTCTTTCTGTGGACTAGGACACAGACAGACAGACAGAGTTTTCAGGTTCAAAACCTATACTTCCCAGAAGATGGTCATTCAGTATGGTTAAAAAAAAAAAAAAAAAGGCTTTTTTATTTTTTTTCCCCCTGCTTGGGTAACCAGTCTGCTGCATGTTTCTCAGTGAAAAAAGGGAAAAGTCTTTTTTGGAGGGAAAAGGACCAAAATGCAGGCAGGTGGACTCCGTGGAGGGTGGATGGGAAGTTGCTCCTGCCCTGGCACCAGAGCCCCAGCTGCTGTTCCAGGCGCTCTCTGATACCAGAGATCTCCTTGTGTCGTGTCATGACACTGTCTCCAGGAGTGATACTCAGGAAAATTAGGATCCAAAACTCGGCAGGTCATATCGCCTTATCAAGTAAATCCAGGGATGTTTGGCGGTGTGTCAGAGGGTTAAGGGCTTGTGGCGCTCGCGAAAAGAGGGGACAGTTGGGAGGATCTGGGGTCTGGCCCCCAGACCCCCACCTGCAGGGAAGTCGCTTTAAGGGGGTGAAGCAGATGTTTAGGGGCTCTATCTTTCTCCCCCCACTCTGTATTTCCCCTCCTCTCTCCTTTTTTCTCTGTCAGATGCAAGGTCAGTAACAACAGCAACAACAACAACAACAACAACAACAATAACCACCACCACAGTGACCAAGCAACAAGGGCAGCGAAAGGGGAACATATGGAGTGCAGGAGCTGTGGATTATTCGTGGCGCAGGCACTGAGCTGTGGCAATAAGCCCTTGAGGCAATCAATAAATAAATGAATTAGTAATACAGGTAGCAGACATGTATATTTCCCTGTGTGTTTCCACTGAGTTAATGTCAATGCACTTTTATTTATTTCTTCATTTATTTATTACCTTGCCACGAGAATTTCTTTCCATTGCTAAAAAAAAGTGTCCCATCAAGGGTACCAGGTGGTGCCACACCCAGGTAAGCACTCAGGTGACAGTGCAGGAGGACTGGGCTTCAAGACCCTGGTCCCCAACTGCCGGGGGAAATCTTTACAAGTGGTGCAGAAGTGCTGCAGGTGTCTCTCTGTGTCTCAAACTCTCTGTGCCTCCATTCCCTCTCAACTCCTGACCATTTATTCCAATAAATAATCAAGAACATAGAAAGTAAAAGAAGAAAAAGAAAAAGAAAAAGAAAAGAAAGGAAAATGAAATATTCCACTATTTCAAGGGGCTACTCAGGACACTGCTTTCCTTGTTAAGATCCTCACAGCAACCATATTCAGAAAGGCAAAGACGCCATGTATGTTTTAACCCAGTTTTTATATTTATTTATTTATTTATGTACTTATTCAATTTTGTTATTGATAAATTAATGCTTTACATTTGACAGCAGACTAGAGCTCTGAAACCAGCGGTCTCAGCTACCCCTATAGATGGTGCTTTGCCTGTACAATACCAATTCATTGACGTGTCCATCCATCCATCCATCCATCCATCATCCATCCATCCACCAGTCAACCAAGCTAAGTACAAAAGGAGGTCTCTCATTGAATGATGAAGACAATCAACGCTGCACAAGTAGGTTGCAAAGGAGCCAGTTCGGCTGAATAGGGCAGTGGGGCTGAACCAGGGAATGTGTTGGCGGGTGTGGGTGTGGGTGGGGTGAGCCGGTGACCCTGTGAGCTGGGTCACATCAGGGAAGGGAGGGGGTGGAAGGGGTTGCAAGCAGCGGTCACTGGAGAACCTTCACGAGTGCTGGAGCTGGTGAGCAGGGCACCCGGAAGAGAGGACAGACAAGAGGAGAGAAGCAAGGTGCAGAGGAGCGGAGAGGGGAAAGGATGGAGAGGAGAGGAGAGGACAGGAGAGGACAGGAGTGGAGGGGACCTGAGAAACCTACCTGGACTTAGGCAGCATACAGACATCCAGGAAGGCAGGCAGGCATGCAGGCAGCTCTGGCCTGGGCTCCCTGGATCCCGGGTACACCTCCTTCTTTCTTCTCTTGGCTGCCAGCCCTGAGGTCCCTCGTCGGTCAGCACTGTCTTCCTATCCTTCCGTCCCTGTGTGCCCGGACCCTGGCGTCTGGGCGCTGCTGCCTGAGCTAGTGGCAGGGCAGGTGGGCTGCCCAGTGCCAGTGTGGCCAGCACACAATGCCGGGGGCTAGGACATCACAGAGGGCTCCTGCGCTTGCTAGGTAGCGGGGACCCTGCCCATCCAGTGGACCAGCAGCCATGACCCCGAACCTTAACTTGACCTGAGGGGTGGTGGCCAGCCACCAGACCCAGAGCCCCAGGCCAAAACTGGTGGTGGCCAGCCACCAGAGCCAGAGCCCAAGGCCAAAACAGGAGCAGGTGGGCCGGGCCTAGGGGCTATGGGCAGAGTGGGGGGTCTCTGGCCACGGGGCAGGCATCTGACAGCCCAGGGCTGGGGGCCAAGGGCCGCCAGGCCCCTGTCCCACCATGTGCACTGACACACAGTCCTGCTACTGACTGACAGTCCCCCCCCCAGAGATACCCACACAAGGTCCCTGGGTGCCCTGAGCTGCCCCTGAGGTTGGGTGGGTGACTGCCTGGACACATGCCTCCATAGTGGAGGCCTCTATTAATACCATTGCCTACTGACAGCTGCCCTCCATCCCCTCCTTCTCCTCCTCCTCCTCCTCCTCCTCCTCCTCCTCCTCCTCCTCTTCCTTCACCTCCTCCTCAACTTCCTCATCCTCAGAGGGACTCACTCTGGGCCCAGGCAAGCCAGGGCATCTGCTCTGGCTGCTGCAGCTTCTATCCAGTGGGTGGGTGCAGGTATCTGGTCCTGTCAGTCCCTGATTCCTGGGACCTTCCATGCCTCCAGCTCCCCCCACTCTCTAGACCAGACACTTCCTCAAGGATGCCCTCTTTCCCCTTGCCCCCTGTTCCCCAGCTCCCCAACTAACATCTACTGTGTGCCTCCCTGCACTACTTTCCTGCCACCCTGCTTCTTCCCTTCAGCCCTGGGGGACCTGGGCCAGCCCAGCTGCCATCTCACCATCCAGCAGGGGGACCTGCCCTAACCCCCTGCCACCACACCCACACACAGCACTGCAAACCCTCAGGGGCTCCCCTGCCTGCAGTCTGCCTCTCAACCAGTCTCCTTCTGCCCCCTTGCCCCCTTACAGCCTCTGCCATGGCCCCCCACAGACACCTGGGCATGAGCAGCCCACACATGCAACACTCTCCCATCTCCCTGCCACTCCATTTGCTCTAAGGCTGTCAAGAGTCTTTTTTTCTGGCTGTAGGGGAGTTGAGACTGTCCAATGTCCTGGGGAGCAAGAACTGCAAACAATCCATCTACAATGTAACATTTGGGTCTCAGGCTGTCCAATCCCTAGTGCACTGTGCAGGCCTATGAGTGGCAAAAACACCCTATTCTGAGCACGACATCTGGCTGGGCTAGTGGCTCTTTCTGTGGACTAGGACACAGACAGACAGACAGAGTTTTCAGGTTCAAAACCTATACTTCCCAGAAGATGGTCATGCAGTATGGTTAAAAAAAAAAAAAAAAAAAAAGGCTTTTTTATTTTTTTTCCCCCTGCTTGTGTAACCAGTCTGCTGCATGTTTCTCAGTGAAAAAAGGGAAAAGTCTTTTTTGGAGGGAAAAGGACCAAAATGCAGGCAGGTGGACTCCGTGGAGGGTGGATGGGAAGTTGCTCCTGCCCTGGCACTAGAGCCCCAGCTGCTGTTCCAGGCGCTCTCTGATACCAGAGATCTCCTCGTGTCGTGTCATGACACTGTCTCCAGGAGTGATACTCAGGAAAATTAGGATCCAAAACTCGGCAGGTCATATCGCCTTATCAAGTAAATCCAGGGATGTTTGGCGGTGTGTCAGAGGGTTAAGGGCTTGTGGCGCTCGCGAAAAGAGGGGACAGTTGCGAGGATCTGGGGTCTGGCCCCCAGACCCCCACCTGCAGGGAAGTCGCTTTAAGGGGGTGAATCAGGTGTTTAGGGGCTCTATCTTTCTCCCCCCACTCTGTATTTCCCCCCCTCTCTCCTTTTTTCTCTGTCAGATGCAAGGTCAGTAACAACAGCAACAACAACAACAACAACAACAACAATAACCACCACCACAGTGACCAAGCAACAAGGGCAGCGAAAGGGGAACATATGGAGTGCAGGAGCTGTGGATTATTGGTGGCGCAGGCACTGAGCTGTGGCAATAAGCCCTTGAGGCAATCAATAAATAAATGAATTAGTAATACAGGTAGCAGACATGTATATGTCCCTGTGTGTTTCCACTGAGTTAATGTCAATGCACTTTTATTTATTTCTTCATTTATTTATTACCTTGCCACGAGAATTTCTTTCCATTGCTAAAAAAAAGTGTCCCATCAAGGGTACCAGGTG
This sequence comes from Erinaceus europaeus, assembly GCF_950295315.1. Classification (NCBI taxonomy): domain Eukaryota; kingdom Metazoa; phylum Chordata; class Mammalia; order Eulipotyphla; family Erinaceidae; genus Erinaceus; species Erinaceus europaeus. The sequence continues at coordinate 35,385,469 of NC_080181.1, read as the reverse complement.
GTGCCACACCCAGGTAAGCACTCAGGTGACAGTGCAGGAGGACTGGGCTTCAAGACCCTGGTCCCCAACTGCCGGTGGAAATCTTTACAAGTGGTGCAGAAGTGCTGCAGGTGTCTCTCTGTGTCTCAAACTCTCTGTGCCTCCATTCCCTCTCAACTCCTGACCATTTATTCCAATAAATAATCAAGAACATAGAAAGTAAAAGAAGAAAAAGAAAAAGAAAAAGAAAAAGAAAGGAAAATGTAATATTCCACTATTTCAAGGGGCTACTCAGGACACTGCTTTCCTTGTTAAGATCCTCACAGCAACCATATTCAGAAAGGCAAAGACGCCATGTATGTTTTAACCCAGTTTTTATATTTATTTATTTATTTATGTACTTATTCAATTTTGTTATTGATAAATTAATGCTTTACATTTGACAGCAGACTAGAGCTCTGAAACCAGCGGTCTCAGCTACCCCTATAGATGGTGCTTTGCCTGTACAATACCAATTCATTGACGTGTCCATCCATCCATCCATCCATCCATCATCCATCCATCCACCAGTCAACCAAGCTAAGTACAAAAGGAGGTCTCTCATTGAATGATGAAGACAATCAACGCTGCACAAGTAGGTTGCAAAGGAGCCAGTTCGGCTGAATAGGGCAGTGGGGCTGAACCAGGGAATGTGTTGGCGGGTGTGGGTGTGGGTGGGGTGAGCCGGTGACCCTGTGAGCTGGGTCACATCAGGGAAGGGAGGGGGTGGAAGGGGTTGCAAGCAGCGGTCACTGGAGAACCTTCACGAGTGCTGGAGCTGGTGAGCAGGGCACCCGGAAGAGAGGACAGACAAGAGGAGAGAAGCAAGGTGCAGAGGAGCGGAGAGGGGAAAGGATGGAGAGGAGAGGAGAGGACAGGAGAGGACAGGAGTGGAGGGGACCTGAGAAACCTACCTGGACATAGGCAGCATACAGACATCCAGGAAGGCAGGCAGGCATGCAGGCAGCTCTGGCCTGGGCTCCCTGGATCCCGGGTACACCTCCTTCTTTCTTCTCTTGGCTGCCAGCCCTGAGGTCCCTCGTCGGTCAGCACTGTCTTCCTATCCTTCCGTCCCTGTGTGCCAGGGCCCTGGCGTCTGGGCGCTGCTGCCTGACCTAGTGGCAGGGGAGGTGGGCTGCCCAGTGCCAGTGTGGCCAGCACACAATGCCGGGGGCTAGGACATCACAGATGGCTCCTGCGGTTACTAGGTAGCGGGGACCCTGCCCATCCAGTGGACCAGCAGCCATGACCCCGAACCTTAACTTGACCTGAGGGGTGGTGGCCAGCCACCAGACACAGAGCCCCAGGCCAAAACTGGTGGTGGCCAGCCACCAGAGCCAGAGCCCAAGGCCAAAACAGGAGCAGGTGGGCCGGGCCTAGGGGCTATGGGCAGAGTGGGCGTGTCTGGCCACGGGGCAGGCATCTGACAGCCCAGGGCTGGGGGCCAAGGGCCGCCAGGCCCCTGTCCCACCATGTGCACTGACACACAGTCCTGCTTACTGACTGACAGTCCCCCCCCCAGAGATACCCACACCAGGTCCCTGGGTGCCCTGAGCTGCCCATGAGGTTGGGTCGGTGACTGCCTGGACACATGCCTCCATAGTGGAGGCCTCTATTAATACCATTGCCTACTGACAGCTGCCCTCCTTCCCCTCCTCCTCCTCCTCCTCCTCCTCCTCCTCCTCTTCCTTCACCTCCTCCTCTACTTCCTCATCCTCAGAGGGTCTCACTCTTGGCCCAGGCAAGCCAGGGCATCTGCTCTGGCTGCTGCAGCTTCTATCCCGTGGGTGGGTGCAGGTATCTGGTCCTGTCAGTCCCTGATTCCTGGGACCTTCCATGCCTCCAGCTCACCCCACTCTCTAGACCAGACACTTCCTCAAGGATGCCCTCTTTCCCCTTGCCCCCTGTTCCCCAGCTCCCCAACTAACATCTACTGTGTGCCTCCCTGCGCTACTTTCCTGCCACACTGCTGCTTCCCTTCAGGCCTGGGGGACCTGGGCCAGCCCAGCTGCCATGTCACCATCCAGCAGGGGGACCTGCCCTAACCCCCTGCCACCACACCCACACACAGCACTGCAAACCCTCAGGGGCTCCCCTGCCTGCAGTCTGCCTCTCAACCAGTCTCCTTCTGCCCCCTTGCCCCCTTACAGCCTCTGCCATGGCCCCCCACAGACACCTGGGCATGAGCAGCCCACACATGCAACACTCTCCCATCTCCCTGCCACTCCATTTGCTCTAAGGCTGTCAAGAGTCTTTTTTTCTGGCTGTAGGGGAGTTGAGACTGTCCAATGTCCTGGGAAGCAAGAACTGTAAACAATCCATCTACAATGTAACATTTGGGTCTCAGGCTGTCCAATCCCTAGTGCACTGTGCAGGCCTATGAGTGGCAAAAACACCCTATTCTGAGCACGACATCTGGCTGGGCTAGTGGTCCTTTCTGTGGACTAGGACACAGACAGACAGACAGAGCTTTCAGGTTCAAAACCTATACTTCCCAGAAGATGGTCATGCAGTACGGTTAAAAAAAAAAAAAAAAAAAAAAAAGGCTTTTTTATTTTTTTTCCCCCTGCTTGGGTAACCAGTCTGCTGCCTGTTTCTCAGTGAAAAAAGGGAAAAATCTTTTTTGGAGGGAAAAGGACCAAAATGCAGGCAGGTGGACTCCGTGGAGCGTGGATGGGAAGTTGCTCCTGCCCTGGCACTAGAGCCCCAGCTGCTGTTCCAGGCGCTCTCTGATACCAGAGATCTCCTTGTGTCGTGTCATGACACTGTCTCCAGGAGTGATACTCAGGAAAATGAGGATCCAAAACTCGGCAGGTCATATCGCCTTATCAAGTAAATCCAGGGATGTTTGGCGGTGTGTCAGAGGGTTAAGGGCTTGTGGTGCTCGCGAAAAGAGGGGACAGGTGGGAGGATCTGGGGTCTGGCCCCCAGACCCCCACCTGCAGGGAAGTCGCTTTAAGGGGGTGAAGCAGGTGTTTAGGGGCTCTATCTTTCTCCCCCCACTCTGTATTTCCCCTCCTCTCTCCTTTTTTCTCTGTCAGATGCAAGGTCAGTAACAACAGCAACAACAACAACAACAACAACAACAATAACCACCACCACAGTGACCAAGCAACAAGGGCAGCGAAAGGGGAACATATGGAGTGCAGGAGCTGTGGATTATTGGTGGCGCAGTCACTGAGCTGTGGCAATAAGCCCTTGAGTCAATCAATAAATAAATGAATTAGTAATACAGGTAGCAGACATGTATATGTCCCTGTGTGTTTCCACTGAGTTAATGTCAATGCACTTTTATTTATTTCTTCATTTATTTATTACCTTGCCACGAGAATTTCTTTCCATTGCTAAAAAAAAGTGTCCCATCAAGGGTACCAGGTGGTGCCACACCCAGGTAAGCACTCAGGTGACAGTGCAGGAGGACTGGGCTTCAAGACCCTGGTCCCCAACGGCCGGGGGAAATCTTTACAAGTGGTGCAGAAGTGCTGCAGGTGTCTCTCTGTGTCTCAAACTCTCTGTGCCTCCATTCCCTCTCAACTCCTGACCATTTATTCCAATAAATAATCAAGAACATAGAAAGTAAAAGAAGAAAAAGAAAAAGAAAGGAAAATGAAATATTCCACTATTTCAAGGGGCTACTCAGGACAATGCTTTCCTTGTTAAGATCCTCACAGCACCCATATACAGAAAGGCAAAGACGCCATGTATGTTTTAACCCAGTTTATTCATTTATTTATTTATTTATGTACTTATTCAATTTTGTTATTGATAAATTAATGCTTTACATTTGACAGCAGACTAGAGCTCTGAAACCAGCGGACTCAGCTACCCCTACAGATGGTGCTTTGCCTGTACAATACCAATCCATTGACGTGTCCATCCATCCATCCATCCATCCATCCATCCATCCATCATCCATCCATCCACCAGTCAACCAAGCTAAGTACAAAAGGAGGTCTCTCCTTGAATGATGAAGACAATCAACGCAGCACAGGTAGGTTGCAAAGGAGCCAGTTCGGCTGAATAGGGCAGTGGGGCTGAACCAGGGAATGTGTTGGCGGGTGTGGGTGTGGGTGGGGTGAGCCGGTGACCCTGTGAGCTGAGTCACATCAGGGAATGAGGGGGTGAAAGGGGTTGCAAGCAGCGGTCACTGGAGAACCTTCACGAGTGCTGGAGCTGGTGAGCAGGGCACCCGGAAGAGAGGACAGACAAGAGGAGAGAAGCAAGGTGCAGAGGAGCGGAGAGGGGAAAGGATGGAGAGGAGAGGAGAGGACAGGAGAGGACAGGAGTGGAGGGGACCTGAGAAACCTACCTGGACATAGGCAGCATACAGACATCCAGGAAGGCAGGCAGGCATGCAGGCAGCTCTGGCCTGGGCTCCCTGGATCCCGGGTACACCTCCTTCTTTCTTCTCTTGGCTGCCAGCCCTGAGGTCCCTCGTCGGTCAGCACTGTCTTCCTATCCTTCCGTCCCTGTGTGCCCGGACCCTGGCGTCTGGGCGCTGCTGCCTGACCTAGTGGCAGGGCAGGTGGGCTGCCCAGTGCCAGTGTGGCCAGCACACAATGCCGGGGCTAGGACATCACAGAGGGCTCCTGCGCTTGCTAGGTAGCGGGGACCCTGCCCATCCAGTGGACCAGCAGCCATGACCCCGAACCTTAACTTGACCTGAGGGGTGGTGGCCAGCCACCAGACCCAGAGCCCCAGGCCAAAACTGGTGGTGGCCAGCCACCAGAGCCAGAGCCCAAGGCCAAAACAGGAGCAGGTGGGCCGGGCCTAGGGGCTATGGCAGAGTGGGGGGTCTCTGGCCACGGGGCAGGCATCTGACATCCCAGGACTGGGGGCCAAGGGCCGCCAGGCCCCTGTCCCACCATGTGCACTGACACACAGTCCTGCTGACTGAGTGACAGTCCCCCCCCCAGAGATACCCACACTAGGTCCCTGGGTGCCCTGAGCTGCCCCTGAGGTTGGTGGGTGACTGCCTGGACACATGCCTCCATAGTGGAGGCCTCTATTAATACCATTGCCTACTGACAGCTGCCCTCCATCCCCTCCTCCTCCTCCTCCTCCTCCTCCTCCTCTTCCTTCACCTCCTCCTCAACTTCCTCATCCTCAGAGGGACTCACTCTGGGCCCAGGCAAGCCAGGGCATCTGCTCTGGCTGCTGCAGCTTCTATCCAGTGGGTGGGTGCAGGTATCTGGTCCTGTCAGTCCCTGATTCCTGGGACCTTCCATGCCTCCAGCTCCCCCCACTCTCTAGACCAGACACTTCCTCAAGGATGCCCTCTTTCCCCTTGCCCCCTGTTCCCCAGCTCCCCAACAAACATCTACTGTGTGCCTCCCTGCACTACTTTCCTGCCACCCTGCTGTTCCCTTCAGCCCTGGGGGACCTGGGCCAGCCCAGCTGCCATCTCACCATCCAGCAGGGGGACCTGCCCTAACCCCCTGCCACCACACCCACACACAGCACTGCAAACCCTCAGGGGCTCCCCTGCCTGCAGTCTGCCTCTCAACCAGTCTCCTTCTGCCCCCTTGCCCCCTTACAGCCTCTGCCATGGCCCCCCACAGACACCTGGGCATGAGCAGCCCACACATGCAACACTCTCCCATCTCCCTGCCACTCCATTTGCTCTAAGGCTGTCAAGAGTCTTTTTTTCTGGCTGTAGGGGAGTTGAGACTGTCCAATGTCCTGGGGAGCAAGAACTGCAAACAATCCATCTACAATGTAACATTTGGGTCTCAGGCTGTCCAATCCCTAGTGCACTGTGCAGGCCTATGAGTGGCAAAAACACCCTATTCTGAGCATGACATCTGGCTGGGCTAGTGGCTCTTTCTGTGGACTAGGACACAGACAGACAGACAGACAGAGTTTTCAGGTTCAAAACCTATACTTCCCAGAAGATGGTCATGCAGTATGGTTAAAAAAAAAAAAAGGCTTTTTTATTTTATTTCCCCCTGCTTGGGTAACCAGTCTGCTGCCTGTTTCTCAGTGAAAAAAGGGAAAAATCTTTTTTGGAGGGAAAAGGACCAAAATGCAGGCAGGTGGACTCCGTGGAGGGTGGATGGGAAGTTGCTCCTGCCCTGGCACTAGAGCCCCAGCTGCTGTTCCAGGCGCTCTCTGATACCAGAGATCTCCTTGTGTCGTGTCATGACACTGTCTCCAGGAGTGATACTCAGGAAAATGAGGATCCAAAACTCGGCAGGTCATATCGCCTTATCAAGTAAATCCAGGGATGTTTGGCGGTGTGTCAGAGGGTTAAGGGCTTGTGGCGCTCGCGAAAAGAGGGGACAGTTGGGAGGATCTGGGGTCTGGCCCCCAGACCCCCACCTGCAGGGAAGTCGCTTTAAGGTGGTGAAGGAGGTGTTTAGGGGCTCTATCTTTCTCCCCCCACTCTGTATTTCCCCTCCTCTCTCCTTTTTTCTCTGTCAGATGCAAGGTCAGTAAAAACAGCAACAACAACAACAACAACAACAACAATAACCACCACCACAGTGACCAAGCAACAAGGGCAGCGAAAGGGGAACATATGGAGTGCAGGAGCTGTGGATTATTGGTGGCGCAGGCACTGAGCTGTGGCAATAAGCCCTTGAGGCAATCAATAAATAAATGAATTAGTAATACAGGTAGCAGACATGTATATGTCCCTGTGTGTTTCCACTGAGTTAATGTCAATGCACTTTTATATATTTCTTCATTTATTTATTACCTTGCCACGAGAATTTCTTTCCATTGCTAAAAAAATGTGTCCCATCAAGGGTACGAGGTGGTGCCACACCCAGGTAAGCACTCAGGTGACAGTGCAGGAGGACTGGGCTTCAAGACCCTGGTCCCCAACTGCCGGGGGAAATCTTTACAAGTGTTGCAGAAGTGCTGCAGGTGTCTCTCTGTGTCTCAAACTCTCTGTGCCTCCATTCCCTCTCAACTCCTGACCATTTATTCCAATAAATAATCAAGAACATAGAAAGTAAAAGAAGAAAAAGAAAAAGAAAAAGAAAGGAAAATGAAATATTCCACTATTTCAAGGGACTACTCAGGACACTGCTTTCCTTGTTAAGATCCTCACAGCAACCATATTCAGAAAGGCAAAGACGCAATGTATGTTTTAACCCAGTTTTTATATTTATTTATTTATTTATTTATTTATTTATGTACTTATTCAATTTTCCTATTGATAAATTAATGCTTTACATTTGACAGCAGACTAGAGCTCTGAAACCAGCGGTCTCAGCTACCCCTATAGATGGTGCTTTGCCTGTACAATACCAATCCATTGACGTGTCCATCCATCCATCCATTCATCCATCCATCCATCCATCCATCCATTCATCCATCATCCATCCATCCACCAGTCAACCAAGCTAAGTACAAAAGGAGGTCTCTCCTTGAATGATGAAGACAATCAACGCAGCACAGGTAGGTTGCAAAGGAGCCAGTTCGGCTGAATAGGGCAGTGGGGCTGAACCAGGGAATGTGGTGGCGGGTGTGGGTGTGGGTGGGGTGAGCCGGTGACCCTGTGAGCTGGGTCACATCAGGGAAGGGAGCGGGTGGAAGGGGTTGCAAGCAGCGGTCACTGGAGATCCTTCACGAGTGCTGGAGCTGGTGAGCAGGGCACCCGGAAGAGAGGACAGACAAGAGGAGAGAAGCAAGGTGCAGAGGAGCGGAGGGGGTAAAGGATGGATAGGAGAGGAGAGGACAGGAGAGGACAGGAGTGGAGGGGACCTGAGAAACCTACCTGGACATAGGCAGCATACAGACATCCAGGAAGGCAGGCAGGCATGCAGGCAGCTCTGGCCTGGGCTCCCTGGATCCCGGGTACACCTCCTTCTTTCTTCTCTTGGCTGCCAGCCCTGAGGTCCCTCGTCGGTCAGCACTGTCTTCCTATCCTTCCGTCCCTGTGTGCCAGGGCCCTGGCGTCTGGGCGCTGCTGCCTGACCTAGTGGCAGGGCAGGTGGGCTGCCCAGTGCCAGTGTGGCCAGCAAACAATGCCGGGGGTGAGGACATCACAGAGGGCTCCTGCGCTTGCTAGGTAGCGGGGACCCTGCCCATCCAGTGGACCAGAAGCCATGACCCCGAACCTTAACTTGACCTGAGGGGTGGTGGCCAGCCACCAGACCCAGAGCCCCAGGCCAAAACTGGTGGTGGCCAGCCACCAGAGCCAGAGCCCAAGGCCAAAACAGGAGCAGGTGGGCCGGGCCAAGGGGCTATGGGCAGAGTGGGGTGTGTCTGGCCACAGGGCAGGCATCTGAGAGCCCAGGGTTGGGGGCCAAGGGCCGCCAGGCCCCTGTCCCACCATGTGCACTGACACACAGTCCTGCTTACTGACTGACAGTCCCTACCCCAGAGATACCCACACCAGATCCCTGGGTGCCCTGAGCTGCCCATGAGGTTGGGTCGGTGACTGCCTGGACACATGCCTCCATAGTGGAGGCCACTATTAATACCATTGCCTACTGACAGCTGCCCTCCTTTCCCTCCTCCTCCTCCTCCTCCTCCTCCTCCTCCTCTTCCTTCACCTCCTCATCAACTTCCACATCCTCAGAGGGACTCACTCTGGGCCCAGGCAAGCCAGGGCATCTGCTCTGGCTGCTGCAGCTTCTATCCCGTGGGTGGGTGCAGGTATCTGGTCCTGTCAGTCCCTGATTCCTGGGACCTTCCATGCTTCCAGCTCCCCCCACTCTCTAGACCAGACACTTCCTCAAGGATGCCCTCTTTCCCCTTGCCCCCTGTTCCCCAGCTCCCCAACTAACATCTACTGTGTGCCTCCCTGCGCTACTTTCCTGCCACACTGCTGCTTCCCTTCAGGCCTGGGGGACCTGGGCCAGCCCAGCTGCCATCTCACCATCCAGCAGGGGGACCTGCCCTAACCCCCTGCCACCACACCCACACACAGCACTGCAAACCCTCAGGGGCTCCCCTGCCTGCAGTCTGCCTCTCAACCAGTCTCCTTCTGCCCCCTTGCCCCCTTACAGCCTCTGCCATGGCCCCCCACAGACACCTGGGCATGAGCAGCCCACACATGCAACACTCTCCCATCTCCCTGCCACTCCATTTGCTCTAAGGCTGTCAAGAGTCTTTTTTTCTGGCTGTAGGGGAGTTGAGACTGTCCAATGTCCTGCGGAGCAAGAACTGCAAACAATCCATCTACAATGTAACATTTGGGTCTCAGGCTGTCCAATCCCTAGTGCACTGTGCAGGCCTATGAGTGGCAAAAACACCTTATTCTGAGCACGACATCTGGCTGGACTAGTGGCTCTTTCTGTGGACTAGGACACAGACAGACAGACAGAGTTTTCAGGTTCAAAACCTATACTTCCCAGAAGATGGTCATGCAGTACTGTTAAAAAAAAAAAAAAAAAAAAAGGCTTTTTTATTTTTTTTCCCCCTGCTTGGGTAACCAGTCTGCTGCCTGTTTCTCAGTGAAAAAAGGGAAAAATCTTTTTTGGAGGGAAAAGGACCAAAATGCAGGCAGGTGGACTCCGTGGAGGGTGGATGGGAAGTTGCTCCTGCCCTGGCACTAGAGCCCCAGCTGCTGTTCCAGGCGCTCTCTGATACCAGAGATCTCCTTGTGTCGTGTCATGACACTGTCTCCAGGAGTGATACTCAGGAAAATGAGGATCCAAAACTCGGCAGGTCATATCGCCTTATCAAGTAAATCCAGGGATGTTTGGCGGTGTGTCAGAGGGTTAAGGGCTTGTGGTGCTCGCGAAAAGAGGGGACAGGTGGGAGGATCTGGGGTCTGGCCCCCAGACCCCCACCTGCAGGGAAGTCGCTTTAAGGGGGTGAAGCAGGTGTTTAGGGGCTCTATCTTTCTCCCCCCACTCTGTATTTCCCCTCCTCTCTCCTTTTTTCTCTGTCAGATGCAAGCTCAGTAACAACAGCAACAACAACAACAACAACAACAACAATAACCACCACCACAGTGACCAAGCAACAAGGGCAGCGAAAGGGGAACATATGGAGTGCAGGAGCTGTGGATTATTGGTGGCGCAGGCACTGAGCTGTGGCAATAAGCCCTTGAGGCAATCAATAAATAAATGAATTAGTAATACAGGTAGCAGACATGTATATGTCCCTGTGTGTTTCCACTGAGTTAATGTCAATGCACTTTTATTTATTTCTTCATTTATTTATTACCTTGCCACGAGAATTTCTTTCCATTGCTAAAAAAAAGTGTCCCATCAAGGGTACCAGGTGGTGCCACACCCAGGTAAGCACTCAGGTGACAGTGCAGGAGGACTGGGCTTCAAGACCCTGGTCCCCAACTGCCGGGGGAAATCTTTACAAGTGGTGCAGAAGTGCTGCAGGTGTCTCTCTGTGTCTCAAACTCTCTGTGCCTCCATTCCCTCTCAACTCCTGACCATTTATTCCAATAAATAAACAAGAACATAGAAAGTAAAAGAAGAAAAAGAAAAAGAAAAAGAAAGGAAAATGAAATATTCCACTATTTCTAGGGGCTACTCAGGACACTGCTTTCCTTGTTAAGATCCTCACAGCAACCATATTCAGAAAGGCAAAGACGCCATGTATGTTTTAACCCAGTTTTTATATTTATTTATTTATTTATGTACTTTTTCAATTTTGTTATTGATAAATTAATGCTTTACATTTGACAGCAGACTAGAGCTCTGAAACCAGCGGTCTCAGCTCCCCTATAGATGGTGCTTTGCCTGTACAATACCAATCCATTGACGTGTCCATCCATCCATCCATCCATCCATCCATCCACCAGTCAACCAAGCTAAGTACAAAAGGAGGTCTCTCCTTGAATGATGAAGACAATCAACGCTGCACAGGTAGGTTGCAAAGGAGCCAGTTCGGCTGCATAGGGCAGTGGGGCTGAACCAGGGAATGTGTTGGCGGGTGTGGGTGTGGGTGGGGTGAGCCGGTGACCCTGTGAGCTGAGTCACATCAGGGAATGAGGGGGTGGAAGGGGTTGCAAGCAGCGGTCACTGGAGAACCTTCACGAGTGCTGGAGCTGGTGAGCAGGGCACCCGGAAGAGAGGACAGACAAGAGGAGAGAAGCAAGGTGCAGAGGAGCGGAGAGGGGAAAGGATGGAGAGCAGAGGAGAGGACAGGAGAGGACAGGAGTGGAGGAGACCTGAGAAACCTACCTGGACATAGGCAGCATACAGACATCCAGAAAGGCAGGCAGGCATGCAGGCAGCTCTGGCCTGGGCTCCCTGGATCCCGGGTACACCTCCTTCTTTCTTCTCTTGGCTGCCAGCCCTGAGGTCCCTCGTCGGTCAGCACTGTCTTCCTATCCTTCCGTCCCTGTGTGCCAGGGCCCTGGCGTCTGGGCGCTGCTGCCTGACCTAGTGGCAGGGCAGGTGGGCTGCCCAGTGCCAGTGTGGCCAGCACACAATGCCGGGGGCTAGGACATCACAGAGGGCTCCTGCGCTTGCTAGGTAGCGGGGACCCTGCCCATCCAGTGGACCGGAAGCCATGACCCCGAACCTTAACTTGACCTGAGGGGTGGTGGCCAGCCACCAGACCCAGAGCCCCAGGCCAAAACTGGTGATGGCCAGCCACCAGAGCCAGAGCCCAACGCCAAAACAGGAGCAGGTGGGCCGGGCCAAGGGGCTATAGGCAGAGTGGGGTGTGTGTGGCACGGGGCAGGCATCTGACAGCCCAGGGCTGGGGGCCAAGGGCCGCCAGGCCCCTGTCCCACCATGTGCACTGACACACAGTCCTGCTGACTGACTGACAGTCCCCCCCCCAGAGATACCCACACCAGGTCCCTGGGTGCCCTGAGCTGCCCCTGAGGTTGGGTGTGTGACTGCCTGGACACATGCCTCCATAGTGGAGGCCTCTATTAATACCATTGCCTACTGACAGCTGCCCTCCTTCCCCTCCTCCTCCTCCTACTCCTCCTCCTCCTCCTCCTCCTCCTCCTCTTCCTTCACCTCCTCCTCAACTTCCTCATCCTCAGAGGGACTCACTCTGGGCCCAGGCAAGCCAGGGCATCTGCTCTGGCTGCTGCAGCTTCTATCCAGTGGGTGGGTGCAGGTATCTGGTCCTGTCAGTCCCTGATTCCTGGGACCTTCCATGCCTCCAGCTCCCCCCACTCTCTAGACCAGACACTTCCTCAAGGATGCCCTCTTTCCCCTTGCCCCCTGTTCCACAGCTCCCCAACTAACATCTACTGTGTGCCTCCCTCCGCTACTTTCCTGCCACCCTGCTGCTTCCCTTCAGCCCTGGGGGACCTGGGCCAGCCCAGCTGCCATCTCACCATCCAGCAGGGGGACCTGCCCTAACCCCCTGCCACCACACCCACACACAGCACTGCAAACCCTCAGGGGCTCCCCTGCCTGCAGTCTGCCTCTCAACCAGTCTCCTTCTGCCCCCTTGCCCCCTTACAGCCTCTGCCATGGCCCCCCACAGACACCTGGGCATGAGCAGCCCACACATGCAACACTCTCCCATCTCCCTGCCACTCCATTTGCTCTAAGGCTGTCAAGAGTCTTTTTTTCTGGCTGTAGGGGAGTTGAGACTGTCCAATGTCCTGGGGAGCAAGAACTGCAAACAATCCATCTACAATGTAACATTTGGGTCTCAGGCTGTCCAATCCCTAGTGCACTGTGCAGGCCTATGAGTGGCAAAAACACCCTATTCTGAGCACGACATCTGGCTGGGCTAGTGGCTCTTTCTGTGGACTAGGACACAGACAGACAGACAGACAGACAGACAGAGTTTTGAGGTTCAAAACCTATACTTCCCAGAAGATGGTCATGCAGGAAGGTTAAAAAAAAAAAAAAAAAAAAAAAAGGCTTTTTTATTTTTTTCCCCCTGCTTGGGTAACCAGTCTGCTGCCTGTTTCTCAGTGAAAAAAGGGAAAAATCTTTTTTGGAGGTAAAAGGACCAAAATGCAGGCAGGTGGACTCCGTGGAGGGTGGATGGGAAGTTGCTCCTGCCCTGGCACTAGAGCCCCAGCTGCTGTTCCAGGCGCTCTCTGATACCAGAGATCTCCTTGTGTCGTGTCATGACACTGTCTCCAGGAGTGATACTCAGGAAAATGAGGATCCAAAACTCGGCAGGTCATATCGCCTTATCAAGTAAATCCAGGGATGTTTGGCGGTGAGTCAGATGGTTAAGGGCTTGTGGCGCTCTCGAAAAGAGGGGACAGGTGGGAGGATCTGGGGTCTGGCCCCCAGACCCCCACCTGCAGGGAAGTCGCTTTAAGGGGGTGAAGCAGGTGTTTAGGGGCTCTATCTTTCTCCCCGCACTCTGTATTTCCCCTCCTCTCTCCTTTTTTCTCTGTCAGATGCAAGGTCAGTAACAACAGCAACAACAACAACAACAACAACAACAATAACCACCACCACAGTGACCAAGCAACAAGGGCAGCGAAAGGGGAACATATGGAGTGCAGGAGCTGTGGATTATTGGTGGCGCAGGCACTGAGCTGTGGCAATAAGCCCTTGAGGCAATCAATAAATAAATGAATTAGTAATACAGGTAGCAGACATGTATATGTCCCTGTGTGTTTCCACTGAGTTAATGTCAATGCACTTTTATTTATTTCTTCATTTATTTATTACCTTGCCACGAGAATTTCTTTCCATTGCTAAAAAAAAAGTGTCCCATTAAGGGTACCAGGTGGTGCCACACCCAAGTAAGCACTCAGGTGACAGTGCAGGAGGACTGGGCTTCAAGACCCTGGTCCCCAACTGCCGGGGGAAATCTTTACAAGTGGTGCAGAAGTGCTGCAGGTGTCTCTCTGTGTCTCAAACTCTCTGTGCCTCCATTCCCTCTCAACTCCTGACCATTTATTCCAATAAATAATCAAGAACATAGAAAGTAAAAGAAGAAAAAGAAAAAGAAAAAGAAAGGAAAATGAAATATTCCACTATTTCAGGGGGCTACTCAGGACACTGCTTTCCTTGTTAAGATCCTCACAGCAACCATATTCAGAAAGGCAAAGACGCCATGTATGTTTTAACCCAGTTTTTATATTTATTTATTTATTTATGTACTTTTTCAATTTTGTTATTGATAAATTAATGCTTTACATTTGACAGCAGACTAGAGCTCTGAAACCAGCGGTCTCAGCTCCCCTATAGATGGTGCTTTGCCTGTACAATACCAATCCATTGACGTGTCCATCCATCCATCCATCCATCCATCCATCCATCCACCAGTCAACCAAGCTAAGTACAAAAGGAGGTCTCTCCTTGAATGATGAAGACAATCAACGCTGCACAGGTAGGTTGCAAAGGAGCCAGTTCGGCTGCATAGGGCAGTGGGGCTGAACCAGGGAATGTGTTGGAGGGTGTGGGTGTGGGTGGGGTGAGCCGGTGACCCTGTGAGCTGAGTCACATCAGGGAATGAGGGGGTGGAAGGGGTTGCAAGCAGCGGTCACTGGAGAACCTTCACGAGTGCTGGAGCTGGTGAGCAGGTCACCCGGAAGAGAGGACAGACAAGAGGAGAGAAGCAAGGTGCAGAGGAGCGGAGAGGGGAAAGGATGGAGAGCAGAGGAGAGGACCGGAGAGGACAGGAGTGGAGGAGACCTGAGAAACCTACCTGGACATAGGCAGCATACAGACATCCAGAAAGGCAGGCAGGCATGCAGGCAGCTCTGGCCTGGGCTCCCTGGATCCCGGGTACACATCCTTCTTTCTTCTCTTGGCTGCCAGCCCTGAGGTCCCTCGTCGGTCAGCACTGTCTTCCTATCCTTCCGTCCCTGTGTGCCAGGGCCCTGGCGTCTGGGCGCTGCTGCCTGACCTAGTGGCAGGGCAGGTGGGCTGCCCAGTGCCAGTGTGGCCAGCACACAATGCCGGGGGCTAGGACATCACAGAGGGCTCCTGCGCTTGCTAGGTAGCGGGGACCCTGCCCATCCAGTGGACCAGAAGCCATGACCCCGAACCTTAACTTGACCTGAGGGGTGGTGGCCAGCCACCAGACCCAGAGCCCCAGGCCAAAACTGGTGATGGCCAGCCACCAGAGCCAGAGCCCAAGGCCAAAACAGGAGCAGGTGGGCCGGGCCAAGGGGCTATAGGCAGAGTGGGGTGTGTGTGGCACGGGGCAGGCATCTGACAGCCCAGGGCTGGGGGCCAAGGGCCGCCAGGCCCCTGTCCCACCATGTGCACTGACACACAGTCCTGCTGACTGACTGACAGTCCCCCCCCCCCAGAGATACCCACACCAGGTCCCTGGGTGCCCTGAGCTGCCCCTGAGGTTGGGTGTGTGACTGCCTGGACACATGCCTCCATAGTGGAGGCCTCTATTAATACCATTGCCTACTGACAGCTGCCCTCCTTCCCCTCCTCCTCCTCCTACTCCTCCTCCTCCTCCTCCTCCTCCTCCTCTTCCTTCACCTCCTCCTCAACTTCCTCATCCTCAGAGGGACTCACTCTGGGCCCAGGCAAGCCAGGGCATCTGCTCTGGCTGCTGCAGCTTCTATCCAGTGGGTGGGTGCAGGTATCTGGTCCTGTCAGTCCCTGATTCCTGGGACCTTCCATGCCTCCAGCTCCCCCCACTCTCTAGACCAGACACTTCCTCAAGGATGCCCTCTTTCCCCTTGCCCCCTGTTCCACAGCTCCCCAACTAACATCTACTGTGTGCCTCCCTGCGCTACTTTCCTGCCACCCTGCTGCTTCCCTTCAGCCCTGGGGGACCTGGGCCAGCCCAGCTGCCATCTCACCATCCAGCAGGGGTACCTGCCCTAACCCCCTGCCACCACACCCACACACAGCACTGCAAACCCTCAGGGGCTCCCCTGCCTGCAGTCTGCCTCTCAACCAGTCTCCTTCTGCCCCCTTGCCCCCTTACAGCCTCTGCCATGGCCCCCCACAGACACCTGGGCATGAGCAGCCCACACATGCAACACTCTCCCATCTCCCTGCCACTCCATTTGCTCTAAGGCTGTCAAGAGTCTTTTTTTCTGGCTGTAGGGGAGTTGAGACTGTCCAATGTCCTGGGGAGCAAGAACTGCAAACAATCCATCTACAATGTAACATTTGGGTCTCAGGCTGTCCAATCCCTAGTGCACTGTGCAGGCCTATGAGTGGCAAAAACACCCTATTCTGAGCACGACATCTGGCTGGGCTAGTGGCTCTTTCTGTGGACTAGGACACAGACAGACAGACAGACAGAGTTTTGAGGTTCAAAACCTATACTTCCCAGAAGATGGTCATGCAGGACGGTTAAAAAAAAAAAAAAAAAGGCTTTTTTATTTTTTTCCCCCTGCTTGGGTAACCAGTCTGCTGCCTGTTTCTCAGTGAAAAAAGGGAAAAATCTTTTTTGGAGGTAAAAGGACCAAAATGCAGGCAGGTGGACTCCGTGGAGGGTGGATGGGAAGTTGCTCCTGCCCTGGCACTAGAGCCCCAGCTGCTGTTCCAGGCGCTCTCTGATACCAGAGATCTCCTTGTGTCGTGTCATGACACTGTCTCCAGGAGTGATACTCAGGAAAATGAGGATCCAAAACTCGGCAGGTCATATCGCCTTATCAAGTAAATCCAGGGATGTTTGGCGGTGAGTCAGATGGTTAAGGGCTTGTGGCGCTCTCGAAAAGAGGGGACAGGTGGGAGGATCTGGGGTCTGGCCCCCAGACCCCCACCTGCAGGGAAGTCGCTTTAAGGGGGTGAAGCAGGTGTTTAGGGGCTCTATCTTTCTCCCCGCACTCTGTATTTCCCCTCCTCTCTCCTTTTTTCTCTGTCAGATGCAAGGTCAGTAACAACAGCAACAACAACAACAACAACAACAACAATAACCACCACCACAGTGACCAAGCAACAAGGGCAGCGAAAGGGGAACATATGGAGTGCAGGAGCTGTGGATTATTGGTGGCGCAGGCACTGAGCTGTGGCAATAAGCCCTTGAGGCAATCAATAAATAAATGAATTAGTAATACAGGTAGCAGACATGTATATGTCCCTGTGTGTTTCCACTGAGTTAATGTCAATGCACTTTTATTTATTTCTTCATTTATTTATTACCTTGCCACGAGAATTTCTTTCCATTGCTAAAAAAAAAGTGTCCCATTAAGGGTACCAGGTGGTGCCACACCCAGGTAAGCACTCAGGTGACAGTGCAGGAGGACTGGGCTTCAAGACCCTGGTCCCCAACTGCCGGGGGAAATCTTTACAAGTGGTGCAGAAGTGCTGCAGGTGTCTCTCTGTGTCTCAAACTCTCTGTGCCTCCATTCCCTCTCAACTCCTGACCATTTATTCCAATAAATAATCAAGAACATAGAAAGTAAAAGAAGAAAAAGAAAAAGAAAAAGAAAGGAAAATGAAATATTCCACTATTTCAGGGGGCTACTCAGGACACTGCTTTCCTTGTTAAGATCCTCACAGCAACCATATTCAGAAAGGCAAAGACGCCATGTATGTTTTAACCCAGTTTTTATATTTATTTATTTATTTATTAATTATTTATTTATGTACTTATTCAATTTTGTTATTGATAAATTAATGCTTTACATTTGACAGCAGACTAGAGCTCTGAAACCAGCGGTCTCAGCTCCCCTATAAATGGTGCTTTGCCTGTACAATACCAATCCATTGACGTGTCCATCCATCCATCCATTCATCCATCCATCCATCCATCCATCCATCATCCATCCATCCACCAGTCAACCAAGCTAAGTACAAAAGGAGGTCTCTCCTTGAATGATGAAAACAATCAACACTGCACAGGTAGGTTGCAAAGGAGCCAGTTCGGCTGAATAGGGCAGTGGGGCTGAACCAGGGAATGTGTTGGCGGGTGTGGGTGTGGGTGGGGTGAGCCGGTGACCCTGTGAGCTGGGTCACATCAGGGAAGGGAGGGGGTGGAAGGGGTTGCAAGCAGCGGTCACTGGAGAACCTTCACGAGTGCTGGAGCTGGTGAGCAGGGCACCCGGAAGAGAGGACAGACAAGAGGAGAGAAGCAAGGTGCAGAGGAGCGGAGAGGGGAAAGGATGGAGAGGAGAGGAGAGGACAGGAGAGGACAGGAGTGGAGGGGACCTGAGAAACCTACCTGGACATAGGCAGCATACAGACATCCAGGAAGGCAGGCAGGCATGCAGGCAGCTCTGGCCTAGGCTCCCTGGATCCCGGGTACACCTCCTTCTTTCTTCTCTTGGCTGCCAGCCCTGAGGTCCCTCGTCGGTCAGCACTGTCTTCCTATCCTTCCGTCCCTGTGTGCCAGGGCCCTGGCATCTGGGCGCTGCTGCCTGACCTAGTGGCAGGGCAGGTGGGCTGCCGAGTGCCAGTGTGGCCAGCACACAATGCCGGGGGCTAGGACATCACAGAGGGCTCCTGCGCTTGCTAGGTAGCGGGGACCCTGCCCATCCAGTGGACCAGAAGCCATGACCCCGAACCTTAACTTGACCTGAGGGGTGGTGGCCAGCCACCAGACCCAGAGCCCCAGGCCAAAACTGGTGGTGGCCAGCCACCAGAGCCAGAGCCCAAGGCCAAAACAGGAGCAGGTGGGCCGGGCCAAGGGGCTATGGGCAGAGTGGGGTGTGTCTGGCCACAGGGCAGGCATCTGACAGCCCAGGGCTGGGGGCCAAGGGCAGCCAGGCCCCTGTCCCACCATGTGCACTGACACACCGTCCTGCTTACTGACTGACAGTCCCCCCCCCAGAGATACCCACACCAGGTCCCTGGGTGCCCTGAGCTGCCCATGAGGTTGGGTCGGTGACTGCCTGGACACATGCCTCCATAGTGGAGGCCTCTATTAATACCATTGCCTACTGACAGCTGCCCTCCTTCCCCTCCTCCTCCTCCTCCTCCTCCTCCTCCTCCTCCTCTTCCTTCACCTCCTCCTCAACTTCCTCATCCTCAGAGGGACTCACTCTGGGCCCAGGCAAGCCAGGGCATCTGCTCTGGCTGCTGCAGCTTCTATCCCGTGGGTGGGTGCAGGTATCTGGTCCTGTCAGTCCCTGATTCCTGGGACCTTCCATGCCTCCAGCTCCCCCCACTCTCTAGACCAGACACTTCCTCAAGGATGCCCTCTTTCCCCTTGCCCCCTGTTCCCCAGCTCCCCAACTAACATCTACTGTGTGCCTCCCTGCGCTACTTTCCTGCCACACTGCTGCTTCCCTTCAGGCCTGGGGGACCTGGGCCAGCCCAGCTGCCATCTCACCATCCAGCAGGGGGACCTGCCCTAACCCCCTGCCACCACACCCACACACAGCACTGCAAACCCTCAGGGGCTCCCCTGCCTGCAGTCTGCCTCTCAACCAGTCTCCTTCTGCCCCCTTGCCCCCTTACAGCCTCTGCCATGGCCCCCCACAGACACCTGGGCATGAGCAGCCCACACATGCAACACTCTCCCATCTCCCTGCCACTCCATTTGCTCTAAGGCTGTCAAGAGTCTTTTTTTCTGGCTGTAGGGGAGTTGAGACTGTCCAATGTCCTGGGAAGCAAGAACTGTAAACAATCCATCTACAATGTAACATTTGGGTCTCAGGCTGTCCAATCCCTAGTGCACTGTGCAGGCCTATGAGTGGCAAAAACACCCTATTCTGAGCACGACATCTGGCTGGGCTAGTGGCCCTTTCTGTGGACTAGGACACAGACAGACAGACAGAGTTTTCAGGTTCAAAACCTATACTTCCCAGAAGATGGTCATGCAGTACGGTTAAAAAAAAAAAAAAAAAAAAAAAAAAAAAAAAAAAGGCTTTTTTATTTTTTTTCCCCCTGCTTGGGTAACCAGTCTGCTGCCTGTTTCTCAGTGAAAAAAGGGAAAAATCTTTTTTGGAGGGAAAAGGACCAAAATGCAGGCAGGTGGACTCCGTGGAGGGTGGATGGGAAGTTGCTCCTGCCCTGGCACTAGAGCCCCAGCTGCTGTTCCAGGCGCTCTCTGATACCAGAGATCTCCTTGTGTCGTGTCATGACACTGTCTCCAGGAGTGATACTCAGGAAAATGAGGATCCAAAACTCGGCAGGTCATATCGCCTTATCAAGTAAATCCAGGGATGTTTGGCGGTGTGTCAGAGGGTTAAGGGCTTGTGGTGCTCGCGAAAAGAGGGGACAGGTGGGAGGATCTGGGGTCTGGCCCCCAGACCCCCACCTGCAGGGAAGTCGCTTTAAGGGGGTGAAGCAGGTGTTTAGGGGCTCTATCTTTCTCCCCCCACTCTGTATTTCCCCTCCTCTCTCCTTTTTTCTCTGTCAGATGCAAGGTCAGTAACAACAGCAACAACAACAACAACAACAACAACAATAACCACCACCACAGTGACCAAGCAACAAGGGCAGCGAAAGGGGAACATATGGAGTGCAGGAGCTGTGGATTATTGGTGGCGCAGTCACTGAGCTGTGGCAATAAGCCCTTGAGTCAATCAATAAATAAATGAATTAGTAATACAGGTAGCAGACATGTATATGTCCCTGTGTGTTTCCACTGAGTTAATGTCAATGCACTTTTATTTATTTCTTCATTTATTTATTACCTTGCCACGAGAATTTCTTTCCATTGCTAAAAAAAAGTGTCCCATCAAGGGTACCAGGTGGTGCCACACCCAGGTAAGCACTCAGGTGACAGTGCAGGAGGACTGGGCTTCAAGACCCTGGTCCCCAACGGCCGGGGGAAATCTTTACAAGTGGTGCAGAAGTGCTGCAGGTGTCTCTCTGTGTCTCAAACTCTCTGTGCCTCCATTCCCTCTCAACTCCTGACCATTTATTCCAATAAATAATCAAGAACATAGAAAGTAAAAGAAGAAAAAGAAAAAGAAAGGAAAATGAAATATTCCACTATTTCAAGGGGCTACTCAGGACAATGCTTTCCTTGTTAAGATCCTCACAGCACCCATATACAGAAAGGCAAAGACGCCATGTATGTTTTAACCCAGTTTATTCATTTATTTATTTATTTATGTACTTATTCAATTTTGTTATTGATAAATTAATGCTTTACATTTGACAGCAGACTAGAGCTCTGAAACCAGCGGTCTCAGCTACCCCTACAGATGGTGCTTTGCCTGTACAATACCAATCCATTGACGTGTCCATCCATCCATCCATCCATCCATCCATCCATCCATCATCCATCCATCCACCAGTCAACCAAGCTAAGTACAAAAGGAGGTCTCTCCTTGAATGATGAAGACAATCAACGCAGCACAGGTAGGTTGCAAAGGAGCCAGTTCGGCTGAATAGGGCAGTGGGGCTGAACCAGGGAATGTGTTGGCGGGTGTGGGTGTGGGTGGGGTGAGCCGGTGACCCTGTGAGCTGAGTCACATCAGGGAATGAGGGGGTGAAAGGGGTTGCAAGCAGCGGTCACTGGAGAACCTTCACGAGTGCTGGAGCTGGTGAGCAGGGCACCCGGAAGAGAGGACAGACAAGAGGAGAGAAGCAAGGTGCAGAGGAGCGGAGAGGGGAAAGGATGGAGAGGAGAGGAGAGGACAGGAGAGGACAGGAGTGGAGGGGACCTGAGAAACCTACCTGGACATAGGCAGCATACAGACATCCAGGAAGGCAGGCAGGCATGCAGGCAGCTCTGGCCTGGGCTCCCTGGATCCCGGGTACACCTCCTTCTTTCTTCTCTTGGCTGCCAGCCCTGAGGTCCCTCGTCGGTCAGCACTGTCTTCCTATCCTTCCGTCCCTGTGTGCCCGGACCCTGGCGTCTGGGCGCTGCTGCCTGACCTAGTGGCAGGGCAGGTGGGCTGCCCAGTGCCAGTGTGGCCAGCACACAATGCCGGGGCTAGGACATCACAGAGGGCTCCTGCGCTTGCTAGGTAGCGGGGACCCTGCCCATCCAGTGGACCAGCAGCCATGACCCCGAACCTTAACTTGACCTGAGGGGTGGTGGCCAGCCACCAGACCCAGAGCCCCAGGCCAAAACTGGTGGTGGCCAGCCACCAGAGCCAGAGCCCAAGGCCAAAACAGGAGCAGGTGGGCCGGGCCTAGGGGCTATGGCAGAGTGGGGGGTCTCTGGCCACGGGGCAGGCATCTGACATCCCAGGACTGGGGGCCAAGGGCCGCCAGGCCCCTGTCCCACCATGTGCACTGACACACAGTCCTGCTGACTGAGTGACAGTCCCCCCCCCAGAGATACCCACACTAGGTCCCTGGGTGCCCTGAGCTGCCCCTGAGGTTGGTGGGTGACTGCCTGGACACATGCCTCCATAGTGGAGGCCTCTATTAATACCATTGCCTACTGACAGCTGCCCTCCATCCCCTCCTCCTCCTCCTCCTCCTCCTCCTCCTCTTCCTTCACCTCCTCCTCAACTTCCTCATCCTCAGAGGGACTCACTCTGGGCCCAGGCAAGCCAGGGCATCTGCTCTGGCTGCTGCAGCTTCTATCCAGTGGGTGGGTGCAGGTATCTGGTCCTGTCAGTCCCTGATTCCTGGGACCTTCCATGCCTCCAGCTCCCCCCACTCTCTAGACCAGACACTTCCTCAAGGATGCCCTCTTTCCCCTTGCCCCCTGTTCCCCAGCTCCCCAACAAACATCTACTGTGTGCCTCCCTGCACTACTTTCCTGCCACCCTGCTGTTCCCTTCAGCCCTGGGGGACCTGGGCCAGCCCAGCTGCCATCTCACCATCCAGCAGGGGGACCTGCCCTAACCCCCTGCCACCACACCCACACACAGCACTGCAAACCCTCAGGGGCTCCCCTGCCTGCAGTCTGCCTCTCAACCAGTCTCCTTCTGCCCCCTTGCCCCCTTACAGCCTCTGCCATGGCCCCCCACAGACACCTGGGCATGAGCAGCCCACACATGCAACACTCTCCCATCTCCCTGCCACTCCATTTGCTCTAAGGCTGTCAAGAGTCTTTTTTTCTGGCTGTAGGGGAGTTGAGACTGTCCAATGTCCTGGGGAGCAAGAACTGCAAACAATCCATCTACAATGTAACATTTGGGTCTCAGGCTGTCCAATCCCTAGTGCACTGTGCAGGCCTATGAGTGGCAAAAACACCCTATTCTGAGCATGACATCTGGCTGGGCTAGTGGCTCTTTCTGTGGACTAGGACACAGACAGACAGACAGAGTTTTCAGGTTCAAAACCTATACTTCCCAGAAGATGGTCATGCAGTATGGTTAAAAAAAAAAAAAGGCTTTTTTATTTTATTTCCCCCTGCTTGGGTAACCAGTCTGCTGCCTGTTTCTCAGTGAAAAAAGGGAAAAATCTTTTTTGGAGGGAAAAGGACCAAAATGCAGGCAGGTGGACTCCGTGGAGGGTGGATGGGAAGTTGCTCCTGCCCTGGCACTAGAGCCCCAGCTGCTGTTCCAGGCGCTCTCTGATACCAGAGATCTCCTTGTGTCGTGTCATGACACTGTCTCCAGGAGTGATACTCAGGAAAATGAGGATCCAAAACTCGGCAGGTCATATCGCCTTATCAAGTAAATCCAGGGATGTTTGGCGGTGTGTCAGAGGGTTAAGGGCTTGTGGCGCTCGCGAAAAGAGGGGACAGTTGGGAGGATCTGGGGTCTGGCCCCCAGACCCCCACCTGCAGGGAAGTCGCTTTAAGGTGGTGAAGGAGGTGTTTAGGGGCTCTATCTTTCTCCCCCCACTCTGTATTTCCCCTCCTCTCTCCTTTTTTCTCTGTCAGATGCAAGGTCAGTAAAAACAGCAACAACAACAACAACAACAACAACAATAACCACCACCACAGTGACCAAGCAACAAGGGCAGCGAAAGGGGAACATATGGAGTGCAGGAGCTGTGGATTATTGGTGGCGCAGGCACTGAGCTGTGGCAATAAGCCCTTGAGGCAATCAATAAATAAATGAATTAGTAATACAGGTAGCAGACATGTATATGTCCCTGTGTGTTTCCACTGAGTTAATGTCAATGCACTTTTATATATTTCTTCATTTATTTATTACCTTGCCACGAGAATTTCTTTCCATTGCTAAAAAAATGTGTCCCATCAAGGGTACGAGGTGGTGCCACACCCAGGTAAGCACTCAGGTGACAGTGCAGGAGGACTGGGCTTCAAGACCCTGGTCCCCAACTGCCGGGGGAAATCTTTACAAGTGTTGCAGAAGTGCTGCAGGTGTCTCTCTGTGTCTCAAACTCTCTGTGCCTCCATTCCCTCTCAACTCCTGACCATTTATTCCAATAAATAATCAAGAACATAGAAAGTAAAAGAAGAAAAAGAAAAAGAAAAAGAAAGGAAAATGAAATATTCCACTATTTCAAGGGACTACTCAGGACACTGCTTTCCTTGTTAAGATCCTCACAGCAACCATATTCAGAAAGGCAAAGACGCAATGTATGTTTTAACCCAGTTTTTATATTTATTTATTTATTTATTTATTTATTTATGTACTTATTCAATTTTCCTATTGATAAATTAATGCTTTACATTTGACAGCAGACTAGAGCTCTGAAACCAGCGGTCTCAGCTACCCCTATAGATGGTGCTTTGCCTGTACAATACCAATCCATTGACGTGTCCATCCATCCATCCATTCATCCATCCATCCATCCATCCATCCATTCATCCATCATCCATCCATCCACCAGTCAACCAAGCTAAGTACAAAAGGAGGTCTCTCCTTGAATGATGAAGACAATCAACGCAGCACAGGTAGGTTGCAAAGGAGCCAGTTCGGCTGAATAGGGCAGTGGGGCTGAACCAGGGAATGTGGTGGCGGGTGTGGGTGTGGGTGGGGTGAGCCGGTGACCCTGTGAGCTGGGTCACATCAGGGAAGGGAGGGGGTGGAAGGGGTTGCAAGCAGCGGTCACTGGAGATCCTTCACGAGTGCTGGAGCTGGTGAGCAGGGCACCCGGAAGAGAGGACAGACAAGAGGAGAGAAGCAAGGTGCAGAGGAGCGGAGGGGGTAAAGGATGGATAGGAGAGGAGAGGACAGGAGAGGACAGGAGTGGAGGGGACCTGAGAAACCTACCTGGACATAGGCAGCATACAGACATCCAGGAAGGCAGGCAGGCATGCAGGCAGCTCTGGCCTGGGCTCCCTGGATCCCGGGTACACCTCCTTCTTTCTTCTCTTGGCTGCCAGCCCTGAGGTCCCTCGTCGGTCAGCACTGTCTTCCTATCCTTCCGTCCCTGTGTGCCAGGGCCCTGGCGTCTGGGCGCTGCTGCCTGACCTAGTGGCAGGGCAGGTGGGCTGCCCAGTGCCAGTGTGGCCAGCAAACAATGCCGGGGGTGAGGACATCACAGAGGGCTCCTGCGCTTGCTAGGTAGCGGGGACCCTGCCCATCCAGTGGACCAGAAGCCATGACCCCGAACCTTAACTTGACCTGAGGGGTGGTGGCCAGCCACCAGACCCAGAGCCCCAGGCCAAAACTGGTTGTGGCCATCCACCAGAGCCAGAGCCCAAGGCCAAAACAGGAGCAGGTGGGCCGGGCCAAGGGGCTATGGGCAGAGTGGGGTGTGTCTGGCCACAGGGCAGGCATCTGAGAGCCCAGGGTTGGGGGCCAAGGGCCGCCAGGCCCCTGTCCCACCATGTGCACTGACACACAGTCCTGCTTACTGACTGACAGTCCCTACCCCAGAGATACCCACACCAGATCCCTGGGTGCCCTGAGCTGCCCATGAGGTTGGGTCGGTGACTGCCTGGACACATGCCTCCATAGTGGAGGCCACTATTAATACCATTGCCTACTGACAGCTGCCCTCCTTTCCCTCCTCCTCCTCCTCCTCCTCCTCCTCCTCCTCTTCCTTCACCTCCTCATCAACTTCCACATCCTCAGAGGGACTCACTCTGGGCCCAGGCAAGCCAGGGCATCTGCTCTGGCTGCTGCAGCTTCTATCCCGTGGGTGGGTGCAGGTATCTGGTCCTGTCAGTCCCTGATTCCTGGGACCTTCCATGCTTCCAGCTCCCCCCACTCTCTAGACCAGACACTTCCTCAAGGATGCCCTCTTTCCCCTTGCCCCCTGTTCCCCAGCTCCCCAACTAACATCTACTGTGTGCCTCCCTGCGCTACTTTCCTGCCACACTGCTGCTTCCCTTCAGGCCTGGGGGACCTGGGCCAGCCCAGCTGCCATCTCACCATCCAGCAGGGGGACCTGCCCTAACCCCCTGCCACCACACCCACACACAGCACTGCAAACCCTCAGGGGCTCCCCTGCCTGCAGTCTGCCTCTCAACCAGTCTCCTTCTGCCCCCTTGCCCCCTTACAGCCTCTGCCATGGCCCCCCACAGACACCTGGGCATGAGCAGCCCACACATGCAACACTCTCCCATCTCCCTGCCACTCCATTTGCTCTAAGGCTGTCAAGAGTCTTTTTTTCTGGCTGTAGGGGAGTTGAGACTGTCCAATGTCCTGCGGAGCAAGAACTGCAAACAATCCATCTACAATGTAACATTTGGGTCTCAGGCTGTCCAATCCCTAGTGCACTGTGCAGGCCTATGAGTGGCAAAAACACCTTATTCTGAGCACGACATCTGGCTGGACTAGTGGCTCTTTCTGTGGACTAGGACACAGACAGACAGACAGAGTTTTCAGGTTCAAAACCTATACTTCCCAGAAGATGGTCATGCAGTACTGTTAAAAAAAAAAAAAAAAAAAAAAGGCTTTTTTATTTTTTTTCCCCCTGCTTGGGTAACCAGTCTGCTGCCTGTTTCTCAGTGAAAAAAGGGAAAAATCTTTTTTGGAGGGAAAAGGACCAAAATGCAGGCAGGTGGACTCCGTGGAGGGTGGATGGGAAGTTGCTCCTGCCCTGGCACTAGAGCCCCAGCTGCTGTTCCAGGCGCTCTCTGATACCAGAGATCTCCTTGTGTCGTGTCATGACACTGTCTCCAGGAGTGATACTCAGGAAAATGAGGATCCAAAACTCGGCAGGTCATATCGCCTTATCAAGTAAATCCAGGGATGTTTGGCGGTGTGTCAGAGGGTTAAGGGCTTGTGGTGCTCGCGAAAAGAGGGGACAGGTGGGAGGATCTGGGGTCTGGCCCCCAGACCCCCACCTGCAGGGAAGTCGCTTTAAGGGGGTGAAGCAGGTGTTTAGGGGCTCTATCTTTCTCCCCCCACTCTGTATTTCCCCTCCTCTCTCCTTTTTTCTCTGTCAGATGCAAGCTCAGTAACAACAGCAACAACAACAACAACAACAACAACAATAACCACCACCACAGTGACCAAGCAACAAGGGCAGCGAAAGGGGAACATATGGAGTGCAGGAGCTGTGGATTATTGGTGGCGCAGGCACTGAGCTGTGGCAATAAGCCCTTGAGGCAATCAATAAATAAATGAATTAGTAATACAGGTAGCAGACATGTATATGTCCCTGTGTGTTTCCACTGAGTTAATGTCAATGCACTTTTATTTATTTCTTCATTTATTTATTACCTTGCCACGAGAATTTCTTTCCATTGCTAAAAAAAAGTGTCCCATCAAGGGTACCAGGTGGTGCCACACCCAGGTAAGCACTCAGGTGACAGTGCAGGAGGACTGGGCTTCAAGACCCTGGTCCCCAACTGCCGGGGGAAATCTTTACAAGTGGTGCAGAAGTGCTGCAGGTGTCTCTCTGTGTCTCAAACTCTCTGTGCCTCCATTCCCTCTCAACTCCTGACCATTTATTCCAATAAATAAACAAGAACATAGAAAGTAAAAGAAGAAAAAGAAAAAGAAAAAGAAAGGAAAATGAAATATTCCACTATTTCTAGGGGCTACTCAGGACACTGCTTTCCTTGTTAAGATCCTCACAGCAACCATATTCAGAAAGGCAAAGACGCCATGTATGTTTTAACCCAGTTTTTATATTTATTTATTTATTTATGTACTTTTTCAATTTTGTTATTGATAAATTAATGCTTTACATTTGACAGCAGACTAGAGCTCTGAAACCAGCGGTCTCAGCTCCCCTATAGATGGTGCTTTGCCTGTACAATACCAATCCATTGACGTGTCCATCCATCCATCCATCCATCCATCCATCCACCAGTCAACCAAGCTAAGTACAAAAGGAGGTCTCTCCTTGAATGATGAAGACAATCAACGCTGCACAGGTAGGTTGCAAAGGAGCCAGTTCGGCTGCATAGGGCAGTGGGGCTGAACCAGGGAATGTGTTGGCGGGTGTGGGTGTGGGTGGGGTGAGCCGGTGACCCTGTGAGCTGAGTCACATCAGGGAATGAGGGGGTGGAAGGGGTTGCAAGCAGCGGTCACTGGAGAACCTTCACGAGTGCTGGAGCTGGTGAGCAGGGCACCCGGAAGAGAGGACAGACAAGAGGAGAGAAGCAAGGTGCAGAGGAGCGGAGAGGGGAAAGGATGGAGAGCAGAGGAGAGGACAGGAGAGGACAGGAGTGGAGGAGACCTGAGAAACCTACCTGGACATAGGCAGCATACAGACATCCAGAAAGGCAGGCAGGCATGCAGGCAGCTCTGGCCTGGGCTCCCTGGATCCCGGGTACACCTCCTTCTTTCTTCTCTTGGCTGCCAGCCCTGAGGTCCCTCGTCGGTCAGCACTGTCTTCCTATCCTTCCGTCCCTGTGTGCCAGGGCCCTGGCGTCTGGGCGCTGCTGCCTGACCTAGTGGCAGGGCAGGTGGGCTGCCCAGTGCCAGTGTGGCCAGCACACAATGCCGGGGGCTAGGACATCACAGAGGGCTCCTGCGCTTGCTAGGTAGCGGGGACCCTGCCCATCCAGTGGACCGGAAGCCATGACCCCGAACCTTAACTTGACCTGAGGGGTGGTGGCCAGCCACCAGACCCAGAGCCCCAGGCCAAAACTGGTGATGGCCAGCCACCAGAGCCAGAGCCCAACGCCAAAACAGGAGCAGGTGGGCCGGGCCAAGGGGCTATAGGCAGAGTGGGGTGTGTGTGGCACGGGGCAGGCATCTGACAGCCCAGGGCTGGGGGCCAAGGGCCGCCAGGCCCCTGTCCCACCATGTGCACTGACACACAGTCCTGCTGACTGACTGACAGTCCCCCCCCCAGAGATACCCACACCAGGTCCCTGGGTGCCCTGAGCTGCCCCTGAGGTTGGGTGTGTGACTGCCTGGACACATGCCTCCATAGTGGAGGCCTCTATTAATACCATTGCCTACTGACAGCTGCCCTCCTTCCCCTCCTCCTCCTCCTACTCCTCCTCCTCCTCCTCCTCCTCCTCCTCTTCCTTCACCTCCTCCTCAACTTCCTCATCCTCAGAGGGACTCACTCTGGGCCCAGGCAAGCCAGGGCATCTGCTCTGGCTGCTGCAGCTTCTATCCAGTGGGTGGGTGCAGGTATCTGGTCCTGTCAGTCCCTGATTCCTGGGACCTTCCATGCCTCCAGCTCCCCCCACTCTCTAGACCAGACACTTCCTCAAGGATGCCCTCTTTCCCCTTGCCCCCTGTTCCACAGCTCCCCAACTAACATCTACTGTGTGCCTCCCTGCGCTACTTTCCTGCCACCCTGCTGCTTCCCTTCAGCCCTGGGGGACCTGGGCCAGCCCAGCTGCCATCTCACCATCCAGCAGGGGTACCTGCCCTAACCCCCTGCCACCACACCCACACACAGCACTGCAAACCCTCAGGGGCTCCCCTGCCTGCAGTCTGCCTCTCAACCAGTCTCCTTCTGCCCCCTTGCCCCCTTACAGCCTCTGCCATGGCCCCCCACAGACACCTGGGCATGAGCAGCCCACACATGCAACACTCTCCCATCTCCCTGCCACTCCATTTGCTCTAAGGCTGTCAAGAGTCTTTTTTTCTGGCTGTAGGGGAGTTGAGACTGTCCAATGTCCTGGGGAGCAAGAACTGCAAACAATCCATCTACAATGTAACATTTGGGTCTCAGGCTGTCCAATCCCTAGTGCACTGTGCAGGCCTATGAGTGGCAAAAACACCCTATTCTGAGCACGACATCTGGCTGGGCTAGTGGCTCTTTCTGTGGACTAGGACACAGACAGACAGACAGACAGAGTTTTGAGGTTCAAAACCTATACTTCCCAGAAGATGGTCATGCAGGACGGTTAAAAAAAAAAAAAAAAAAAAAAAAGGCTTTTTTATTTTTTTCCCCCTGCTTGGGTAACCAGTCTGCTGCCTGTTTCTCAGTGAAAAAAGGGAAAAATCTTTTTTGGAGGTAAAAGGACCAAAATGCAGGCAGGTGGACTCCGTGGAGGGTGGATGGGAAGTTGCTCCTGCCCTGGCACTAGAGCCCCAGCTGCTGTTCCAGGCGCTCTCTGATACCAGAGATCTCCTTGTGTCGTGTCATGACACTGTCTCCAGGAGTGATACTCAGGAAAATGAGGATCCAAAACTCGGCAGGTCATATCGCCTTATCAAGTAAATCCAGGGATGTTTGGCGGTGAGTCAGATGGTTAAGGGCTTGTGGCGCTCTCGAAAAGAGGGGACAGGTGGGAGGATCTGGGGTCTGGCCCCCAGACCCCCACCTGCAGGGAAGTCGCTTTAAGGGGGTGAAGCAGGTGTTTAGGGGCTCTATCTTTCTCCCCGCACTCTGTATTTCCCCTCCTCTCTCCTTTTTTCTCTGTCAGATGCAAGGTCAGTAACAACAGCAACAACAACAACAACAACAACAACAATAACCACCACCACAGTGACCAAGCAACAAGGGCAGCGAAAGGGGAACATATGGAGTGCAGGAGCTGTGGATTATTGGTGGCGCAGGCACTGAGCTGTGGCAATAAGCCCTTGAGGCAATCAATAAATAAATGAATTAGTAATACAGGTAGCAGACATGTATATGTCCCTGTGTGTTTCCACTGAGTTAATGTCAATGCACTTTTATTTATTTCTTCATTTATTTATTACCTTGCCACGAGAATTTCTTTCCATTGCTAAAAAAAAAGTGTCCCATTAAGGGTACCAGGTGGTGCCACACCCAGGTAAGCACTCAGGTGACAGTGCAGGAGGACTGGGCTTCAAGACCCTGGTCCCCAACTGCCGGGGGAAATCTTTACAAGTGGTGCAGAAGTGCTGCAGGTGTCTCTCTGTGTCTCAAACTCTCTGTGCCTCCATTCCCTCTCAACTCCTGACCATTTATTCCAATAAATAATCAAGAACATAGAAAGTAAAAGAAGAAAAAGAAAAAGAAAAAGAAAGGAAAATGAAATATTCCACTATTTCAGGGGGCTACTCAGGACACTGCTTTCCTTGTTAAGATCCTCACAGCAACCATATTCAGAAAGGCAAAGACGCCATGTATGTTTTAACCCAGTTTTTATATTTATTTATTTATTTATGTACTTATTCAATTTTGTTATTGATAAATTAATGCTTTACATTTGACAGCAGACTAGAGCTCTGAAACCAGCGGTCTCAGCTCCCCTATAAATGGTGCTTTGCCTGTACAATACCAATCCATTGACGTGTCCATCCATCCATCCATTCATCCATCCATCCATCCATCCATCCATCATCCATCCATCCACCAGTCAACCAAGCTAAGTACAAAAGGAGGTCTCTCCTTGAATGATGAAAACAATCAACACTGCACAGGTAGGTTGCAAAGGAGCCAGTTCGGCTGAATAGGGCAGTGGGGCTGAACCAGGGAATGTGTTGGCGGGTGTGGGTGTGGGTGGGGTGAGCCGGTGACCCTGTGAGCTGGGTCACATCAGGGAAGGGAGGGGGTGGAAGGGGTTGCAAGCAGCGGTCACTGGAGAACCTTCACGAGTGCTGGAGCTGGTGAGCAGGGCACCCGGAAGAGAGGACAGACAAGAGGAGAGAAGCAAGGTGCAGAGGAGCGGAGAGGGGAAAGGATGGAGAGGAGAGGAGAGGACAGGAGAGGACAGGAGTGGAGGGGACCTGAGAAACCTACCTGGACATAGGCAGCATACAGACATCCAGGAAGGCAGGCAGGCATGCAGGCAGCTCTGGCCTAGGCTCCCTGGATCCCGGGTACACCTCCTTCTTTCTTCTCTTGGCTGCCAGCCCTGAGGTCCCTCGTCGGTCAGCACTGTCTTCCTATCCTTCCGTCCCTGTGTGCCAGGGCCCTGGCATCTGGGCGCTGCTGCCTGACCTAGTGGCAGGGCAGGTGGGCTGCCGAGTGCCAGTGTGGCCAGCACACAATGCCGGGGGCTAGGACATCACAGAGGGCTCCTGCGCTTGCTAGGTAGCGGGGACCCTGCCCATCCAGTGGACCAGAAGCCATGACCCCGAACCTTAACTTGACCTGAGGGGTGGTGGCCAGCCACCAGACCCAGAGCCCCAGGCCAAAACTGGTGGTGGCCAGCCACCAGAGCCAGAGCCCAAGGCCAAAACAGGAGCAGGTGGGCCGGGCCAAGGGGCTATGGGCAGAGTGGGGTGTGTCTGGCCACAGGGCAGGCATCTGACAGCCCAGGGCTGGGGTCCAAGGGCAGCCAGGCCCCTGTCCCACCATGTGCACTGACACACCGTCCTGCTTACTGACTGACAGTCCCCCCCCCAGAGATACCCACACCAGGTCCCTGGGTGCCCTGAGCTGCCCATGAGGTTGGGTCGGTGACTGCCTGGACACATGCCTCCATAGTGGAGGCCTCTATTAATACCATTGCCTACTGACAGCTGCCCTCCTTCCCCTCCTCCTCCTCCTCCTCCTCCTCCTCCTCCTCCTCTTCCTTCACCTCCTCCTCAACTTCCTCATCCTCAGAGGGACTCACTCTGGGCCCAGGCAAGCCAGGGCATCTGCTCTGGCTGCTGCAGCTTCTATCCCGTGGGTGGGTGCAGGTATCTGGTCCTGTCAGTCCCTGATTCCTGGGACCTTCCATGCCTCCAGCTCCCCCCACTCTCTAGACCAGACACTTCCTCAAGGATGCCCTCTTTCCCCTTGCCCCCTGTTCCCCAGCTCCCCAACTAACATCTACTGTGTGCCTCCCTGCGCTACTTTCCTGCCACACTGCTGCTTCCCTTCAGGCCTGGGGGACCTGGGCCAGCCCAGCTGCCATCTCACCATCCAGCAGGGGGACCTGCCCTAACCCCCTGCCACCACACCCACACACAGCACTGCAAACCCTCAGGGGCTCCCCTGCCTGCAGTCTGCCTCTCAACCAGTCTCCTTCTGCCCCCTTGCCCCCTTACAGCCTCTGCCATGGCCCCCCACAGACACCTGGGCATGAGCAGCCCACACATGCAACACTCTCCCATCTCCCTGCCACTCCATTTGCTCTAAGGCTGTCAAGAGTCTTTTTTTCTGGCTGTAGGGGAGTTGAGACTGTCCAATGTCCTGGGAAGCAAGAACTGTAAACAATCCATCTACAATGTAACATTTGGGTCTCAGGCTGTCCAATCCCTAGTGCACTGTGCAGGCCTATGAGTGGCAAAAACACCCTATTCTGAGCACGACATCTGGCTGGGCTAGTGGCCCTTTCTGTGGACTAGGACACAGACAGACAGACAGAGTTTTCAGGTTCAAAACCTATACTTCCCAGAAGATGGTCATGCAGTACGGTTAAAAAAAAAAAAAAAAAAAAAAAAAAAAAAAAAAAAGGCTTTTTTATTTTTTTTCCCCCTGCTTGGGTAACCAGTCTGCTGCCTGTTTCTCAGTGAAAAAAGGGAAAAATCTTTTTTGGAGGGAAAAGGACCAAAATGCAGGCAGGTGGACTCCGTGGAGGGTGGATGGGAAGTTGCTCCTGCCCTGGCACTAGAGCCCCAGCTGCTGTTCCAGGCGCTCTCTGATACCAGAGATCTCCTTGTGTCGTGTCATGACACTGTCTCCAGGAGTGATACTCAGGAAAATGAGGATCCAAAACTCGGCAGGTCATATCGCCTTATCAAGTAAATCCAGGGATGTTTGGCGGTGTGTCAGAGGGTTAAGGGCTTGTGGTGCTCGCGAAAAGAGGGGACAGGTGGGAGGATCTGGGGTCTGGCCCCCAGACCCCCACCTGCAGGGAAGTCGCTTTAAGGGGGTGAAGCAGGTGTTTAGGGGCTCTATCTTTCTCCCCCCACTCTGTATTTCCCCTCCTCTCTCCTTTTTTCTCTGTCAGATGCAAGGTCAGTAACAACAGCAACAACAACAACAACAACAACAACAATAACCACCACCACAGTGACCAAGCAACAAGGGCAGCGAAAGGGGAACATATGGAGTGCAGGAGCTGTGGATTATTGGTGGCGCAGTCACTGAGCTGTGGCAATAAGCCCTTGAGTCAATCAATAAATAAATGAATTAGTAATACAGGTAGCAGACATGTATATGTCCCTGTGTGTTTCCACTGAGTTAATGTCAATGCACTTTTATTTATTTCTTCATTTATTTATTACCTTGCCACGAGAATTTCTTTCCATTGCTAAAAAAAAGTGTCCCATCAAGGGTACCAGGTGGTGCCACACCCAGGTAAGCACTCAGGTGACAGTGCAGGATGACTGGGCTTCAAGACCCTGGTCCCCAACGGCCGGGGGAAATCTTTACAAGTGGTGCAGAAGTGCTGCAGGTGTCTCTCTGTGTCTCAAACTCTCTGTGCCTCCATTCCCTCTCAACTCCTGACCATTTATTCCAATAAATAATCAAGAACATAGAAAGTAAAAGAAGAAAAAGAAAAAGAAAGGAAAATGAAATATTCCACTATTTCAAGGGGCTACTCAGGACAATGCTTTCCTTGTTAAGATCCTCACAGTACCCATATACAGAAAGGCAAAGACGCCATGTATGTTTTAACCCAGTTTTTATATTTATTTATTTATTTATGTACTTATTCAATTTTGTTATTGATAAATTAATGCTTTACATTTGACAGCAGACTAGAGCTCTGAAACCAGCGGTCTCAGCTACCCCTACAGATGGTGCTTTGCCTGTACAATACCAATCCATTGACGTGTCCATCCATCCATCCATCCATCCATCCATCCATCCATCCATCCATCATCCATCCATCCACCAGTCAACCAAGCTAAGTACAAAAGGAGGTCTCTCCTTGAATGATGAAGACAATCAACGCAGCACAGGTAGGTTGCAAAGGAGCCAGTTCGGCTGAATAGGGCAGTGGGGCTGAACCAGGGAATGTGTTGGCGGGTGTGGGTGTGGGTGGGGTGAGCCGGTGACCCTGTGAGCTGAGTCACATCAGGGAATGAGGGGGTGAAAGGGGTTGCAAGCAGCGGTCACTGGAGAACCTTCACGAGTGCTGGAGCTGGTGAGCAGGGCACCCGGAAGAGAGGACAGACAAGAGGAGAGAAGCAAGGTGCAGAGGAGCGGAGAGGGGAAAGGATGGAGAGGAGAGGAGAGGACAGGAGAGGACAGGAGTGGAGGGGACCTGAGAAACCTACCTGGACATAGGCAGCATACAGACATCCAGGAAGGCAGGCAGGCATGCAGGCAGCTCTGGCCTGGGCTCCCTGGATCCCGGGTACACCTCCTTCTTTCTTCTCTTGGCTGCCAGCCCTGAGGTCCCTCGTCGGTCAGCACTGTCTTCCTATCCTTCCGTCCCTGTGTGCCCGGACCCTGGCGTCTGGGCGCTGCTGCCTGACCTAGTGGCAGGGCAGGTGGGCTGCCCAGTGCCAGTGTGGCCAGCACACAATGCCGGGGGCTAGGACATCACAGAGGGCTCCTGCGCTTGCTAGGTAGCGGGGACCCTGCCCATCCAGTGGACCAGCAGCCATGACCCCGAACCTTAACTTGACCTGAGGGGTGGTGGCCAGCCACCAGACCCAGAGCCCCAGGCCAAAACTGGTGGTGGCCAGCCACCAGAGCCAGAGCCCAAGGCCAAAACAGGAGCAGGTGGGCCGGGCCTAGGGGCTATGGGCAGAGTGGGGGGTCTCTGGCCACGGGGCAGGCATCTGACAGCCCAGGACTGGGGGCCAAGGGCCGCCAGGCCCCTGTCCCACCATGTGCACTGACACACAGTCCTGCTGACTGAGTGACAGTCCCCCCCCCAGAGATACCCACACTAGGTCCCTGGGTGCCCTGAGCTGCCCCTGAGGTTGGGTGGGTGACTGCCTGGACACATGCCTCCATAGTGGAGGCCTCTATTAATACCATTGCCTACTGACAGCTGCCCTCCATCCCCTCCTCCTCCTCCTCCTCCTCCTCCTCCTCCTCTTCCTTCACCTCCTCCTCAACTTCCTCATCCTCAGAGGGACTCACTCTGGGCCCAGGCAAGCCAGGGCATCTGCTCTGGCTGCTGCAGCTTCTATCCAGTGGGTGGGTGCAGGTATCTGGTCCTGTCAGTCCCTGATTCCTGGGACCTTCCATGCCTCCAGCTCCCCCCACTCTCTAGACCAGACACTTCCTCAAGGATGCCCTCTTTCCCCTTGCCCCCTGTTCCCCAGCTCCCCAACAAACATCTACTGTGTGCCTCCCTGCACTACTTTCCTGCCACCCTGCTGTTCCCTTCAGCCCTGGGGGACCTGGGCCAGCCCAGCTGCCATCTCACCATCCAGCAGGGGGACCTGCCCTAACCCCCTGCCACCACACCCACACACAGCACTGCAAACCCTCAGGGGCTCCCCTGCCTGCAGTCTGCCTCTCAACCAGTCTCCTTCTGCCCCCTTGCCCCCTTACAGCCTCTGCCATGGCCCCCCACAGACACCTGGGCATGAGCAGCCCACACATGCAACACTCTCCCATCTCCCTGCCACTCCATTTGCTCTAAGGCTGTCAAGAGTCTTTTTTTCTGGCTGTAGGGGAGTTGAGACTGTCCAATGTCCTGGGGAGCAAGAACTGCAAACAATCCATCTACAATGTAACATTTGGGTCTCAGGCTGTCCAATCCCTAGTGCACTGTGCAGGCCTATGAGTGGCAAAAACACCCTATTCTGAGCATGACATCTGGCTGGGCTAGTGGCTCTTTCTGTGGACTAGGACACAGACAGACAGACAGAGTTTTCAGGTTCAAAACCTATACTTCCCAGAAGATGGTCATGCAGTATGGTTAAAAAAAAAAAAAGGCTTTTTTATTTTATTTCCCCCTGCTTGGGTAACCAGTCTGCTGCCAGTTTCTCAGTGAAAAAAGGGAAAAATCTTTTTTGGAGGGAAAAGGACCAAAATGCAGGCAGGTGGACTCCGTGGAGGGTGGATGGGAAGTTGCTCCTGCCCTGGCACTAGAGCCCCAGCTGCTGTTCCAGGCGCTCTCTGATACCAGAGATCTCCTTGTGTCGTGTCATGACACTGTCTCCAGGAGTGATACTCAGGAAAATGAGGATCCAAAACTCGGCAGGTCATATCGCCTTATCAAGTAAATCCAGGGATGTTTGGCGGTGTGTCAGAGGGTTAAGGGCTTGTGGTGCTCGCGAAAAGAGGGGACAGGTGGGAGGATCTGGGGTCTGGCCCCCAGACCCCCACCTGCAGGGAAGTCGCTTTAAGGGGGTGAAGCAGGTGTTTAGGGGCTCTATCTTTCTCCCCCCACTCTGTATTTCCCCTCCTCTCTCCTTTTTTCTCTGTCAGATGCAAGGTCAGTAACAACAGCAACAACAACAACAACAACAACAACAATAACCACCACCACAGTGACCAAGCAACAAGGGCAGCGAAAGGGGAACATATGGAGTGCAGGAGCTGTGGATTATTGGTGGCGCAGTCACTGAGCTGTGGCAATAAGCCCTTGAGTCAATCAATAAATAAATGAATTAGTAATACAGGTAGCAGACATGTATATGTCCCTGTGTGTTTCCACTGAGTTAATGTCAATGCACTTTTATTTATTTCTTCATTTATTTATTACCTTGCCACGAGAATTTCTTTCCATTGCTAAAAAAAAGTGTCCCATCAAGGGTACCAGGTGGTGCCACACCCAGGTAAGCACTCAGGTGACAGTGCAGGAGGACTGGGCTTCAAGACCCTGGTCCCCAACGGCCGGGGGAAATCTTTACAAGTGGTGCAGAAGTGCTGCAGGTGTCTCTCTGTGTCTCAAACTCTCTGTGCCTCCATTCCCTCTCAACTCCTGACCATTTATTCCAATAAATAATCAAGAACATAGAAAGTAAAAGAAGAAAAAGAAAAAGAAAGGAAAATGAAATATTCCACTATTTCAAGGGGCTACTCAGGACAATGCTTTCCTTGTTAAGATCCTCACAGTACCCATATACAGAAAGGCAAAGACGCCATGTATGTTTTAACCCAGTTTTTATATTTATTTATTTATTTATGTACTTATTCAATTTTGTTATTGATAAATTAATGCTTTACATTTGACAGCAGACTAGAGCTCTGAAACCAGCGGTCTCAGCTACCCCTACAGATGGTGCTTTGCCTGTACAATACCAATCCATTGACGTGTCCATCCATCCATCCATCCATCCATCCATCCATCCATCCATCCATCATCCATCCATCCACCAGTCAACCAAGCTAAGTACAAAAGGAGGTCTCTCCTTGAATGATGAAGACAATCAACGCAGCACAGGTAGGTTGCAAAGGAGCCAGTTCGGCTGAATAGGGCAGTGGGGCTGAACCAGGGAATGTGTTGGCGGGTGTGGGTGTGGGTGGGGTGAGCCGGTGACCCTGTGAGCTGAGTCACATCAGGGAATGAGGGGGTGAAAGGGGTTGCAAGCAGCGGTCACTGGAGAACCTTCACGAGTGCTGGAGCTGGTGAGCAGGGCACCCGGAAGAGAGGACAGACAAGAGGAGAGAAGCAAGGTGCAGAGGAGCGGAGAGGGGAAAGGATGGAGAGGAGAGGAGAGGACAGGAGAGGACAGGAGTGGAGGGGACCTGAGAAACCTACCTGGACATAGGCAGCATACAGACATCCAGGAAGGCAGGCAGGCATGCAGGCAGCTCTGGCCTGGGCTCCCTGGATCCCGGGTACACCTCCTTCTTTCTTCTCTTGGCTGCCAGCCCTGAGGTCCCTCGTCGGTCAGCACTGTCTTCCTATCCTTCCGTCCCTGTGTGCCCGGACCCTGGCGTCTGGGCGCTGCTGCCTGACCTAGTGGCAGGGCAGGTGGGCTGCCCAGTGCCAGTGTGGCCAGCACACAATGCCGGGGGCTAGGACATCACAGAGGGCTCCTGCGCTTGCTAGGTAGCGGGGACCCTGCCCATCCAGTGGACCAGCAGCCATGACCCCGAACCTTAACTTGACCTGAGGGGTGGTGGCCAGCCACCAGACCCAGAGCCCCAGGCCAAAACTGGTGGTGGCCAGCCACCAGAGCCAGAGCCCAAGGCCAAAACAGGAGCAGGTGGGCCGGGCCTAGGGGCTATGGGCAGAGTGGGGGGTCTCTGGCCACGGGGCAGGCATCTGACAGCCCAGGACTGGGGGCCAAGGGCCGCCAGGCCCCTGTCCCACCATGTGCACTGACACACAGTCCTGCTGACTGAGTGACAGTCCCCCCCCCAGAGATACCCACACTAGGTCCCTGGGTGCCCTGAGCTGCCCCTGAGGTTGGGTGGGTGACTGCCTGGACACATGCCTCCATAGTGGAGGCCTCTATTAATACCATTGCCTACTGACAGCTGCCCTCCATCCCCTCCTCCTCCTCCTCCTCCTCCTCCTCCTCCTCTTCCTTCACCTCCTCCTCAACTTCCTCATCCTCAGAGGGACTCACTCTGGGCCCAGGCAAGCCAGGGCATCTGCTCTGGCTGCTGCAGCTTCTATCCAGTGGGTGGGTGCAGGTATCTGGTCCTGTCAGTCCCTGATTCCTGGGACCTTCCATGCCTCCAGCTCCCCCCACTCTCTAGACCAGACACTTCCTCAAGGATGCCCTCTTTCCCCTTGCCCCCTGTTCCCCAGCTCCCCAACAAACATCTACTGTGTGCCTCCCTGCACTACTTTCCTGCCACCCTGCTGTTCCCTTCAGCCCTGGGGGACCTGGGCCAGCCCAGCTGCCATCTCACCATCCAGCAGGGGGACCTGCCCTAACCCCCTGCCACCACACCCACACACAGCACTGCAAACCCTCAGGGGCTCCCCTGCCTGCAGTCTGCCTCTCAACCAGTCTCCTTCTGCCCCCTTGCCCCCTTACAGCCTCTGCCATGGCCCCCCACAGACACCTGGGCATGAGCAGCCCACACATGCAACACTCTCCCATCTCCCTGCCACTCCATTTGCTCTAAGGCTGTCAAGAGTCTTTTTTTCTGGCTGTAGGGGAGTTGAGACTGTCCAATGTCCTGGGGAGCAAGAACTGCAAACAATCCATCTACAATGTAACATTTGGGTCTCAGGCTGTCCAATCCCTAGTGCACTGTGCAGGCCTATGAGTGGCAAAAACACCCTATTCTGAGCATGACATCTGGCTGGGCTAGTGGCTCTTTCTGTGGACTAGGACACAGACAGACAGACAGAGTTTTCAGGTTCAAAACCTATACTTCCCAGAAGATGGTCATGCAGTATGGTTAAAAAAAAAAAAAGGCTTTTTTATTTTATTTCCCCCTGCTTGGGTAACCAGTCTGCTGCCTGTTTCTCAGTGAAAAAAGGGAAAAATCTTTTTTGGAGGGAAAAGGACCAAAATGCAGGCAGGTGGACTCCGTGGAGGGTGGATGGGAAGTTGCTCCTGCCCTGGCACTAGAGCCCCAGCTGCTGTTCCAGGCGCTCTCTGATACCAGAGATCTCCTTGTGTCGTGTCATGACACTGTCTCCAGGAGTGATACTCAGGAAAATGAGGATCCAAAACTCGGCAGGTCATATCGCCTTATCAAGTAAATCCAGGGATGTTTGGCGGTGTGTCAGAGGGTTAAGGGCTTGTGGCGCTCGCGAAAAGAGGGGACAGTTGGGAGGATCTGGGGTCTGGCCCCCAGACCCCCACCTGCAGGGAAGTCGCTTTAAGGTGGTGAAGGAGGTGTTTAGGGGCTCTATCTTTCTCCCCCCACTCTGTATTTCCCCTCCTCTCTCCTTTTTTCTCTGTCAGATGCAAGGTCAGTAAAAACAGCAACAACAACAACAACAACAACAACAATAACCACCACCACAGTGACCAAGCAACAAGGGCAGCGAAAGGGGAACATATGGAGTGCAGGAGCTGTGGATTATTGGTGGCGCAGGCACTGAGCTGTGGCAATAAGCCCTTGAGGCAATCAATAAATAAATGAATTAGTAATACAGGTAGCAGACATGTATATGTCCCTGTGTGTTTCCACTGAGTTAATGTCAATGCACTTTTATATATTTCTTCATTTATTTATTACCTTGCCACGAGAATTTCTTTCCATTGCTAAAAAAATGTGTCCCATCAAGGGTACGAGGTGGTGCCACACCCAGGTAAGCACTCAGGTGACAGTGCAGGAGGACTGGGCTTCAAGACCCTGGTCCCCAACTGCCGGGGGAAATCTTTACAAGTGTTGCAGAGGTGCTGCAGGTGTCTCTCTGTGTCTCAAACTCTCTGTGCCTCCATTCCCTCTCAACTCCTGACCATTTATTCCAATAAATAATCAAGAACATAGAAAGTAAAAGAAGAAAAAGAAAAAGAAAAAGAAAGGAAAATGAAATATTCCACTATTTCAAGGGACTACTCAGGACACTGCTTTCCTTGTTAAGATCCTCACAGCAACCATATTCAGAAAGGCAAAGACGCAATGTATGTTTTAACCCAGTTTTTATATTTATTTATTTATTTTTTTATTTATTTATTTATGTACTTATTCAATTTTCCTATTGATAAATTAATGCTTTAC
Source organism: Erinaceus europaeus (assembly GCF_950295315.1). Taxonomy (NCBI): domain Eukaryota; kingdom Metazoa; phylum Chordata; class Mammalia; order Eulipotyphla; family Erinaceidae; genus Erinaceus; species Erinaceus europaeus. The sequence goes on along the minus strand of NC_080181.1, from coordinate 35,344,184 downwards.
ATTTGACAGCAGACTAGAGCTCTGAAACCAGCGGTCTCAGCTACCCCTATAGATGGTGCTTTGCCTGTACAATACCAATCCATTGACGTGTCCATCCATCCATCCATTCATCCATCCATCCATCCATCCATCCATTCATCCATCATCCATCCATCCACCAGTCAACCAAGCTAAGTACAAAAGGAGGTCTCTCCTTGAATGATGAAGACAATCAACGCAGCACAGGTAGGTTGCAAAGGAGCCAGTTCGGCTGAATAGGGCAGTGGGGCTGAACCAGGGAATGTGGTGGCGGGTGTGGGTGTGGGTGGGGTGAGCCGGTGACCCTGTGAGCTGGGTCACATCAGGGAAGGGAGGGGGTGGAAGGGGTTGCAAGCAGCGGTCACTGGAGAACCTTCACGAGTGCTGGAGCTGGTGAGCAGGGCACCCGGAAGAGAGGACAGACAAGAGGAGAGAAGCAAGGTGCAGAGGAGCGGAGGGGGTAAAGGATGGATAGGAGAGGAGAGGACAGGAGAGGACAGGAGTGGAGGGGACCTGAGAAACCTACCTGGACATAGGCAGCATACAGACATCCAGGAAGGCAGGCAGGCATGCAGGCAGCTCTGGCCTGGGCTCCCTGGATCGCGGGTACACCTCCTTCTTTCTTCTCTTGGCTGCCAGCCCTGAGGTCCCTCGTCGGTCAGCACTGTCTTCCTATCCTTCCGTCCCTGTGTGCCAGGGCCCTGGCGTCTGGGCGCTGCTGCCTGAACTAGTGGCAGGGCAGGTGGGCTGCCCAGTGCCAGTGTGGCCAGCAAACAATGCCGGGGGTGAGGACATCACAGAGGGCTCCTGCGCTTGCTAGGTAGCGGGGACCCTGCCCATCCAGTGGACCAGAAGCCATGACCCCGAACCTTAACTTGACCTGAGGGGTGGTGGCCAGCCACCAGACCCAGAGCCCCAGGCCAAAACTGGTGGTGGCCAGCCACCAGAGCCAGAGCCCAAGGCCAAAACAGGAGCAGGTGGGCCGGGCCAAGGGGCTATGGGCAGAGTGGGGTGTGTCTGGCCACAGGCAGGCATCTGAGAGCCCAGGGCTAGGGGCCAAGGGCCGCCAGGCCCCTGTCCCACCATGTGCACTGACACACAGTCCTGCTTACTGACTGACAGTCCCTACCCCAGAGATACCCACACCAGATCCCTGGGTGCCCTGAGCTGCCCATGAGGTTGGGTCGGTGACTGCCTGGACACATGCCTCCATAGTGGAGGCCTCTATTAATACCATTGCCTACTGACAGCTGCCCTCCTTTCCCTCCTCCTCCTCCTCCTCCTCCTCCTCCTCCTCCTCCTCTTCCTTCACCTCCTCATCAACTTCCACATCCTCAGAGGGACTCACTCTGGGCCCAGGCAAGCCAGGGCATCTGCTCTGGCTGCTGCAGCTTCTATCCCGTGGGTGGGTGCAGGTATCTGGTCCTGTCAGTCCCTGATTCCTGGGACCTTCCATGCTTCCAGCTCCCCCCACTCTCTAGACCAGACACTTCCTCAAGGATGCCCTCTTTCCCCTTGCCCCCTGTTCCCCAGCTCCCCAACTAACATCTACTGTGTGCCTCCCTGCGCTACTTTCCTGCCACCCTGCTGCTTCCCTTCAGGCCTGGGGGACCTGGGCCAGCCCAGCTGCCATCTCACCATCCAGCAGGGGGACCTGCCCTAACCCCCTGCCACCACACCCACACACAGCACTGCAAACCCTCAGGGGCTCCCCTGCCTGCAGTCTGCCTCTCAACCAGTCTCCTTCTGCCCCTTTGCCCCCTTACAGCCTCTGCCATGGCCCCCCACAGACACCTGGGCATGAGCAGCCCACACATGCAACACTCTCCCATCTCCCTGCCACTCCATTTGCTCTAAGGCTGTCAAGAGTCTTTTTTTCTGGCTGTAGGGGAGTTGAGACTGTCCAATGTCCTGCGGAGCAAGAACTGCAAACAATCCATCTACAATGTAACATTTGGGTCTCAGGCTGTCCAATCCCTAGTGCACTGTGCAGGCCTATGAGTGGCAAAAACACCTTATTCTGAGCACGACATCTGGCTGGACTAGTGGCTCTTTCTGTGGACTAGGACACAGACAGACAGACAGAGTTTTCAGGTTCAAAACCTATACTTCCCAGAAGATGGTCATGCAGTACTGTTAAAAAAAAAAAAAAAAAAAAAAAGGCTTTTTTATTTTTTTTCCCCCTGCTTGGGTAACCAGTCTGCTGCCTGTTTCTCAGTGAAAAAAGGGAAAAATCTTTTTTGGAGGGAAAAGGACCAAAATGCAGGCAGGTGGACTCCGTGGAGGGTGGATGGGAAGTTGCTCCTGCCCTGGCACTAGAGCCCCAGCTGCTGTTCCAGGCGCTCTCTGATACCAGAGATCTCCTTGTGTCGTGTCATGACACTGTCTCCAGGAGTGATACTCAGGAAAATGAGGATCCAAAACTCGGCAGGTCATATCGCCTTATCAAGTAAATCCAGGGATGTTTGGCGGTGTGTCAGAGGGTTAAGGGCTTGTGGCGCTCGCGAAAAGAGGGGACAGGTGGGAGGATCTGGGGTCTGGCCCCCAGACCCCCACCTGCAGGGAAGTCGCTTTAAGGGGGTGAAGCAGGTGTTTAGGGGCTCTATCTTTCTCCCCCCACTCTGTATTTCCCCTCCTCTCTCCTTTTTTCTCTGTCAGATGCAAGCTCAGTAACAACAGCAACAACAACAACAACAACAACAACAATAACCACCACCACAGTGACCAAGCAACAAGGGCAGCGAAAGGGGAACATATGGAGTGCAGGAGCTGTGGATTATTGGTGGCGCAGGCACTGAGCTGTGGCAATAAGCCCTTGAGGCAATCAATAAATAAATGAATTAGTAATACAGGTAGCAGACATGTATATGTCCCTGTGTGTTTCCACTGAGTTAATGTCAATGCACTTTTATTTATTTCTTCATTTATTTATTACCTTGCCACGAGAATTTCTTTCCATTGCTAAAAAAAAGTGTCCCATCAAGGGTACCAGGTGGTGCCACACCCAGGTAAGCACTCAGGTGACAGTGCAGGAGGACTGGGCTTCAAGACCCTGGTCCCCAACTGCCGGGGGAAATCTTTACAAGTGGTGCAGAAGTGCTGCAGGTGTCTCTCTGTGTCTCAAACTCTCTGTGCCTCCATTCCCTCTCAACTCCTGACCATTTATTCCAATAAATAAACAAGAACATAGAAAGTAAAAGAAGAATAAGAAAAAGAAAAAGAAAGGAAAATGAAATATTCCACTATTTCTAGGGGCTACTCAGGACACTGCTTTCCTTGTTAAGATCCTCACAGCAACCATATTCAGAAAGGCAAAGACGCCATGTATGTTTTAACCCAGTTTTTATATTTATTTATTTATTTATGTACTTTTTCAATTTTGTTATTGATAAATTAATGCTTTACATTTGACAGCAGACTAGAGCTCTGAAACCAGCGGTCTCAGCTCCCCTATAGATGGTGCTTTGCCTGTACAATACCAATCCATTGACGTGTCCATCCATCCATCCATCCATCCATCCATCCATCCATCCACCAGTCAACCAAGCTAAGTACAAAAGGAGGTCTCTCCTTGAATGATGAAGACAATCAACGCTGCACAGGTAGGTTGCAAAGGAGCCAGTTCGGCTGCATAGGGCAGTGGGGCTGAACCAGGGAATGTGTTGGCGGGTGTGGGTGTGGGTGGGGTGAGCCGGTGACCCTGTGAGCTGAGTCACATCAGGGAATGAGGGGGTGGAAGGGGTTGCAAGCAGCGGTCACTGGAGAACCTTCACGAGTGCTGGAGCTGGTGAGCAGGGCACCCGGAAGAGAGGACAGACAAGAGGAGAGAAGCAAGGTGCAGAGGAGCGGAGAGGGGAAAGGATGGAGAGCAGAGGAGAGGACAGGAGAGGACAGGAGTGGAGGAGACCTGAGAAACCTACCTGGACATAGGCAGCATACAGACATCCAGAAAGGCAGGCAGGCATGCAGGCAGCTCTGGCCTGGGCTCCCTGGATCCCGGGTACACCTCCTTCTTTCTTCTCTTGGCTGCCAGCCCTGAGGTCCCTCGTCGGTCAGCACTGTCTTCCTATCCTTCCGTCCCTGTGTGCCAGGGCCCTGGCGTCTGGGCGCTGCTGCCTGACCTAGTGGCAGGGCAGGTGGGCTGCCCAGTGCCAGTGTGGCCAGCACACAATGCCGGGGGCTAGGACATCACAGAGGGCTCCTGCGCTTGCTAGGTAGCGGGGACCCTGCCCATCCAGTGGACCAGAAGCCATGACCCCGAACCTTAACTTGACCTGAGGGGTGGTGGCCAGCCACCAGACCCAGAGCCCCAGGCCAAAACTGGTGATGGCCAGCCACCAGAGCCAGAGCCCAAGGCCAAAACAGGAGCAGGTGGGCCGGGCCAAGGGGCTATAGGCAGAGTGGGGTGTGTGTGGCACGGGGCAGGCATCTGACAGCCCAGGGCTGGGGGCCAAGGGCCGCCAGGCCCCTGTCCCACCATGTGCACTGACACACAGTCCTGCTGACTGACTGACAGTCCCCCCCCCCCAGAGATACCCACACCAGGTCCCTGGGTGCCCTGAGCTGCCCCTGAGGTTGGGTGGGTGACTGCCTGGACACATGCCTCCATAGTGGAGGCCTCTATTAATACCATTGCCTACTGACAGCTGCCCTCCTTCCCCTCCTCCTCCTCCTACTCCTCCTCCTCCTCCTCTTCCTCCTCCTCTTCCTTCACCTCCTCCTCAACTTCCTCATCCTCAGAGGGACTCACTCTGGGCCCAGGCAAGCCAGGGCATCTGCTCTGGCTGCTGCAGCTTCTATCCAGTGGGTGGGTGCAGGTATCTGGTCCTGTCAGTCCCTGATTCCTGGGACCTTCCATGCCTCCAGCTCCCCCCACTCTCTAGACCAGACACTTCCTCAAGGATGTCCTCTTTCCCCTTGCCCCCTGTTCCACAGCTCCCCAACTAACATCTACTGTGTGCCTCCCTCCGCTACTTTCCTGCCACCCTGCTGCTTCCCTTCAGCCCTGGGGGACCTGGGCCAGCCCAGCTGCCATCTCACCATCCAGCAGGGGTACCTGCCCTAACCCCCTGCCACCACACCCACACACAGCACTGCAAACCCTCAGGGGCTCCCCTGCCTGCAGTCTGCCTCTCAACCAGTCTCCTTCTGCCCCCTTTCCCCCTTACAGCCTCTGCCATGCCCCCCCACAGACACCTGGGCATGAGCAGCCCACACATGCAACACTCTCCCATCTCCCTGCCACTCCATTTGCTCTAAGGCTGTCAAGAGTCTTTTTTTCTGGCTGTAGGGGAGTTGAGACTGTCCAATGTCCTGGGGAGCAAGAACTGCAAACAATCCATCTACAATGTAACATTTGGGTCTCAGGCTGTCCAATCCCTAGTGCACTGTGCAGGCCTATGAGTGGCAAAAACACCCTATTCTGAGCACGACATCTGGCTGGGCTAGTGGCTCTTTCTGTGGACTAGGACACAGACAGACAGACAGACAGAGTTTTCAGGTTCAAAACCTATACTTCCCAGAAGATGGTCATGCAGGACGGTTAAAAAAAAAAAAAAAAAAAAAAAAAGGCTTTTTTATTTTTTTCCCCCTGCTTGGGTAACCAGTCTGCTGCCTGTTTCTCAGTGAAAAAAGGGAAAAATCTTTTTTGGAGGTAAAAGGACCAAAATGCAGGCAGGTGGACTCCGTGGAGGGTGGATGGGAAGTTGCTCCTGCCCTGGCACTAGAGCCCCAGCTGCTGTTCCAGGCGCTCTCTGATACCAGAGATCTCCTTGTGTCGTGTCATGACACTGTCTCCAGGAGTGATACTCAGGAAAATGAGGATCCAAAACTCGGCAGGTCATATCGCCTTATCAAGTAAATCCAGGGATGTTTGGCGGTGAGTCAGATGGTTAAGGGCTTGTGGCGCTCTCGAAAAGAGGGGACAGGTGGGAGGATCTGGGGTCTGGCCCCCAGACCCCCACCTGCAGGGAAGTCGCTTTAAGGGGGTGAAGCAGGTGTTTAGGGGCTCTATCTTTCTCCCCGCACTCTGTATTTCCCCTCCTCTCTCCTTTTTTCTCTGTCAGATGCAAGGTCAGTAACAACAGCAACAACAACAACAACAACAACAACAATAACCACCACCACAGTGACCAAGCAACAAGGGCAGCGAAAGGGGAACATATGGAGTGCAGGAGCTGTGGATTATTGGTGGCGCAGGCACTGAGCTGTGGCAATAAGCCCTTGAGGCAATCAATAAATAAATGAATTAGTAATACAGGTAGCAGACATGTATATGTCCCTGTGTGTTTCCACTGAGTTAATGTCAATGCACTTTTATTTATTTCTTCATTTATTTATTACCTTGCCACGAGAATTTCTTTCCATTGCTAAAAAAAAGTGTCCCATCAAGGGTACCAGGTGGTGCCACACCCAGGTAAGCACTCAGGTGACAGTGCAGGAGGACTGGGCTTCAAGACCCTGGTCCCCAACTGCCGGGGGAAATCTTTACAAGTGGTGCAGAAGTGCTGCAGGTGTCTCTCTGTGTCTCAAACTCTCTGTGCCTCCATTCCCTCTCAACTCCTGACCATTTATTCCAATAAATAAACAAGAACATAGAAAGTAAAAGAAGAATAAGAAAAAGAAAAAGAAAGGAAAATGAAATATTCCACTATTTCTAGGGGCTACTCAGGACACTGCTTTCCTTGTTAAGATCCTCACAGCAACCATATTCAGAAAGGCAAAGACGCCATGTATGTTTTAACCCAGTTTTTATATTTATTTATTTATTTATGTACTTTTTCAATTTTGTTATTGATAAATTAATGCTTTACATTTGACAGCAGACTAGAGCTCTGAAACCAGCGGTCTCAGCTCCCCTATAGATGGTGCTTTGCCTGTACAATACCAATCCATTGACGTGTCCATCCATCCATCCATCCATCCATCCATCCATCCATCCACCAGTCAACCAAGCTAAGTACAAAAGGAGGTCTCTCCTTGAATGATGAAGACAATCAACGCTGCACAGGTAGGTTGCAAAGGAGCCAGTTCGGCTGCATAGGGCAGTGGGGCTGAACCAGGGAATGTGTTGGCGGGTGTGGGTGTGGGTGGGGTGAGCCGGTGACCCTGTGAGCTGAGTCACATCAGGGAATGAGGGGGTGGAAGGGGTTGCAAGCAGCGGTCACTGGAGAACCTTCACGAGTGCTGGAGCTGGTGAGCAGGGCACCCGGAAGAGAGGACAGACAAGAGGAGAGAAGCAAGGTGCAGAGGAGCGGAGAGGGGAAAGGATGGAGAGCAGAGGAGAGGACAGGAGAGGACAGGAGTGGAGGAGACCTGAGAAACCTACCTGGACATAGGCAGCATACAGACATCCAGAAAGGCAGGCAGGCATGCAGGCAGCTCTGGCCTGGGCTCCCTGGATCCCGGGTACACCTCCTTCTTTCTTCTCTTGGCTGCCAGCCCTGAGGTCCCTCGTCGGTCAGCACTGTCTTCCTATCCTTCCGTCCCTGTGTGCCAGGGCCCTGGCGTCTGGGCGCTGCTGCCTGACCTAGTGGCAGGGCAGGTGGGCTGCCCAGTGCCAGTGTGGCCAGCACACAATGCCGGGGGCTAGGACATCACAGAGGGCTCCTGCGCTTGCTAGGTAGCGGGGACCCTGCCCATCCAGTGGACCAGAAGCCATGACCCCGAACCTTAACTTGACCTGAGGGGTGGTGGCCAGCCACCAGACCCAGAGCCCCAGGCCAAAACTGGTGATGGCCAGCCACCAGAGCCAGAGCCCAAGGCCAAAACAGGAGCAGGTGGGCCGGGCCAAGGGGCTATAGGCAGAGTGGGGTGTGTGTGGCACGGGGCAGGCATCTGACAGCCCAGGGCTGGGGGCCAAGGGCCGCCAGGCCCCTGTCCCACCATGTGCACTGACACACAGTCCTGCTGACTGACTGACAGTCCCCCCCCCCCAGAGATACCCACACCAGGTCCCTGGGTGCCCTGAGCTGCCCCTGAGGTTGGGTGGGTGACTGCCTGGACACATGCCTCCATAGTGGAGGCCTCTATTAATACCATTGCCTACTGACAGCTGCCCTCCTTCCCCTCCTCCTCCTCCTACTCCTCCTCCTCCTCCTCTTCCTCCTCCTCTTCCTTCACCTCCTCCTCAACTTCCTCATCCTCAGAGGGACTCACTCTGGGCCCAGGCAAGCCAGGGCATCTGCTCTGGCTGCTGCAGCTTCTATCCAGTGGGTGGGTGCAGGTATCTGGTCCTGTCAGTCCCTGATTCCTGGGACCTTCCATGCCTCCAGCTCCCCCCACTCTCTAGACCAGACACTTCCTCAAGGATGCCCTCTTTCCCCTTGCCCCCTGTTCCACAGCTCCCCAACTAACATCTACTGTGTGCCTCCCTCCGCTACTTTCCTGCCACCCTGCTGCTTCCCTTCAGCCCTGGGGGACCTGGGCCAGCCCAGCTGCCATCTCACCATCCAGCAGGGGTACCTGCCCTAACCCCCTGCCACCACACCCACACACAGCACTGCAAACCCTCAGGGGCTCCCCTGCCTGCAGTCTGCCTCTCAACCAGTCTCCTTCTGCCCCCTTTCCCCCTTACAGCCTCTGCCATGCCCCCCCACAGACACCTGGGCATGAGCAGCCCACACATGCAACACTCTCCCATCTCCCTGCCACTCCATTTGCTCTAAGGCTGTCAAGAGTCTTTTTTTCTGGCTGTAGGGGAGTTGAGACTGTCCAATGTCCTGGGGAGCAAGAACTGCAAACAATCCATCTACAATGTAACATTTGGGTCTCAGGCTGTCCAATCCCTAGTGCACTGTGCAGGCCTATGAGTGGCAAAAACACCCTATTCTGAGCACGACATCTGGCTGGGCTAGTGGCTCTTTCTGTGGACTAGGACACAGACAGACAGACAGACAGAGTTTTCAGGTTCAAAACCTATACTTCCCAGAAGATGGTCATGCAGGACGGTTAAAAAAAAAAAAAAAAAAAAAAAAGGCTTTTTTATTTTTTTCCCCCTGCTTGGGTAACCAGTCTGCTGCCTGTTTCTCAGTGAAAAAAGGGAAAAATCTTTTTTGGAGGTAAAAGGACCAAAATGCAGGCAGGTGGACTCCGTGGAGGGTGGATGGGAAGTTGCTCCTGCCCTGGCACTAGAGCCCCAGCTGCTGTTCCAGGCGCTCTCTGATACCAGAGATCTCCTTGTGTCGTGTCATGACACTGTCTCCAGGAGTGATACTCAGGAAAATGAGGATCCAAAACTCGGCAGGTCATATCGCCTTATCAAGTAAATCCAGGGATGTTTGGCGGTGAGTCAGATGGTTAAGGGCTTGTGGCGCTCTCGAAAAGAGGGGACAGGTGGGAGGATCTGGGGTCTGGCCCCCAGACCCCCACCTGCAGGGAAGTCGCTTTAAGGGGGTGAAGCAGGTGTTTAGGGGCTCTATCTTTCTCCCCGCACTCTGTATTTCCCCTCCTCTCTCCTTTTTTCTCTGTCAGATGCAAGGTCAGTAACAACAGCAACAACAACAACAACAACAACAACAATAACCACCACCACAGTGACCAAGCAACAAGGGCAGCGAAAGGGGAACATATGGAGTGCAGGAGCTGTGGATTATTGGTGGCGCAGGCACTGAGCTGTGGCAATAAGCCCTTGAGGCAATCAATAAATAAATGAATTAGTAATACAGGTAGCAGACATGTATATGTCCCTGTGTGTTTCCACTGAGTTAATGTCAATGCACTTTTATTTATTTCTTCATTTATTTATTACCTTGCCACGAGAATTTCTTTCCATTGCTAAAAAAAAAGTGTCCCATTAAGGGTACCAGGTGGTGCCACACCCAGGTAAGCACTCAGGTGACAGTGCAGGAGGACTGGGCTTCAAGACCCTGGTCCCCAACTGCCGGGGGAAATCTTACAAGTGGTGCAGAAGTGCTGCAGGTGTCTCTCTGTGTCTCAAACTCTCTGTGCCTCCATTCCCTCTCAACTCCTGACCATTTATTCCAATAAATAATCAAGAACATAGAAAGTAAAATAAGAAAAAGAAAAAGAAAAAGAAAGGAAAATGAAATATTCCACTATTTCAGGGGGCTACTCAGGACACTGCTTTCCTTGTTAAGATCCTCACAGCAACCATATTCAGAAAGGCAAAGACGCCATGTATGTTTTAACCCAGTTTTTATATTTATTTATTTATTTATGTACTTATTCAATTTTGTTATTGATAAATTAATGCTTTACATTTGACAGCAGACTAGAGCTCTGTAACCAGCGGTCTCAGCTACCCCTATAGATGGTGCTTTGCCTGTACAATACCAATCCATTGACGTGTCCATCCATCCATCCATCCATCCATCCATCCATCCATCATCCATCCATCCACCAGTCAACCAAGCTAAGTACAAAAGGAGGTCTCTCCTTGAATGATGAAGACAATCAACGCTGCACAGGTAGGTTGCAAAGGGGCAAGTTAGGCTGAATAGGGCAGTGGGGCTGAACCAGGGAATGTGTTGGCGGGTGTGGGTGTGGGTGGGGTGAGCCGGTGACCCTGTGAGCTGGGTCACATCAGGGAAGGGAGGGGGTGGAAGGGGTTGCAAGCAGCGGTCACTGGAGAACCTTCACGAGTGCTGGAGCTGGTGAGCAGGGCACCCGGAAGAGAGGACAGACAAGAGGAGAGAAGCAAGGTGCAGAGGAGCGGAAAGGGGAAAGGATGGAGAGCAGAGGAGAGGACAGGAGAGGACAGGAGTGGAGGGGACCTGAGAAACCTACCTGGACATAGGCAGCATACAGACATCCAGGAAGGCAGGCAGGCATGCAGGCAGCTCTGGCCTGGGGTCCCTGGATCCCGGGTACACCTCCTTCTTTCTTCACTTGGCTGCCAGCCCTGAGGTCCCTCGTCGGTCAGCACTGTCTTCCTATCCTTCCGTCCCCGTGTGCCAGGGTCCTGGCATCTGGGCGCTGCTGCCTGACCTAGTGGCAGGGCAGGTGGGCTGCCCAGTGCCAGTGTGGCTAGCACACAATGCCGGGGGCTAGGACATCACAGAGGGCTCCTGCGGTTGCTAGGTAGCGGGGACCCTGCCCATACAGTTGACCAGCTGCCATGACCCCGAACCTTAACTTGACCTGAGGGGCGGTGGCCAGCCACCAGACCCAGAGCCCCAGGCCAAAACTGGTGGTGGCCAGCCACCAGAGCCAGAGCCCCAGGCCAAAACAGGAGCAGGTGGGCCGGGCCAAGGGGCTATGGGCAGAGTGGGGTGTGTCTGGCCACGGGGCTGGCATCTGACAGCCCAGGGTTGGGGGCCAAGGGCCGCCAGGCCCCTGTCCCACCATGTGCACTGACACACAGTCCTGCTGACTGACTGACAGTCCCGCCCCCAGAGATACCCACACCAGGTCCCTGGGTGCCCTGAGCTGCCCATGAGGTTGGGTGGGTGCCTGCCAGGACACATGCCTCCATAGTGGAGGCCTCTATTAATCCCATTGCCTACTGACAGCAGCCCTCCTTCCCCTCCTCCTCCTCGTCCTCCTCCTCCTCCTCCTCCTCGTCCTCCTCCTCCTCCTCCTCTTCCTCCACCTCCTCCTCAACTTCCTCATCCTCAGAGGGACTCACTCTGGTCCCAGGCAAGCCAGGGCATCTGCTCTGGCTGCTGCATCTTCTATCCAGTGGGTGGGTGCAGGTATCTGGTCCTGTCAGTCCCTGATTCCTGGGACCTTCGATGCCTCCAGCTCCCCCCACTCTCTAGACCAGACACTTCCTCAAGGATGCCCTCTTTCCCCTTGCCCTCTGTCCCCCAGCTCCCCAACTAACGTCTACTGTGTGCCTCCATGCACTACTTTCCTGCCACCCTGCTGCTTCCCTTCAGCCCTGGGGGACCTGGGCCAGCCCAGCTGCCATCTCACCATCCAGCAGAGGGATCTGCCCTAACCTCCTGCCACCACACCCACACACAGCACTGCAAACCCTCAGGGGCTCTCTTGCCTCCAGTCTGCCTCTCAACCAGTCTCCTTCTGCCCCCTTGCCCCCTTACAGCCTCTGCCATGGCCCCCCACAGACACCTGGGCATGAGCAGCCCACACATGCAACACTCTCCCATCTCCCTGCCACTCCATTTGCTCTAAGGCTGTCAAGAGTCTTTTTTTCTGGCTGTAGGGGAGTTGAGACTGTCCAATGTCCTGGGGAGCAAGAACTGCAAACAATCCATCTACAATGTAACATTTGGGTCTCAGGCTGTCCAATCCCTAGTGCACTGTGCAGGCCTATGAGTGGCAAAAACACCCTATTCTGAGCACGACATCTGGCTGGGCTAGTGGCTCTTTCTGTGGACTAGGACACAGACAGACAGACAGAGTTTTCAGGTTCAAAACCTATACTTCCCAGAAGATGGTCATGCAGGACGGTTAAAAAAAAAAAGGCTTTTTATTTTTTTTCCCCCTGCTTGGGTAACCAGTCTGCTGCCTGTTTCTCAGTGAAAAAAGGGAAAAATCTTTTTTGGAGGGAAAAGGACCAAAATTCAGGCAGGTGGACTCCGTGGAGGGTGGATGGGAAGTTGCTCCTGCCCTGGCAGTAGAGCCCCAGCTGCTGTTCCAGGAATCTCTGATAACAGAGATCTCCTTGTGTCGTGTCATGACACTGTCTCCAGGAGTGATACTCAGGAAAATGAGGATCCAAAATTCGGCAGGTCATATCGCCTTGTCAAGTAAATCCAGGGATGTTTGGCGGTGTGTCAGAGGGTTAAGGGCTTGTGGCGCTCGCGAAAAGAGGGGACAGATGGGAGGAACTGGGGTCTGGCCCCCAGACCCCCACCTGCAGAGAAGTCGCTTTAAGGGGGTGAAGCAGGTGTTTAGGGGCTCTATCTTTCTCCCGCCACTCTGTATTTCCCCTCCTCTCTCCTTTTCTCTCTGTCAGATGCAAGGTCAGTACAACAACAACAACAACAACAATAACCACCACCACAGTGACCAAGCAACAAGGGCAGCGAAAGGGGAACATATGGAGTGCAGGAGCTGTGGATTATTGGTGGCGCAGGCACTGAGCTGTGGCAATAAGCCCTTGAGGCAATCAATAAATAAATGAATTAGTAATAGAGGTAGCAGACATGTATATGTCCCTGTGTGTTTCCACTGAGTTAATGTCAATGCACTTTTATTTATTTCTTCATTTATTTATTACCTTGCCACGAGAATTTCTTTCCATTGCTAAAAAAAAGTGTCCCATCAAGGGTACCAGGTGGTGCCACACCCAGGTAAGCACTCAGGTGACAGTGCAGGAGGACTGGGCTTCAAGACCCTGGTCCCCAACTGCCGGGGGAAATCTTTACAAGTGGTGCAGAAGTGCTGCAGGTGTCTCTCTGTGTCTCAAACTCTCTGTGCCTCCATTCCCTCTCAACTCCTGACCATTTATTCCAATAAATAATCAAGAACATAGAAAGTAAAAGAAGAAAAAGAAAAAGAAAAAGAAAGGAAAATGAAATATTCCACTATTTCAAGGGACTACTCAGGACAATGCTTTCCTTGTTAAGATCCTCACAGCAACCATATTCAGAAAGGCAAAGACGCCATGTATGTTTTAACCCAGTTTTTATATTTAATTATTTATTTATTTATTTATGTACTTATTCAATTTTGTTATTGATAAATTAATGCTTTACATTTGACAGCAGACTAGAGCTCTGAAACCAGCGGTCTCAGCTACCCCTATAGATGGTGCTTTGCCTGTACAATACCAATCCATTGACGTGTCCATCCATCCATCTATCCATCCATCCATCCATCCATCCATCATCCATCCATCCACCAGTCAACCAAGCTATGTACAAAAGGAGGTCTCTCCTTGAATGATGAAGACAATCAGCGCTGCACAGGTAGGTTGCAAAGGGGCCAGTTCGGCTGAATAGGGCAGTGGGGCTGAACCAGGGAATGTGTTGGCGGGTGTGGGTGTGGGTGGGTTGAGCTGGTGACCCTGTGAGCTGGGTCACATCAGGGAAGGGAGGGGGTGGAAGGGGTTGCAAGCAGCGGTCACTGGAGAACCTTCACGAGTGCTGGAGCTGGTGAGCAGGGCACCCGGAAGAGAGGACAGACAAGAGGAGAGAAGCAAGGTGCAGAGGAGCGGAAAGGGGAAAGGATGGAGAGCAGAGGAGAGGACAGGAGAGGACAGGAGTGGAGGGGACCTGAGAAACCTACCTGGACATAGGCAGCATACAGACATCCAGGAAGGCAGGCAGGCATGCAGGCAGCTCTGGCCTGGGCTCCCTGGATCCCGGGTACACCTCCTTCTTTCTTCTCTTGGCTGCCAGCCCTGAGGTCCCTCGTCGGTCAGCACTGTCTTCCTATCCTTCCGTCCCCGTGTGCCAGGGTCCTGGCATCTGGGCGCTGCTGCCTGACCTAGTGGCAGGGCAGGTGGGCTGCCCAGTGCCAGTGTGGCCAGCACACAATGCCGGGGGCTAGGACATCACAGAGGGCTCCTGCGCTTGCTAGGTAGCGGGGACCCTGCCCATCCAGTTGACCAGCAGCCATGACCCCGAACCTTAACTTGACCTGAGGGGTGGTGGCCAGCCACCAGACCCAGAGCCCCAGGCCAAAACTGGTGGTGGCCAGCCACCAGAGCCAGAGCCCCAGGCCAAAACAGGAGCAGGTGGGCCGGGCCAAGGGGCTATGGGCAGAGTGGGGTGTGTCTGGCCACGGGGCTGGCATCTGACAGCCCAGGGTTGGGGGCCAAGGGCCGCCAGGCCCTTGTCCCACCATGTGCACTGACACACAGTCCTGCTGACTGACTGACAGTCCCGCCCCCAGAGATACCCACACCAGATCCCTGGGTGCCCTGAGCTGCCCATGAGGTTGGGTGGGTGCCTGCCTGGACACATGCCTCCATAGTGGAGGCCTCTATTAATCCCATTGCCTACTGACAGCAGCCCTCCTTCCCCTCCTCCTCCTCGAACTCCTCCTCCTCCTCCTCCTCCTCCTCCTCGTCCTCCTCCTCCTCCTCTTCCTCCACCTCCTCCTCAACTTCCTCATCCTCAGAGGGACTCACTCTGGTCCCAGGCAAGCCAGGGCATCTGCTCTGGTTGCTGCAGCTTCTATCCAGTGGGTGGGTGCAGGTATCTGGTCCTGTCAGTCCCTGATTCCTGGGACCTTCCATGCCTCCAGCTCCCCCCACTCTCTAGACCAGACACTTCCTCAAGGATGCCCTCTTTCCCCTTGCCCCCTGTCCCCCAGCTCCCCAACTAACATCTACTGTGTGCCTCCCTGCGCTACTTTCCTGCCACCCTGCTGCTTCCCTTCAGCCCTGGGGGACCTGGGCCAGCCCAGCTGCCATCTCACCATCCAGCAGGGGGACCTGCCCTAACCCCCTGCCACCACACCCACACACTGCACTGCAAACCCTCAGGGGCTCCCTTGCCTCCAGTCTGCCTCTCAACCAGTCTCCTTCTGCCCCCTTGCCCCCTTACAGCCTCTGCCATGGCCCCCCACAGACACCTGGGCATGAGCAGCCCACACATGCAACACTCTCCCATCTCCCTGCCACTCCATTTGCTCTAAGGCTGTCAAGAGTTTTTTTTTCTGGCTGTAGGGGAGTTGAGACTGTCCAATGTCCTGGGGAGCAAGAACTGCAAACAATCCATCTACAATGTAACATTTGGGTCTCAGGCTGTCCAATCCCAAGTGCACTGTGCAGGCCTATGAGTGGCAAAAACACCCTATTCTGAGCACGACATCTGGCTGGGCTAGTGGCTCTTTCTATGGACTAGGACACAGACAGACAGACAGAGTTTTCAGGTTCAAAACCTATACTTCCCAGAAGATGGTCATGCAGTACAGTTAAAAAAAAAAAAAAAAAAAAAAGGCTTTTTATTTTTTTTCCCCCTGCTTGGGTAACCAGTCTGCTGCCTGTTTCTCAGTGAAAAAAGGAAAAAATCTTTTTTGGAGGGAAAAGGACCAAAATGCAGGCAGGTGGACTCCGTGGAGGGTGGATGGGAAGTTGCTCCTGCCCTGGCACTAGAGCCCCAGCTGCTGTTCCAGGCGCTCTCTGATACCAGAGATCTCCTTGTGTCGTGTCATGACACTGTCTCCAGGAGTGATACTCAGGAAAATGAGGATCCAAAATTCGGCAGGTCATATCGCCTTGTCAAGTAAATCCAGGGATGTTTGGCGGTGTGTCAGAGGGTTAAGGGCTTGTGGCGCTCGCGAAAATAGGGGACAGGTGGGAGGATCTGGGGTCTGGCCCCCAGACCCCCACCTGCAGGGAAGTCGCTTTAAGGGGGTGAAGCGGGTGTGTAGGGGCTCTATCTTTCTCCCCCCACTCTGTATTTCCCCTCCTCTCTCCTTTTCTCTCTGTCAGATGCAAGGTCAGTAACAACAACAACAACAACAACAACAACAACAATAACCACCACCACAGTGACCAAGCAACAAGGGCAGCGAAAGGGGAACATATGGAGTGCAGGAGCTGTGGATTATTGGTGGCGCAGGCACTGAGCTGTGGCAATAAGCCCTTGAGGCAATCAATAAATAAATGAATTAGTAATACAGGTAGCAGACATGTATATGTCCCTGTGTGTTTCCACTGAGTTAATGTCAATGCACTTTTATTTATTTCTTCATTTATTTATTACCTTGCCACGAGAATTTCTTTCCATTGCTAAAAAAAAGTGTCCCATCAAGGGTACCAGGTGGTGCCACACCCAGGTAAGCACTCAGGTGACAGTGCAGGAGGACTGGGCTTCAAGACCCTGGTCCCCAACTGCCGGGGGAAATCTTTACAAGTGGTGCAGAAGTGCTGCAGGTGTCTCTCTGTGTCTCAAACTCTCTGTGCCTCCATTCCCTCTCAACTCCTGACCATTTATTCCAATAAATAATCAAGAACATAGAAAGTAAAAGAAGAAAAAGAAAAAGAAAAAGAAAGGAAAATGAAATATTCCACTATTTCAAGGGACTACTCAGGACAATGCTTTCCTTGTTAAGATCCTCACAGCAACCATATTCAGAAAGGCAAAGATGCCATGTATGTTTTAACCCAGTTTATTTATTTATTTATTTATTTATTTATTTATTTATATATGTACTTATTCAATTTTGTTATTGATAAATTAATGCTTTACATTTGACAGCAGACTAGAGCTCTGAAACCAGCGGTCTCAGCTACCCCTATAGATGGTGCTTTGCCTGTACAATACCAATCCATTGACGTGTCCATCCATCCATCCATCCATCCATCCATCCATCCATCCATCATCCATCCATCCACCAGTCAACCAAGCTAAGTACAAAAGGAGGTCTCTCCTTGAATGATGAAGACAATCAACGCTGCACAGGTAGGTTGCAAAGGGGCCAGTTCGGCTGAATAGGGCAGTGGGGCTGAACCAGGGAATGTGTTGGCGGGTGTGGGTGTGGGTGGGGTGAGCCGGTGACCCTGTGAGCTGGGTCACATCAGGGAAGGGAGGGTGTGGAAGGGGTTGCAAGCAGCAGTCACTGGAGAACCTTCACGAGTGCTGGAGTGGTGAGCAGGGCACCCGGAAGAGAGGACAGACAAGAGGAGAGAAGCAAGGTGCAGAGGAGCGGAAAGGGGAAAGGATGGAGAGCAGAGGAGAGGACAGGAGAGGACAGGAGTGGAGGGGACCTGAGAAACCTACCTGGACATAGGCAGCATACAGACATCCAGGAAGGCAGGCAGGCATGCAGGCAGCTCTGGCCTGGGCTCCCTGGATCCCGGGTACACCTCCTTCTTTCTTCTCTTGGCTGCCAGCCCTGAGGTCCCTCGTCGGTCAGCACTGTCTTCCTATCCTTCCGTCCCTGTGTGCCAGGGTCCTGGCATCTGGGCGCTGCTGCCTGACCTAGTGGCAGGGCAGGTGGGCTGCCCAGTGCCAGTGTGGCCAGCACACAATGCCGGGGGCTAGGACATCACAGAGGGCTCCTGCGGTTGCTAGGTAGCGGGGACCCTGCCCATCCAGTTGACCAGCAGCCATGACCCCGAACCTTAACTTGACCTGAGGGGTGGTGGCCAGCCACCAGACCCAGAGCCCCAGGCCAAAACTGGTGGTGGCCAGCCACCAGAGCCAGAGCCCCAGGCCAAAACAGGAGCAGGTGGGCCGGGCCAAGGGGCTATGGGCAGAGTGGGGTGTGTCTGGCCACGGGGCTGGCATCTGACAGCCCAGGGTTGGGGGCCAAGGGCCGCCAGGCCCCTGTCCCACCATGTGCACTGACACACAGTCCTGCTGACTGACTGACAGTCCCGCCCCCAGAGATACCCACACCAGGTCCCTGGGTGCCCTGAGCTGCCCATGAGGTTGGGTGGGTGCCTGCCTGGACACATGCCTCCATAGTGGAGGCCTCTATTAATCCCATTGCCTACTGACAGCAGCCCTCCTTCCCCTCCTCCTCCTCGTCCTCTCCTCCTCCTCCTCCTCCTCCTCCTCCTCGTCCTCCTCCTCCTCCTCCTCTTCCTCCACCTCCTCCTCAACTTCCTCATCCTCAGAGGGACTCACTCTGGTCCCAGGCAAGCCAGGGCATCTGCTCTGGCTGCTGCAGCTTCTATCCAGTGGGTGGGTGCAGGTATCTGGTCCTGTCAGTCCCTGATTCCTGGGACCTTCCATGCCTCCAGCTCCCCCCACTCTCTAGACCAGACACTTCCTCAAGGATGCCCTCTTTCCCCTTGCCCCCTGTCCCCCAGCTCCCCAACTAACATCTACTGTGTGCCTCCCTGCGCTACTTTCCTGCCACCCTGCTGCTTCCCTTCAGCCCTGGGGGACCTGGGCCAGCCCAGCTGCCATCTCACCATCCAGCAGGGGGACCTGCCCTAACCCCCTGCCACCACACCCACACACAGCACTGCAAACCCTCAGGGGCTCCCTTGCCTCCAGTCTGCCTCTCAACCAGTCTCCTTCTGCCCCCTTGCCCCCTTACAGCCTCTGCCATGGCCCCCCACAGACACCTGGGCATGAGCAGCCCACACATGCAACACTCTCCCATCTCCCTGCCACTCCATTTGCTCTAAGGCTGTCAAGAGTCTTTTTTTCTGGCTTTAGGGGAGTTGAGACTGTCCAATGTCCTGGGGAGCAAGAACTGCAAACAATCCATCTACAATGTAACATTTGGGTCTCAGGCTGTCCAATCCCTAGTGCACTGTGCAGGCCTATGAGTGGCAAAAACACCCTATTCTGAGCACGACATCTGGCTGGGCTAGTGGCTCTTTCTGTGGACTAGGACACAGACAGACAGAGTTTTCAGGTTCAAAACCTATACTTCCCAGAAGATGGTCATGCAGGACGGTTAAAAAAAAAAAAAAAAAAAAAAAAGGCTTTTTATTTTTTTTCCCCCTGCTTGGGTAACCAGTCTGCTGCCTGTTTCTCAGTGAAAAAAGGGAAAAATCTTTTTTGGAGGGAAAAGGACCAAAATGCAGGCAGGTGGACTCCGTGGAGGGTGGATGGGAAGTTGCTCCTGCCCTGGCACTAGAGCCCCAGCTGCTGTTCCAGGCGCTCTCTGATACCAGAGATCTCCTTGTGTCGTGTCATGACACTGTCTCCAGGAGTGATACTCAGGAAAATGAGGATCCAAATTTCGGCAGGTCATATCGCCTTATCAAGTAAATCCAGGGATGTTTGGCGGTGTGTCAGAGGGTTAAGGGCTTGTGGCGCTCGCGAAAAGAGGGGACAGGTGGGAGGATCTGGGGTCTGGCCCCCAGACCCCCACCTGCAGGGAAGTCGCTTTAAGGGGGTGAAGCGGGTGTGTAGGGGCTCTATCTTTCTCCCCCCACTCTGTATTTCCCCTCCGCTCTCCTTTTCTCTCTGTCAGATGCAAGGTCAGTAACAACAACAACAACAACAACAACAATAACCACCACCACAGTGACCAAGCAACAAGGGCAGCGAAAGGGGAACATATGGAGTGCAGGAGCTGTGGATTATTGGTGGCGCAGGCACTGAGCTGTGGCAATAAGCCCTTGAGGCAATCAATAAATAAATGAATTAGTAATACAGGTAGCAGACATGTATATGTCCCTGTGTGTTTCCACTGAGTTAATGTCAATGCACTTTTATTTATTTCTTCATTTATTTATTACCTTGCCACGAGAATTTATTTCCATTGCTAAAAAAAAGTGTCCCATCAAGGGTACCAGGTGGTGCCACACCCAGGTAAGCACTCAGGTGACAGTGCAGGAGGACTGGGCTTCAAGACCCTGGTCCCCAACTGCCGGGGGAAATCTTTACAAGTGGTGCAGAAGTGCTGCAGGTGTCTCTCTGTGTCTCAAACTCTCTGTGCCTCCATTCCCTCTCAACTCCTGACCATTTATTCCAATAAATAATCAAGAACATAGAAAGTAAAAGAAGAAAAAGAAAAAGAAAAAGAAAGGAAAATGAAATATTCCACTATTTCAAGGGACTACTCAGGACAATGCTTTCCTTGTTAAGATCCTCACAGCAACCATATTCAGAAAGGCAAAGACGCCATGTATGTTTTAACCCAGTTTATTTATTTATTTATTTATTTATTTATTTATTTATTTATATATGTACTTATTCAATTTTGTTATTGATAAATTAATGCTTTACATTTGACAGCAGACTAGAGCTCTGAAACCAGCGGTCTCAGCTACCCCTATAGATGGTGCTTTGCCTGTACAATACCAATCCATTGACGTGTCCATCCATCCATCCATCCATCCATCCATCCATCCATCCATCCATCCATCATCCATCCATCCACCAGTCAACCAAGCTAAGTACAAAAGGAGGTCTCTCCTTGAATGATGAAGACAATCAACGCTGCACAGGTAGGTTGCAAAGGGGCCAGTTCGGCTGAATAGGGCAGTGGGGCTGAACCAGGGAATGTGTTGGCGGGTGTGGGTGTGGGTGGGGTGAGCCGGTGACCCTGTGAGCTGGGTCACATCAGGGAAGGGAGGGGGTGGAAAGGGTTGCAAGCAGCAGTCACTGGAGAACCTTCACGAGTGCTGGAGCTGGTGAGCAGGGCACCCGGAAGAGAGGACAGACAAGAGGAGAGAAGCAAGGTGCAGAGGAGCGGAAAGGGGAAAGGATGGAGAGCAGAGGAGAGGACAGGAGAGGACAGGAGTGGAGGGGACCTGAGAAACCTACCTGGACATAGGCAGCATACAGACATCCAGGAAGGCAGGCAGGCATGCAGGCAGCTCTGGCCTGGGCTCCCTGGATCCCGGGTACACCTCCTTCTTTCTTCTCTTGGCTGCCAGCCCTGAGGTCCCTCGTCGGTCAGCACTGTCTTCCTATCCTTCCGTCCCCGTGTGCCAGGGTCCTGGCATCTGGGCGCTGCTGCCTGACCTAGTGGCAGGGCAGGTGGGCTGCCCAGTGCCAGTGTGGCCAGCACACAATGCCGGGGGCTAGGACATCACAGAGGGCTCCTGCGGTTGCTAGGTAGCGGGGACCCTGCCCATCCAGTTGACCAGCAGCCATGACCCCGAACCTTAACTTGACCTGAGGGGTGGTGGCCAGCCACCAGACCCAGAGCCCCAGGCCAAAACTGGTGGTGGCCAGCCACCAGAGCCAGAGCCCCAGGCCAAAACAGGAGCAGGTGGGCCGGGCCAAGGGGCTATGGGCAGAGTGGGGTGTGTCTGGCCACGGGGCTGGCATCTGACAGCCCAGGGTTGGGGGCCAAGGGCCGCCAGGCCCCTGTCCCACCATGTGCACTGACACACAGTCCTGCTGACTGACTGACAGTCCCGCCCCCAGAGATACCCACACCAGGTCCCTGGGTGCCCTGAGCTGCCCATGAGGTTGGGTGGGTGCCTGCCTGGACACATGCCTCCATAGTGGAGGCCTCTATTAATCCCATTGCCTACTGACAGCAGCCCTCCTTCCCCTCCTCCTCCTCGTCCTCTCCTCCTCCTCCTCCTCCTCCTCCTCCTCCTCGTCCTCCTCCTCCTCTTCTTCCTCCACCTCCTCCTCAACTTCCTCATCCTCAGAGGGACTCACTCTGGTCCCAGGCAAGCCAGGGCATCTGCTCTGGCTGCTGCAGCTTCTATCCAGTGGGTGGGTGCAGGTATCTGGTCCTGTCAGTCCCTAATTCCTGGGACCTTCCATGCCTCCAGCTTCCCCCACTCTCTAGACCAGACACTTCCTCAAGGATGCCCTCTTTCCCCTTGCCCCCTGTCCCCCAGCTCCCCAACTAACATCTACTGTGTGCCTCCCTGCGCTACTTTCCTGCCACCCTGCTGCTTCCCTTCAGCCCTGGGGGACCTGGGCCAGCCCAGCTGCCATCTCACCATCCAGCAGGGGGACCTGCCCTAACCCCCTGCCACCACACCCACACACAGCACTGCAAACCCTCAGGGGCTCCCTTGCCTCCAGTCTGCCTCTCAACCAGTCTCCTTCTGCCCCCTTGCCCCCTTACAGCCTCTGCCATGGCCCCCCACAGACACCTGGGCATGAGCAGCCCACACATGCAACACTCTCCCATCTCCCTGCCACTCCATTTGCTCTAAGGCTGTCAAGAGTCTTTTTTTCTGGCTGTAGGGGAGTTGTGACTGTCCAATGTCCTGGGGAGCAAGAACTGCAAACAATCCATCTAGAATGTAACATTTGGGTCTCAGGCTGTCCAATCCCTAGTGCACTGTGCAGGCCTATGAGTGGCAAAAACACCCTATTCTGAGCACGACATCTGGCTGGGCTAGTGGCTCTTTCTGTGGACTAGGACACAGACAGACAGACAGAGTTTTCAGGTTCAAAACCTATACTTCCCAGAAGATGGTCATGCAGGACGGTTAAAAAAAAAAAAAAAAGGCTTTTTATTTTTTTTCCCCCTGCTTGGGTAACCAGTCTGCTGCCTGTTTCTCAGTGAAAAAAGGGAAAAATCTTTTTTGGAGGGAAAAGGACCAAAATGCAGGCAGGTGGACTCCGTGGAGGGTGGATGGGAAGTTGCTCCTGCCCTGGCACTAGAGCCCCAGCTGCTGTTCCAGGCGCTCTCTGATACCAGAGATCTCCTTGTGTCGTGTCATGACACTGTCTCCAGGAGTGATACTCAGGAAAATGAGGATCCAAAACTCGGCAGGTCATATCGCCTTGTCAAGTAAATCCAGGGATGTTTGGCGGTGTGTCAGAGGGTTAAGGGCTTGTGGCGCTCGCGAAAAGAGGGGACAGGTGGGAGGATCTGGGGTCTGGCCCCCAGACCCCCACCTGCAGGGAAGTCGCTTTAAGGGGGTGAAGCGGGTGTGTAGGGGCTCTATCTTTCTCCCCCCACTCTGTATTTCCCCTCCTCTCTCCTTTTCTCTCTGTCAGATGCAAGGTCAGTAACAACAACAACAACAACAACAACAATAACCACCACCACAGTGACCAAGCAACAAGGGCAGCGAAAGGGGAACATATGGAGTGCAGGAGCTGTGGATTATTGGTGGCGCAGGCACTGAGCTGTGGCAATAAGCCCTTGAGGCAATCAATAAATAAATGAATTAGTAATACAGGTAGCAGACATGTATATGTCCCTGTGTGTTTCCACTGAGTTAATGTCAATGCACTTTTATTTATTTCTTCATTTATTTATTACCTTGCCACGAGAATTTCTTTCCATTGCTAAAAAAAAGTGTCCCATCAAGGGTACCAGGTGGTGCCACACCCAGGTAAGCACTCAGGTGACAGTGCAGGAGGACTGGGCTTCAAGACCCTGGTCCCCAACTGCCGGGGGAAATCTTTACAAGTGGTGCAGAAGTGCTGCAGGTGTCTCTCTGTGTCTCAAACTCTCTGTGCCTCCATTCCCTCTCAACTCCTGACCATTTATTCCAATAAATAATCAAGAACATAGAAAGTAAAAGAAGAAAAAGAAAAAGAAAAAGAAAGGAAAATGAAATATTCCACTATTTCAAGGGACTACTCAGGACAATGCTTTCCTTGTTAAGATCCTCACAGCAACCATATTCAGAAAGGCAAAGACGCCATGTATGTTTTAACCCAGTTTATTTATTTATTTATTTATTTATTTATTTATATATGTACTTATTCAATTTTGTTATTGATAAATTAATGCTTTACATTTGACAGCAGACTAGAGCTCTGAAACCAGCGGTCTCAGCTACCCCTATAGATGGTGCTTTGCCTGTACAATACCAATCCATTGACGTGTCCATCCATCCATCCATCCATCCATCCATCCATCCATCATCCATCCATCCACCAGTCAACCAAGCTAAGTACAAAAGGAGGTCTCTCCTTGAATGATGAAGACAATCAACGCTGCACAGGTAGGTTGCAAAGGGGCCAGTTCGGCTGAATAGGGCAGTGGGGCTGAACCAGGGAATGTGTTGGCGGGTGTGGGTGTGGGTGGGGTGAGCCGGTGACCCTGTGAGCTGGGTCACATCAGGGAAGGGAGGGGGTGGAAAGGGTTGCAAGCAGCAGTCACTGGAGAACCTTCACGAGTGCTGGAGCTGGTGAGCAGGGCACCCGGAAGAGAGGACAGACAAGAGGAGAGAAGCAAGGTGCAGAGGAGCGGAAAGGGGAAAGGATGGAGAGCAGAGGAGAGGACAGGAGAGGACAGGAGTGGAGGGGACCTGAGAAACCTACCTGGACATAGGCAGCATACAGACATCCAGGAAGGCAGGCAGGCATGCAGGCAGCTCTGGCCTGGGCTCCCTGGATCCCGGGTACACCTCCTTCTTTCTTCTCTTGGCTGCCAGCCCTGAGGTCCCTCGTCGGTCAGCACTGTCTTCCTATCCTTCCGTCCCCGTGTGCCAGGGTCCTGGCATCTGGGCGCTGCTGCCTGACCTAGTGGCAGGGCAGGTGGGCTGCCCAGTGCCAGTGTGGCCAGCACACAATGCCGGGGGCTAGGACATCACAGAGGGCTCCTGCGGTTGCTAGGTAGCGGGGACCCTGCCCATCCAGTTGACCAGCAGCCATGACCCCGAACCTTAACTTGACCTGAGGGGTGGTGGCCAGCCACCAGACCCAGAGCCCCAGGCCAAAACTGGTGGTGGCCAGCCACCAGAGCCAGAGCCCCAGGCCAAAACAGGAGCAGGTGGGCCGGGCCAAGGGGCTATGGGCAGAGTGGGGTGTGTCTGGCCACGGGGCTGGCATCTGACAGCCCAGGGTTGGGGGCCAAGGGCCGCCAGGCCCCTGTCCCACCATGTGCACTGACACACAGTCCTGCTGACTGACTGACAGTCCCGCCCCCAGAGATACCCACACCAGGTCCCTGGGTGCCCTGAGCTGCCCATGAGGTTGGGTGGGTGCCTGCCTGGACACATGCCTCCATAGTGGAGGCCTCTATTAATCCCATTGCCTACTGACAGCAGCCCTCCTTCCCCTCCTCCTCCTCGTCCTCTCCTCCTCCTCCTCCTCCTCCTCCTCCTCCTCGTCCTCCTCCTCCTCCTCTTCCTCCACCTCCTCCTCAACTTCCTCATCCTCAGAGGGACTCACTCTGGTCCCAGGCAAGCCAGGGCATCTGCTCTGGCTGCTGCAGCTTCTATCCAGTGGGTGGGTGCAGGTATCTGGTCCTGTCAGTCCCTAATTCCTGGGACCTTCCATGCCTCCAGCTCCCCCCACTCTCTAGACCAGACACTTCCTCAAGGATGCCCTCTTTCCCCTTGCCCCCTGTCCCCCAGCTCCCCAACTAACATCTACTGTGTGCCTCCCTGCGCTACTTTCCTGCCACCCTGCTGCTTCCCTTCAGCCCTGGGGGACCTGGGCCAGCCCAGCTGCCATCTCACCATCCAGCAGGGGGACCTGCCCTAACCCCCTGCCACCACACCCACACACAGCACTGCAAACCCTCAGGGGCTCCCTTGCCTCCAGTCTGCCTCTCAACCAGTCTCCTTCTGCCCCCTTGCCCCCTTACAGCCTCTGCCATGGCCCCCCACAGACACCTGGGCATGAGCAGCCCACACATGCAACACTCTCCCATCTCCCTGCCACTCCATTTGCTCTAAGGCTGTCAAGAGTCTTTTTTTCTGGCTGTAGGGGAGTTGTGACTGTCCAATGTCCTGGGGAGCAAGAACTGCAAACAATCCATCTAGAATGTAACATTTGGGTCTCAGGCTGTCCAATCCCTAGTGCACTGTGCAGGCCTATGAGTGGCAAAAACACCCTATTCTGAGCACGACATCTGGCTGGGCTAGTGGCTCTTTCTGTGGACTAGGACACAGACAGACAGACAGAGTTTTCAGGTTCAAAACCTATACTTCCCAGAAGATGGTCATGCAGGACGGTTAAAAAAAAAAAAAAAAGGCTTTTTATTTTTTTTCCCCCTGCTTGGGTAACCAGTCTGCTGCCTGTTTCTCAGTGAAAAAAGGGAAAAATCTTTTTTGGAGGGAAAAGGACCAAAATGCAGGCAGGTGGACTCCGTGGAGGGTGGATGGGAAGTTGCTCCTGCCCTGGCACTAGAGCCCCAGCTGCTGTTCCAGGCGCTCTCTGATACCAGAGATCTCCTTGTGTCGTGTCATGACACTGTCTCCAGGAGTGATACTCAGGAAAATGAGGATCCAAAATTCGGCAGGTCATATCGCCTTGTCAAGTAAATCCAGGGATGTTTGGCGGTGTGTCAGAGGGTTACGGGCTTGTGGCGCTCGCGAAAAGAGGGGACAGGTGGGAGGATCTGGGGTCTGGCCCCCAGACCCCCACCTGCAGGGAAGTCGCTTTAAGGGGGTGAAGCGGGTGTGTAGGGGCTCTATCTTTCTCCCCCCACTCTGTATTTCCCCTCCTCTCTCCTTTTCTCTCTGTCAGATGCAAGGTCAGTAACAACAACAACAACAACAACAACAATAACCACCACCACAGTGACCAAGCAACAAGGGCAGCGAAAGGGGAACATATGGAGTGCAGGAGCTGTGGATTATTGGTGGCGCAGGCACTGAGCTGTGGCAATAAGCCCTTGAGGCAATCAATAAATAAATGAATTAGTAATACAGGTAGCAGACATGTATATGTCCCTGTGTGTTTCCACTGAGTTAATGTCAATGCACTTTTATTTATTTCTTCATTTATTTATTACCTTGCCACGAGAATTTATTTCCATTGCTAAAAAAAAGTGTCCCATCAAGGGTACCAGGTGGTGCCACACCCAGGTAAGCACTCAGGTGACAGTGCAGGAGGACTGGGCTTCAAGACCCTGGTCCCCAACTGCCGGGGGAAATCTTTACAAGTGGTGCAGAAGTGCTGCAGGTGTCTCTCTGTGTCTCAAACTCTCTGTGCCTCCATTCCCTCTCAACTCCTGACCATTTATTCCAATAAATAATCAAGAACATAGAAAGTAAAAGAAGAAAAAGAAAAAGAAAAAGAAAGGAAAATGAAATATTCCACTATTTCAAGGGACTACTCAGGACAATGCTTTCCTTGTTAAGATCCTCACAGCAACCATATTCAGAAAGGCAAAGACGCCATGTATGTTTTAACCCAGTTTATTTATTTATTTATTTATTTATTTATTTATATATGTACTTATTCAATTTTGTTATTGATAAATTAATGCTTTACATTTGACAGCAGACTAGAGCTCTGAAACCAGCGGTCTCAGCTACCCCTATAGATGGTGCTTTGCCTGTACAATACCAATCCATTGACGTGTCCATCCATCCATCCATCCATCCATCCATCCATCCATCCATCCATCATCCATCCATCCACCAGTCAACCAAGCTAAGTACAAAAGGAGGTCTCTCCTTGAATGATGAAGACAATCAACGCTGCACAGGTAGGTTGCAAAGGGGCCAGTTCGGCTGAATAGGGCAGTGGGGCTGAACCAGGGAATGTGTTGGCGGGTGTGGGTGTGGGTGGGGTGAGCCGGTGACCCTGTGAGCTGGGTCACATCAGGGAAGGGAGGGGGTGGAAAGGGTTGCAAGCAGCAGTCACTGGAGAACCTTCACGAGTGCTGGAGCTGGTGAGCAGGGCACCCGGAAGAGAGGACAGACAAGAGGAGAGAAGCAAGGTGCAGAGGAGCGGAAAGGGGAAAGGATGGAGAGCAGAGGAGAGGACAGGAGAGGACAGGAGTGGAGGGGACCTGAGAAACCTACCTGGACATAGGCAGCATACAGACATCCAGGAAGGCAGGCAGGCATGCAGGCAGCTCTGGCCTGGGCTCCCTGGATCCCGGGTACACCTCCTTCTTTCTTCTCTTGGCTGCCAGCCCTGAGGTCCCTCGTCGGTCAGCACTGTCTTCCTATCCTTCCGTCCCCGTGTGCCAGGGTCCTGGCATCTGGGCGCTGCTGCCTGACCTAGTGGCAGGGCAGGTGGGCTGCCCAGTGCCAGTGTGGCCAGCACACAATGCCGGGGGCTAGGACATCACAGAGGGCTCCTGCGGTTGCTAGGTAGCGGGGACCCTGCCCATCCAGTTGACCAGCAGCCATGACCCCGAACCTTAACTTGACCTGAGGGGTGGTGGCCAGCCACCAGACCCAGAGCCCCAGGCCAAAACTGGTGGTGGCCAGCCACCAGAGCCAGAGCCCCAGGCCAAAACAGGAGCAGGTGGGCCGGGCCAAGGGGCTATGGGCAGAGTGGGGTGTGTCTGGCCACGGGGCTGGCATCTGACAGCCCAGGGTTGGGGGCCAAGGGCCGCCAGGCCCCTGTCCCACCATGTGCACTGACACACAGTCCTGCTGACTGACTGACAGTCCTGCCCCCAGAGATACCCACACCAGGTCCCTGGGTGCCCTGAGCTGCCCATGAGGTTGGGTGGGTGCCTGCCTGGACACATGCCTCCATAGTGGAGGCCTCTATTAATCCCATTGCCTACTGACAGCAGCCCTCCTTCCCCTCCTCCTCCTCGTCCTCTCCTTCTCCTCCTCCTCCTCCTCCTCCTCCTCGTCCTCCTCCTCGTCCTCCTCTTCCTCCACCTCCTCCTCAACTTCCTCATCCTCAGAGGGACTCACTCTGGTCCCAGGCAAGCCAGGGCATCTGCTCTGGCTGCTGCAGCTTCTATCCAGTGGGTGGGTGCAGGTATCTGGTCCTGTCAGTCCCTAATTCCTGGGACCTTCCATGCCTCCAGCTCCCCCCACTCTCTAGACCAGACACTTCCTCAAGGATGCCCTCTTTCCCCTTGCCCCCTGTCCCCCAGCTCCCCAACTAACATCTACTGTGTGCCTCCCTGCGCTACTTTCCTGCCACCCTGCTGCTTCCCTTCAGCCCTGGGGGACCTGGGCCAGCCCAGCTGCCATCTCACCATCCAGCAGGGGGACCTGCCCTAACCCCCTGCCACCACACCCACACACAGCACTGCAAACCCTCAGGGGCTCCCTTGCCTCCAGTCTGCCTCTCAACCAGTCTCCTTCTGCCCCCTTGCCCCCTTACAGCCTCTGCCATGGCCCCCCACAGACACCTGGGCATGAGCAGCCCACACATGCAACACTCTCCCATCTCCCTGCCACTCCATTTGCTCTAAGGCTGTCAAGAGTCTTTTTTTCTGGCTGTAGGGGAGTTGTGACTATCCAATGTCCTGGGGAGCAAGAACTGCAAACAATCCATCTAGAATGTAACATTTGGGTCTCAGGCTGTCCAATCCCTAGTGCACTGTGCAGGCCTATGAGTGGCAAAAACACCCTATTCTGAGCACGACATCTGGCTGGGCTAGTGGCTCTTTCTGTGGACTAGGACACAGACAGACAGACAGAGTTTTCAGGTTCAAAACCTATACTTCCCAGAAGATGGTCATGCAGGACGGTTAAAAAAAAAAAAAAAAGGCTTTTTATTTTTTTTCCCCCTGCTTGGGTAACCAGTCTGCTGCCTGTTTCTCAGTGAAAAAAGGGAAAAATCTTTTTTGGAGGGAAAAGGACCAAAATGCAGGCAGGTGGACTCCGTGGAGGGTGGATGGGAAGTTGCTCCTGCCCTGGCACTAGAGCCCCAGCTGCTGTTCCAGGCGCTCTCTGATACCAGAGATCTCCTTGTGTCGTGTCATGACACTGTCTCCAGGAGTGATACTCAGGAAAATGAGGATCCAAAATTCGGCAGGTCATATCGCCTTGTCAAGTAAATCCAGGGATGTTTGGCGGTGTGTCAGAGGGTTACGGGCTTGTGGCGCTCGCGAAAAGAGGGGACAGGTGGGAGGATCTGGGGTCTGGCCCCCAGACCCCCACCTGCAGGGAAGTCGCTTTAAGGGGGTGAAGCGGGTGTGTAGGGGCTCTATCTTTCTCCCCCCACTCTGTATTTCCCCTCCTCTCTCCTTTTCTCTCTGTCAGATGCAAGGTCAGTAACAACAACAACAACAACAACAACAATAACCACCACCACAGTGACCAAGCAACAAGGGCAGCGAAAGGGGAACATATGGAGTGCAGGAGCTGTGGATTATTGGTGGCGCAGGCACTGAGCTGTGGCAATAAGCCCTTGAGGCAATCAATAAATAAATGAATTAGTAATACAGGTAGCAGACATGTATATGTCCCTGTGTGTTTCCACTGAGTTAATGTCAATGCACTTTTATTTATTTCTTCATTTATTTATTACCTTGCCACGAGAATTTATTTCCATTGCTAAAAAAAAGTGTCCCATCAAGGGTACCAGGTGGTGCCACACCCAGGTAAGCACTCAGGTGACAGTGCAGGAGGACTGGGCTTCAAGACCCTGGTCCCCAACTGCCGGGGGAAATCTTTACAAGTGGTGCAGAAGTGCTGCAGGTGTCTCTCTGTGTCTCAAACTCTCTGTGCCTCCATTCCCTCTCAACTCCTGACCATTTATTCCAATAAATAATCAAGAACATAGAAAGTAAAAGAAGAAAAAGAAAAAGAAAAAGAAAGGAAAATGAAATATTCCACTATTTCAAGGGACTACTCAGGACAATGCTTTCCTTGTTAAGATCCTCACAGCAACCATATTCAGAAAGGCAAAGACGCCATGTATGTTTTAACCCAGTTTATTTATTTATTTATTTATTTATTTATTTATTTATATATGTACTTATTCAATTTTGTTATTGATAAATTAATGCTTTACATTTGACAGCAGACTAGAGCTCTGAAACCAGCGGTCTCAGCTACCCCTATAGATGGTGCTTTGCCTGTACAATACCAATCCATTGACGTGTCCATCCATCCATCCATCCATCCATCCATCCATCCATCCATCCATCATCCATCCATCCACCAGTCAACCAAGCTAAGTACAAAAGGAGGTCTCTCCTTGAATGATGAAGACAATCAACGCTGCACAGGTAGGTTGCAAAGGGGCCAGTTCGGATGAATAGGGCAGTGGGGCTGAACCAGGGAATGTGTTGGCGGGTGTGGGTGTGGGTGGGGTGAGCCGGTGACCCTGTGAGCTGGGTCACATCAGGGAAGGGAGGGGGTGGAAAGGGTTGCAAGCAGCAGTCACTGGAGAACCTTCACGAGTGCTGGAGCTGGTGAGCAGGGCACCCGGAAGAGAGGACAGACAAGAGGAGAGAAGCAAGGTGCAGAGGAGCGGAAAGGGGAAAGGATGGAGAGCAGAGGAGAGGACAGGAGAGGACAGGAGTGGAGGGGACCTGAGAAACCTACCTGGACATAGGCAGCATACAGACATCCAGGAAGGCAGGCAGGCATGCAGGCAGCTCTGGCCTGGGCTCCCTGGATCCCGGGTACACCTCCTTCTTTCTTCTCTTGGCTGCCAGCCCTGAGGTCCCTCGTCGGTCAGCACTGTCTTCCTATCCTTCCGTCCCCGTGTGCCAGGGTCCTGGCATCTGGGCGCTGCTGCCTGACCTAGTGGCAGGGCAGGTGGGCTGCCCAGTGCCAGTGTGGCCAGCACACAATGCCGGGGGCTAGGACATCACAGAGGGCTCCTGCGGTTGCTAGGTAGCGGGGACCCTGCCCATCCAGTTGACCAGCAGCCATGACCCCGAACCTTAACTTGACCTGAGGGGTGGTGGCCAGCCACCAGACCCAGAGCCCCAGGCCAAAACTGGTGGTGGCCAGCCACCAGAGCCAGAGCCCCAGGCCAAAACAGGAGCAGGTGGGCCGGGCCAAGGGGCTATGGGCAGAGTGGGGTGTGTCTGGCCACGGGGCTGGCATCTGACAGCCCAGGGTTGGGGGCCAAGGGCCGGCAGGCCCCTGTCCCACCATGTGCACTGACACACAGTCCTGCTGACTGACTGACAGTCCCGCCCCCAGAGATACCCACACCAGGTCCCTGGGTGCCCTGAGCTGCCCATGAGGTTGGGTGGGTGCCTGCCTGGACACATGCCTCCATAGTGGAGGCCTCTATTAATCCCATTGCCTACTGACAGCAGCCCTCCTTCCCCTCCTCCTCCTCGTCCTCTCCTTCTCCTCCTCCTCCTCCTCCTCCTCCTCGTCCTCCTCCTCCTCCTCCTCTTCCTCCACCTCCTCCTCAACTTCCTCATCCTCAGAGGGACTCACTCTGGTCCCAGGCAAGCCAGGGCATCTGCTCTGGCTGCTGCAGCTTCTATCCAGTGGGTGGGTGCAGGTATCTGGTCCTGTCAGTCCCTAATTCCTGGGACCTTCCATGCCTCCAGCTCCCCCCACTCTCTAGACCAGACACTTCCTCAAGGATGCCCTCTTTCCCCTTGCCCCCTGTCCCCCAGCTCCCCAACTAACATCTACTGTGTGCCTCCCTGCGCTACTTTCCTGCCACCCTGCTGCTTCCCTTCAGCCCTGGGGGACCTGGGCCAGCCCAGCTGCCATCTCACCATCCAGCAGGGGGACCTGCCCTAACCCCCTGCCACCACACCCACACACAGCACTGCAAACCCTCAGGGGCTCCCTTGCCTCCAGTCTGCCTCTCAACCAGTCTCCTTCTGCCCCCTTGCCCCCTTACAGCCTCTGCCATGGCCCCCCACAGACACCTGGGCATGAGCAGCCCACACATGCAACACTCTCCCATCTCCCTGCCACTCCATTTGCTCTAAGGCTGTCAAGAGTCTTTTTTTCTGGCTGTAGGGGAGTTGTGACTATCCAATGTCCTGGGGAGCAAGAACTGCAAACAATCCATCTAGAATGTAACATTTGGGTCTCAGGCTGTCCAATCCCTAGTGCACTGTGCAGGCCTATGAGTGGCAAAAACACCCTATTCTGAGCACGACATCTGGCTGGGCTAGTGGCTCTTTCTGTGGACTAGGACACAGACAGACAGACAGAGTTTTCAGGTTCAAAACCTATACTTCCCAGAAGATGGTCATGCAGGACGGTTAAAAAAAAAAAAAAAAAGGCTTTTTATTTTTTTTCCCCCTGCTTGGGTAACCAGTCTGCTGCCTGTTTCTCAGTGAAAAAAGGGAAAAATCTTTTTTGGAGGGAAAAGGACCAAAATGCAGGCAGGTGGACTCCGTGGAGGGTGGATGGGAAGTTGCTCCTGCCCTGGCACTAGAGCCCCAGCTGCTGTTCCAGGCGCTCTCTGATACCAGAGATCTCCTTGTGTCGTGTCATGACACTGTCTCCAGGAGTGATACTCAGGAAAATGAGGATCCAAAATTCGGCAGGTCATATCGCCTTGTCAAGTAAATCCAGGGATGTTTGGCGGTGTGTCAGAGGGTTAAGGGCTTGTGGCGCTCGCGAAAAGAGGGGACAGGTGGGAGGATCTGGGGTCTGGCCCCCAGACCCCCACCTGCAGGGAAGTCGCTTTAAGGGGGTGAAGCGGGTGTGTAGGGGCTCTATCTTTCTCCCCCCACTCTGTATTTCCCCTCCTCTCTCCTTTTCTCTCTGTCAGATGCAAGGTCAGTAACAACAACAACAACAACAACAACAATAACCACCACCACAGTGACCAAGCAACAAGGGCAGCGAAAGGGGAACATATGGAGTGCAGGAGCTGTGGATTATTGGTGGCGCAGGCACTGAGCTGTGGCAATAAGCCCTTGAGGCAATCAATAAATAAATGAATTAGTAATACAGGTAGCAGACATGTATATGTCCCTGTGTGTTTCCACTGAGTTAATGTCAATGCACTTTTATTTATTTCTTCATTTATTTATTACCTTGCCACGAGAATTTATTTCCATTGCTAAAAAAAAGTGTCCCATCAAGGGTACCAGGTGGTGCCACACCCAGGTAAGCACTCAGGTGACAGTGCAGGAGGACTGGGCTTCAAGACCCTGGTCCCCAACTGCCGGGGGAAATCTTTACAAGTGGTGCAGAAGTGCTGCAGGTGTCTCTCTGTGTCTCAAACTCTCTGTGCCTCCATTCCCTCTCAACTCCTGACCATTTATTCCAATAAATAATCAAGAACATAGAAAGTAAAAGAAGAAAAAGAAAAAGAAAAAGAAAGGAAAATGAAATATTCCACTATTTCAAGGGACTACTCAGGACAATGCTTTCCTTGTTAAGATCCTCACAGCAACCATATTCAGAAAGGCAAAGACGCCATGTATGTTTTAACCCAGTTTATTTATTTATTTATTTATTTATTTATTTATATATGTACTTATTCAATTTTGTTATTGATAAATTAATGCTTTACATTTGACAGCAGACTAGAGCTCTGAAACCAGCGGTCTCAGCTACCCCTATAGATGGTGCTTTGCCTGTACAATACCAATCCATTGACGTGTCCATCCATCCATCCATCCATCCATCCATCCATCCATCCATCCATCATCCATCCATCCACCAGTCAACCAAGCTAAGTACAAAAGGAGGTCTCTCCTTGAATGATGAAGACAATCAACGCTGCACAGGTAGGTTGCAAAGGGGCCAGTTCGGCTGAATAGGGCAGTGGGGCTGAACCAGGGAATGTGTTGGCGGGTGTGGGTGTGGGTGGGGTGAGCCGGTGACCCTGTGAGCTGGGTCACATCAGGGAAGGGAGGGGGTGGAAAGGGTTGCAAGCAGCAGTCACTGGAGAACCTTCACGAGTGCTGGAGCTGGTGAGCAGGGCACCCGGAAGAGAGGACAGACAAGAGGAGAGAAGCAAGGTGCAGAGGAGCGGAAAGGGGAAAGGATGGAGAGCAGAGGAGAGGACAGGAGAGGACAGGAGTGGAGGGGACCTGAGAAACCTACCTGGACATAGGCAGCATACAGACATCCAGGAAGGCAGGCAGGCATGCAGGCAGCTCTGGCCTGGGCTCCCTGGATCCCGGGTACACCTCCTTCTTTCTTCTCTTGGCTGCCAGCCCTGAGGTCCCTCGTCGGTCAGCACTGTCTTCCTATCCTTCCGTCCCCGTGTGCCAGGGTCCTGGCATCTGGGCGCTGCTGCCTGACCTAGTGGCAGGGCAGGTGGGCTGCCCAGTGCCAGTGTGGCCAGCACACAATGCCGGGGGCTAGGACATCACAGAGGGCTCCTGCGGTTGCTAGGTAGCGGGGACCCTGCCCATCCAGTTGACCAGCAGCCATGACCCCGAACCTTAACTTGACCTGAGGGGTGGTGGCCAGCCACCAGACCCAGAGCCCCAGGCCAAAACTGGTGGTGGCCAGCCACCAGAGCCAGAGCCCCAGGCCAAAACAGGAGCAGGTGGGCCGGGCCAAGGGGCTATGGGCAGAGTGGGGTGTGTCTGGCCACGGGGCTGGCATCTGACAGCCCAGGGTTGGGGGCCAAGGGCCGCCAGGCCCCTGTCCCACCATGTGCACTGACACACAGTCCTGCTGACTGACTGACAGTCCCGCCCCCAGAGATACCCACACCAGGTCCCTGGGTGCCCTGAGCTGCCCATGAGGTTGGGTGGGTGCCTGCCTGGACACATGCCTCCATAGTGGAGGCCTCTATTAATCCCATTGCCTACTGACAGCAGCCCTCCTTCCCCTCCTCCTCCTCGTCCTCCTCCTCCTCCTCCTCCTCCTCCTCCTCGTCCTCCTCCTCCTCCTCCTCTTCCTCCACCTCCTCCTCAACTTCCTCATCCTCAGAGGGACTCACTCTGGTCCCAGGCAAGCCAGGGCATCTGCTCTGGCTGCTGCAGCTTCTATCCAGTGGGTGGGTGCAGGTATCTGGTCCTGTCAGTCCCTGATTCCTGGGACCTTCCATGCCTCCAGCTCCCCCCACTCTCTA
Source organism: Erinaceus europaeus (assembly GCF_950295315.1). Classification (NCBI taxonomy): domain Eukaryota; kingdom Metazoa; phylum Chordata; class Mammalia; order Eulipotyphla; family Erinaceidae; genus Erinaceus; species Erinaceus europaeus. The sequence goes on along the minus strand of NC_080181.1, from coordinate 35,308,362 downwards.
GACCAGACACTTCCTCAAGGATGCCCTCTTTCCCCTTGCCCCCTGTCCCCCAGCTCCCCAACTAACATCTACTGTGTGCCTCCCTGCGCTACTTTCCTGCCACCCTGCTGCTTCCCTTCAGCCCTGGGGGACCTGGGCCAGCCCAGCTGCCATCTCACCATCCAGCAGGGGGACCTGCCCTAACCCCCTGCCACCACACCCACACACAGCACTGCAAACCCTCAGGGGCTCCCTTGCCTCCAGTCTGCCTCTCAACCAGTCTCCTTCTGCCCCCTTGCCCCCTTACAGCCTCTGCCATGGCCCCCCACAGACACCTGGGCATGAGCAGCCCACACATGCAACACTCTCCCATCTCCCTGCCACTCCATTTGCTCTAAGGCTGTCAAGAGTCTTTTTTTCTGGCTTTAGGGGAGTTGAGACTGTCCAATGTCCTGGGGAGCAAGAACTGCAAACAATCCATCTACAATGTAACATTTGGGTCTCAGGCTGTCCAATCCCTAGTGCACTGTGCAGGCCTATGAGTGGCAAAAACACCCTATTCTGAGCACGACATCTGGCTGGGCTAGTGGCTCTTTCTGTGGACTAGGACACAGACAGACAGACAGAGTTTTCAGGTTCAAAACCTATACTTCCCAGAAGATGGTCATGCAGGACGGTTAAAAAAAAAAAAAAAAAGGCTTTTTATTTTTTTTCCCCCTGCTTGGGTAACCAGTCTGCTGCCTGTTTCTCAGTGAAAAAAGGGAAAAATCTTTTTTGGAGGGAAAAGGACCAAAATGCAGGCAGGTGGACTCCGTGGAGGGTGGATGGGAAGTTGCTCCTGCCCTGGCACTAGAGCCCCAGCTGCTGTTCCAGGCGCTCTCTGATACCAGAGATCTCCTTGTGTCGTGTCATGACACTGTCTCCAGGAGTGATACTCAGGAAAATGAGGATCCAAAATTCGGCAGGTCATATCGCCTTGTCAAGTAAATCCAGGGATGTTTGGCGGTGTGTCAGAGGGTTAAGGGCTTGTGGCGCTCGCGAAAAGAGGGGACAGGTGGGAGGATCTGGGGTCTGGCCCCCAGACCCCCACCTGCAGGGAAGTCGCTTTAAGGGGGTGAAGCGGGTGTGTAGGGGCTCTATCTTTCTCCCCCCACTCTGTATTTCCCCTCCTCTCTCCTTTTCTCTCTGTCAGATGCAAGGTCAGTAACAACAACAACAACAACAACAACAATAACCACCACCACAGTGACCAAGCAACAAGGGCAGCGAAAGGGGAACATATGGAGTGCAGGAGCTGTGGATTATTGGTGGCGCAGGCACTGAGCTGTGGCAATAAGCCCTTGAGGCAATCAATAAATAAATGAATTAGTAATACAGGTAGCAGACATGTATATGTCCCTGTGTGTTTCCACTGAGTTAATGTCAATGCACTTTTATTTATTTCTTCATTTATTTATTACCTTGCCACGAGAATTTATTTCCATTGCTAAAAAAAAGTGTCCCATCAAGGGTACCAGGTGGTGCCACACCCAGGTAAGCACTCAGGTGACAGTGCAGGAGGACTGGGCTTCAAGACCCTGGTCCCCAACTGCCGGGGGAAATCTTTACAAGTGGTGCAGAAGTGCTGCAGGTGTCTCTCTGTGTCTCAAACTCTCTGTGCCTCCATTCCCTCTCAACTCCTGACCATTTATTCCAATAAATAATCAAGAACATAGAAAGTAAAAGAAGAAAAAGAAAAAGAAAAAGAAAGGAAAATGAAATATTCCACTATTTCAAGGGACTACTCAGGACAATGCTTTCCTTGTTAAGATCCTCACAGCAACCATATTCAGAAAGGCAAAGACGCCATGTATGTTTTAACCCAGTTTATTTATTTATTTATTTATTTATTTATATATGTACTTATTCAATTTTGTTATTGATAAATTAATGCTTTACATTTGACAGCAGACTAGAGCTCTGAAACCAGCGGTCTCAGCTACCCCTATAGATGGTGCTTTGCCTGTACAATACCAATCCATTGACGTGTCCATCCATCCATCCATCCATCCATCCATCCATCCATCCATCCATCCATCATCCATCCATCCACCAGTCAACCAAGCTAAGTACAAAAGGAGGTCTCTCCTTGAATGATGAAGACAATCAACGCTGCACAGGTAGGTTGCAAAGGGGCCAGTTCGGCTGAATAGGGCAGTGGGGCTGAACCAGGGAATGTGTTGGCGGGTGTGGGTGTGGGTGGGGTGAGCCGGTGACCCTGTGAGCTGGGTCACATCAGGGAAGGGAGGGGGTGGAAAGGGTTGCAAGCAGCAGTCACTGGAGAACCTTCACGAGTGCTGGAGCTGGTGAGCAGGGCACCCGGAAGAGAGGACAGACAAGAGGAGAGAAGCAAGGTGCAGAGGAGCGGAAAGGGGAAAGGATGGAGAGCAGAGGAGAGGACAGGAGAGGACAGGAGTGGAGGGGACCTGAGAAACCTACCTGGACATAGGCAGCATACAGACATCCAGGAAGGCAGGCAGGCATGCAGGCAGCTCTGGCCTGGGCTCCCTGGATCCCGGGTACACCTCCTTCTTTCTTCTCTTGGCTGCCAGCCCTGAGGTCCCTCGTCGGTCAGCACTGTCTTCCTATCCTTCCGTCCCCGTGTGCCAGGGTCCTGGCATCTGGGCGCTGCTGCCTGACCTAGTGGCAGGGCAGGTGGGCTGCCCAGTGCCAGTGTGGCCAGCACACAATGCCGGGGGCTAGGACATCACAGAGGGCTCCTGCGGTTGCTAGGTAGCGGGGACCCTGCCCATCCAGTTGACCAGCAGCCATGACCCCGAACCTTAACTTGACCTGAGGGGTGGTGGCCAGCCACCAGACCCAGAGCCCCAGGCCAAAACTGGTGGTGGCCAGCCACCAGAGCCAGAGCCCCAGGCCAAAACAGGAGCAGGTGGGCCGGGCCAAGGGGCTATGGGCAGAGTGGGGTGTGTCTGGCCACGGGGCTGGCATCTGACAGCCCAGGGTTGGGGGCCAAGGGCCGCCAGGCCCCTGTCCCACCATGTGCACTGACACACAGTCCTGCTGACTGACTGACAGTCCCGCCCCCAGAGATACCCACACCAGGTCCCTGGGTGCCCTGAGCTGCCCATGAGGTTGGGTGGGTGCCTGCCTGGACACATGCCTCCATAGTGGAGGCCTCTATTAATCCCATTGCCTACTGACAGCAGCCCTCCTTCCCCTCCTCCTCCTCGTCCTCCTCCTCCTCCTCCTCCTCCTCCTCCTCGTCCTCCTCCTCCTCCTCCTCTTCCTCCACCTCCTCCTCAACTTCCTCATCCTCAGAGGGACTCACTCTGGTCCCAGGCAAGCCAGGGCATCTGCTCTGGCTGCTGCAGCTTCTATCCAGTGGGTGGGTGCAGGTATCTGGTCCTGTCAGTCCCTGATTCCTGGGACCTTCCATGCCTCCAGCTCCCCCCACTCTCTAGACCAGACACTTCCTCAAGGATGCCCTCTTTCCCCTTGCCCCCTGTCCCCCAGCTCCCCAACTAACATCTACTGTGTGCCTCCCTGCGCTACTTTCCTGCCACCCTGCTGCTTCCCTTCAGCCCTGGGGGACCTGGGCCAGCCCAGCTGCCATCTCACCATCCAGCAGGGGGACCTGCCCTAACCCCCTGCCACCACACCCACACACAGCACTGCAAACCCTCAGGGGCTCCCTTGCCTCCAGTCTGCCTCTCAACCAGTCTCCTTCTGCCCCCTTGCCCCCTTACAGCCTCTGCCATGGCCCCCCACAGACACCTGGGCATGAGCAGCCCACACATGCAACACTCTCCCATCTCCCTGCCACTCCATTTGCTCTAAGGCTGTCAAGAGTCTTTTTTTCTGGCTTTAGGGGAGTTGAGACTGTCCAATGTCCTGGGGAGCAAGAACTGCAAACAATCCATCTACAATGTAACATTTGGGTCTCAGGCTGTCCAATCCCTAGTGCACTGTGCAGGCCTATGAGTGGCAAAAACACCCTATTCTGAGCACGACATCTGGCTGGGCTAGTGGCTCTTTCTGTGGACTAGGACACAGACAGACAGACAGAGTTTTCAGGTTCAAAACCTATACTTCCCAGAAGATGGTCATGCAGGACGGTTAAAAAAAAAAAAAAAAGGCTTTTTATTTTTTTTCCCCCTGCTTGGGTAACCAGTCTGCTGCCTGTTTCTCAGTGAAAAAAGGGAAAAATCTTTTTTGGAGGGAAAAGGACCAAAATGCAGGCAGGTGGACTCCGTGGAGGGTGGATGGGAAGTTGCTCCTGCCCTGGCACTAGAGCCCCAGCTGCTGTTCCAGGCGCTCTCTGATACCAGAGATCTCCTTGTGTCGTGTCATGACACTGTCTCCAGGAGTGATACTCAGGAAAATGAGGATCCAAAATTCGGCAGGTCATATCGCCTTGTCAAGTAAATCCAGGGATGTTTGGCGGTGTGTCAGAGGGTTAAGGGCTTGTGGCGCTCGCGAAAAGAGGGGACAGGTGGGAGGATCTGGGGTCTGGCCCCCAGACCCCCACCTGCAGGGAAGTCGCTTTAAGGGGGTGAAGCGGGTGTGTAGGGGCTCTATCTTTCTCCCCCCACTCTGTATTTCCCCTCCTCTCTCCTTTTCTCTCTGTCAGATGCAAGGTCAGTAACAACAACAACAACAACAACAACAATAACCACCACCACAGTGACCAAGCAACAAGGGCAGCGAAAGGGGAACATATGGAGTGCAGGAGCTGTGGATTATTGGTGGCGCAGGCACTGAGCTGTGGCAATAAGCCCTTGAGGCAATCAATAAATAAATGAATTAGTAATACAGGTAGCAGACATGTATATGTCCCTGTGTGTTTCCACTGAGTTAATGTCAATGCACTTTTATTTATTTCTTCATTTATTTATTACCTTGCCACGAGAATTTATTTCCATTGCTAAAAAAAAGTGTCCCATCAAGGGTACCAGGTGGTGCCACACCCAGGTAAGCACTCAGGTGACAGTGCAGGAGGACTGGGCTTCAAGACCCTGGTCCCCAACTGCCGGGGGAAATCTTTACAAGTGGTGCAGAAGTGCTGCAGGTGTCTCTCTGTGTCTCAAACTCTCTGTGCCTCCATTCCCTCTCAACTCCTGACCATTTATTCCAATAAATAATCAAGAACATAGAAAGTAAAAGAAGAAAAAGAAAAAGAAAAAGAAAGGAAAATGAAATATTCCACTATTTCAAGGGACTACTCAGGACAATGCTTTCCTTGTTAAGATCCTCACAGCAACCATATTCAGAAAGGCAAAGACGCCATGTATGTTTTAACCCAGTTTATTTATTTATTTATTTATTTATTTATATATGTACTTATTCAATTTTGTTATTGATAAATTAATGCTTTACATTTGACAGCAGACTAGAGCTCTGAAACCAGCGGTCTCAGCTACCCCTATAGATGGTGCTTTGCCTGTACAATACCAATCCATTGACGTGTCCATCCATCCATCCATCCATCCATCCATCCATCCATCCATCATCCATCCATCCACCAGTCAACCAAGCTAAGTACAAAAGGAGGTCTCTCCTTGAATGATGAAGACAATCAACGCTGCACAGGTAGGTTGCAAAGGGGCCAGTTCGGCTGAATAGGGCAGTGGGGCTGAACCAGGGAATGTGTTGGCGGGTGTGGGTGTGGGTGGGGTGAGCCGGTGACCCTGTGAGCTGGGTCACATCAGGGAAGGGAGGGGGTGGAAAGGGTTGCAAGCAGCAGTCACTGGAGAACCTTCACGAGTGCTGGAGCTGGTGAGCAGGGCACCCGGAAGAGAGGACAGACAAGAGGAGAGAAGCAAGGTGCAGAGGAGCGGAAAGGGGAAAGGATGGAGAGCAGAGGAGAGGACAGGAGAGGACAGGAGTGGAGGGGACCTGAGAAACCTACCTGGACATAGGCAGCATACAGACATCCAGGAAGGCAGGCAGGCATGCAGGCAGCTCTGGCCTGGGCTCCCTGGATCCCGGGTACACCTCCTTCTTTCTTCTCTTGGCTGCCAGCCCTGAGGTCCCTCGTCGGTCAGCACTGTCTTCCTATCCTTCCGTCCCCGTGTGCCAGGGTCCTGGCATCTGGGCGCTGCTGCCTGACCTAGTGGCAGGGCAGGTGGGCTGCCCAGTGCCAGTGTGGCCAGCACACAATGCCGGGGGCTAGGACATCACAGAGGGCTCCTGCGGTTGCTAGGTAGCGGGGACCCTGCCCATCCAGTTGACCAGCAGCCATGACCCCGAACCTTAACTTGACCTGAGGGGTGGTGGCCAGCCACCAGACCCAGAGCCCCAGGCCAAAACTGGTGGTGGCCAGCCACCAGAGCCAGAGCCCCAGGCCAAAACAGGAGCAGGTGGGCCGGGCCAAGGGGCTATGGGCAGAGTGGGGTGTGTCTGGCCACGGGGCTGGCATCTGACAGCCCAGGGTTGGGGGCCAAGGGCCGCCAGGCCCCTGTCCCACCATGTGCACTGACACACAGTCCTGCTGACTGACTGACAGTCCCGCCCCCAGAGATACCCACACCAGGTCCCTGGGTGCCCTGAGCTGCCCATGAGGTTGGGTGGGTGCCTGCCTGGACACATGCCTCCATAGTGGAGGCCTCTATTAATCCCATTGCCTACTGACAGCAGCCCTCCTTCCCCTCCTCCTCCTCGTCCTCCTCCTCCTCCTCCTCCTCCTCCTCCTCGTCCTCCTCCTCCTCCTCCTCTTCCTCCACCTCCTCCTCAACTTCCTCATCCTCAGAGGGACTCACTCTGGTCCCAGGCAAGCCAGGGCATCTGCTCTGGCTGCTGCAGCTTCTATCCAGTGGGTGGGTGCAGGTATCTGGTCCTGTCAGTCCCTGATTCCTGGGACCTTCCATGCCTCCAGCTCCCCCCACTCTCTAGACCAGACACTTCCTCAAGGATGCCCTCTTTCCCCTTGCCCCCTGTCCCCCAGCTCCCCAACTAACATCTACTGTGTGCCTCCCTGCGCTACTTTCCTGCCACCCTGCTGCTTCCCTTCAGCCCTGGGGGACCTGGGCCAGCCCAGCTGCCATCTCACCATCCAGCAGGGGGACCTGCCCTAACCCCCTGCCACCACACCCACACACAGCACTGCAAACCCTCAGGGGCTCCCTTGCCTCCAGTCTGCCTCTCAACCAGTCTCCTTCTGCCCCCTTGCCCCCTTACAGCCTCTGCCATGGCCCCCCACAGACACCTGGGCATGAGCAGCCCACACATGCAACACTCTCCCATCTCCCTGCCACTCCATTTGCTCTAAGGCTGTCAAGAGTCTTTTTTTCTGGCTTTAGGGGAGTTGAGACTGTCCAATGTCCTGGGGAGCAAGAACTGCAAACAATCCATCTACAATGTAACATTTGGGTCTCAGGCTGTCCAATCCCTAGTGCACTGTGCAGGCCTATGAGTGGCAAAAACACCCTATTCTGAGCACGACATCTGGCTGGGCTAGTGGCTCTTTCTGTGGACTAGGACACAGACAGACAGACAGAGTTTTCAGGTTCAAAACCTATACTTCCCAGAAGATGGTCATGCAGGACGGTTAAAAAAAAAAAAAAAAGGCTTTTTATTTTTTTCCCCCTGCTTGGGTAACCAGTCTGCTGCCTGTTTCTCAGTGAAAAAAGGGAAAAATCTTTTTTGGAGGGAAAAGGACCAAAATGCAGGCAGGTGGACTCCGTGGAGGGTGGATGGGAAGTTGCTCCTGCCCTGGCACTAGAGCCCCAGCTGCTGTTCCAGGCGCTCTCTGATACCAGAGATCTCCTTGTGTCGTGTCATGACACTGTCTCCAGGAGTGATACTCAGGAAAATGAGGATCCAAAATTCGGCAGGTCATATCGCCTTGTCAAGTAAATCCAGGGATGTTTGGCGGTGTGTCAGAGGGTTAAGGGCTTGTGGCGCTCGCGAAAAGAGGGGACAGGTGGGAGGATCTGGGGTCTGGCCCCCAGACCCCCACCTGCAGGGAAGTCGCTTTAAGGGGGTGAAGCGGGTGTGTAGGGGCTCTATCTTTCTCCCCCCACTCTGTATTTCCCCTCCTCTCTCCTTTTCTCTCTGTCAGATGCAAGGTCAGTAACAACAACAACAACAACAACAACAATAACCACCACCACAGTGACCAAGCAACAAGGGCAGCGAAAGGGGAACATATGGAGTGCAGGAGCTGTGGATTATTGGTGGCGCAGGCACTGAGCTGTGGCAATAAGCCCTTGAGGCAATCAATAAATAAATGAATTAGTAATACAGGTAGCAGACATGTATATGTCCCTGTGTGTTTCCACTGAGTTAATGTCAATGCACTTTTATTTATTTCTTCATTTATTTATTACCTTGCCACGAGAATTTATTTCCATTGCTAAAAAAAAGTGTCCCATCAAGGGTACCAGGTGGTGCCACACCCAGGTAAGCACTCAGGTGACAGTGCAGGAGGACTGGGCTTCAAGACCCTGGTCCCCAACTGCCGGGGGAAATCTTTACAAGTGGTGCAGAAGTGCTGCAGGTGTCTCTCTGTGTCTCAAACTCTCTGTGCCTCCATTCCCTCTCAACTCCTGACCATTTATTCCAATAAATAATCAAGAACATAGAAAGTAAAAGAAGAAAAAGAAAAAGAAAAAGAAAGGAAAATGAAATATTCCACTATTTCAAGGGACTACTCAGGACAATGCTTTCCTTGTTAAGATCCTCACAGCAACCATATTCAGAAAGGCAAAGACGCCATGTATGTTTTAACCCAGTTTATTTATTTATTTATTTATTTATTTATATATGTACTTATTCAATTTTGTTATTGATAAATTAATGCTTTACATTTGACAGCAGACTAGAGCTCTGAAACCAGCGGTCTCAGCTACCCCTATAGATGGTGCTTTGCCTGTACAATACCAATCCATTGACGTGTCCATCCATCCATCCATCCATCCATCCATCCATCCATCCATCATCCATCCATCCACCAGTCAACCAAGCTAAGTACAAAAGGAGGTCTCTCCTTGAATGATGAAGACAATCAACGCTGCACAGGTAGGTTGCAAAGGGGCCAGTTCGGCTGAATAGGGCAGTGGGGCTGAACCAGGGAATGTGTTGGCGGGTGTGGGTGTGGGTGGGGTGAGCCGGTGACCCTGTGAGCTGGGTCACATCAGGGAAGGGAGGGGGTGGAAAGGGTTGCAAGCAGCAGTCACTGGAGAACCTTCACGAGTGCTGGAGCTGGTGAGCAGGGCACCCGGAAGAGAGGACAGACAAGAGGAGAGAAGCAAGGTGCAGAGGAGCGGAAAGGGGAAAGGATGGAGAACAGAGGAGAGGACAGGAGAGGACAGGAGTGGAGGGGACCTGAGAAACCTACCTGGACATAGGCAGCATACAGACATCCAGGAAGGCAGGCAGGCATGCAGGCAGCTCTGGCCTGGGCTCCCTGGATCCCGGGTACACCTCCTTCTTTCTTCTCTTGGCTGCCAGCCCTGAGGTCCCTCGTCGGTCAGCACTGTCTTCCTATCCTTCCGTCCCCGTGTGCCAGGGTCCTGGCATCTGGGCGCTGCTGCCTGACCTAGTGGCAGGGCAGGTGGGCTGCCCAGTGCCAGTGTGGCCAGCACACAATGCCGGGGGCTAGGACATCACAGAGGGCTCCTGCGGTTGCTAGGTAGCGGGGACCCTGCCCATCCAGTTGACCAGCAGCCATGACCCCGAACCTTAACTTGACCTGAGGGGTGGTGGCCAGCCACCAGACCCAGAGCCCCAGGCCAAAACTGGTGGTGGCCAGCCACCAGAGCCAGAGCCCCAGGCCAAAACAGGAGCAGGTGGGCCGGGCCAAGGGGCTATGGGCAGAGTGGGGTGTGTCTGGCCACGGGGCTGGCATCTGACAGCCCAGGGTTGGGGGCCAAGGGCCGCCAGGCCCCTGTCCCACCATGTGCACTGACACACAGTCCTGCTGACTGACTGACAGTCCCGCCCCCAGAGATACCCACACCAGGTCCCTGGGTGCCCTGAGCTGCCCATGAGGTTGGGTGGGTGCCTGCCTGGACACATGCCTCCATAGTGGAGGCCTCTATTAATCCCATTGCCTACTGACAGCAGCCCTCCTTCCCCTCCTCCTCCTCGTCCTCTCCTCCTCCTCCTCCTCCTCCTCCTCCTCCTCGTCCTCCTCCTCCTCCTCCTCTTCCTCCACCTCCTCCTCAACTTCCTCATCCTCAGAGGGACTCACTCTGGTCCCAGGCAAGCCAGGGCATCTGCTCTGGCTGCTGCAGCTTCTATCCAGTGGGTGGGTGCAGGTATCTGGTCCTGTCAGTCCCTGATTCCTGGGACCTTCCATGCCTCCAGCTCCCCCCACTCTCTAGACCAGACACTTCCTCAAGGATGCCCTCTTTCCCCTTGCCCCCTGTCCCCCAGCTCCCCAACTAACATCTACTGTGTGCCTCCCTGCGCTACTTTCCTGCCACCCTGCTGCTTCCCTTCAGCCCTGGGGGACCTGGGCCAGCCCAGCTGCCATCTCACCATCCAGCAGGGGGACCTGCCCTAACCCCCTGCCACCACACCCACACACAGCACTGCAAACCCTCAGGGGCTCCCTTGCCTCCAGTCTGCCTCTCAACCAGTCTCCTTCTGCCCCCTTGCCCCCTTACAGCCTCTGCCATGGCCCCCCACAGACACCTGGGCATGAGCAGCCCACACATGCAACACTCTCCCATCTCCCTGCCACTCCATTTGCTCTAAGGCTGTCAAGAGTCTTTTTTTCTGGCTGTAGGGGAGTTGTGACTGTCCAATGTCCTGGGGAGCAAGAACTGCAAACAATCCATCTAGAATGTAACATTTGGGTCTCAGGCTGTCCAATCCCTAGTGCACTGTGCAGGCCTATGAGTGGCAAAAACACCCTATTCTGAGCACGACATCTGGCTGGGCTAGTGGCTCTTTCTGTGGACTAGGACACAGACAGACAGACAGAGTTTTCAGGTTCAAAACCTATACTTCCCAGAAGATGGTCATGCAGGACGGTTAAAAAAAAAAAAAAAAGGCTTTTTATTTTTTTTCCCCCTGCTTGGGTAACCAGTCTGCTGCCTGTTTCTCAGTGAAAAAAGGGAAAAATCTTTTTTGGAGGGAAAAGGACCAAAATGCAGGCAGGTGGACTCCGTGGAGGGTGGATGGGAAGTTGCTCCTGCCCTGGCACTAGAGCCCCAGCTGCTGTTCCAGGCGCTCTCTGATACCAGAGATCTCCTTGTGTCGTGTCATGACACTGTCTCCAGGAGTGATACTCAGGAAAATGAGGATCCAAAATTCGGCAGGTCATATCGCCTTGTCAAGTAAATCCAGGGATGTTTGGCGGTGTGTCAGAGGGTTAAGGGCTTGTGGCGCTCGCGAAAAGAGGGGACAGGTGGGAGGATCTGGGGTCTGGCCCCCAGACCCCCACCTGCAGGGAAGTCGCTTTAAGGGGGTGAAGCGGGTGTGTAGGGGCTCTATCTTTCTCCCCCCACTCTGTATTTCCCCTCCTCTCTCCTTTTCTCTCTGTCAGATGCAAGGTCAGTAACAACAACAACAACAACAACAACAACAACAACAATAACCACCACCACAGTGACCAAGCAACAAGGGCAGCGAAAGGGGAACATATGGAGTGCAGGAGCTGTGGATTATTGGTGGCGCAGGCACTGAGCTGTGGCAATAAGCCCTTGAGGCAATCAATAAATAAATGAATTAGTAATACAGGTAGCAGACATGTATATGTCCCTGTGTGTTTCCACTGAGTTAATGTCAATGCACTTTTATTTATTTCTTCATTTATTTATTACCTTGCCACGAGAATTTATTTCCATTGCTAAAAAAAAGTGTCCCATCAAGGGTACCAGCTGGTGCCACACCCAGGTAAGCACTCAGGTGACAGTGCAGGAGGACTGGGCTTCAAGACCCTGGTCCCCAACTGCCGGGGGAAATCTTTACAAGTGGTGCAGAAGTGCTGCAGGTGTCTCTCTGTGTCTCAAACTCTCTGTGCCTCCATTCCCTCTCAACTCCTGACCATTTATTCCAATAAATAATCAAGAACATAGAAAGTAAAAGAAGAAAAAGAAAAAGAAAAAGAAAGGAAAATGAAATATTCCACTATTTCAAGGGACTACTCAGGACAATGCTTTCCTTGTTAAGATCCTCACAGCAACCATATTCAGAAAGGCAAAGACGCCATGTATGTTTTAACCCAGTTTATTTATTTATTTATTTATTTATTTATATATGTACTTATTCAATTTTGTTATTGATAAATTAATGCTTTACATTTTACAGCAGACTAGAGCTCTGAAACCAGCGGTCTCAGCTACCCCTATAGATGGTGCTTTGCCTGTACAATACCAATCCATTGACGTGTCCATCCATCCATCCATCCATCCATCCATCCATCCATCCATCCATCCATCATCCATCCATCCACCAGTCAACCAAGCTAAGTACAAAAGGAGGTCTCTCCTTGAATGATGAAGACAATCAACGCTGCACAGGTAGGTTGCAAAGGGGCCAGTTCGGCTGAATAGGGCAGTGGGGCTGAACCAGGGAATGTGTTGGCGGGTGTGGGTGTGGGTGGGGTGAGCCGGTGACCCTGTGAGCTGGGTCACATCAGGGAAGGGAGGGGGTGGAAAGGGTTGCAAGCAGCAGTCACTGGAGAACCTTCACGAGTGCTGGAGCTGGTGAGCAGGGCACCCGGACGAGAGGACAGACAAGAGGAGAGAAGCAAGGTGCAGAGGAGCGGAAAGGGGAAAGGATGGAGAGCAGAGGAGAGGACAGGAGAGGACAGGAGTGGAGGGGACCTGAGAAACCTACCTGGACATAGGCAGCATACAGACATCCAGGAAGGCAGGCAGGCATGCAGGCAGCTCTGGCCTGGGCTCCCTGGATCCCGGGTACACCTCCTTCTTTCTTCTCTTGGCTGCCAGCCCTGAGGTCCCTCGTCGGTCAGCACTGTCTTCCTATCCTTCCGTCCCCGTGTGCCAGGGTCCTGGCATCTGGGCGCTGCTGCCTGACCTAGTGGCAGGGCAGGTGGGCTGCCCAGTGCCAGTGTGGCCAGCACACAATGCCGGGGGCTAGGACATCACAGAGGGCTCCTGCGGTTGCTAGGTAGCGGGGACCCTGCCCATCCAGTTGACCAGCAGCCATGACCCCGAACCTTAACTTGACCTGAGGGGTGGTGGCCAGCCACCAGACCCAGAGCCCCAGGCCAAAACTGGTGGTGGCCAGCCACCAGAGCCAGAGCCCCAGGCCAAAACAGGAGCAGGTGGGCCGGGCCAAGGGGCTATGGGCAGAGTGGGGTGTGTCTGGCCACGGGGCTGGCATCTGACAGCCCAGGGTTGGGGGCCAAGGGCCGCCAGGCCCCTGTCCCACCATGTGCACTGACACACAGTCCTGCTGACTGACTGACAGTCCCGCCCCCAGAGATACCCACACCAGGTCCCTGGGTGCCCTGAGCTGCCCATGAGGTTGGGTGGGTGCCTGCCTGGACACATGCCTCCATAGTGGAGGCCTCTATTAATCCCATTGCCTACTGACAGCAGCCCTCCTTCCCCTCCTCCTCCTCGTCCTCTCCTCCTCCTCCTCCTCCTCCTCCTCCTCCTCGTCCTCCTCCTCCTCCTCCTCTTCCTCCACCTCCTCCTCAACTTCCTCATCCTCAGAGGGACTCACTCTGGTCCCAGGCAAGCCAGGGCATCTGCTCTGGCTGCTGCAGCTTCTATCCAGTGGGTGGGTGCAGGTATCTGGTCCTGTCAGTCCCTAATTCCTGGGACCTTCCATGCCTCCAGCTCCCCCCACTCTCTAGACCAGACACTTCCTCAAGGATGCCCTCTTTCCCCTTGCCCCCTGTCCCCCAGCTCCCCAACTAACATCTACTGTGTGCCTCCCTGCGCTACTTTCCTGCCACCCTGCTGCTTCCCTTCAGCCCTGGGGGACCTGGGCCAGCCCAGCTGCCATCTCACCATCCAGCAGGGGGACCTGCCCTAACCCCCTGCCACCACACCCACACACAGCACTGCAAACCCTCAGGGGCTCCCTTGCCTCCAGTCTGCCTCTCAACCAGTCTCCTTCTGCCCCCTTGCCCCCTTACAGCCTCTGCCATGGCCCCCCACAGACACCTGGGCATGAGCAGCCCACACATGCAACACTCTCCCATCTCCCTGCCACTCCATTTGCTCTAAGGCTGTCAAGAGTCTTTTTTTCTGGCTGTAGGGGAGTTGTGACTATCCAGTGTCCTGGGGAGCAAGAACTGCAAACAATCCATCTAGAATGTAACATTTGGGTCTCAGGCTGTCCAATCCCTAGTGCACTGTGCAGGCCTATGAGTGGCAAAAACACCCTATTCTGAGCACGACATCTGGCTGGGCTAGTGGCTCTTTCTGTGGACTAGGACACAGACAGACAGACAGAGTTTTCAGGTTCAAAACCTATACTTCCCAGAAGATGGTCATGCAGGACGGTTAAAAAAAAAAAAAAAAGGCTTTTTATTTTTTTTCCCCCTGCTTGGGTAACCAGTCTGCTGCCTGTTTCTCAGTGAAAAAAGGGAAAAATCTTTTTTGGAGGGAAAAGGACCAAAATGCAGGCAGGTGGACTCCGTGGAGGGTGGATGGGAAGTTGCTCCTGCCCTGGCACTAGAGCCCCAGCTGCTGTTCCAGGCGCTCTCTGATACCAGAGATCTCCTTGTGTCGTGTCATGACACTGTCTCCAGGAGTGATACTCAGGAAAATGAGGATCCAAAATTCGGCAGGTCATATCGCCTTGTCAAGTAAATCCAGGGATGTTTGGCGGTGTGTCAGAGGGTTAAGGGCTTGTGGCGCTCGCGAAAAGAGGGGACAGGTGGGAGGATCTGGGGTCTGGCCCCCAGACCCCCACCTGCAGGGAAGTCGCTTTAAGGGGGTGAAGCGGGTGTGTAGGGGCTCTATCTTTCTCCCCCCACTCTGTATTTCCCCTCCTCTCTCCTTTTCTCTCTGTCAGATGCAAGGTCAGTAACAACAACAACAACAACAACAACAACAACAATAACCACCACCACAGTGACCAAGCAACAAGGGCAGCGAAAGGGGAACATATGGAGTGCAGGAGCTGTGGATTATTGGTGGCGCAGGCACTGAGCTGTGGCAATAAGCCCTTGAGGCAATCAATAAATAAATGAATTAGTAATACAGGTAGCAGACATGTATATGTCCCTGTGTGTTTCCACTGAGTTAATGTCAATGCACTTTTATTTATTTCTTCATTTATTTATTACCTTGCCACGAGAATTTATTTCCATTGCTAAAAAAAAGTGTCCCATCAAGGGTACCAGGTGGTGCCACACCCAGGTAAGCACTCAGGTGACAGTGCAGGAGGACTGGGCTTCAAGACCCTGGTCCCCAACTGCCGGGGGAAATCTTTACAAGTGGTGCAGAAGTGCTGCAGGTGTCTCTCTGTGTCTCAAACTCTCTGTGCCTCCATTCCCTCTCAACTCCTGACCATTTATTCCAATAAATAATCAAGAACATAGAAAGTAAAAGAAGAAAAAGAAAAAGAAAAAGAAAGGAAAATGAAATATTGCACTATTTCAAGGGACTACTCAGGACAATGCTTTCCTTGTTAAGATCCTCACAGCAACCATATTCAGAAAGGCAAAGACGCCATGTATGTTTTAACCCAGTTTATTTATTTATTTATTTATTTATTTATATATGTACTTATTCAATTTTGTTATTGATAAATTAATGCTTTACATTTTACAGCAGACTAGAGCTCTGAAACCAGCGGTCTCAGCTACCCCTATAGATGGTGCTTTGCCTGTACAATACCAATCCATTGACGTGTCCATCCATCCATCCATCCATCCATCCATCCATCCATCCATCCATCATCCATCCATCCACCAGTCAACCAAGCTAAGTACAAAAGGAGGTCTCTCCTTGAATGATGAAGACAATCAACGCTGCACAGGTAGGTTGCAAAGGGGCCAGTTCGGCTGAATAGGGCAGTGGGGCTGAACCAGGGAATGTGTTGGCGGGTGTGGGTGTGGGTGGGGTGAGCCGGTGACCCTGTGAGCTGGGTCACATCAGGGAAGGGAGGGGGTGGAAAGGGTTGCAAGCAGCAGTCACTGGAGAACCTTCACGAGTGCTGGAGCTGGTGAGCAGGGCACCCGGACGAGAGGACAGACAAGAGGAGAGAAGCAAGGTGCAGAGGAGCGGAAAGGGGAAAGGATGGAGAGCAGAGGAGAGGACAGGAGAGGACAGGAGTGGAGGGGACCTGAGAAACCTACCTGGACATAGGCAGCATACAGACATCCAGGAAGGCAGGCAGGCATGCAGGCAGCTCTGGCCTGGGCTCCCTGGATCCCGGGTACACCTCCTTCTTTCTTCTCTTGGCTGCCAGCCCTGAGGTCCCTCGTCGGTCAGCACTGTCTTCCTATCCTTCCGTCCCCGTGTGCCAGGGTCCTGGCATCTGGGCGCTGCTGCCTGACCTAGTGGCAGGGCAGGTGGGCTGCCCAGTGCCAGTGTGGCCAGCACACAATGCCGGGGGCTAGGACATCACAGAGGGCTCCTGCGGTTGCTAGGTAGCGGGGACCCTGCCCATCCAGTTGACCAGCAGCCATGACCCCGAACCTTAACTTGACCTGAGGGGTGGTGGCCAGCCACCAGACCCAGAGCCCCAGGCCAAAACTGGTGGTGGCCAGCCACCAGAGCCAGAGCCCCAGGCCAAAACAGGAGCAGGTGGGCCGGGCCAAGGGGCTATGGGCAGAGTGGGGTGTGTCTGGCCACGGGGCTGGCATCTGACAGCCCAGGGTTGGGGGCCAAGGGCCGCCAGGCCCCTGTCCCACCATGTGCACTGACACACAGTCCTGCTGACTGACTGACAGTCCCGCCCCCAGAGATACCCACACCAGGTCCCTGGGTGCCCTGAGCTGCCCATGAGGTTGGGTGGGTGCCTGCCTGGACACATGCCTCCATAGTGGAGGCCTCTATTAATCCCATTGCCTACTGACAGCAGCCCTCCTTCCCCTCCTCCTCCTCGTCCTCTCCTCCTCCTCCTCCTCCTCCTCCTCCTCCTCGTCCTCCTCCTCCTCCTCCTCTTCCTCCACCTCCTCCTCAACTTCCTCATCCTCAGAGGGACTCACTCTGGTCCCAGGCAAGCCAGGGCATCTGCTCTGGCTGCTGCAGCTTCTATCCAGTGGGTGGGTGCAGGTATCTGGTCCTGTCAGTCCCTAATTCCTGGGACCTTCCATGCCTCCAGCTCCCCCCACTCTCTAGACCAGACACTTCCTCAAGGATGCCCTCTTTCCCCTTGCCCCCTGTCCCCCAGCTCCCCAACTAACATCTACTGTGTGCCTCCCTGCGCTACTTTCCTGCCACCCTGCTGCTTCCCTTCAGCCCTGGGGGACCTGGGCCAGCCCAGCTGCCATCTCACCATCCAGCAGGGGGACCTGCCCTAACCCCCTGCCACCACACCCACACACAGCACTGCAAACCCTCAGGGGCTCCCTTGCCTCCAGTCTGCCTCTCAACCAGTCTCCTTCTGCCCCCTTGCCCCCTTACAGCCTCTGCCATGGCCCCCCACAGACACCTGGGCATGAGCAGCCCACACATGCAACACTCTCCCATCTCCCTGCCACTCCATTTGCTCTAAGGCTGTCAAGAGTCTTTTTTTCTGGCTGTAGGGGAGTTGTGACTATCCAATGTCCTGGGGAGCAAGAACTGCAAACAATCCATCTAGAATGTAACATTTGGGTCTCAGGCTGTCCAATCCCTAGTGCACTGTGCAGGCCTATGAGTGGCAAAAACACCCTATTCTGAGCACGACATCTGGCTGGGCTAGTGGCTCTTTCTGTGGACTAGGACACAGACAGACAGACAGAGTTTTCAGGTTCAAAACCTATACTTCCCAGAAGATGGTCATGCAGGACGGTTAAAAAAAAAAAAAAAAGGCTTTTTATTTTTTTTCCCCCTGCTTGGGTAACCAGTCTGCTGCCTGTTTCTCAGTGAAAAAAGGGAAAAATCTTTTTTGGAGGGAAAAGGACCAAAATGCAGGCAGGTGGACTCCGTGGAGGGTGGATGGGAAGTTGCTCCTGCCCTGGCACTAGAGCCCCAGCTGCTGTTCCAGGCGCTCTCTGATACCAGAGATCTCCTTGTGTCGTGTCATGACACTGTCTCCAGGAGTGATACTCAGGAAAATGAGGATCCAAAATTCGGCAGGTCATATCGCCTTGTCAAGTAAATCCAGGGATGTTTGGCGGTGTGTCAGAGGGTTAAGGGCTTGTGGCGCTCGCGAAAAGAGGGGACAGGTGGGAGGATCTGGGGTCTGGCCCCCAGACCCCCACCTGCAGGGAAGTCGCTTTAAGGGGGTGAAGCGGGTGTGTAGGGGCTCTATCTTTCTCCCCCCACTCTGTATTTCCCCTCCTCTCTCCTTTTCTCTCTGTCAGATGCAAGGTCAGTAACAACAACAACAACAACAACAACAACAACAATAACCACCACCACAGTGACCAAGCAACAAGGGCAGCGAAAGGGGAACATATGGAGTGCAGGAGCTGTGGATTATTGGTGGCGCAGGCACTGAGCTGTGGCAATAAGCCCTTGAGGCAATCAATAAATAAATGAATTAGTAATACAGGTAGCAGACATGTATATGTCCCTGTGTGTTTCCACTGAGTTAATGTCAATGCACTTTTATTTATTTCTTCATTTATTTATTACCTTGCCACGAGAATTTATTTCCATTGCTAAAAAAAAGTGTCCCATCAAGGGTACCAGGTGGTGCCACACCCAGGTAAGCACTCAGGTGACAGTGCAGGAGGACTGGGCTTCAAGACCCTGGTCCCCAACTGCCGGGGGAAATCTTTACAAGTGGTGCAGAAGTGCTGCAGGTGTCTCTCTGTGTCTCAAACTCTCTGTGCCTCCATTCCCTCTCAACTCCTGACCATTTATTCCAATAAATAATCAAGAACATAGAAAGTAAAAGAAGAAAAAGAAAAAGAAAAAGAAAGGAAAATGAAATATTCCACTATTTCAAGGGACTACTCAGGACAATGCTTTCCTTGTTAAGATCCTCACAGCAACCATATTCAGAAAGGCAAAGACGCCATGTATGTTTTAACCCAGTTTATTTATTTATTTATTTATTTATTTATTTATTTATATATGTACTTATTCAATTTTGTTATTGATAAATTAATGCTTTACATTTGACAGCAGACTAGAGCTCTGAAACCAGCGGTCTCAGCTACCCCTATAGATGGTGCTTTGCCTGTACAATACCAATCCATTGACGTGTCCATCCATCCATCCATCCATCCATCCATCCATCCATCCATCATCCATCCATCCACCAGTCAACCAAGCTAAGTACAAAAGGAGGTCTCTCCTTGAATGATGAAGACAATCAACGCTGCACAGGTAGGTTGCAAAGGGGCCAGTTCGGCTGAATAGGGCAGTGGGGCTGAACCAGGGAATGTGTTGGCGGGTGTGGGTGTGGGTGGGGTGAGCCGGTGACCCTGTGAGCTGGGTCACATCAGGGAAGGGAGGGGGTGGAAAGGGTTGCAAGCAGCAGTCACTGGAGAACCTTCACGAGTGCTGGAGCTGGTGAGCAGGGCACCCGGAAGAGAGGACAGACAAGAGGAGAGAAGCAAGGTGCAGAGGAGCGGAAAGGGGAAAGGATGGAGAACAGAGGAGAGGACAGGAGAGGACAGGAGTGGAGGGGACCTGAGAAACCTACCTGGACATAGGCAGCATACAGACATCCAGGAAGGCAGGCAGGCATGCAGGCAGCTCTGGCCTGGGCTCCCTGGATCCCGGGTACACCTCCTTCTTTCTTCTCTTGGCTGCCAGCCCTGAGGTCCCTCGTCGGTCAGCACTGTCTTCCTATCCTTCCGTCCCCGTGTGCCAGGGTCCTGGCATCTGGGCGCTGCTGCCTGACCTAGTGGCAGGGCAGGTGGGCTGCCCAGTGCCAGTGTGGCCAGCACACAATGCCGGGGGCTAGGACATCACAGAGGGCTCCTGCGGTTGCTAGGTAGCGGGGACCCTGCCCATCCAGTTGACCAGCAGCCATGACCCCGAACCTTAACTTGACCTGAGGGGTGGTGGCCAGCCACCAGACCCAGAGCCCCAGGCCAAAACTGGTGGTGGCCAGCCACCAGAGCCAGAGCCCCAGGCCAAAACAGGAGCAGGTGGGCCGGGCCAAGGGGCTATGGGCAGAGTGGGGTGTGTCTGGCCACGGGGCTGGCATCTGACAGCCCAGGGTTGGGGGCCAAGGGCCGCCAGGCCCCTGTCCCACCATGTGCACTGACACACAGTCCTGCTGACTGACTGACAGTCCCGCCCCCAGAGATACCCACACCAGGTCCCTGGGTGCCCTGAGCTGCCCATGAGGTTGGGTGGGTGCCTGCCTGGACAAATGCCTCCATAGTGGAGGCCTCTATTAATCCCATTGCCTACTGACAGCAGCCCTCCTTCCCCTCCTCCTCCTCGTCCTCCTCCTCCTCCTCCTCCTCCTCGTCCTCCTCCTCCTCCTCCTCTTCCTCCACCTCCTCCTCAACTTCCTCATCCTCAGAGGGACTCACTCTGGTCCCAGGCAAGCCAGGGCATCTGCTCTGGCTGCTGCAGCTTCTATCCAGTGGGTGGGTGCAGGTATCTGGTCCTGTCAGTCCCTGATTCCTGGGACCTTCCATGCCTCCAGCTCCCCCCACTCTCTAGACCAGACACTTCCTCAAGGATGCCCTCTTTCCCCTTGCCCCCTGTCCCCCAGCTCCCCAACTAACATCTACTGTGTGCCTCCCTGCGCTACTTTCCTGCCACCCTGCTGCTTCCCTTCAGCCCTGGGTGACCTGGGCCAGCCCAGCTGCCATCTCACCATCCAGCAGGGGGACCTGCCCTAACCCCCTGCCACCACACCCACACACAGCACTGCAAACCCTCAGGGGCTCCCTTGCCTCCAGTCTGCCTCTCAACCAGTCTCCTTCTGCCCCCTTGCCCCCTTACAGCCTCTGCCATGGCCCCCCACAGACACCTGGGCATGAGCAGCCCACACATGCAACACTCTCCCATCTCCCTGCCACTCCATTTGCTCTAAGGCTGTCAAGAGTCTTTTTTTCTGGCTGTAGGGGAGTTGAGACTGTCCAATGTCCTGGGTAGCAAGAACTGCAAACAATCCATCTACAATGTAACATTTGGGTCTCAGGCTGTCCAATCCCTAGTGCACTGTGCAGGCCTATGAGTGGCAAAAACACCCTATTCTGAGCACGACATCTGGCTGGGCTAGTGGCTCTTTCTGTGGACTAGGACACAGACAGACAGAGTTTTCAGGTTCAAAACCTATACTTCCCAGAAGATGGTCATGCAGGACGGTTAAAAAAAAAAAAAAAAGGCTTTTTATTTTTTTTCCCCCTGCTTGGGTAACCAGTCTGCTGCCTGTTTCTCAGTGAAAAAAGGGAAAAATCTTTTTTGGAGGGAAAAGGACCAAAATGCAGGCAGGTGGACTCCGTGGAGGGTGGATGGGAAGTTGCTCCTGCCCTGGCACTAGAGCCCCAGCTGCTGTTCCAGGCGCTCTCTGATACCAGAGATCTCCTTGTGTCGTGTCATGACACTGTCTCCAGGAGTGATACTCAGGAAAATGAGGATCCAAAATTCGGCAGGTCATATCGCCTTGTCAAGTAAATCCAGGGATGTTTGGCGGTGTGTCAGAGGGTTAAGGGCTTGTGGCGCTCGCGAAAAGAGGGGACAGGTGGGAGGATCTGGGGTCTGGCCCCCAGACCCCCACCTGCAGAGAAGTCGCTTTAAGGGGGTGAAGCAGGTGTGTAGGGGCTCTATCTTTCTCCCCCCACTCTGTATTTCCCCTCCTCTCTCCTTTTCTCTCTGTCAGATGCAAGGTCAGTAACAACAACAACAACAACAACAACAACAATAACCACCACCACAGTGACCAAGCAACAAGGGCAGCGAAAGGGGAACATATGGAGTGCAGGAGCTGTGGATTATTGGTGGCGCAGGCACTGAGCTGTGGCAATAAGCCCTTGAGGCAATCAATAAATAAATGAATTAGTAATACAGGTAGCAGACATGTATATGTCCCTGTGTGTTTCCACTGAGTTAATGTCAATGCACTTTTATTTATTTCTTCATTTATTTATTACCTTGCCACGAGAATTTCTTTCCATTGCTAAAAAAAAGTGTCCCATCAAGGGTACCAGGTGGTGCCACACCCAGGTAAACACTCAGGTGACAGTGCAGGAGGACTGGGCTTCAAGACCCTGGTCCCCAACTGCCGGGGGAAATCTTTACAAGTGGTGCAGAAGTGCTGCAGGTGTCTCTCTGTGTCTCAAACTCTCTGTGCCTCCATTCCCTCTCAACTCCTGACCATTTATTCCAATAAATAATCAAGAACATAGAAAGTAAAAGAAGAAAAAGAAAAAGAAAAAGAAAGGAAAATGAAATATTCCACTATTTCAAGGGACTACTCAGGACTCTGCTTTCCTTGTTAAGATCCTCACAGCAACCATATTCAGAAAGGCAAAGACGCCATGTATGTTTTAACCCAGTTTTTATATTTATTTATTTATTTATTTATTTATTTATTTATGTACTTATTCAATTTTGTTATTGATAAATTAATGCTTTACATTTGACAGCAGACTAGAGCTCTGAAACCAGCGGTCTCAGCTACCCCTATAGATGGTGCTCTGCCTGTACAATACCAATCCATTGACATGTCCATCCATCCATCCATCCATCCATCCATCCATCCATCCATCATCCATCCATCCCCAGTCAACCAAGCTAAGTACAAAAGGAGGTCTCTCCTTGAATGATGAAGACAATCAACGCTGCACAGGTAGGTTGCAAAGGGGCCAGTTCGGCTGAATAGGGCAGTGGGGCTGAACCAGGGAATTTGTTGGCGGGTGTGGGTGTGGGTGGGGTGAGCCGGTGACCCTGTGAGCTGGGTCACATCAGGGAAGGGAGGGGGTGGAAGGGGTTGCAAGCAGCGGTCACTGGAGAACCTTCACGAGTGCTGGAGCTGGTGAGCAGGGCACCCGGAAGAGAGGACAGACAAGAGGAGAGAAGCAAGGTGCAGAGGAGCGGAAAGGGGAAAGGATGGAGAGCAGAGGAGAGGACAGGAGAGGACAGGAGTGGAGGGGACCTGAGAAACCTACCTGGACATAGGCAGCATACAGACATCCAGGAAGGCAGGCAGGCATGCAGGCAGCTCTGGCCTGGGCTCCCTGGATCCCGGGTACACCTCCTTCTTTCTTCTCTTGGCTGCCAGCCCTGAGGTCCCTCGTCGGTCAGCACTGTCTTCCTATCCTTCCGTCCCCGTGTGCCAGGGTCCTGGCATCTGGGCGCTGCTGCCTGACCTAGTGGCAGGGCAGGTGGGCTGCCCAGTGCCAGTGTGGCCAGCACACAATGCCGGGGGCTAGGACATCACAGAGGGCTCCTGCGGTTGCTAGGTAGCGGGGACCCTGCCCATCCAGCTGACCAGCAGCCATGACCCCGAACCTTAACTTGACCTGAGGGGTGGTGGCCAGCCACCAGACCCAGAGCCCCAGGCCAAAACTGGTGGTGGCCAGCCACCAGAGCCAGAGCCCCAGGCCAAAACAGGAGCAGGTGGGCCGGGCCAAGGGGCTATGGGCAGAGTGGGGTGTGTCTGGCCACGGGGCTGGCATCTGACAGCCCAGGGTTGGGGGCCAAGGGCCGCCAGGCCCCTGTCCCACCATGTGCACTGACACACAGTCCTGCTGACTGACTGACAGTCCCGCCCCCAGAGATACCCACACCAGGTCCCTGGGTGCCCTGAGCTGCCCATGAGGTTGGGTGGGTGCCTGCCTGGACACATGCCTCCATAGTGGAGGCCTCTATTAATCCCATTGCCTACTGACAGCAGCCCTCCTTCCCCTCCTCCTCTTCCTCCTCCTCCTCCTCCTCCACCTCCTCCTCCTCGTCCTCCTCCTCCTCCTCCTCTTCCTCCACCTCCTCCTCAACTTCCTCATCCTCAGAGGGACTCACTCTAGGCCCAGGCAAGCCAGGGCATCTGCTCTGGCTGCTGCAGCATCTATCCAGTGGGTGGGTGCAGGTATCTGGTCCTGTCAGTCCCTGATTCCTGGGACCTTCCATGCCTCCAGCTCCCCCCACTCTCTAGACCAGACACTTCCTCAAGGATGCCCTCTTTCCCCTTGCCCACTGTCTCCCAGCTCCCCAACTAACATCTACTGTGTGCCTCCCTGCGCTACTTTCCTGCCACCCTGCTGCTTCCCTTCAGCCCTGGGGGACCTGGGCCAGCCCAGCTGCCATCTCACCATCCAGCAGGGGGACCTGCCCTAACCCCCTGCCACCACACCCACACACAGCACTGCAAACCCTCAGGGGCTCCCCTGCCTGCAGCCTGCCTCTCAACCAGTCTCCTTCTCCCCCCTTGCCCCATTACAGCCTCTGCCATGGCACCCCACAGACACCTGGGCATGAGCAGCCCACACATGCAACACTCTCCCATCTCCCTGCCACTCAATTTGCTCTAAGGCTGTCAAGAGTCTTTTTTTCTGGCTGTAGGGGAGTTGAGACTGTCCAATGTTCTGGGGAGCAAGAACTGCAAACAATCCATCTACAATGTAACATTTGGGTCTCAGGCTGTCCAATCCCTAGTGCACTGTGCAGGCCTATGAGTGGCAAAAACACCCTATTCTGAGCACGACATCTGGCTGGGCTAGTGGCTCTTTCTGTGGACTAGGACACAGACAGACAGAGTTTTCAGGTTCAAAACCTATACTTCCCAGAAGATGGTCATTCAGTACGGTTAAAAAAAAAAAAAAAAAAGGCTTTTTATTTTTTTTCCCAATGCTTGGGTAACCAGTCTGCTGCCTGTTTCTCAGTGAAAAAAGGGAAAAATCTTTTTTGGAGGGAAAAGGACCAAAATGCAGGCAGGTGGACTCCGTGGAGGGTGGATGGGAAGTTGCTCCTGCCCTGGCACTAGAGCCCCAGCTGCTGTTCCAGGCGCTCTCTGATACCAGAGATCTCCCTGTGTCGTGTCATGACACTGTCTCCAGGAGTGATACTCAGGAAAATGAGGATCCAAAATTCGGCAGGTCATATCGCCTTGTCAAGTAAATCCAGGGATGTTTGGCGGTGTGTCAGAGGGTTAAGGGCTTGTGGCGCTCGCGAAAAGAGGGGACAGGTGGGAGGATCTGGTGTCTGGCCCCCAGTCCCGCAACTGCAGGGAAGTCGCTTTAAGGGGGTGAAGCAGGTGTGTAGGGGCTCTATCTTTCTCCCCCCACTCTGTATTTCCCCTCCTCTCTCCTTTTCTCTCTGTCAGATGCAAGGTCAGTAACAACAACAACAACAACAACAACAACAACAACAATAACCACCACCACAGTGACCAAGCAACAAGGGCAGCGAAAGGGGAACATATGGAGTGCAGGAGCTGTGGATTATTGGTGGCGCAGGCACTGAGCTGTGGCAATAAGCCCTTGAGGCAATCAATAAATAAATGAATTAGTAATACAGGTAGCAGACATGTATATGTCCCTGTGTGTTTCCACTGAGTTAATGTCAATGCACTTTTATTTATTTCTTCATTTATTTATTACCTTGCCACGAGAATTTCTTTCCATTGCTAAAAAAAAAGTGTCCCATTAAGGGTACCAGGTGGTGCCACACCCAGGTAAGCACTCAGGTGACAGTGCAGGAGGACTGGGCTTCAAGACCCTGGTCCCCAACTGCCGGGGGAAATCTTTACAAGTGGTGCAGAAGTGCTGCAGGTGTCTCTCTGTGTCTCAAACTCTCTGTGCCTCCATTCCCTCTCAACTCCTGACCATTTATTCCAATAAATAATCAAGAACATAGAAAGTAAAAGAAGAAAAAGAAAAAGAAAAAGAAAAAGAAAAAGAAAGGAAAATGAAATATTCCACTATTTCAAGGGGCTACTCAGGACTCTGCTTTCCTTGTTAAGATCCTCACAGCAACCATATTCAGAAAGGCAAAGACGCCATGTATGTTTTAACCCAGTATTTATATTTATTTATTTATTTATGTACTTATTCAATTTTGTTATTGATAAATTAATGCTTTACATTTGACAGCAGACTAGAGCTCTGAAACCAGCGGTCTCAGCTACCCCTATAGATGGTGCTTTGCCTGTACAATACAAATCCATTGACGTGTCCATCCATCCATCCATCCATCCATCCATCCATCCATCCATCCATCATCCATCCATCCACCAGTCAACCAAGCTAAGTACAAAAGGAGGTCTCTCCTTGAATGATGAAGACAATCAACGCTGCACAGGTAGGTTGCAAAGGGGCCAGTTCGGCTGAATAGGGCAGTGGGGCTGAACCAGGGAATGTGTTGGCGGGTGTGGGTGTGGGTGGGCTGAGCTGGTGACCCTGTGAGCTGGGTCACATCAGGGAAGGGAGGGGGTGGAAGGGGTTGCAAGCAGCGGTCACTGGAGAACCTTCACGAGTGCTGGAGCTGGTGAGCAGGGCACCCGGAAGAGAGGACAGACAAGAGGAGAGAAGCAAGGTGCAGAGGAGCGGAAAGGGGAAAGGATGGAGAGCAGAGGAGAGGACAGGAGAGGACAGGAGTGGAGGGGACCTGAGAAACCTACCTGGACATAGGCAGCATACAGACATCCAGGAAGGCAGGCAGGCATGCAGGCAGCTCTGGCCTGGGCTCCCTGGATCCCGGGTACACCTCCTTCTTTCTTCTCTTGGCTGCCAGCCCTGAGGTCCCTCGTCGGTCAGCACTGTCTTCCTATCCTTCCGTCCCCGTGTGCCAGGGTCCTGGCATCTGGGCGCTGCTGCCTGACCTAGTGGCAGGGCAGGTGGGCTGCCCAGTGCCAGTGTGGCCAGCACACAATGCCGGGGGCTAGGACATCACAGAGGGCTCCTGCGGTTGCTAGGTAGCGGGGACCCTGCCCATCCAGCTGACCAGCAGCCATGACCCCGAACCTTAACTTGACCTGAGGGGTGGTGGCCAGCCACCAGACCCAGAGCCCCAGGCCAAAACTGGTGGTGGCCAGCCACCAGAGCCAGAGCCCCAGGCCAAAACAGGAGCAGGTGGGCCGGGCCAAGGGGCTATGGGCAGAGTGGGGTGTGTCTGGCCACGGGGCTGGCATCTGACAGCCCAGGGTTGGGGGCCAAGGGCCGCCAGGCCCCTGTCCCACCATGTGCACTGACACACAGTCCTGCTGACTGACTGACAGTCCCGCCCCCAGAGATACCCACACCAGGTCCCTGGGTGCCCTGAGCTGCCCATGAGGTTGGGTGGGTGCCTGCCTGGACACATGCCTCCATAGTGGAGGCCTCTATTAATCCCATTGCCTACTGACAGCAGCCCTCCTTCCCCTCCTCCTCTTCCTCCTCCTCCTCCTCCTCCACCTCCTCCTCCTCGTCCTCCTCCTCCTCCTCCTCTTCCTCCACCTCCTCCTCAACTTCCTCATCCTCAGAGGGACTCACTCTAGGCCCAGGCAAGCCAGGGCATCTGCTCTGGCTGCTGCAGCATCTATCCAGTGGGTGGGTGCAGGTATCTGGTCCTGTCAGTCCCTGATTCCTGGGACCTTCCATGCCTCCAGCTCCCCCCACTCTCTAGACCAGACACTTCCTCAAGGATGCCCTCTTTCCCCTTGCCCACTGTCTCCCAGCTCCCCAACTAACATCTACTGTGTGCCTCCCTGCGCTACTTTCCTGCCACCCTGCTGCTTCCCTTCAGCCCTGGGGGACCTGGGCCAGCCCAGCTGCCATCTCACCATCCAGCAGGGGGACCTGCCCTAACCCCCTGCCACCACACCCACACACAGCACTGCAAACCCTCAGGGGCTCCCCTGCCTGCAGCCTGCCTCTCAACCAGTCTCCTTCTCCCCCCTTGCCCCATTACAGCCTCTGCCATGGCACCCCACAGACACCTGGGCATGAGCAGCCCACACATGCAACACTCTCCCATCTCCCTGCCACTCAATTTGCTCTAAGGCTGTCAAGAGTCTTTTTTTCTGGCTGTAGGGGAGTTGAGACTGTCCAATGTTCTGGGGAGCAAGAACTGCAAACAATCCATCTACAATGTAACATTTGGGTCTCAGGCTGTCCAATCCCTAGTGCACTGTGCAGGCCTATGAGTGGCAAAAACACCCTATTCTGAGCACGACATCTGGCTGGGCTAGTGGCTCTTTCTGTGGACTAGGACACAGACAGACAGAGTTTTCAGGTTCAAAACCTATACTTCCCAGAAGATGGTCATTCAGTACGGTTAAAAAAAAAAAAAAAAAAGGCTTTTTATTTTTTTTCCCAATGCTTGGGTAACCAGTCTGCTGCCTGTTTCTCAGTGAAAAAAGGGAAAAATCTTTTTTGGAGGGAAAAGGACCAAAATGCAGGCAGGTGGACTCCGTGGAGGGTGGATGGGAAGTTGCTCCTGCCCTGGCACTAGAGCCCCAGCTGCTGTTCCAGGCGCTCTCTGATACCAGAGATCTCCCTGTGTCGTGTCATGACACTGTCTCCAGGAGTGATACTCAGGAAAATGAGGATCCAAAATTCGGCAGGTCATATCGCCTTGTCAAGTAAATCCAGGGATGTTTGGCGGTGTGTCAGAGGGTTAAGGGCTTGTGGCGCTCGCGAAAAGAGGGGACAGGTGGGAGGATCTGGTGTCTGGCCCCCAGTCCCGCAACTGCAGGGAAGTCGCTTTAAGGGGGTGAAGCAGGTGTGTAGGGGCTCTATCTTTCTCCCCCCACTCTGTATTTCCCCTCCTCTCTCCTTTTCTCTCTGTCAGATGCAAGGTCAGTAACAACAACAACAACAACAACAACAACAACAACAATAACCACCACCACAGTGACCAAGCAACAAGGGCAGCGAAAGGGGAACATATGGAGTGCAGGAGCTGTGGATTATTGGTGGCGCAGGCACTGAGCTGTGGCAATAAGCCCTTGAGGCAATCAATAAATAAATGAATTAGTAATACAGGTAGCAGACATGTATATGTCCCTGTGTGTTTCCACTGAGTTAATGTCAATGCACTTTTATTTATTTCTTCATTTATTTATTACCTTGCCACGAGAATTTCTTTCCATTGCTAAAAAAAAAGTGTCCCATTAAGGGTACCAGGTGGTGCCACACCCAGGTAAGCACTCAGGTGACAGTGCAGGAGGACTGGGCTTCAAGACCCTGGTCCCCAACTGCCGGGGGAAATCTTTACAAGTGGTGCAGAAGTGCTGCAGGTGTCTCTCTGTGTCTCAAACTCTCTGTGCCTCCATTCCCTCTCAACTCCTGACCATTTATTCCAATAAATAATCAAGAACATAGAAAGTAAAAGAAGAAAAAGAAAAAGAAAAAGAAAAAGAAAAAGAAAGGAAAATGAAATATTCCACTATTTCAAGGGGCTACTCAGGACTCTGCTTTCCTTGTTAAGATCCTCACAGCAACCATATTCAGAAAGGCAAAGACGCCATGTATGTTTTAACCCAGTATTTATATTTATTTATTTATTTATGTACTTATTCAATTTTGTTATTGATAAATTAATGCTTTACATTTGACAGCAGACTAGAGCTCTGAAACCAGCGGTCTCAGCTACCCCTATAGATGGTGCTTTGCCTGTACAATACAAATCCATTGACGTGTCCATCCATCCATCCATCCATCCATCCATCCATCCATCCATCCATCATCCATCCATCCACCAGTCAACCAAGCTAAGTACAAAAGGAGGTCTCTCCTTGAATGATGAAGACAATCAACGCTGCACAGGTAGGTTGCAAAGGGGCCAGTTCGGCTGAATAGGGCAGTGGGGCTGAACCAGGGAATGTGTTGGCGGGTGTGGGTGTGGGTGGGCTGAGCTGGTGACCCTGTGAGCTGGGTCACATCAGGGAAGGGAGGGGGTGGAAGGGGTTGCAAGCAGCGGTCACTGGAGAACCTTCACGAGTGCTGGAGCTGGTGAGCAGGGCACCCGGAAGAGAGGACAGACAAGAGGAGAGAAGCAAGGTGCAGAGGAGCGGAAAGGGGAAAGGATGGAGAGCAGAGGAGAGGACAGGAGAGGACAGGAGTGGAAGGGACCTGAGAAACCTACCTGGACATAGGCAGCATACAGACATCCAGGAAGGCAGGCAGGCATGCAGGCAGCTCTGGCCTGGGCTCCCTGGATCCCGGGTACACCTCCTTCTTTCTTCTCTTGGCTGCCTGCCCTGAGGTCCCTCGTCAGTCAGCACTGTCTTCCTATCCTTCCGTCCCCGTGTGCCAGGGTCCTGGCATCTGGGCGCTGCTGCCTGACCTAGTGGCAGGGCAGGTGGGCTGCCCAGTGCCAGTGTGGCCAGCACACAATGCCGGGGGCTAGGACATCACAGAGGGCTCCTGCGGTTACTAGGTAGCGGGGACCCTGCCCATCCAGTGGACCAGCAGCCATGACCCCGAACCTTAACTTGACCTGAGGGGTGGTGGCCAGCCACCAGACCCAGAGCCCCAGGCCAAAACTGGTGGTGGCCAGCCACCAGAGCCAGAGCCCCAGGCCAAAACAGGAGCAGGTGGGCCGGGCCAAGGGGCTATGGGCAGAGTGGGGTGTGTCTGGCCACGGGGCTGGCATCTGACAGCCCAGGGTTGGGGGCCAAGGGCCGCCAGGCCCCTGTCCCACCATGTGCACTGACACACAGTCCTGCTGACTGACTGACAGTCCCGCCCCCAGAGATACCCACAGCAGGTCCCTGGGTGCCCTGAGCTGCCCATGAGGTTGGGTGGGTGCCTGCCTGGACACATGCCTCCATACTGGAGGCCTCTATTAATCCCATTGCCTACTGACAGCAGCCCTCCTTCCCCTCCTCCTCTTCCTCCTCCTCTTCCTCCTCCTCCTCCTCCTCCTCCTCCTCCTCGTCCTCCTCCTCCTCCTCTTCCTCCACCTCCTCCTCAACTTCCTCATCCTCAGAGGGACTCACTCTGGGCCCAAGCAAGCCAGGGCATCTGCTCTGGCTGCTGCAGCTTCTATCCAGTGGGTGGGTGCAGGTATCTGGTCCTGTCAGTCCCTGATTCCTGGGACCTTCCATGCCTCCAGCTCCCCCCACTCTCTAGACCAGACACTTCCTCAAGGATGCCCTCATTCCCCTTGCCCACTGTCTCCCAGCTCCCCAACTAACATCTACTGTGTGCCTCTCTGCGCTACTTTCCTGCCACCCTGCTGCTTCCCTTCAGCCCTGGGGGACCTGGGCCAGCCCAGCTGCCATCTCACCATCCAGCAGGGGGACCTGCCCTAACCCCCTGCCACCACACCCACACACAGCACTGGAAACCCTCAGGGGCTCCCTTGCCTCCAGTCTGCCTCTCAACCAGTCTCCTTCTCCCCCCTTGCCCCCTTACAGCCTCTGCCATGGCACCCCACAGACACCTGGGCATGAGCAGCCCACACATGCAACACTCTCCCATCTCCCTGCCACTCCATTTGCTCTAAGGCTGTCAAGAGTCTTTTTTTCTGGCTGTAGGGGAGTTGAGACTGTCCAATGAGCTGGGTCACCTCAGGGGAAGGGATGGGGTAGATGTGGTTGCGAGCAGCTGTCACTGGAGAACATGTGCTGGAGCTCGTAAGCAGGGCACCTGGAAGAGGGGCCAGACAAGAGGATAGAATCAAGGTGCAGAGAGGAGAGGAGAGGGGAGAGGATGGAGAGGAGAGGAGTGGACAGGAGAGGACAGGAGTGGAGGGGACCTGAGAAACCTACCTGGACAAAGGCAGCATACAGACATCCAGGGAGGCAGGCAGGCATGCAGGCAGCTCTGGCCTGGGCTCCCTGGATCCCGGGCGCACCTCCTCCTTTCTTCTCTTGGCTGCCAGCCCTTAGGTCCCTCGTCGGTCAGCACTGTCTTCCCATCCTTCCTTCCCTCTGTGCCAGGGCCCTGGCATCTGGGTGCTGCTGCCTGACCTAGTGGCAGGGCAGTTGGGCTGCCCAGTGCCAGTGTGGCCAGCACACAATGCCGGGGGCTAGGACATCACAGAGGGCTCCTGTGGTTGCTAGGCCACGGGGACCACGCCCATCCAGTTGACCAGCAGCCATGACCCCCACGCTGCACATGACCTGAGGGGTGGTGGCCAGCCACCAGAGCCACAGCCCCAGGCCAACGCAGCTGCAGGTGAGCTGGGCCAAGGAGCTATGGGCAGAGTGGGGTGTGTCTCGGCACGGGGCTGGCATCTGCCATCCCAGGGCTGGGGGCCACGGGCCGCCAGGCACCTGTCCTACCATGTGCAATGACACACAGTCTTGCAGACTGACTGACAGTCCCCGCCCCAGAGATACCCCCACTAGGTCCCTGGGTGCCCTGAGCTGCCCCTGTGGTTTGGTGGGTGCCTGCCTGGACACATGCCTCCTTAGTGGAGGTCTCTATTAATCCCATTGCCTACTGACAGCTGCCCTCCTTCCCCTCCTCCACCTTCCCTCCTCCTCCTCCTCCTCCTCCTCCTCCTCCTCCTCGTCCTCGTCCTCCTCCTCGTCCTCCAACTCCTCCTCCTCTTCCTCATCCTCCGAGGGACTCACTCAGGCCCTTGGCCTAGGCCAGCCAGGGCTGCTGTTCTGGCTGCTGCAGCTTCTATCCAGTGTGTGGGTGCAGGTATCTTGTCCTGTCAGTCCCTGATTCCTGGACCTTCTATGCCTGCAGCTCCCCCCACTATCTAGTCCAGACACCTCCTCAAGCAAACCCTCTCTCCCCTTACCCCCTGTCCCCCAGCTCCCCAACTAACATCTACTGTGTGCCTCCCTGCGCTACTTTCCTGCCACCCTGCTGCTGCCCTTCAGCCCTGGGGGTCCTGGGCCAGCCCAGCCACCATCTCACCATCCAGCAGGGGGACCTGCCCTAACCCCCTGCCACCACACCCACACACAGCCCTGCAAACACTCAGGGGCTCCCCTGCCTGCAGCCTGCCTCTCAAACAGTCTCCATTGGCTCCCTAGCCCCCTTACAGTTTCTGCCACGGCCCCCCACAGACACCTGCGCATGAGCAGCCCACACATGCAACACTCTCCCTCCCCGCCACTCCGTTTGCTCTAAGGTTGTCAAGAGTCTTTTTTTTCTTGCTGTAGGGGAGTTGAGAGTGTCCAATGTCCTGGGGAGCAAGAAGTGCGAACAATCCATCTACAATGTAACATTTGCGTCTCAGGCCGCCCAATCCCTAGTGCGCAGTGCAGGCGTATGACTGGCGAAAACACCCCAGTCTGAGCATGAGACCTGGCTGGCCTAATGGCTCCTTCTGTGGACTAGGAGACAGACAGACAGACAGACAGAGTTTTCAGGTTCAAAGCTTGTACTTCCCAGAAGATGGTCATTCAGTACGGTGTAAAAAAAAAAAAAAAGGCTTTTTATTATTTTTTTTTTCCCCCTGCCTGGGTAACCTGTCTGCTGTCAGTGTCTTCTACATTTTGGAGGGAAAAGGACCAAAGTGCAGGCAGGTGGACTCCATAGAGGGTGGATGGGAAGTTGCTCCTGCCCTGGCAATAGAGTCCCAGCTGCTGTTCCAGGTGCTCTCTGATACCAGAGATCTCCGTGTGTCCTGTCATGACATTGTCTCCAGGACTGATCCTCAGGATAATGAGGATTCAAAACAAGGCAGGTCATATTGCTTTAAAAAGTAAATCCAGGCATGTTTGGCGGTATGTCAGAGGGTTAAGGGCTTGTGGCGCTCGAGAAAAGAGGGGACAGGTGGAAGGATCTGGGCTCTGGGCCCCAGACAGCCACCTGCAGGGGAGTCGCTTTACAGCAGGTGAAGCAGGTCTTTAGGGGCTCTATCTTTCTCCCCCACTCTGTATTTCCCCTCCTCTCTCCTTTTCTCTCTGTCCGATGCAAGGTCAGGAACTTCAACAACAACAACAAGAACAATAACCACCACAGTGACCAAGCAACAAGGGCAGCGGAAGGGGAACATATGGAGTGCTATTCGTGGCGCAGGCACTGAGCTGTGGCTATAACACCTTGAGGCAATCAATCAATAAATGACTTAGTAATATAGATAACAGACATGTATATGTCCCTGTGTCTTTCCACTGAGTTAATGTCAATGCACTTTTATTTATTTCTTCATTTATTTATTACCTTGCCACGAGAATTTCTTTTCATTGCTAAAAAAAAAAGTGTCCCATCAAGGGTACCAGGTGGTGCCACACCCAGTTAAGCACTCATGTGACAGTGCAGGAGGACCGGGGTTCAAGACCCTGGTCCCCACCTGCCGGGGGGAAATCTTTACAAGTGGTGCACAAGTGCTGCAGGTGTCTCTCTGTGTCTCAAAATCTCTACCCCTCCCTTCCCTCTCAACTCCTGACGATTTTTTCCAATAAATAATCAAGAAAATAGAAAGTAAAAAAAGAAAAAGAAAAAAAGAAAGGGAAATGAAATATTCCACTATTTCAAGGGCCTACTGAGGACAATGCTTTCCTTGTTAAGATCCTCAGAGCATACCATATGCAGAAAGACAAAGACGCCATGTATGTTTTAACCCAGTTTTTAGATTTATTTATTTATGTACTTATTCAATTTTGTTATTGATGAATTAATGTATTACATTTGACAGCAGACTAGAGCTCTGACGCCAGCGGTCTCAACTACCCCTAGATGTTGCTCTGCCTCTACAACACCAATCCATTGACCTGTCCATTCATCCATCCATCCATCCATCCATCCATCCACCATCCATCCATCCATTCATCCACCAGTCAACCAAGCTAAGTACAAAAGGAGATCTCTCCTTGAATGATGAAGACAATCAATGCTGCACAGGTAGGTGGCAAAGGGGCCAGTTCGGCTGAAAAGGGCAGAGGGGCTGAACCAGCGAATGTGTTGGGAGGTGTGGGTGTGGGTGGGGTGAGCTGGGTCACCTCAGGGGAAGGGAGGGGGTGGATGTGGTTGCGAGCAGCTGTCACTGGAGAACATGTGCTGGAGCTCATAAGCAGGGCACCCGGAAGAGGGGCCAGACAAGAGGATAGAATCAAGGTGCAGAGAGGAGAGGAGAGGGGAGAGGATGGAGAGGAGAGGAGAGGACAGGAGAGGACAGGAGTGGAGGGGACCTGAGAAACCTACCTGGACAAAGGCAGCATACAGACATCCAGGGAGGCAGGCAGGCATGCAGGCAGCTCTGGCCTGGGCTCCCTGGATCCCGGGCGCACCTCCTCCTTTCTTCTCTTGGCTGCCAGCCCTTAGGTCCCTCGTCGGTCAGCACTGTCTTCCCATCCTTCCTTCCCTCTGTGCCAGGGCCCTGGCATCTGGGCGCTGCTGCCTGACCTAGTGGCAGGGCAGTTGGGCTGCCCAGTGCCAGTGTGGCCAGCACAGAATGCCGGGGGCTAGGACATCACAGAGGGCTCCTGTGGTTGCTAGGCCACGGGGACCACGCCCATCCAGTTGACCAGCAGCCATGACCCCCACGCTGCACATGACCTGAGGGGTGGTGGCCAGCCACCAGAGCCACAGCCCCAGGCCAACGCAGGTGCAGGTGAGATGGGCCAAGGAGCTATGGGCAGAGTGGGGTGTGTCTGGGCACGGGGCTGGCATCTGCCATCCCAGGGCTGGGGGCCACGGGCCGCCAGGCACCTGTCCTACCATGTGCAATGACACACAGTCTTGCAGACTGACTGACAGTCCCCGCCCCAGAGATACCCCCACTAGGTCCCTGGGTGCCCTGAGCTGCCCCTGTGGTTTGGTGGGTGCCTGCCTGGACACATGCCTCCTTAGTGGAGGTCTCTATTAATCCCATTGCCTACTGACAGCTGCCCTCCTTCCCCTCCTCCACCTTCCCTCCTCCTCCTCCTCCTCCTCCTCCTCCTCCTCCTCCTCCTCCTCCTCCTCCTCCTCCTCGTCCTCATCCTCCTCCTCGTCCTCCAACTCCTCCTCCTCTTCCTCATCCTCCGAGGGACTCACTCAGGCCCTTGGCCTATGCCAGCCAGGGCTGCTGTTCTGGCTGCTGCAGCTTCTATCCAGTGTGTGGGTGCAGGTATCTTGTCCTGTCAGTCCCTGATTCCTGGACCTTCTATGCCTGCAGCTCCCCCCACTATCTAGTCCAGACACCTCCTCAAGCAAACCCTCTCTCCCCTTACCCCCTGTCCCCCAGCTCCCCAACTAACATCTACTGTGTGCCTCCCTGCGCTACTTTCCTGCCACCCTGCTGCTGCCCTTCAGCCCTGGGGGTCCTGGGCCAGCCCAGCCACCATCTCACCATCCAGCAGGGGGACCTGCCCTAACCCCCTGCCACCACACCCACACACAGCCCTGCAAACACTCAGGGGCTCCCCTGCCTGCAGCCTGCCTCTCAAACAGTCTCCATTGGCTCCCTAGCCCCCTTACAGTTTCTGCCACGGCCCCCCACAGACACCTGCGCATGAGCAGCCCACACATGCAACACTCTCCCTCCCCGCCACTCCGTTTGCTCTAAGGTTGTCAAGAGTCTTTTTTTTCTTGCTGTAGGGGAGTTGAGAGTGTCCAATGTCCTGGGGAGCAAGAAGTGCAAACAATCCATCTACAATGTAACATTTGCGTCTCAGGCCGCCCAATCCCTAGTGCGCAGTGCAGGCGTATGACTGGCGAAAACACCCCAGTCTGAGCATGAGACCTGGCTGGCCTAATGGCTCCTTCTGTGGACTAGGAGACAGACAGACAGACAGAGTTTTCAGGTTCAAAGCTTGTACTTCCCAGAAGATGGTCATTCAGTACGGTGTAAAGAAAAAAAAAAAAGGCTTTTTATTATTTTTTTTTTTCCCCATGCCTGGGTAACCTGTCTGCTGTCAGTGTCTTCTACTTTTTGGAGGGAAAAGGACCAAAGTGCAGGCAGGTGGACTCCATAGAGGGTGGATGGGAAGTTGCTCCTGCCCTGGCAATAGAGTCCCAGCTGCTGTTCCAGGTGCTCTCTGATACCAGAGATCTCCGTGTGTCCTGTCATGACATTGTCTCCAGGACTGATCCTCAGGATAATGAGGATTCAAAACAAGGCAGGTCATATTGCTTTAAAAAGTAAATCCAGGCATGTTTGGCGGTATGTCAGAGGGTTAAGGGCTTGTGGCGCTCGAGAAAAGAGGGGACAGGTGGAAGGATCTGGGCTCTGGGCCCCAGACAGCCACCTGCAGGGGAGTCGCTTTACAGCAGGTGAAGCAGGTCTTTAGGGGCTCTATCTTTCTCCCCCACTCTGTATTTCCCCTCCTCTCTCCTTTTCTCTCTGTCTGATGCAAGGTCAGGAACTTCAACAACAACAACAAGAACAATAACCACCACAGTGACCAAGCAACAAGGGCAGCGGAAGGGGAACATATGGAGTGCTATTCGTGGCGCAGGCACTGAGCTGTGGCTATAACACCTTGAGGCAATCAATCAATAAATGACTTAGTAATATAGATAACAGACATGTATATGTCCCTGTGTCTTTCCACTGAGTTAATGTCAATGCACTTTTATATATTTCTTCATTTATTTATTACCTTGCCACGAGAATTTCTTTTCATTGCTAAAAAAAAAGTGTCCCATCAAGGGTACCAGGTGGTGCCACACCCAGTTAAGCACTCATGTGACAGTGCAGGAGGACCGGGGTTCAAGACCCTGGTCCCCACCTGCCGGGGGGAAATCTTTTCAAGTGGTGCACAAGTGCTGCAGGTGTCTCTCTGTGTCTCAAAATCTCTACCCCTCCCTTCCCTCTCAACTCCTGACGATTTTTTCCAATAAATAATCAAGAAAATAGAAAGTAAAAAAAGAAAAAGAAAAAAAGAAAGGGAAATGAAATATTCCACTATTTCAAGGGCCTACTGAGGACAATGCTTTCCTTGTTAAGATCCTCAGAGCATACCATATGCAGAAAGACAAAGACGCCATGTATGTTTTAACCCAGTTTTTAGATTTATTTATTTATGTACTTATTCAATTTTGTTATTGATGAATTAACGTATTACATTTGACAGCAGACTAGAGCTCTGACGCCAGCGGTCTCAGCTACCCCTAGATGTTGCTCTGCCTCTACAAAACCAATCCATTGACCTGTCCATTCATCCATCCATCCATCCATCCATCCACCATCCATCCATCCATTCATCCACCAGTCAACCAAGCTAAGTACAAAAGGAGATCTCTCCTTGAATGATGAAGACAATCAATGCTGCACAGGTAGGTGGCAAAGGGGCCAGTTCGGCTGAAAAGGGCAGAGGGGCTGCACCAGCGAATGTGTTGGGAGGTGTGGGTGTGGGTGGGGTGAGCTGGGTCACCTCAGGGGAAGGGAGGGGGTGGATGTGGTTGCGAGCAGCTGTCACTGGAGAACATGTGCTGGAGCTCCTAAGCAGGGCACCCGGAAGAGGGGCCAGACAAGAGGATAGAATCAAGGTGCAGAGAGGAGAGGAGAGGGGAGAGGATGGAGAGGAGAGGAGAGGACAGGAGAGGACAGGAGTGGAGGGGACCTGAGAAACCTACCTGGACAAAGGCAGCATACAGACATCCAGGGAGGCAGGCAGGCATGCAGGCAGCTCTGGCCTGGGCTCCCTGGATCCCGGGCGCACCTCCTCCTTTCTTCTCTTGGCTGCCAGCCCTTAGGTCCCTCGTCGGTCAGCACTGTCTTCCCATCCTTCCTTCCCTCTGTGCCAGGGCCCTGGCATCTGGGCGCTGCTGCCTGACCTAGTGGCAGGGCAGTTGGGCTGCCCAGTGCCAGTGTGGCCAGCACAGAATGCCGGGGGCTAGGACATCACAGAGGGCTCCTGTGGTTGCTAGGCCATGGGGACCACGCCCATCCAGTTGACCAGCAGCCATGACCCCCACGCTGCACATGACCTGAGGGGTGGTGGCCAGCCACCAGAGCCACAGCCCCAGGCCAACGCAGGTGCAGGTGAGATGGGCCAAGGAGCTATGGGAAGAGTGGGGTGTGTCTGGGCACGGGGCTGGCATCTGCCATCCCAGGGCTGGGGGCCACGGGCCGCCAGGCACCTGTCCTACCATGTGCAATGACACACAGTCTTGCAGACTGACTGACAGTCCCCGCCCCAGAGATACCCCCACTAGGTCCCTGGGTGCCCTGAGCTGCCCCTGTGGTTTGGTGGGTGCCTGCCTGGACACATGCCTCCTTAGTGGAGGTCTCTATTAATCCCATTGCCTACTGACAGCTGCCCTCCTTCCCCTCCTCCACCTTCCCTCCTCCTCCTCCTCCTCCTCCTCCTCCTCCTCGTCCTCATCCTCCTCCTCGTCCTCCAACTCCTCCTCCTCTTCCTCATCCTCCGAGGGACTCACTCAGGCCCTTGGCCTAGGCTAGCCAGGGCTGCTGTTCTGGCTGCTGCAGCTTCTATCCAGTGTGTGGGTGCAGGTATCTTGTCCTGTCAGTCCCTGATTCCTGGACCTTCTATGCCTGCAGCTCCCCCCACTATCTAGTCCAGACACCTCCTCAAGCAAATCCTCTCTCCCCTTACCCCCTGTCCCCCAGCTCCCCAACTAACATCTACTGTGTGCCTCCCTGCGCTACTTTCCTGCCACCCTGCTGCTGCCCTTCAGCCCTGGGGGTCCTGGGCCAGCCCAGCCACCATCTCACCATCCAGCAGGGGGACCTGCCCTAACCCCCTGCCACCACACCCACACACAGCCCTGCAAACACTCAGGGGCTCCCCTGCCTGCAGCCTGCCTCTCAAACAGTCTCCATTGGCTCCCTAGCCCCCTTACAGTTTCTGCCACGGCCCCCCACAGACACCTGCGCATGAGCAGCCCACACATGCAACACTCTCCCTCCCCGCCACTCCGTTTGCTCTAAGGTTGTCAAGAGTCTTTTTTTTCTTGCTGTAGGGGAGTTGAGAGTGTCCAATGTCCTGGGGAGCAAGAAGTGCAAACAATCCATCTACAATGTAACATTTGCGTCTCAGGCCGCCCAATCCCTAGTGCGCAGTGCAGGCGTATGACTGGCGAAAACACCCCAGTCTGAGCATGAGACCTGGCTGGCCTAATGGCTCCTTCTGTGGACTAGGAGACAGACAGACAGACAGAGTTTTCAGGTTCAAAGCTTGTACTTCCCAGAAGATGGTCATTCAGTACGGTGTAAAGAAAAAAAAAAAAGGCTTTTTATTATTTTTTTTTTTCCCCATGCCTGGGTAACCTGTCTGCTGTCAGTGTCTTCTACTTTTTGGAGGGAAAAGGACCAAAGTGCAGGCAGGTGGACTCCATAGAGGGTGGATGGGAAGTTGCTCCTGCCCTGGCAATAGAGTCCCAGCTGCTGTTCCAGGTGCTCTCTGATACCAGAGATCTCCGTGTGTCCTGTCATGACATTGTCTCCAGGACTGATCCTCAGGATAATGAGGATTCAAAACAAGGCAGGTCATATTGCTTTAAAAAGTAAATCCAGGCATGTTTGGCGGTATGTCAGAGGGTTAAGGGCTTGTGGCGCTCGAGAAAAGAGGGGACAGGTGGAAGGATCTGGGCTCTGGGCCCCAGACAGCCACCTGCAGGGGAGTCGCTTTACAGCAGGTGAAGCAGGTCTTTAGGGGCTCTATCTTTCTCCCCCACTCTGTATTTCCCCTCCTCTCTCCTTTTCTCTCTGTCCGATGCAAGGTCAGGAACTTCAACAACAACAACAAGAACAATAACCACCACAGTGACCAAGCAACAAGGGCAGCGGAAGGGGAACATATGGAGTGCTATTCGTGGCGCAGGCACTGAGCTGTGGCTATAACACCTTGAGGCAATCAATCAATAAATGACTTAGTAATATAGATAACAGACATGTATATGTCCCTGTGTCTTTCCACTGAGTTAATGTCAATGCACTTTTATATATTTCTTCATTTATTTATTACCTTGCCACGAGAATTTCTTTTCATTGCTAAAAAAAAAGTGTCCCATCAAGGGTACCAGGTGGTGCCACACCCAGTTAAGCACTCATGTGACAGTGCAGGAGGACCGGGGTTCAAGACCCTGGTCCCCACCTGCCGGGGGGAAATCTTTTCAAGTGGTGCACAAGTGCTGCAGGTGTCTCTCTGTGTCTCAAAATCTCTACCCCTCCCTTCCCTCTCAACTCCTGACGATTTTTTCCAATAAATAATCAAGAAAATAGAAAGTAAAAAAAGAAAAAGAAAAAAAGAAAGGGAAATGAAATATTCCACTATTTCAAGGGCCTACTGAGGACAATGCTTTCCTTGTTAAGATCCTCAGAGCATACCATATGCAGAAAGACAAAGACGCCATGTATGTTTTAACCCAGTTTTTAGATTTATTTATTTATGTACTTATTCAATTTTGTTATTGATGAATTAACGTATTACATTTGACAGCAGACTAGAGCTCTGACGCCAGCGGTCTCAGCTACCCCTAGATGTTGCTCTGCCTCTACAAAACCAATCCATTGACCTGTCCATTCATCCATCCATCCATCCATCCATCCACCATCCATCCATCCATTCATCCACCAGTCAACCAAGCTAAGTACAAAAGGAGATCTCTCCTTGAATGATGAAGACAATCAATGCTGCACAGGTAGGTGGCAAAGGGGCCAGTTCGGCTGAAAAGGGCAGAGGGGCTGCACCAGCGAATGTGTTGGGAGGTGTGGGTGTGGGTGGGGTGAGCTGGGTCACCTCAGGGGAAGGGAGGGGGTGGATGTGGTTGCGAGCAGCTGTCACTGGAGAACATGTGCTGGAGCTCCTAAGCAGGGCACCCGGAAGAGGGGCCAGACAAGAGGATAGAATCAAGGTGCAGAGAGGAGAGGAGAGGGGAGAGGATGGAGAGGAGAGGAGAGGACAGGAGAGGACAGGAGTGGAGGGGACCTGAGAAACCTACCTGGACAAAGGCAGCATACAGACATCCAGGGAGGCAGGCAGGCATGCAGGCAGCTCTGGCCTGGGCTCCCTGGATCCCGGGCGCACCTCCTCCTTTCTTCTCTTGGCTGCCAGCCCTTAGGTCCCTCGTCGGTCAGCACTGTCTTCCCATCCTTCCTTCCCTCTGTGCCAGGGCCCTGGCATCTGGGCGCTGCTGCCTGACCTAGTGGCAGGGCAGTTGGGCTGCCCAGTGCCAGTGTGGCCAGCACAGAATGCCGGGGGCTAGGACATCACAGAGGGCTCCTGTGGTTGCTAGGCCATGGGGACCACGCCCATCCAGTTGACCAGCAGCCATGACCCCCACGCTGCACATGACCTGAGGGGTGGTGGCCAGCCACCAGAGCCACAGCCCCAGGCCAACGCAGGTGCAGGTGAGATGGGCCAAGGAGCTATGGGAAGAGTGGGGTGTGTCTGGGCACGGGGCTGGCATCTGCCATCCCAGGGCTGGGGGCCACGGGCCGCCAGGCACCTGTCCTACCATGTGCAATGACACACAGTCTTGCAGACTGACTGACAGTCCCCGCCCCAGAGATACCCCCACTAGGTCCCTGGGTGCCCTGAGCTGCCCCTGTGGTTTGGTGGGTGCCTGCCTGGACACATGCCTCCTTAGTGGAGGTCTCTATTAATCCCATTGCCTACTGACAGCTGCCCTCCTTCCCCTCCTCCACCTTCCCTCCTCCTCCTCCTCCTCCTCCTCCTCCTCCTCGTCCTCATCCTCCTCCTCGTCCTCCAACTCCTCCTCCTCTTCCTCATCCTCCGAGGGACTCACTCAGGCCCTTGGCCTAGGCTAGCCAGGGCTGCTGTTCTGGCTGCTGCAGCTTCTATCCAGTGTGTGGGTGCAGGTATCTTGTCCTGTCAGTCCCTGATTCCTGGACCTTCTATGCCTGCAGCTCCCCCCACTATCTAGTCCAGACACCTCCTCAAGCAAATCCTCTCTCCCCTTACCCCCTGTCCCCCAGCTCCCCAACTAACATCTACTGTGTGCCTCCCTGCGCTACTTTCCTGCCACCCTGCTGCTGCCCTTCAGCCCTGGGGGTCCTGGGCCAGCCCAGCCACCATCTCACCATCCAGCAGGGGGACCTGCCCTAACCCCCTGCCACCACACCCACACACAGCCCTGCAAACACTCAGGGGCTCCCCTGCCTGCAGCCTGCCTCTCAAACAGTCTCCATTGGCTCCCTAGCCCCCTTACAGTTTCTGCCACGGCCCCCCACAGACACCTGCGCATGAGCAGCCCACACATGCAACACTCTCCCTCCCCGCCACTCCGTTTGCTCTAAGGTTGTCAAGAGTCTTTTTTTTCTT
This sequence comes from Erinaceus europaeus, assembly GCF_950295315.1. NCBI lineage: Eukaryota > Metazoa > Chordata > Mammalia > Eulipotyphla > Erinaceidae > Erinaceus > Erinaceus europaeus. Next base: position 35,265,378 of record NC_080181.1, on the reverse strand, counting down.
GCTGTAGGGGAGTTGAGAGTGTCCAATGTCCTGGGGAGCAAGAAGTGCAAACAATCCATCTACAATGTAACATTTGCGTCTCAGGCCGCCCAATCCCTAGTGCGCAGTGCAGGCGTATGACTGGCGAAAACACCCCAGTCTGAGCATGAGACCTGGCTGGCCTAATGGCTCCTTCTGTGGACTAGGAGACAGACAGACAGACAGAGTTTTCAGGTTCAAAGCTTGTACTTCCCAGAAGATGGTCATTCAGTACGGTGTAAAAAAAAAAAAAAAAAAAGGCTTTTTATTATTATTTTTTTTCCCCTGCCTGGGTAACCTGTCTACTGTCAGTGTCTTCTACTTTTTGGAGGGAAAAGGACCAAAGTGCAGGCAGGTGGACTCCATAGAGGGTGGATGGGAAGTTGCTCCTGCCCTGGCAATAGAGTCCCAGCTGCTGTTCCAGGTGCTCTCTGATACCAGAGATCTCCGTGTGTCCTGTCATGACATTGTCTCCAGGACTGATCCTCAGGATAATGAGGATTCAAAACAAGGCAGGTCATATTGCTTTAAAAAGTAAATCCAGGCATGTTTGGCGGTATGTCAGAGGGTTAAGGGCTTGTGGCGCTCGATAAAAGAGGGGACAGGTGGAAGGATCTGGGCTCTGGGCCCCAGACAGCCACCTGCAGGGGAGTCGCTTTACAGCAGGTGAAGCAGGTCTTTAGGGGCTCTATCTTTCTCCCCCACTCTGTATTTCCCCTCCTCTCTCCTTTTCTCTCTGTCCGATGCAAGGTCAGGAACTTCAACAACAACAACAAGAACAATAACCACCCCAGTGACCAAGCAACATGGGCAGCGGAAGGGGAACATATGGAGTGCTATTCGTGGCGCAGGCACTGAGCTGTGGCTATAACACCTTGAGGCAATCAATCAATAAATGACTTAGTAATATAGATAACAGACATGTATATGTCCCTGTGTCTTTCCACTGAGTTAATGTCAATGCACTTTTATATATTTCTTCATTTATTTATTACCTTGCCACGAGAATTTCTTTTCATTGCTAAAAAAAAAAGTGTCCCATCAAGGGTACCAGGTGGTGCCACACCCAGTTAAGCACTCATGTGACAGTGCAGGAGGACCGGGGTTCAAGACCCTGGTCCCCACCTGCCGGGGGGAAATCTTTTCAAGTGGTGCACAAGTGCTGCAGGTGTCTCTCTGTGTCTCAAAATCTCTACCCCTCCCTTCCCTCTCAACTCCTGACGATTTTTTCCAATAAATAATCAAGAAAATAGAAAGTAAAAAAAGAAAAAGAAAAAAAGAAAGGGAAATGAAATATTCCACTATTTCAAGGGCCTACTGAGGACAATGCTTTCCTTGTTAAGATCCTCAGAGCATACCATATGCAGAAAGACAAAGACGCCATGTATGTTTTAACCCAGTTTTTAGATTTATTTATTTATGTACTTATTCAATTTTGTTATTGATGAATTAATGTATTACATTTGACAGCAGACTAGAGCTCTGACGCCAGCGGTCTCAGCTACCCCTAGATGTTGCTCTGCCTCTACAAAACCAATCCATTGACCTGTCCATTCATCCATCCATCCATCCATCCATCCACCATCCATCCATCCATTCATCCACCAGTCAACCAAGCTAAGTACAAAAGGAGATCTCTCCTTGAATGATGAAGACAATCAATGCTGCACAGGTAGGTGGCAAAGGGGTCAGTTCGGCTGAAAAGGGCAGAGGGGCTGCACCAGCGAATGTGTTGGGAGGTGTGGGTGTGGGTGGGGTGAGCTGGGTCACCTCAGGGGAAGGGAGGGGGTGGATGTGGTTGCGAGCAGCTGTCACTGGAGAACATGTGCTGGAGCTCGTAAGCAGGGCACCCGGAAGAGGGGCCAGACAAGAGGATAGAATCAAGGTGCAGAGAGGAGAGGAGAGGGGAGAGGATGGAGAGGAGAGGAGAGGACAGGAGAGGACAGGAGTGGAGGGGACCTGAGAAACCTACCTGGACAAAGGCAGCATACAGACATCCAGGGAGGCAGGCAGGCATGCAGGCAGCTCTGGCCTGGGCTCCCTGGATCCCGGGCGCACCTCCTCCTTTCTTCTCTTGGCTGCCAGCCCTTAGGTCCCTCGTCGGTCAGCACTGTCTTCCCATCCTTCCTTCCCTCTGTGCCAGGGCCCTGGCATCTGGGCGCTGCTGCCTGACCTAGTGGCAGGGCAGTTGGGCTGCCCAGTGCCAGTGTTGCCAGCACAGAATGCCGGGGGCTAGGACATCACAGAGGGCTCCTGTGGTTGCTAGGCCATGGGGACCACGCCCATCCAGTTGACCAGCAGCCATGACCCCCACGCTGCACATGACCTGAGGGGTGGTGGCCAGCCACCAGAGCCACAGCCCCAGGCCAACGCAGGTGCAGGTGAGATGGGCCAAGGAGCTATGGGCAGAGTGGGGTGTGTCTCGGCACGGGGCTGGCATCTGCCATCCCAGGGCTGGGGGCCACGGGCCGCCAGGCACCTGTCCTACCATGTGCAATGACACACAGTCTTGCAGACTGACTGACAGTCCCCGCCCCAGAGATACCCCCACTAGGTCCCTGGGTGCCCTGAGCTGCCCCTGTGGTTTGGTGGGTGCCTGCCTAGACACATGCCTCCTTAGTGGAGGTCTCTATTAATCCCATTGCCTACTGACAGCTGCCCTCCTTCCCCTCCTCCTCGTCCTCCTCCTCCTCCTCCTCCTCGTCCTCGTCCTCGTCCTCCTCCTCGTCCTCCAACTCCTCCTCCTCTTCCTCATCCTCCAAGGGACTCACTCATGCCCTTGGCCTAGGCCAGCCAGGGCTGCTGTTCTGGCTGCTGCAGCTTCTATCCAGTGTGTGGGTGCAGGTATCTTGTCCTGTCAGTCCCTGATTCCTGGACCTTCTATGCCTGCAGCTCCCCCCACTATCTAGTCCAGACACCTCCTCAAGCAAACCCTCTCTCCCCTTACCCCCTGTCCCCCAGCTCCCCAACTAACATCTACTGTGTGCCTCCCTGCGCTACTTTCCTGCCACCCTGCTGCTGCCCTTCAGCCCTGGGGGTCCTGGGCCAGCCCAGCCACCATCTCACCATCCAGCAGGGGGACCTGCCCTAACCCCCTGCCACCACACCCACACACAGCCCTGCAAACACTCAGGGGCTCCCCTGCCTGCAGCCTGCCTCTCAAACAGTCTCCATTGGCTCCCTAGCCCCCTTACAGTCTCTGCCACGGCCCCCCACAGACACCTGCGCATGAGCAGCCCACACATGCAACACTCTCCCTCCCCGCCACTCCGTTTGCTCTAAGGTTGTCAAGAGTCTTTTTTTTCTTGCTGTAGGGGAGTTGAGAGTGTCCAATGTCCTGGGGAGCAAGAAGTGCGAACAATCCATCTACAATGTAACATTTGCGTCTCAGGCCGCCCAATCCCTAGTGCGCAGTGCAGGCGTATGACTGGCGAAAACACCCCAGTCTGAGCATGAGACCTGGCTGGCCTAATGGCTCCTTCTGTGGACTAGGAGACAGACAGACAGACAGACAGAGTTTTCAGGTTCAAAGCTTGTACTTCCCAGAAGATGGTCATTCAGTACGGTGTAAAAAAAAAAAAAAAAAAGGCTTTTTATTATTATTTTTTTCCCCCTGCCTGGGTAACCTGTCTGCTGTCAGTGTCTTCTACTTTTTGGAGGGAAAAGGACCAAAGTGCAGGCAGGTGGACTCCATAGAGGGTGGATGGGAAGTTGCTCCTGCCCTGGCAATAGAGTCCCAGCTGCTGTTCCAGGTGCTCTCTGATACCAGAGATCTCCGTGTGTCCTGTCATGACACTGTCTCTAGGACTGATCCTCAGGATAATGAGGATTCAAAACAAGGCAGGTCATATTGCTTTAAAAAGTAAATCCAGGGATGTTTGGCGGTATGTCAGAGGGTTAAGGGCTTGTGGCGCTCGAGAAAAGAGGGGACAGGTGGAAGGATCTGGGCTCTGGGCCCCAGACAGCCACCTGCAGGGGAGTCGCTTTACAGCGGGTGAAGCAGGTCTTTAGGGGCTCTATCTTTCTCCCCCACTCTGTATTTCCCCTCCTCTCTCCTTTTCTCTCTGTCCGATGCAAGGTCAGGAACTTCAACAACAACAACAAGAAAAATAACCACCACAGTGACCAAGCAACAAGGGCAGCGGAAGGGGAACATATGGAGTGCTATTCGTGGCGCAGGCACTGAGCTGTGGCTATAACACCTTGAGGCAATCAATCAATAAATGACTTAGTAATATAGATAACAGACATGTATATGTCCCTGTGTCTTTCCACTGAGTTAATGTCAATGCACTTTTATTTATTTCTTCATTTATTTATTACCTTGCCACGAGAATTTCTTTTCATTGCTAAAAAAAAAGTGTCCCATCAAGGGTACCAGGTGGTGCCACACCCAGTTAAGCACTCATGTGACAGTGCAGGAGGACCGGGGTTCAAGACCCTGGTCCCCACCTGCCGGGGGGAAATCTTTACAAGTGGTGCACAAGTGCTGCAGGTGTCTCTCTGTGTCTCAAAATCTCTACCCCTCCCTTCCCTCTCAACTCCTGATGATTTTTTCCAATAAATAATCAAGAAAATAGAAAGTAAAAAAAGAAAAAGAAAAAAAGAAAGGGAAATGAAATATTCCACTATTTCAAGGGCCTACTGAGGACAATGCTTTCCTTGTTAAGATCCTCAGAGCATACCATATGCAGAAAGGCAAAGACGCCATGTATGTTTTAACCCAGTTTTTAGATTTATTTATTTATGTACTTATTCAATTTTGTTATTGATGAATTAATGTATTACATTTGACAGCAGACTAGAGCTCTGACGCCAGCGGTCTCAACTACCCCTAGATGTTGCTCTGCCTCTACAAAACCAATCCATTGACCTGTCCATTCATCCATCCATCCATCCATCCATCCATCCATCCATCCATCCACCATCCATCCATCCATTCATCCACCAGTCAACCAAGCTAAGTACAAAAGGAGATCTCTCCTTGAATGATGAAGACAATCAATGCTGCACAGGTAGGTGGCAAAGGGGCCAGTTCGGCTGAAAAGGGCAGAGGGGCTGCACCAGCGAATGTGTTGGGAGGTGTGGGTGTGGGTGGGGTGAGCTGGGTCACCTCAGGGGAAGGGAGGGGGTGGATGTGGTTGCGAGCAGCTGTCACTGGAGAACATGTGCTGGAGCTCCTAAGCAGGGCACCCGGAAGAGGGGCCAGACAAGAGGATAGAATCAAGGTGCAGAGAGGAGAGGAGAGGGGAGAGGATGGAGAGGAGAGGAGAGGACAGGAGAGGACAGGAGTGGAGGGGACCTGAGAAACCTACCTGGACAAAGGCAGCATACAGACATCCAGGGAGGCAGGCAGGCATGCAGGCAGCTCTGGCCTGGGCTCCCTGGATCCCGGGCGCACCTCCTCCTTTCTTCTCTTGGCTGCCAGCCCTTAGGTCCCTCGTCGGTCAGCACTGTCTTCCCATCCTTCCTTCCCTCTGTGCCAGGGCCCTGGCATCTGGGCGCTGCTGCCTGACCTAGTGGCAGGGCAGTTGGGCTGCCCAGTGCCAGTGTGGCCAGCACAGAATGCCGGGGGCTAGGACATCACAGAGGGCTCCTGTGGTTGCTAGGCCATGGGGACCACGCCCATCCAGTTGACCAGCAGCCATGACCCCCACGCTGCACATGACCTGAGGGGTGGTGGCCAGCCACCAGAGCCACAGCCCCAGGCCAACGCAGGTGCAGGTGAGATGGGCCAAGGAGCTATGGGAAGAGTGGGGTGTGTCTGGGCACGGGGCTGGCATCTGCCATCCCAGGGCTGGGGGCCACGGGCCGCCAGGCACCTGTCCTACCATGTGCAATGACACACAGTCTTGCAGACTGACTGACAGTCCCCGCCCCAGAGATACCCCCACTAGGTCCCTGGGTGCCCTGAGCTGCCCCTGTGGTTTGGTGGGTGCCTGCCTGGACACATGCCTCCTTAGTGGAGGTCTCTATTAATCCCATTGCCTACTGACAGCTGCCCTCCTTCCCCTCCTCCACCTTCCCTCCTCCTCCTCCTCCTCCTCCTCCTCCTCCTCCTCCTCCTCCTCCTCCTCGTCCTCATCCTCCTCCTCGTCCTCCAACTCCTCCTCCTCTTCCTCATCCTCCAAGGGACTCACTCATGCCCTTGGCCTAGGCCAGCCAGGGCTGCTGTTCTGGCTGCTGCAGCTTCTATCCAGTGTGTGGGTGCAGGTATCTTGTCCTGTCAGTCCCTGATTCCTGGACCTTCTATGCCTGCAGCTCCCCCCACTATCTAGTCCAGACACCTCCTCAAGCAAACCCTCTCTCCCCTTACCCCCTGTCCCCCAGCTCCCCAACTAACATCTACTGTGTGCCTCCCTGCGCTACTTTCCTGCCACCCTGCTGCTGCCCTTCAGCCCTGGGGGTCCTGGGCCAGCCCAGCCACCATCTCACCATCCAGCAGGGGGACCTGCCCTAACCCCCTGCCACCACACCCACACACAGCCCTGCAAACACTCAGGGGCTCCCCTGCCTGCAGCCTGCCTCTCAAACAGTCTCCATTGGCTCCCTAGCCCCCTTACAGTCTCTGCCATGGCCCCCCACAGACACCTGCGCATGAGCAGCCCACACATGCAACACTCTCCCTCCCCGCCACTCCGTTTGCTCTAAGGTTGTCAAGAGTCTTTTTTTTCTTGCTGTAGGGGAGTTGAGAGTGTCCAATGTCCTGGGGAGCAAGAAGTGCGAACAATCCATCTACAATGTAACATTTGCGTCTCAGGCCGCCCAATCCCTAGTGCGCAGTGCAGGCGTATGACTGGCGAAAACACCCCAGTCTGAGCATGAGACCTGGCTGGCCTAATGGCTCCTTCTGTGGACTAGGAGACAGACAGACAGACAGACAGAGTTTTCAGGTTCAAAGCTTGTACTTCCCAGAAGATGGTCATTCAGTACGGTGTAAAAAAAAAAAAAAAAAAAGGCTTTTTATTATTATTTTTTTTCCCCCTGCCTGGGTAACCTGTCTGCTGTCAGTGTCTTCTACTTTTTGGAGGGAAAAGGACCAAAGTGCAGGCAGGTGGACTCCATAGAGGGTGGATGGGAAGTTGCTCCTGCCCTGGCAATAGAGTCCCAGCTGCTGTTCCAGGTGCTCTCTGATACCAGAGATCTCCGTGTGTCCTGTCATGACACTGTCTCTAGGACTGATCCTCAGGATAATGAGGATTCAAAACAAGGCAGGTCATATTGCTTTAAAAAGTAAATCCAGGGATGTTTGGCGGTATGTCAGAGGGTTAAGGGCTTGTGGCGCTCGAGAAAAGAGGGGACAGGTGGAAGGATCTGGGCTCTGGGCCCCAGACAGCCACCTGCAGGGGAGTCGCTTTACAGCGGGTGAAGCAGGTCTTTAGGGGCTCTATCTTTCTCCCCCACTCTGTATTTCCCCTCCTCTCTCCTTTTCTCTCTGTCCGATGCAAGGTCAGGAACTTCAACAACAACAACAAGAAAAATAACCACCACAGTGACCAAGCAACAAGGGCAGCGGAAGGGGAACATATGGAGTGCTATTCGTGGCGCAGGCACTGAGCTGTGGCTATAACACCTTGAGGCAATCAATCAATAAATGACTTAGTAATATAGATAACAGACATGTATATGTCCCTGTGTCTTTCCACTGAGTTAATGTCAATGCACTTTTATTTATTTCTTCATTTATTTATTACCTTGCCACGAGAATTTCTTTTCATTGCTAAAAAAAAAGTGTCCCATCAAGGGTACCAGGTGGTGCCACACCCAGTTAAGCACTCATGTGACAGTGCAGGAGGACCGGGGTTCAAGACCCTGGTCCCCACCTGCCGGGGGGAAATCTTTACAAGTGGTGCACAAGTGCTGCAGGTGTCTCTCTGTGTCTCAAAATCTCTACCCCTCCCTTCCCTCTCAACTCCTGATGATTTTTTCCAATAAATAATCAAGAAAATAGAAAGTAAAAAAAGAAAAAGAAAAAAAGAAAGGGAAATGAAATATTCCACTATTTCAAGGGCCTACTGAGGACAATGCTTTCCTTGTTAAGATCCTCAGAGCATACCATATGCAGAAAGGCAAAGACGCCATGTATGTTTTAACCCAGTTTTTAGATTTATTTATTTATGTACTTATTCAATTTTGTTATTGATGAATTAATGTATTACATTTGACAGCAGACTAGAGCTCTGACGCCAGCGGTCTCAACTACCCCTAGATGTTGCTCTGCCTCTACAAAACCAATCCATTGACCTGTCCATTCATCCATCCATCCATCCATCCATCCATCCATCCATCCACCATCCATCCATCCATTCATCCACCAGTCAACCAAGCTAAGTACAAAAGGAGATCTCTCCTTGAATGATGAAGACAATCAATGCTGCACAGGTAGGTGGCAAAGGGGCCAGTTCGGCTGAAAAGGGCAGAGGGGCTGCACCAGCGAATGTGTTGGGAGGTGTGGGTGTGGGTGGGGTGAGCTGGGTCACCTCAGGGGAAGGGAGGGGGTGGATGTGGTTGCGAGCAGCTGTCACTGGAGAACATGTGCTGGAGCTCCTAAGCAGGGCACCCGGAAGAGGGGCCAGACAAGAGGATAGAATCAAGGTGCAGAGAGGAGAGGAGAGGGGAGAGGATGGAGAGGAGAGGAGAGGACAGGAGAGGACAGGAGTGGAGGGGACCTGAGAAACCTACCTGGACAAAGGCAGCATACAGACATCCAGGGAGGCAGGCAGGCATGCAGGCAGCTCTGGCCTGGGCTCCCTGGATCCCGGGCGCACCTCCTCCTTTCTTCTCTTGGCTGCCAGCCCTTAGGTCCCTCGTCGGTCAGCACTGTCTTCCCATCCTTCCTTCCCTCTGTGCCAGGGCCCTGGCATCTGGGCGCTGCTGCCTGACCTAGTGGCAGGGCAGTTGGGCTGCCCAGTGCCAGTGTGGCCAGCACAGAATGCCGGGGGCTAGGACATCACAGAGGGCTCCTGTGGTTGCTAGGCCATGGGGACCACGCCCATCCAGTTGACCAGCAGCCATGACCCCCACGCTGCACATGACCTGAGGGGTGGTGGCCAGCCACCAGAGCCACAGCCCCAGGCCAACGCAGGTGCAGGTGAGATGGGCCAAGGAGCTATGGGAAGAGTGGGGTGTGTCTGGGCACGGGGCTGGCATCTGCCATCCCAGGGCTGGGGGCCACGGGCCGCCAGGCACCTGTCCTACCATGTGCAATGACACACAGTCTTGCAGACTGACTGACAGTCCCCGCCCCAGAGATACCCCCACTAGGTCCCTGGGTGCCCTGAGCTGCCCCTGTGGTTTGGTGGGTGCCTGCCTGGACACATGCCTCCTTAGTGGAGGTCTCTATTAATCCCATTGCCTACTGACAGCTGCCCTCCTTCCCCTCCTCCACCTTCCCTCCTCCTCCTCCTCCTCCTCCTCCTCCTCCTCCTCCTCCTCCTCCTCCTCCTCCTCGTCCTCATCCTCCTCCTCGTCCTCCAACTCCTCCTCCTCTTCCTCATCCTCCAAGGGACTCACTCATGCCCTTGGCCTAGGCCAGCCAGGGCTGCTGTTCTGGCTGCTGCAGCTTCTATCCAGTGTGTGGGTGCAGGTATCTTGTCCTGTCAGTCCCTGATTCCTGGACCTTCTATGCCTGCAGCTCCCCCCACTATCTAGTCCAGACACCTCCTCAAGCAAACCCTCTCTCCCCTTACCCCCTGTCCCCCAGCTCCCCAACTAACATCTACTGTGTGCCTCCCTGCGCTACTTTCCTGCCACCCTGCTGCTGCCCTTCAGCCCTGGGGGTCCTGGGCCAGCCCAGCCACCATCTCACCATCCAGCAGGGGGACCTGCCCTAACCCCCTGCCACCACACCCACACACAGCCCTGCAAACACTCAGGGGCTCCCCTGCCTGCAGCCTGCCTCTCAAACAGTCTCCATTGGCTCCCTAGCCCCCTTACAGTCTCTGCCACGGCCCCCCACAGACACCTGCGCATGAGCAGCCCACACATGCAACACTCTCCCTCCCCGCCACTCCGTTTGCTCTAAGGTTGTCAAGAGTCTTTTTTTTCTTGCTGTAGGGGAGTTGAGAGTGTCCAATGTCCTGGGGAGCAAGAAGTGCGAACAATCCATCTACAATGTAACATTTGCGTCTCAGGCCGCCCAATCCCTAGTGCGCAGTGCAGGCGTATGACTGGCGAAAACACCCCAGTCTGAGCATGAGACCTGGCTGGCCTAATGGCTCCTTCTGTGGACTAGGAGACAGACAGACAGACAGACAGAGTTTTCAGGTTCAAAGCTTGTACTTCCCAGAAGATGGTCATTCAGTACGGTGTAAAAAAAAAAAAAAAAAAAGGCTTTTTATTATTATTTTTTTTCCCCCTGCCTGGGTAACCTGTCTGCTGTCAGTGTCTTCTACTTTTTGGAGGGAAAAGGACCAAAGTGCAGGCAGGTGGACTCCATAGAGGGTGGATGGGAAGTTGCTCCTGCCCTGGCAATAGAGTCCCAGCTGCTGTTCCAGGTGCTCTCTGATACCAGAGATCTCCGTGTGTCCTGTCATGACACTGTCTCTAGGACTGATCCTCAGGATAATGAGGATTCAAAACAAGGCAGGTCATATTGCTTTAAAAAGTAAATCCAGGGATGTTTGGCGGTATGTCAGAGGGTTAAGGGCTTGTGGCGCTCGAGAAAAGAGGGGACAGGTGGAAGGATCTGGGCTCTGGGCCCCAGACAGCCACCTGCAGGGGAGTCGCTTTACAGCGGGTGAAGCAGGTCTTTAGGGGCTCTATCTTTCTCCCCCACTCTGTATTTCCCCTCCTCTCTCCTTTTCTCTCTGTCCGATGCAAGGTCAGGAACTTCAACAACAACAACAAGAAAAATAACCACCACAGTGACCAAGCAACAAGGGCAGCGGAAGGGGAACATATGGAGTGCTATTCGTGGCGCAGGCACTGAGCTGTGGCTATAACACCTTGAGGCAATCAATCAATAAATGACTTAGTAATATAGATAACAGACATGTATATGTCCCTGTGTCTTTCCACTGAGTTAATGTCAATGCACTTTTATTTATTTCTTCATTTATTTATTACCTTGCCACGAGAATTTCTTTTCATTGCTAAAAAAAAAGTGTCCCATCAAGGGTACCAGGTGGTGCCACACCCAGTTAAGCACTCATGTGACAGTGCAGGAGGACCGGGGTTCAAGACCCTGGTCCCCACCTGCCGGGGGGAAATCTTTACAAGTGGTGCACAAGTGCTGCAGGTGTCTCTCTGTGTCTCAAAATCTCTACCCCTCCCTTCCCTCTCAACTCCTGATGATTTTTTCCAATAAATAATCAAGAAAATAGAAAGTAAAAAAAGAAAAAGAAAAAAAGAAAGGGAAATGAAATATTCCACTATTTCAAGGGCCTACTGAGGACAATGCTTTCCTTGTTAAGATCCTCAGAGCATACCATATGCAGAAAGGCAAAGACGCCATGTATGTTTTAACCCAGTTTTTAGATTTATTTATTTATGTACTTATTCAATTTTGTTATTGATGAATTAATGTATTACATTTGACAGCAGACTAGAGCTCTGACGCCAGCGGTCTCAACTACCCCTAGATGTTGCTCTGCCTCTACAAAACCAATCCATTGACCTGTCCATTCATCCATCCATCCATCCATCCATCCATCCATCCACCATCCATCCATCCATTCATCCACCAGTCAACCAAGCTAAGTACAAAAGGAGATCTCTCCTTGAATGATGAAGACAATCAATGCTGCACAGGTAGGTGGCAAAGGGGCCAGTTCGGCTGAAAAGGGCAGAGGGGCTGCACCAGCGAATGTGTTGGGAGGTGTGGGTGTGGGTGGGGTGAGCTGGGTCACCTCAGGGGAAGGGAGGGGGTGGATGTGGTTGCGAGCAGCTGTCACTGGAGAACATGTGCTGGAGCTCCTAAGCAGGGCACCCGGAAGAGGGGCCAGACAAGAGGATAGAATCAAGGTGCAGAGAGGAGAGGAGAGGGGAGAGGATGGAGAGGAGAGGAGAGGACAGGAGAGGACAGGAGTGGAGGGGACCTGAGAAACCTACCTGGACAAAGGCAGCATACAGACATCCAGGGAGGCAGGCAGGCATGCAGGCAGCTCTGGCCTGGGCTCCCTGGATCCCGGGCGCACCTCCTCCTTTCTTCTCTTGGCTGCCAGCCCTTAGGTCCCTCGTCGGTCAGCACTGTCTTCCCATCCTTCCTTCCCTCTGTGCCAGGGCCCTGGCATCTGGGCGCTGCTGCCTGACCTAGTGGCAGGGCAGTTGGGCTGCCCAGTGCCAGTGTGGCCAGCACAGAATGCCGGGGGCTAGGACATCACAGAGGGCTCCTGTGGTTGCTAGGCCATGGGGACCACGCCCATCCAGTTGACCAGCAGCCATGACCCCCACGCTGCACATGACCTGAGGGGTGGTGGCCAGCCACCAGAGCCACAGCCCCAGGCCAACGCAGGTGCAGGTGAGATGGGCCAAGGAGCTATGGGAAGAGTGGGGTGTGTCTGGGCACGGGGCTGGCATCTGCCATCCCAGGGCTGGGGGCCACGGGCCGCCAGGCACCTGTCCTACCATGTGCAATGACACACAGTCTTGCAGACTGACTGACAGTCCCCGCCCCAGAGATACCCCCACTAGGTCCCTGGGTGCCCTGAGCTGCCCCTGTGGTTTGGTGGGTGCCTGCCTGGACACATGCCTCCTTAGTGGAGGTCTCTATTAATCCCATTGCCTACTGACAGCTGCCCTCCTTCCCCTCCTCCACCTTCCCTCCTCCTCCTCCTCCTCCTCCTCCTCCTCCTCCTCCTCCTCCTCCTCCTCCTCCTCGTCCTCATCCTCCTCCTCGTCCTCCAACTCCTCCTCCTCTTCCTCATCCTCCGAGGGACTCACTCAGGCCCTTGGCCTAGGCTAGCCAGGGCTGCTGTTCTGGCTGCTGCAGCTTCTATCCAGTGTGTGGGTGCAGGTATCTTGTCCTGTCAGTCCCTGATTCCTGGACCTTCTATGCCTGCAGCTCCCCCCACTATCTAGTCCAGACACCTCCTCAAGCAAACCCTCTCTCCCCTTACCCCCTGTCCCCCAGCTCCCCAACTAACATCTACTGTGTGCCTCCCTGCGCTACTTTCCTGCCACCCTGCTGCTGCCCTTCAGCCCTGGGGGTCCTGGGCCAGCCCAGCCACCATCTCACCATCCAGCAGGGGGACCTGCCCTAACCCCCTGCCACCACACCCACACACAGCCCTGCAAACACTCAGGGGCTCCCCTGCCTGCAGCCTGCCTCTCAAACAGTCTCCATTGGCTCCCTAGCCCCCTTACAGTTTCTGCCAAGGCCCCCCACAGACACCTGCGCATGAGCAGCCCACACATGCAACACTCTCCCTCCCCGCCACTCCGTTTGCTCTAAGGTTGTCAAGAGTCTTTTTTTTCTTGCTGTAGGGGAGTTGAGAGTGTCCAATGTCCTGGGGAGCAAGAAGTGCAAACAATCCATCTACAATGTAACATTTGCGTCTCAGGCCGCCCAATCCCTAGTGCGCAGTGCAGGCGTATGACTGGCGAAAACACCCCAGTCTGAGCATGAGACCTGGCTGGCCTAATGGCTCCTTCTGTGGACTAGGAGACAGACAGACAGACAGAGTTTTCAGGTTCAAAGCTTGTACTTCCCAGAAGATGGTCATTCAGTACGGTGTAAAAAAAAAAAAAAAAAAAGGCTTTTTATTATTATTTTTTTCCCCCTGCCTGGGTAACCTGTCTGCTGTCAGTGTCTTCTACTTTTTGGAGGGAAAAGGACCAAAGTGCAGGCAGGTGGACTCCATAGAGGGTGGATGGGAAGTTGCTCCTGCCCTGGCAATAGAGTCCCAGCTGCTGTTCCAGGTGCTCTCTGATACCAGAGTCTCTGTGTGTCCTGTCATGACATTGTCTCCAGGACTGATCCTCAGGATAATGAGGATTCAAAACAAGGCAGGTCATATTGCTTTAAAAAGTAAATCCAGGCATGTTTGGCGGTATGTCAGAGGGTTAAGGGCTTGTGGCGCTCGAGAAAAGAGGGGACAGGTGGAAGGATCTGGGCTCTGGGCCCCAGACAGCCACCTGCAGGGGAGTCGCTTTACAGCAGGTGAAGCAGGTCTTTAGGGGCTCTATCTTTCTCCCCCACTCTGTATTTCCCCTCCTCTCTCCTTTTCTCTCTGTCCGATGCAAGGTCAGGAACTTCAACAACAACAACAAGAACAATAACCACCACAGTGACCAAGCAACAAGGGCAGCGGAAGGGGAACATATGGAGTGCTATTCGTGGCGCAGGCACTGAGCTGTGGCTATAACACCTTGAGGCAATCAATCAATAAATGACTTAGTAATATAGATAACAGACATGTATATGTCCCTGTGTCTTTCCACTGAGTTAATGTCAATGCACTTTTATATATTTCTTCATTTATTTATTACCTTGCCACGAGAATTTCTTTTCATTGCTAAAAAAAAAAGTGTCCCATCAAGGGTACCAGGTGGTGCCACACCCAGTTAAGCACTCATGTGACAGTGCAGGAGGACCGGGGTTCAAGACCCTGGTCCCCACCTGCCGGGGGGAAATCTTTTCAAGTGGTGCACAAGTGCTGCAGGTGTCTCTCTGTGTCTCAAAATCTCTACCCCTCCCTTCCCTCTCAACTCCTGACGATTTTTTCCAATAAATAATCAAGAAAATAGAAAGTAAAAAAAGAAAAAGAAAAAAAGAAAGGGAAATGAAATATTCCACTATTTCAAGGGCCTACTGAGGACAATGCTTTCCTTGTTAAGATCCTCAGAGCATACCATATGCAGAAAGACAAAGACGCCATGTATGTTTTAACCCAGTTTTTAGATTTATTTATTTATGTACTTATTCAATTTTGTTATTGATGAATTAATGTATTACATTTGACAGCAGACTAGAGCTCTGACGCCAGCGGTCTCAGCTACCCCTAGATGTTGCTCTGCCTCTACAAAACCAATCCATTGACCTGTCCATTCATCCATCCATCCATCCATCCATCCACCATCCATCCATCCATTCATCCACCAGTCAACCAAGCTAAGTACAAAAGGAGATCTCTCCTTGAATGATGAAGACAATCAATGCTGCACAGGTAGGTGGCAAAGGGGTCAGTTCGGCTGAAAAGGGCAGAGGGGCTGCACCAGCGAATGTGTTGGGAGGTGTGGGTGTGGGTGGGGTGAGCTGGGTCACCTCAGGGGAAGGGAGGGGGTGGATGTGGTTGCGAGCAGCTGTCACTGGAGAACATGTGCTGGAGCTCGTAAGCAGGGCACCCGGAAGAGGGGCCAGACAAGAGGATAGAATCAAGGTGCAGAGAGGAGAGGAGAGGGGAGAGGATGGAGAGGAGAGGAGAGGACAGGAGAGGACAGGAGTGGAGGGGACCTGAGAAACCTACCTGGACAAAGGCAGCATACAGACATCCAGGGAGGCAGGCAGGCATGCAGGCAGCTCTGGCCTGGGCTCCCTGGATCCCGGGCGCACCTCCTCCTTTCTTCTCTTGGCTGCCAGCCCTTAGGTCCCTCGTCGGTCAGCACTGTCTTCCCATCCTTCCTTCCCTCTGTGCCAGGGCCCTGGCATCTGGGCGCTGCTGCCTGACCTAGTGGCAGGGCAGTTGGGCTGCCCAGTGCCAGTGTTGCCAGCACAGAATGCCGGGGGCTAGGACATCACAGAGGGCTCCTGTGGTTGCTAGGCCATGGGGACCACGCCCATCCAGTTGACCAGCAGCCATGACCCCCACGCTGCACATGACCTGAGGGGTGGTGGCCAGCCACCAGAGCCACAGCCCCAGGCCAACGCAGGTGCAGGTGAGATGGGCCAAGGAGCTATGGGCAGAGTGGGGTGTGTCTCGGCACGGGGCTGGCATCTGCCATCCCAGGGCTGGGGGCCACGGGCCGCCAGGCACCTGTCCTACCATGTGCAATGACACACAGTCTTGCAGACTGACTGACAGTCCCCGCCCCAGAGATACCCCCACTAGGTCCCTGGGTGCCCTGAGCTGCCCCTGTGGTTTGGTGGGTGCCTGCCTAGACACATGCCTCCTTAGTGGAGGTCTCTATTAATCCCATTGCCTACTGACAGCTGCCCTCCTTCCCCTCCTCCTCGTCCTCCTCCTCGTCCTCCTCCTCCTCCTCGTCCTCGTCCTCCTCCTCGTCCTCCAACTCCTCCTCCTCTTCCTCATCCTCCAAGGGACTCACTCATGCCCTTGGCCTAGGCCAGCCAGGGCTGCTGTTCTGGCTGCTGCAGCTTCTATCCAGTGTGTGGGTGCAGGTATCTTGTCCTGTCAGTCCCTGATTCCTGGACCTTCTATGCCTGCAGCTCCCCCCACTATCTAGTCCAGACACCTCCTCAAGCAAACCCTCTCTCCCCTTACCCCCTGTCCCCCAGCTCCCCAACTAACATCTACTGTGTGCCTCCCTGCGCTACTTTCCTGCCACCCTGCTGCTGCCCTTCAGCCCTGGGGGTCCTGGGCCAGCCCAGCCACCATCTCACCATCCAGCAGGGGGACCTGCCCTAACCCCCTGCCACCACACCCACACACAGCCCTGCAAACACTCAGGGGCTCCCCTGCCTGCAGCCTGCCTCTCAAACAGTCTCCATTGGCTCCCTAGCCCCCTTACAGTCTCTGCCACGGCCCCCCACAGACACCTGCGCATGAGCAGCCCACACATGCAACACTCTCCCTCCCCGCCACTCCGTTTGCTCTAAGGTTGTCAAGAGTCTTTTTTTTCTTGCTGTAGGGGAGTTGAGAGTGTCCAATGTCCTGGGGAGCAAGAAGTGCGAACAATCCATCTACAATGTAACATTTGCGTCTCAGGCCGCCCAATCCCTAGTGCGCAGTGCAGGCGTATGACTGGCGAAAACACCCCAGTCTGAGCATGAGACCTGGCTGGCCTAATGGCTCCTTCTGTGGACTAGGAGACAGACAGACAGACAGACAGAGTTTTCAGGTTCAAAGCTTGTACTTCCCAGAAGATGGTCATTCAGTACGGTGTAAAAAAAAAAAAAAAAAAGGCTTTTTATTATTATTTTTTTTCCCCCTGCCTGGGTAACCTGTCTGCTGTCAGTGTCTTCTACTTTTTGGAGGGAAAAGGACCAAAGTGCAGGCAGGTGGACTCCATAGAGGGTGGATGGGAAGTTGCTCCTGCCCTGGCAATAGAGTCCCAGCTGCTGTTCCAGGTGCTCTCTGATACCAGAGATCTCCGTGTGTCCTGTCATGACACTGTCTCTAGGACTGATCCTCAGGATAATGAGGATTCAAAACAAGGCAGGTCATATTGCTTTAAAAAGTAAATCCAGGGATGTTTGGCGGTATGTCAGAGGGTTAAGGGCTTGTGGCGCTCGAGAAAAGAGGGGACAGGTGGAAGGATCTGGGCTCTGGGCCCCAGACAGCCACCTGCAGGGGAGTCGCTTTACAGCGGGTGAAGCAGGTCTTTAGGGGCTCTATCTTTCTCCCCCACTCTGTATTTCCCCTCCTCTCTCCTTTTCTCTCTGTCCGATGCAAGGTCAGGAACTTCAACAACAACAACAAGAAAAATAACCACCACAGTGACCAAGCAACAAGGGCAGCGGAAGGGGAACATATGGAGTGCTATTCGTGGCGCAGGCACTGAGCTGTGGCTATAACACCTTGAGGCAATCAATCAATAAATGACTTAGTAATATAGATAACAGACATGTATATGTCCCTGTGTCTTTCCACTGAGTTAATGTCAATGCACTTTTATTTATTTCTTCATTTATTTATTACCTTGCCACGAGAATTTCTTTTCATTGCTAAAAAAAAAGTGTCCCATCAAGGGTACCAGGTGGTGCCACACCCAGTTAAGCACTCATGTGACAGTGCAGGAGGACCGGGGTTCAAGACCCTGGTCCCCACCTGCCGGGGGGAAATCTTTACAAGTGGTGCACAAGTGCTGCAGGTGTCTCTCTGTGTCTCAAAATCTCTACCCCTCCCTTCCCTCTCAACTCCTGATGATTTTTTCCAATAAATAATCAAGAAAATAGAAAGTAAAAAAAGAAAAAGAAAAAAAGAAAGGGAAATGAAATATTCCACTATTTCAAGGGCCTACTGAGGACAATGCTTTCCTTGTTAAGATCCTCAGAGCATACCATATGCAGAAAGGCAAAGACGCCATGTATGTTTTAACCCAGTTTTTAGATTTATTTATGTACTTATTCAATTTTGTTATTGATGAATTAATGTATTACATTTGACAGCAGACTAGAGCTCTGACGCCAGCGGTCTCAACTACCCCTAGATGTTGCTCTGCCTCTACAAAACCAATCCATTGACCTGTCCATTCATCCATCCATCCATCCATCCATCCATCCATCCATCCATCCACCATCCATCCATCCATTCATCCACCAGTCAACCAAGCTAAGTACAAAAGGAGATCTCTCCTTGAATGATGAAGACAATCAATGCTGCACAGGTAGGTGGCAAAGGGGCCAGTTCGGCTGAAAAGGGCAGAGGGGCTGCACCAGCGAATGTGTTGGGAGGTGTGGGTGTGGGTGGGGTGAGCTGGGTCACCTCAGGGGAAGGGAGGGGGTGGATGTGGTTGCGAGCAGCTGTCACTGGAGAACATGTGCTGGAGCTCCTAAGCAGGGCACCCGGAAGAGGGGCCAGACAAGAGGATAGAATCAAGGTGCAGAGAGGAGAGGAGAGGGGAGAGGATGGAGAGGAGAGGAGAGGACAGGAGAGGACAGGAGTGGAGGGGACCTGAGAAACCTACCTGGACAAAGGCAGCATACAGACATCCAGGGAGGCAGGCAGGCATGCAGGCAGCTCTGGCCTGGGCTCCCTGGATCCCGGGCGCACCTCCTCCTTTCTTCTCTTGGCTGCCAGCCCTTAGGTCCCTCGTCGGTCAGCACTGTCTTCCCATCCTTCCTTCCCTCTGTGCCAGGGCCCTGGCATCTGGGCGCTGCTGCCTGACCTAGTGGCAGGGCAGTTGGGCTGCCCAGTGCCAGTGTGGCCAGCACAGAATGCCGGGGGCTAGGACATCACAGAGGGCTCCTGTGGTTGCTAGGCCATGGGGACCACGCCCATCCAGTTGACCAGCAGCCATGACCCCCACGCTGCACATGACCTGAGGGGTGGTGGCCAGCCACCAGAGCCACAGCCCCAGGCCAACGCAGGTGCAGGTGAGATGGGCCAAGGAGCTATGGGCAGAGTGGGGTGTGTCTGGGCACGGGGCTGGCATCTGCCATCCCAGGGCTGGGGGCCACGGGCCGCCAGGCACCTGTCCTACCATGTGCAATGACACACAGTCTTGCAGACTGACTGACAGTCCCCGCCCCAGAGATACCCCCACTAGGTCCCTGGGTGCCCTGAGCTGCCCCTGTGGTTTGGTGGGTGCCTGCCTGGACACATGCCTCCTTAGTGGAGGTCTCTATTAATCCCATTGCCTACTGACAGCTGCCCTCCTTCCCCTCCTCCACCTTCCCTCCTCCTCCTCCTCCTCCTCCTCCTCCTCCTCCTCCTCCTCCTCGTCCTCATCCTCCTCCTCGTCCTCCAACTCCTCCTCCTCTTCCTCATCCTCCGAGGGACTCACTCAGGCCCTTGGCCTAGGCTAGCCAGGGCTGCTGTTCTGGCTGCTGCAGCTTCTATCCAGTGTGTGGGTGCAGGTATCTTGTCCTGTCAGTCCCTGATTCCTGGACCTTCTATGCCTGCAGCTCCCCCCACTATCTAGTCCAGACACCTCCTCAAGCAAACCCTCTCTCCCCTTACCCCCTGTCCCCCAGCTCCCCAACTAACATCTACTGTGTGCCTCCCTGCGCTACTTTCCTGCCACCCTGCTGCTGCCCTTCAGCCCTGGGGGTCCTGGGCCAGCCCAGCCACCATCTCACCATCCAGCAGGGGGACCTGCCCTAACCCCCTGCCACCACACCCACACACAGCCCTGCAAACACTCAGGGGCTCCCCTGCCTGCAGCCTGCCTCTCAAACAGTCTCCATTGGCTCCCTAGCCCCCTTACAGTCTCTGCCACGGCCCCCCACAGACACCTGCGCATGAGCAGCCCACACATGCAACACTCTCCCTCCCCGCCACTCCGTTTGCTCTAAGGTTGTCAAGAGTCTTTTTTTTCTTGCTGTAGGGGAGTTGAGAGTGTCCAATGTCCTGGGGAGCAAGAAGTGCAAACAATCCATCTACAATGTAACATTTGCGTCTCAGGCCGCCCAATCCCTAGTGCGCAGTGCAGGCGTATGACTGGCGAAAACACCCCAGTCTGAGCATGAGACCTGGCTGGCCTAATGGCTCCTTCTGTGGACTAGGAGACAGACAGACAGACAGAGTTTTCAGGTTCAAAGCTTGTACTTCCCAGAAGATGGTCATTCAGTACGGTGTAAAGAAAAAAAAAAAAAGGCTTTTTATTATTTTTTTTTTCCCCCTGCCTGGGTAACCTGTCTGCTGTCAGTGTCTTCTACTTTTTGGAGGGAAAAGGACCAAAGTGCAGGCAGGTGGACTCCATAGAGGGTGGATGGGAAGTTGCTCCTGCCCTGGCAATAGAGTCCCAGCTGCTGTTCCAGGTGCTCTCTGATACCAGAGATCTCCGTGTGTCCTGTCATGACATTGTCTCCAGGACTGTTCCTCAGGATAATGAGGATTCAAAACAAGGCAGGTCATATTGCTTTAAAAAGTAAATCCAGGCATGTTTGGCGGTATGTCAGAGGGTTAAGGGCTTGTGGCGCTCGAGAAAAGAGGGGACAGGTGGAAGGATCTGGGCTCTGGGCCCCAGACAGCCACCTGCAGGGGAGTCGCTTTACAGCAGGTGAAGCAGGTCTTTAGGGGCTCTATCTTTCTCCCCCACTCTGTATTTCCCCTCCTCTCTCCTTTTCTCTCTGTCCGATGCAAGGTCAGGAACTTCAACAACAACAACAAGAACAATAACCACCACAGTGACCAAGCAACAAGGGCAGCGGAAGGGGAACATATGGAGTGCTATTCGTGGCGCAGGCACTGAGCTGTGGCTATAACACCTTGAGGCAATCAATCAATAAATGACTTAGTAATATAGATAACAGACATGTATATGTCCCTGTGTCTTTCCACTGAGTTAATGTCAATGCACTTTTATATATTTCTTCATTTATTTATTACCTTGCCACGAGAATTTCTTTTCATTGCTAAAAAAAAAAGTGTCCCATCAAGGGTACCAGGTGGTGCCACACCCAGTTAAGCACTCATGTGACAGTGCAGGAGGACCGGGGTTCAAGACCCTGGTCCCCACCTGCCGGGGGGAAATCTTTTCAAGTGGTGCACAAGTGCTGCAGGTGTCTCTCTGTGTCTCAAAATCTCTACCCCTCCCTTCCCTCTCAACTCCTGACGATTTTTTCCAATAAATAATCAAGAAAATAGAAAGTAAAAAAAGAAAAAGAAAAAAAGAAAGGGAAATGAAATATTCCACTATTTCAAGGGCCTACTGAGGACAATGCTTTCCTTGTTAAGATCCTCAGAGCATACCATATGCAGAAAGACAAAGACGCCATGTATGTTTTAACCCAGTTTTTAGATTTATTTATTTATGTACTTATTCAATTTTGTTATTGATGAATTAATGTATTACATTTGACAGCAGACTAGAGCTCTGACGCCAGCGGTCTCAGCTACCCCTAGATGTTGCTCTGCCTCTACAAAACCAATCCATTGACCTGTCCATTCATCCATCCATCCATCCATCCATCCACCATCCATCCATCCATTCATCCACCAGTCAACCAAGCTAAGTACAAAAGGAGATCTCTCCTTGAATGATGAAGACAATCAATGCTGCACAGGTAGGTGGCAAAGGGGCCAGTTCGGCTGAAAAGGGCAGAGGGGCTGCACCAGCGAATGTGTTGGGAGGTGTGGGTGTGGGTGGGGTGAGCTGGGTCACCTCAGGGGAAGGGAGGGGGTGGATGTGGTTGCGAGCAGCTGTCACTGGAGAACATGTGCTGGAGCTCGTAAGCAGGGCACCCGGAAGAGGGGCCAGACAAGAGGATAGAATCAAGGTGCAGAGAGGAGAGGAGAGGGGAGAGGATGGAGAGGAGAGGAGAGGACAGGAGAGGACAGGAGTGGAGGGGACCTGAGAAACCTACCTGGACAAAGGCAGCATACAGACATCCAGGGAGGCAGGCAGGCATGCAGGCAGCTCTGGCCTGGGCTCCCTGGATCCCGGGCGCACCTCCTCCTTTCTTCTCTTGGCTGCCAGCCCTTAGGTCCCTCGTCGGTCAGCACTGTCTTCCCATCCTTCCTTCCCTCTGTGCCAGGGCCCTGGCATCTGGGCGCTGCTGCCTGACCTAGTGGCAGGGCAGTTGGGCTGCCCAGTGCCAGTGTGGCCAGCACAGAATGCCGGGGGCTAGGACATCACAGAGGGCTCCTGTGGTTGCTAGGCCATGGGGACCACGCCCATCCAGTTGACCAGCAGCCATGACCCCCACGCTGCACATGACCTGAGGGGTGGTGGCCAGCCACCAGAGCCACAGCCCCAGGCCAACGCAGGTGCAGGTGAGATGGGCCAAGGAGCTATGGGCAGAGTGGGGTGTGTCTCGGCACGGGGCTGGCATCTGCCATCCCAGGGCTGGGGGCCACGGGCCGCCAGGCACCTGTCCTACCATGTGCAATGACACACAGTCTTGCAGACTGACTGACAGTCCCCGCCCCAGAGATACCCCCACTAGGTCCCTGGGTGCCCTGAGCTGCCCCTGTGGTTTGGTGGGTGCCTGCCTAGACACATGCCTCCTTAGTGGAGGTCTCTATTAATCCCATTGCCTACTGACAGCTGCCCTCCTTCCCCTCCTCCTCGTCCTCCTCCTCCTCCTCCTCCTCCTCCTCCTCCTCGTCCTCGTCCTCCTCCTCGTCCTCCAACTCCTCCTCCTCTTCCTCATCCTCCAAGGGACTCACTCAGGCCCTTGGCCTAGGCCAGCCAGGGCTGCTGTTCTGGCTGCTGCAGCTTCTATCCAGTGTGTGGGTGCAGGTATCTTGTCCTGTCAGTCCCTGATTCCTGGACCTTCTATGCCTGCAGCTCCCCCCACTATCTAGTCCAGACACCTCCTCAAGCAAACCCTCTCTCCCCTTACCCCCTGTCCCCCAGCTCCCCAACTAACATCTACTGTGTGCCTCCCTGCGCTACTTTCCTGCCACCCTGCTGCTGCCCTTCAGCCCTGGGGGTCCTGGGCCAGCCCAGCCACCATCTCACCATCCAGCAGGGGGACCTGCCCTAACCCCCTGCCACCACACCCACACACAGCCCTGCAAACACTCAGGGGCTCCCCTGCCTGCAGCCTGCCTCTCAAACAGTCTCCATTGGCTCCCTAGCCCCCTTACAGTCTCTGCCACGGCCCCCCACAGACACCTGCGCATGAGCAGCCCACACATGCAACACTCTCCCTCCCCGCCACTCCGTTTGCTCTAAGGTTGTCAAGAGTCTTTTTTTTCTTGCTGTAGGGGAGTTGAGAGTGTCCAATGTCCTGGGGAGCAAGAAGTGCGAACAATCCATCTACAATGTAACATTTGCGTCTCAGGCCGCCCAATCCCTAGTGCGCAGTGCAGGCGTATGACTGGCGAAAACACCCCAGTCTGAGCATGAGACCTGGCTGGCCTAATGGCTCCTTCTGTGGACTAGGAGACAGACAGACAGACAGACAGAGTTTTCAGGTTCAAAGCTTGTACTTCCCAGAAGATGGTCATTCAGTACGGTGTAAAAAAAAAAAAAAAAAGGCTTTTTATTATTTTTTTTTTTCCCCCTGCCTGGGTAACCTGTCTGCTGTCAGTGTCTTCTACTTTTTGGAGGGAAAAGGACCAAAGTGCAGGCAGGTGGACTCCATAGAGGGTGGATGGGAAGTTGCTCCTGCCCTGGCAATAGAGTCCCAGCTGCTGTTCCAGGTGCTCTCTGATACCAGAGATCTCCGTGTGTCCTGTCATGACACTGTCTCTAGGACTGATCCTCAGGATAATGAGGATTCAAAACAAGGCAGGTCATATTGCTTTAAAAAGTAAATCCAGGGATGTTTGGCGGTATGTCAGAGGGTTAAGGGCTTGTGGCGCTCGAGAAAAGAGGGGACAGGTGGAAGGATCTGGGCTCTGGGCCCCAGACAGCCACCTGCAGGGGAGTCGCTTTACAGCGGGTGAAGCAGGTCTTTAGGGGCTCTATCTTTCTCCCCCACTCTGTATTTCCCCTCCTCTCTCCTTTTCTCTCTGTCCGATGCAAGGTCAGGAACTTCAACAACAACAACAAGAACAATAACCACCACAGTGACCAAGCAACAAGGGCAGCGGAAGGGGAACATATGGAGTGCTATTCGTGGCGCAGGCACTGAGCTGTGGCTATAACACCTTGAGGCAATCAATCAATAAATGACTTAGTAATGTAGATAACAGACATGTATATGTCCCTGTGTCTTTCCACTGAGTTAATGTCAATGCACTTTTATTTATTTCTTCATTTATTTATTACCTTGCCACGAGAATTTCTTTTCATTGCTAAAAAAAAAGTGTCCCATCAAGGGTACCAGGTGGTGCCACACCCAGTTAAGCACTCATGTGACAGTGCAGGAGGACCGGGGTTCAAGACCCTGGTCCCCACCTGCCGGGGGGAAATCTTTACAAGTGGTGCACAAGTGCTGCAGGTGTCTCTCTGTGTCTCAAAATCTCTACCCCTCCCTTCCCTCTCAACTCCTGATGATTTTTTCCAATAAATAATCAAGAAAATAGAAAGTAAAAAAAGAAAAAGAAAAAAAGAAAGGGAAATGAAATATTCCACTATTTCAAGGGCCTACTGAGGACAATGCTTTCCTTGTTAAGATCCTCAGAGCATACCATATGCAGAAAGGCAAAGACGCCATGTATGTTTTAACCCAGTTTTTAGATTTATTTATTTATGTACTTATTCAATTTTGTTATTGATGAATTAATGTATTACATTTGACAGCAGACTAGAGCTCTGACGCCAGCGGTCTCAACTACCCCTAGATGTTGCTCTGCCTCTACAAAACCAATCCATTGACCTGTCCATTCATCCATCCATCCATCCATCCATCCACCATCCATCCATCCATTCATCCACCAGTCAACCAAGCTAAGTACAAAAGGAGATCTCTCCTTGAATGATGAAGACAATCAATGCTGCACAGGTAGGTGGCAAAGGGGCCTGTTCGGCTGAAAAGGGCAGAGGGGCTGCACCAGCGAATGTGTTGGGAGGTGTGGGTGTGGGTGGGGTGAGCTGGGTCACCTCAGGGGAAGGGAGGGGGTGGATGTGGTTGCGAGCAGCTGTCACTGGAGAACATGTGCTGGAGCTCCTAAGCAGGGCACCCGGAAGAGGGGCCAGACAAGAGGATAGAATCAAGGTGCAGAGAGGAGAGGAGAGGGGAGAGGATGGAGAGGAGAGGAGAGGACAGGAGAGGACAGGAGTGGAAGGGACCTGAGAAACCTACCTGGACAAAGGCAGCATACAGACATCCAGGGAGGCAGGCAGGCATGCAGGCAGCTCTGGCCTGGGCTCCCTGGATCCCGGGCGCACCTCCTCCTTTCTTCTCTTGGCTGCCAGCCCTTAGGTCCCTCGTCGGTCAGCACTGTCTTCCCATCCTTCCTTCCCTCTGTGCCAGGGCCCTGGCATCTGGGCGCTGCTGCCTGACCTAGTGGCAGGGCAGTTGGGCTGCCCAGTGCCAGTGTGGCCAGCACAGAATGCCGGGGGCTAGGACATCACAGAGGGCTCCTGTGGTTGCTAGGCCATGGGGACCACGCCCATCCAGTTGACCAGCAGCCATGACCCCCACGCTGCACATGACCTGAGGGGTGGTGGCCAGCCACCAGAGCCACAGCCCCAGGCCAACGCAGGTGCAGGTGAGATGGGCCAAGGAGCTATGGGAAGAGTGGGGTGTGTCTGGACACGGGGCTGGCATCTGCCATCCCAGGGCTGGGGGCCACGGGCCGCCAGGCACCTGTCCTACCATGTGCAATGACACACAGTCTTGCAGACTGACTGACAGTCCCCGCCCCAGAGATACCCCCACTAGGTCCCTGGGTGCCCTGAGCTGCCCCTGTGGTTTGGTGGGTGCCTGCCTGGACACATGCCTCCTTAGTGGAGGTCTCTATTAATCCCATTGCCTACTGACAGCTGCCCTCCTTCCCCTCCTCCTCGTCCTCCTCCTCCTCCTCCTCCTCCTCCTCCTCCTCGTCCTCGTCCTCCTCCTCGTCCTCCAACTCCTCCTCCTCTTCCTCATCCTCCGAGGGACTCACTCAGGCCCTTGGCCTAGGCCAGCCAGGGCTGCTGTTCTGGCTGCTGCAGCTTCTATCCAGTGTGTGGGTGCAGGTATCTTGTCCTGTCAGTCCCTGATTCCTGGACCTTCTATGCCTGCAGCTCCCCCCACTATCTAGTCCAGACACCTCCTCAAGCAAACCCTCTCTCCCCTTACCCCCTGTCCCCCAGCTCCCCAACTAACATCTACTGTGTGCCTCCCTGCGCTACTTTCCTGCCACCCTGCTGCTGCCCTTCAGCCCTGGGGGTCCTGGGCCAGCCCAGCCACCATCTCACCATCCAGCAGGGGGACCTGCCCTAACCCCCTGCCACCACACCCACACACAGCCCTGCAAACACTCAGGGGCTCCCCTGCCTGCAGCCTGCCTCTCAAACAGTCTCCATTGGCTCCCTAGCCCCCTTACAGTCTCTGCCACGGCCCCCCACAGACACCTGCGCATGAGCAGCCCACACATGCAACACTCTCCCTCCCCGCCACTCCGTTTGCTCTAAGGTTGTCAAGAGTCTTTTTTTTCTTGCTGTAGGGGAGTTGAGAGTGTCCAATGTCCTGGGGAGCAAGAAGTGCGAACAATCCATCTACAATGTAACATTTGCGTCTCAGGCCGCCCAATCCCTAGTGCGCAGTGCAGGCGTATGACTGGCGAAAACACCCCAGTCTGAGCATGAGACCTGGCTGGCCTAATGGCTCCTTCTGTGGACTAGGAGACAGACAGACAGACAGAGTTTTCAGGTTCAAAGCTTGTACTTCCAGAAGATGGTCATTCAGTACGGTGTAAAAAAAAAAAAAAAAAAGGCTTTTTATTATTTTTTTTTTCCCCCTGCCTGGGTAACCTGTCTGCTGTCAGTGTCTTCTACTTTTTGGAGGGAAAAGGACCAAAGTGCAGGCAGGTGGACTCCATAGAGGGTGGATGGGAAGTTGCTCCTGCCCTGGCAATAGAGTCCCAGCTGCTGTTCCAGGTGCTCTCTGATACCAGAGATCTCCGTGTGTCCTGTCATGACACTGTCTCCAGGACTGATCCTCAGGATAATGAGGATTCAAAACAAGGCAGGTCATATTGCTTTAAAAAGTAAATCCAGGGATGTTTGGCGGTATGTCAGAGGGTTAAGGGCTTGTGGCGCTCGAGAAAAGAGGGGACAGGTGGAAGGATCTGGGCTCTGGGCCCCAGACAGCCACCTGCAGGGGAGTCGCTTTACAGCGGGTGAAGCAGGTCTTTAGGGGCTCTATCTTTCTCCCCCACTCTGTATTTCCCCTCCTCTCTCCTTTTCTCTCTGTCCGATGCAAGGTCAGGAACTTCAACAACAACAACAAGAACAATAACCACCACAGTGACCAAGCAACAAGGGCAGCGGAAGGGGAACATATGGAGTGCTATTCGTGGCGCAGGCACTGAGCTGTGGCTATAACACCTTGAGGCAATCAATCAATAAATGACTTAGTAATGTAGATAACAGACATGTATATGTCCCTGTGTCTTTCCACTGAGTTAATGTCAATGCACTTTTATTTATTTCTTCATTTATTTATTACCTTGCCACGAGAATTTCTTTTCATTGCTAAAAAAAAAGTGTCCCATCAAGGGTACCAGGTGGTGCCACACCCAGTTAAGCACTCATGTGACAGTGCAGGAGGACCGGGGTTCAAGACCCTGGTCCCCACCTGCCGGGGGGAAATCTTTACAAGTGGTGCACAAGTGCTGCAGGTGTCTCTCTGTGTCTCAAAATCTCTACCCCTCCCTTCCCTCTCAACTCCTGACGATTTTTTCCAATAAATAATCAAGAAAATAGAAAGTAAAAAAAGAAAAAGAAAAAAAGAAAGGGAAATGAAATATTCCACTATTTCAAGGGCCTACTGAGGACAATGCTTTCCTTGTTAAGATCCTCAGAGCATACCATATGCAGAAAGACAAAGACGCCATGTATGTTTTAACCCAGTTTTTAGATTTATTTATTTATGTACTTATTCAATTTTGTTATTGATGAATTAATGTATTACATTTGACAGCAGACTAGAGCTCTGACGCCAGCGGTCTCAACTACCCCTAGATGTTGCTCTGCCTCTACAAAACCAATCCATTGACCTGTCCATTCATTCATCCATCCATCCATCCATCCATCCATCCACCATCCATCCATCCATTCATCCACCAGTCAACCAAGCTAAGTACAAAAGGAGATCTCTCCTTGAATGATGAAGACAATCAATGCTGCACAGGTAGGTGGCAAAGGGGCCAGTTCGGCTGAAAAGGGCAGAGGGGCTGCACCAGCGAATGTGTTGGGAGGTGTGGGTGTGGGTGGGGTGAGCTGGGTCACCTCAGGGGAAGGGAGGGGGTGGATGTGGTTGCGAGCAGCTGTCACTGGAGAACATGTGCTGGAGCTCGTAAGCAGGGCACCCGGAAGAGGGGCCAGACAAGAGGATAGAATCAAGGTGCAGAGAGGAGAGGAGAGGGGAGAGGATGGAGAGGAGAGGAGAGGACAGGAGAGGACAGGAGTGGAGGGGACCTGAGAAACCTACCTGGACAAAGGCAGCATACAGACATCCAGGGAGGCAGGCAGGCATGCAGGCAGCTCTGGCCTGGGCTCCCTGGATCCCGGGCGCACCTCCTCCTTTCTTCTCTTGGCTGCCAGCCCTTAGGTCCCTCGTCGGTCAGCACTGTCTTCCCATCCTTCCTTCCCTCTGTGCCAGGGCCCTGGCATCTGGGCGCTGCTGCCTGACCTAGTGGCAGGGCAGTTGGGCTGCCCAGTGCCAGTGTGGCCAGCACAGAATGCCGGGGGCTAGGACATCACAGAGGGCTCCTGTGGTTGCTAGGCCACGGGGACCACGCCCATCCAGTTGACCAGCAGCCATGACCCCCACGCTGCACATGACCTGAGGGGTGGTGGCCAGCCACCAGAGCCACAGCCCCAGGCCAACGCAGCTGCAGGTGAGATGGGCCAAGGAGCTATGGGCAGAGTGGGGTGTGTCTCGGCACGGGGCTGGCATCTGCCATCCCAGGGCTGGGGGCCACGGGCCGCCAGGCACCTGTCCTACCATGTGCAATGACACACAGTCTTGCAGACTGACTGACAGTCCCCGCCCCAGAGATACGCCCACTAGGTCCCTGGGTGCCCTGAGCTGCCCCTGTGGTTTGGTGGGTGCCTGCCTGGACACATGCCTCCTTAGTGGAGGTCTCTATTAATCCCATTGCCTACTGACAGCTGCCCTCCTTCCCCTCCTCCACCTTCCCTCCTCCTCCTCCTCCTCCTCCTCCTCCTCCTCCTCCTCGTCCTCGTCCTCCTCCTCGTCCTCCAACTCCTCCTCCTCTTCCTCATCCTCCGAGGGACTCACTCAGGCCCTTGGCCTAGGCCAGCCAGGGCTGCTGTTCTGGCTGCTGCAGCTTCTATCCAGTGTGTGGGTGCAGGTATCTTGTCCTGTCAGTCCCTGATTCCTGGACCTTCTATGCCTGCAGCTCCCCCCACTATCTAGTCCAGACACCTCCTCAAGCAAACCCTCTCTCCCCTTACCCCCTGTCCCCCAGCTCCCCAACTAACATCTACTGTGTGCCTCCCTGCGCTACTTTCCTGCCACCCTGCTGCTGCCCTTCAGCCCTGGGGGTCCTGGGCCAGCCCAGCCACCATCTCACCATCCAGCAGGGGGACCTGCCCTAACCCCCTGCCACCACACCCACACACAGCCCTGCAAACACTCAGGGGCTCCCCTGCCTGCAGCCTGCCTCTCAAACAGTCTCCATTGGCTCCCTAGCCCCCTTACAGTCTCTGCCACGGCCCCCCACAGACACCTGCGCATGAGCAGCCCACACATGCAACACTCTCCCTCCCCGCCACTCCGTTTGCTCTAAGGTTGTCAAGAGTCTTTTTTTTCTTGCTGTAGGGGAGTTGAGAGTGTCCAATGTCCTGGGGAGCAAGAAGTGCGAACAATCCATCTACAATGTAACATTTGCGTCTCAGGCCGCCCAATCCCTAGTGCGCAGTGCAGGCGTATGACTGGCGAAAACACCCCAGTCTGAGCATGAGACCTGGCTGGCCTAATGGCTCCTTCTGTGGACTAGGAGACAGACAGACAGACAGAGTTTTCAGGTTCAAAGCTTGTACTTCCCAGAAGATGGTCATTCAGTACGGTGTAAAAAAAAAAAAAAAAAGGCTTTTTATTATTTTTTTTTCCCCCTGCCTGGGTAACCTGTCTGCTGTCAGTGTCTTCTACTTTTTGGAGGGAAAAGGACCAAAGTGCAGGCAGGTGGACTCCATAGAGGGTGGATGGGAAGTTGCTCCTGCCCTGGCAATAGAGTCCCAGCTGCTGTTCCAGGTGCTCTCTGATACCAGAGATCTCCGTGTGTCCTGTCATGACACTGTCTCCAGGACTGATCCTCAGGATAATGAGGATTCAAAACAAGGCAGGTCATATTGCTTTAAAAAGTAAATCCAGGGATGTTTGGCGGTATGTCAGAGGGTTAAGGGCTTGTGGCGCTCGAGAAAAGAGGGGACAGGTGGAAGGATCTGGGCTCTGGGCCCCAGACAGCCACCTGCAGGGGAGTCGCTTTACAGCGGGTGAAGCAGGTCTTTAGGGGCTCTATCTTTCTCCCCCACTCTGTATTTCCCCTCCTCTCTCCTTTTCTCTCTGTCCGATGCAAGGTCAGGAACTTCAACAACAACAACAAGAACAATAACCACCACAGTGACCAAGCAACAAGGGCAGCGGAAGGGGAACATATGGAGTGCTATTCGTGGCGCAGGCACTGAGCTGTGGCTATAACACCTTGAGGCAATCAATCAATAAATGACTTAGTAATGTAGATAACAGACATGTATATGTCCCTGTGTCTTTCCACTGAGTTAATGTCAATGCACTTTTATTTATTTCTTCATTTATTTATTACCTTGCCACGAGAATTTCTTTTCATTGCTAAAAAAAAAGTGTCCCATCAAGGGTACCAGGTGGTGCCACACCCAGTTAAGCACTCATGTGACAGTGCAGGAGGACCGGGGTTCAAGACCCTGGTCCCCACCTGCCGGGGGGAAATCTTTACAAGTGGTGCACAAGTGCTGCAGGTGTCTCTCTGTGTCTCAAAATCTCTACCCCTCCCTTCCCTCTCAACTCCTGACGATTTTTTCCAATAAATAATCAAGAAAATAGAAAGTAAAAAAAGAAAAAGAAAGGGAAATGAAATATTCCACTATTTCAAGGGCCTACTGAGGACAATGCTTTCCTTGTTAAGATCCTCAGAGCATACCATATGCAGAAAGACAAAGACGCCATGTATGTTTTAACCCAGTTTTTAGATTTATTTATTTATGTACTTATTCAATTTTGTTATTGATGAATTAATGTATTACATTTGACAGCAGACTAGAGCTCTGACGCCAGCGGTCTCAACTACCCCTAGATGTTGCTCTGCCTCTACAAAAACAATCCATTGACCTGTCCATTCATCCATCCATCCATCCATCCATCCATCCACCATCCATCCATCCATTCATCCACCAGTCAACCAAGCTAAGTACAAAAGGAGATCTCTCCTTGAATGATGAAGGCTGCACAGGTAGGTGGCAAAGGGGCCAGTTCGGCTGAAAAGGGCAGAGGGGCTGCACCAGCGAATGTGTTGGGAGGTGTGGGTGTGGGTGGGGTGAGCTGGGTCACCTCAGGGGAAGGGAGGGGGTGGATGTGGTTGCGAGCAGCTGTCACTGGAGAACATGTGCTGGAGCTCGTAAGCAGGGCACCCGGAAGAGGGGCCAGACAAGAGGATAGAATCAAGGTGCAGAGAGGAGAGGAGAGGGGAGAGGATGGAGAGGAGAGGAGAGGACAGGAGAGGACAGGAGTGGAGGGGACCTGAGAAACCTACCTGGACAAAGGCAGCATACAGACATCCAGGGAGGCAGGCAGGCATGCAGGCAGCTCTGGCCTGGGCTCCCTGGATCCCGGGCGCACCTCCTCCTTTCTTCTCTTGGCTGCCAGCCCTTAGGTCCCTCGTCGGTCAGCACTGTCTTCCCATCCTTCCTTCCCTCTGTGCCAGGGCCCTGGCATCTGGGCGCTGCTGCCTGACCTAGTGGCAGGGCAGTTGGGCTGCCCAGTGCCAGTGTGGCCAGCACAGAATGCCGGGGGCTAGGACATCACAGAGGGCTCCTGTGGTTGCTAGGCCACGGGGACCACGCCCATCCAGTTGACCAGCAGCCATGACCCCCACGCTGCACATGACCTGAGGGGTGGTGGCCAGCCACCAGAGCCACAGCCCCAGGCCAACGCAGCTGCAGGTGAGATGGGCCAAGGAGCTATGGGCAGAGTGGGGTGTGTCTCGGCACGGGGCTGGCATCTGCCATCCCAGGGCTGGGGGCCACGGGCCGCCAGGCACCTGTCCTACCATGTGCAATGACACACAGTCTTGCAGACTGACTGACAGTCCCCGCCCCAGAGATACGCCCACTAGGTCCCTGGGTGCCCTGAGCTGCCCCTGTGGTTTGGTGGGTGCCTGCCTGGACACATGCCTCCTTAGTGGAGGTCTCTATTAATCCCATTGCCTACTGACAGCTGCCCTCCTTCCCCTCCTCCACCTTCCCTCCTCCTCCTCCTCCTCCTCCTCCTCCTCCTCCTCCTCGTCCTCGTCCTCCTCCTCGTCCTCCAACTCCTCCTCCTCTTCCTCATCCTCCGAGGGACTCACTCAGGCCCTTGGCCTAGGCCAGCCAGGGCTGCTGTTCTGGCTGCTGCAGCTTCTATCCAGTGTGTGGGTGCAGGTATCTTGTCCTGTCAGTCCCTGATTCCTGGACCTTCTATGCCTGCAGCTCCCCCCACTATCTAGTCCAGACACCTCCTCAAGCAAACCCTCTCTCCCCTTACCCCCTGTCCCCCAGCTCCCCAACTAACATCTACTGTGTGCCTCCCTGCGCTACTTTCCTGCCACCCTGCTGCTGCCCTTCAGCCCTGGGGGTCCTGGGCCAGCCCAGCCACCATCTCACCATCCAGCAGGGGGACCTGCCCTAACCCCCTGCCACCACACCCACACACAGCCCTGCAAACACTCAGGGGCTCCCCTGCCTGCAGCCTGCCTCTCAAACAGTCTCCATTGGCTCCCTAGCCCCCTTACAGTCTCTGCCACGGCCCCCCACAGACACCTGCGCATGAGCAGCCCACACATGCAACACTCTCCCTCCCCGCCACTCCGTTTGCTCTAAGGTTGTCAAGAGTCTTTTTTTTCTTGCTGTAGGGGAGTTGAGAGTGTCCAATGTCCTGGGGAGCAAGAAGTGCGAACAATCCATCTACAATGTAACATTTGCGTCTCAGGCCGCCCAATCCCTAGTGCGCAGTGCAGGCGTATGACTGGCGAAAACACCCCAGTCTGAGCATGAGACCTGGCTGGCCTAATGGCTCCTTCTGTGGACTAGGAGACAGACAGACAGACAGAGTTTTCAGGTTCAAAGCTTGTACTTCCCAGAAGATGGTCATTCAGTACGGTGTAAAAAAAAAAAAAAAAAGGCTTTTTATTATTTTTTTTTCCCCCTGCCTGGGTAACCTGTCTGCTGTCAGTGTCTTCTACTTTTTGGAGGGAAAAGGACCAAAGTGCAGGCAGGTGGACTCCATAGAGGGTGGATGGGAAGTTGCTCCTGCCCTGGCAATAGAGTCCCAGCTGCTGTTCCAGGTGCTCTCTGATACCAGAGATCTCCGTGTGTCCTGTCATGACACTGTCTCCAGGACTGATCCTCAGGATAATGAGGATTCAAAACAAGGCAGGTCATATTGCTTTAAAAAGTAAATCCAGGGATGTTTGGCGGTATGTCAGAGGGTTAAGGGCTTGTGGCGCTCGAGAAAAGAGGGGACAGGTGGAAGGATCTGGGCTCTGGGCCCCAGACAGCCACCTGCAGGGGAGTCGCTTTACAGCGGGTGAAGCAGGTCTTTAGGGGCTCTATCTTTCTCCCCCACTCTGTATTTCCCCTCCTCTCTCCTTTTCTCTCTGTCCGATGCAAGGTCAGGAACTTCAACAACAACAACAAGAACAATAACCACCACAGTGACCAAGCAACAAGGGCAGCGGAAGGGGAACATATGGAGTGCTATTCGTGGCGCAGGCACTGAGCTGTGGCTATAACACCTTGAGGCAATCAATCAATAAATGACTTAGTAATGTAGATAACAGACATGTATATGTCCCTGTGTCTTTCCACTGAGTTAATGTCAATGCACTTTTATTTATTTCTTCATTTATTTATTACCTTGCCACGAGAATTTCTTTTCATTGCTAAAAAAAAAGTGTCCCATCAAGGGTACCAGGTGGTGCCACACCCAGTTAAGCACTCATGTGACAGTGCAGGAGGACCGGGGTTCAAGACCCTGGTCCCCACCTGCCGGGGGGAAATCTTTACAAGTGGTGCACAAGTGCTGCAGGTGTCTCTCTGTGTCTCAAAATCTCTACCCCTCCCTTCCCTCTCAACTCCTGACGATTTTTTCCAATAAATAATCAAGAAAATAGAAAGTAAAAAAAGAAAAAGAAAGGGAAATGAAATATTCCACTATTTCAAGGGCCTACTGAGGACAATGCTTTCCTTGTTAAGATCCTCAGAGCATACCATATGCAGAAAGACAAAGACGCCATGTATGTTTTAACCCAGTTTTTAGATTTATTTATTTATGTACTTATTCAATTTTGTTATTGATGAATTAATGTATTACATTTGACAGCAGACTAGAGCTCTGACGCCAGCGGTCTCAACTACCCCTAGATGTTGCTCTGCCTCTACAAAAACAATCCATTGACCTGTCCATTCATCCATCCATCCATCCATCCATCCATCCACCATCCATCCATCCATTCATCCACCAGTCAACCAAGCTAAGTACAAAAGGAGATCTCTCCTTGAATGATGAAGGCTGCACAGGTAGGTGGCAAAGGGGCCAGTTCGGCTGAAAAGGGCAGAGGGGCTGCACCAGCGAATGTGTTGGGAGGTGTGGGTGTGGGTGGGGTGAGCTGGGTCACCTCAGGGGAAGGGAGGGGGTGGATGTGGTTGCGAGCAGCTGTCACTGGAGAACATGTGCTGGAGCTCGTAAGCAGGGCACCCGGAAGAGGGGCCAGACAAGAGGATAGAATCAAGGTGCAGAGAGGAGAGGAGAGGGGAGAGGATGGAGAGGAGAGGAGAGGACAGGAGAGGACAGGAGTGGAGGGGACCTGAGAAACCTACCTGGACAAAGGCAGCATACAGACATCCAGGGAGGCAGGCAGGCATGCAGGCAGCTCTGGCCTGGGCTCCCTGGATCCCGGGCGCACCTCCTCCTTTCTTCTCTTGGCTGCCAGCCCTTAGGTCCCTCGTCGGTCAGCACTGTCTTCCCATCCTTCCTTCCCTCTGTGCCAGGGCCCTGGCATCTGGGCGCTGCTGCCTGACCTAGTGGCAGGGCAGTTGGGCTGCCCAGTGCCAGTGTGGCCAGCACAGAATGCCGGGGGCTAGGACATCACAGAGGGCTCCTGTGGTTGCTAGGCCACGGGGACCACGCCCATCCAGTTGACCAGCAGCCATGACCCCCACGCTGCACATGACCTGAGGGGTGGTGGCCAGCCACCAGAGCCACAGCCCCAGGCCAACGCAGCTGCAGGTGAGATGGGCCAAGGAGCTATGGGCAGAGTGGGGTGTGTCTCGGCACGGGGCTGGCATCTGCCATCCCAGGGCTGGGGGCCACGGGCCGCCAGGCACCTGTCCTACCATGTGCAATGACACACAGTCTTGCAGACTGACTGACAGTCCCCGCCCCAGAGATACGCCCACTAGGTCCCTGGGTGCCCTGAGCTGCCCCTGTGGTTTGGTGGGTGCCTGCCTGGACACATGCCTCCTTAGTGGAGGTCTCTATTAATCCCATTGCCTACTGACAGCTGCCCTCCTTCCCCTCCTCCACCTTCCCTCCTCCTCCTCCTCCTCCTCCTCCTCCTCCTCCTCCTCGTCCTCGTCCTCCTCCTCGTCCTCCAACTCCTCCTCCTCTTCCTCATCCTCCGAGGGACTCACTCAGGCCCTTGGCCTAGGCCAGCCAGGGCTGCTGTTCTGGCTGCTGCAGCTTCTATCCAGTGTGTGGGTGCAGGTATCTTGTCCTGTCAGTCCCTGATTCCTGGACCTTCTATGCCTGCAGCTCCCCCCACTATCTAGTCCAGACACCTCCTCAAGCAAACCCTCTCTCCCCTTACCCCCTGTCCCCCAGCTCCCCAACTAACATCTACTGTGTGCCTCCCTGCGCTACTTTCCTGCCACCCTGCTGCTGCCCTTCAGCCCTGGGGGTCCTGGGCCAGCCCAGCCACCATCTCACCATCCAGCAGGGGGACCTGCCCTAACCCCCTGCCACCACACCCACACACAGCCCTGCAAACACTCAGGGGCTCCCCTGCCTGCAGCCTGCCTCTCAAACAGTCTCCATTGGCTCCCTAGCCCCCTTACAGTCTCTGCCACGGCCCCCCACAGACACCTGCGCATGAGCAGCCCACACATGCAACACTCTCCCTCCCCGCCACTCCGTTTGCTCTAAGGTTGTCAAGAGTCTTTTTTTTCTTGCTGTAGGGGAGTTGAGAGTGTCCAATGTCCTGGGGAGCAAGAAGTGCGAACAATCCATCTACAATGTAACATTTGCGTCTCAGGCCGCCCAATCCCTAGTGCGCAGTGCAGGCGTATGACTGGCGAAAACACCCCAGTCTGAGCATGAGACCTGGCTGGCCTAATGGCTCCTTCTGTGGACTAGGAGACAGACAGACAGACAGAGTTTTCAGGTTCAAAGCTTGTACTTCCCAGAAGATGGTCATTCAGTACGGTGTAAAAAAAAAAAAAAAAAGGCTTTTTATTATTTTTTTTTCCCCCTGCCTGGGTAACCTGTCTGCTGTCAGTGTCTTCTACTTTTTGGAGGGAAAAGGACCAAAGTGCAGGCAGGTGGACTCCATAGAGGGTGGATGGGAAGTTGCTCCTGCCCTGGCAATAGAGTCCCAGCTGCTGTTCCAGGTGCTCTCTGATACCAGAGATCTCCGTGTGTCCTGTCATGACACTGTCTCCAGGACTGATCCTCAGGATAATGAGGATTCAAAACAAGGCAGGTCATATTGCTTTAAAAAGTAAATCCAGGGATGTTTGGCGGTATGTCAGAGGGTTAAGGGCTTGTGGCGCTCGAGAAAAGAGGGGACAGGTGGAAGGATCTGGGCTCTGGGCCCCAGACAGCCACCTGCAGGGGAGTCGCTTTACAGCGGGTGAAGCAGGTCTTTAGGGGCTCTATCTTTCTCCCCCACTCTGTATTTCCCCTCCTCTCTCCTTTTCTCTCTGTCCGATGCAAGGTCAGGAACTTCAACAACAACAACAAGAACAATAACCACCACAGTGACCAAGCAACAAGGGCAGCGGAAGGGGAACATATGGAGTGCTATTCGTGGCGCAGGCACTGAGCTGTGGCTATAACACCTTGAGGCAATCAATCAATAAATGACTTAGTAATGTAGATAACAGACATGTATATGTCCCTGTGTCTTTCCACTGAGTTAATGTCAATGCACTTTTATTTATTTCTTCATTTATTTATTACCTTGCCACGAGAATTTCTTTTCATTGCTAAAAAAAAAGTGTCCCATCAAGGGTACCAGGTGGTGCCACACCCAGTTAAGCACTCATGTGACAGTGCAGGAGGACCGGGGTTCAAGACCCTGGTCCCCACCTGCCGGGGGGAAATCTTTACAAGTGGTGCACAAGTGCTGCAGGTGTCTCTCTGTGTCTCAAAATCTCTACCCCTCCCTTCCCTCTCAATTCCTGACGATTTTTTCCAATAAATAATCAAGAAAATAGAAAGTAAAAAAAGAAAAAGAAAGGGAAATGAAATATTCCACTATTTCAAGGGCCTACTGAGGACAATGCTTTCCTTGTTAAGATCCTCAGAGCATACCATATGCAGAAAGACAAAGACGCCATGTATGTTTTAACCCAGTTTTTAGATTTATTTATTTATGTACTTATTCAATTTTGTTATTGATGAATTAATGTATTACATTTGACAGCAGACTAGAGCTCTGACGCCAGCGGTCTCAACTACCCCTAGATGTTGCTCTGCCTCTACAAAAACAATCCATTGACCTGTCCATTCATCCATCCATCCATCCATCCATCCATCCACCATCCATCCATCCATTCATCCACCAGTCAACCAAGCTAAGTACAAAAGGAGATCTCTCCTTGAATGATGAAGGCTGCACAGGTAGGTGGCAAAGGGGCCAGTTCGGCTGAAAAGGGCAGAGGGGCTGCACCAGCGAATGTGTTGGGAGGTGTGGGTGTGGGTGGGGTGAGCTGGGTCAGCTCAGGGGAAGGGAGGGGGTGGATGTGGTTGCGAGCAGCTGTCACTGGAGAACATGTGCTGGAGCTCGTAAGCAGGGCACCCGGAAGAGGGGCCAGACAAGAGGATAGAATCAAGGTGCAGAGAGGAGAGGAGAGGGGAGAGGATGGAGAGGAGAGGAGAGGACAGGAGAGGACAGGAGTGGAGGGGACCTGAGAAACCTACCTGGACAAAGGCAGCATACAGATATCCAGGGAGGCAGGCAGGCATGCAGGCAGCTCTGGCCTGGGCTCCCTGGATCCCGGGCGCACCTCCTCCTTTCTTCTCTTGGCTGCCAGCCCTTAGGTCCCTCGTCGGTCAGCACTGTCTTCCCATCCTTCCTTCCCTCTGTGCCAGGGCCCTGGCATCTGGGCGCTGCTGCCTGACCTAGTGGCAGGGCAGTTGGGCTGCCCAGTGCCAGTGTGGCCAGCACAGAATGCCGGGGGCTAGGACATCACAGAGGGCTCCTGTGGTTGCTAGGCCACGGGGACCACGCCCATCCAGTTGACCAGCAGCCATGACCCCCACGCTGCACATGACCTGAGGGGTGGTGGCCAGCCACCAGAGCCACAGCCCCAGGCCAACGCAGGTGCAGGTGAGATGGGCCAAGGAGCTATGGGCAGAGTGGGGTGTGTCTCGGCACGGGGCTGGCATCTGCCATCCCAGGGCTGGGGGCCACGGGCCGCCAGGCACCTGTCCTACCATGTGCAATGACACACAGTCTTGCAGACTGACTGACAGTCCCCGCCCCAGAGATACCCCCACTAGGTCCCTGGGTGCCCTGAGCTGCCCCTGTGGTTTGGTGGGTGCCTGCCTGGACACATGCCTCCTTAGTGGAGGTCTCTATTAATCCCATTGCCTACTGACAGCTGCCCTCCTTCCCCTCCTCCACCTTCCCTCCTCCTCCTCCTCCTCCTCCTCCTCCTCCTCCTCCTCCTCCTCGTCCTCGTCCTCCTCCTCGTCCTCCAACTCCTCCTCCTCTTCCTCATCCTCCGAGGGACTCACTCAGGCCCTTGGCCTAGGCCAGCCAGGGCTGCTGTTCTGGCTGCTGCAGCTTCTATCCAGTGTGTGGGTGCAGGTATCTTGTCCTGTCAGTCCCTGATTCCTGGACCTTCTATGCCTGCAGCTCCCCCCACTATCTAGTCCAGACACCTCCTCAAGCAAACCCTCTCTCCCCTTACCCCCTGTCCCCCAGCTCCCCAACTAACATCTACTGTGTGCCTCCCTGCGCTACTTTCCTGCCACCCTGCTGCTGCCCTTCAGCCCTGGGGGTCCTGGGCCAGCCCAGCCACCATCTCACCATCCAGCAGGGGGACCTGCCCTAACCCCCTGCCACCACACCCACACACAGCCCTGCAAACACTCAGGGGCTCCCCTGCCTGCAGCCTGCCTCTCAAACAGTCTCCATTGGCTCCCTAGCCCCCTTACAGTCTCTGCCACGGCCCCCCACAGACACCTGCGCATGAGCAGCCCACACATGCAACACTCTCCCTCCCCGCCACTCCGTTTGCTCTAAGGTTGTCAAGAGTCTTTTTTTTCTTGCTGTAGGGGAGTTGAGAGTGTCCAATGTCCTGGGGAGCAAGAAGTGCGAACAATCCATCTACAATGTAACATTTGCGTCTCAGGCCGCCCAATCCCTAGTGCGCAGTGCAGGCGTATGACTGGCGAAAACACCCCAGTCTGAGCATGAGACCTGGCTGGCCTAATGGCTCCTTCTGTGGACTAGGAGACAGACAGACAGACAGAGTTTTCAGGTTCAAAGCTTGTACTTCCCAGAAGATGGTCATTCAGTACGGTGTAAAAAAAAAAAAAAAAGGCTTTTTATTATTTTTTTTTTTCCCCCTGCCTGGGTAACCTGTCTGCTGTCAGTGTCTTCTACTTTTTGGAGGGAAAAGGACCAAAGTGCAGGCAGGTGGACTCCATAGAGGGTGGATGGGAAGTTGCTCCTGCCCTGGCAATAGAGTCCCAGCTGCTGTTCCAGGTGCTCTCTGATACCAGAGATCTCCGTGTGTCCTGTCATGACACTGTCTCCAGGACTGATCCTCAGGATAATGAGGATTCAAAACAAGGCAGGTCATATTGCTTTAAAAAGTAAATCCAGGGATGTTTGGCGGTATGTCAGAGGGTTAAGGGCTTGTGGCGCTCGAGAAAAGAGGGGACAGGTGGAAGGATCTGGGCTCTGGGCCCCAGACAGCCACCTGCAGGGGAGTCGCTTTACAGCGGGTGAAGCAGGTCTTTAGGGGCTCTATCTTTCTCCCCCACTCTGTATTTCCCCTCCTCTCTCCTTTTCTCTCTGTCCGATGCAAGGTCAGGAACTTCAACAACAACAACAAGAACAATAACCACCACAGTGACCAAGCAACAAGGGCAGCGGAAGGGGAACATATGGAGTGCTATTCGTGGCGCAGGCACTGAGCTGTGGCTATAACACCTTGAGGCAATCAATCAATAAATGACTTAGTAATATAGATAACAGACATGTATATGTCCCTGTGTCTTTCCACTGAGTTAATGTCAATGCACTTTTATTTATTTCTTCATTTATTTATTACCTTGCCACGAGAATTTCTTTTCATTGCTAAAAAAAAAGTGTCCCATCAAGGGTACCAGGTGGTGCCACACCCAGTTAAGCACTCATGTGACAGTGCAGGAGAACCGGGGTTCAAGACCCTGGTCCCCACCTGCCGGGGGGAAATCTTTACAAGTGGTGCACAAGTGCTGCAGGTGTCTCTCTGTGTCTCAAAATCTCTACCCCTCCCTTCCCTCTCAACTCCTGATGATTTTTTCCAATAAATAATCAAGAAAATAGAAAGTAAAAAAAGAAAAAGAAAAAAAGAAAGGGAAATGAAATATTCCACTATTTCAAGGGCCTACTGAGGACAATGCTTTCCTTGTTAAGATCCTCAGAGCATACCATATGCAGAAAGGCAAAGACGCCATGTATGTTTTAACCCAGTTTTTAGATTTATTTATTTATGTACTTATTCAATTTTGTTATTGATGAATTAATGTATTACATTTGACAGCAGACTAGAGCTCTGACGCCAGCGGTCTCAACTACCCCTAGATGTTGCTCTGCCTCTACAAAACCAATCCATTGACCTGTCCATTCATCCATCCATCCATCCATCCATCCACCATCCATCCATCCATTCATCCACCAGTCAACCAAGCTAAGTACAAAAGGAGATCTCTCCTTGAATGATGAAGACAATCAATGCTGCACAGGTAGGTGGCAAAGGGGCCAGTTCAGCTGAAAAGGGCAGAGGGGCTGCACCAGCGAATGTGTTGGGAGGTGTGGGTGTGGGTGGGGTGAGCTGGGTCACCTCAGGGGAAGGGAGGGGGTGGATGTGGTTGCGAGCAGCTGTCACTGGAGAACATGTGCTGGAGCTCATAAGCAGGGCACCCGGAAGAGGGGCCAGACAAGAGGATAGAATCAAGGTGCAGAGAGGAGAGGAGAGGGGAGAGGATGGAGAGGAGAGGAGAGGACAGGAGAGGACAGGAGTGGAGGGGACTTGAGAAACCTACCTGGACAAAGGCAGCATACAGACATCCAGGGAGGCATGCAGGCATGCAGGCAGCTCTGGCCTGGGCTCCCTGGATCCCGGGCGCACCTCCTCCTTTCTTCTCTTGGCTGCCAGCCCTTAGGTCCCTCGTCGGTCAGCACTGTCTTCCCATCCTTCCTTCCCTCTGTGCCAGGGCCCTGGCATCTGGGCGCTGCTGCCTGACCTAGTGGCAGGGCAGTTGGGCTGCCCAGTGCCAGTGTGGCCAGCACAGAATGCCGGGGGCTAGGACATCACAGAGGGCTCCTGTGGTTGCTAGGCCACGGGGACCACGCCCATCCAGTTGACCAGCAGCCATGACCCCCACGCTGCACATGACCTGAGGGGTGGTGGCCAGCCACCAGAGCCACAGCCCCAGGCCAACGCAGCTGCAGGTGAGATGGGCCAAGGAGCTATGGGCAGAGTGGGGTGTGTCTCGGCACGGGGCTGGCATCTGCCATCCCAGGGCTGGGGGCCACGGGCCGCCAGGCACCTGTCCTACCATGTGCAATGACACACAGTCTTGCAGACTGACTGACAGTCCCCGCCCCAGAGATACCCCCACTAGGTCCCTGGGTGCCCTGAGCTGCCCCTGTGGTTTGGTGGGTGCCTGCCTGGACACATGCCTCCTTAGTGGAGGTCTCTATTAATCCCATTGCCTACTGACAGCTGCCCTCCTTCCCCTCCTCCACCTTCCCTCCTCCTCCTCCTCCTCCTCCTCCTTCTCGTCCTCGTCCTCCTCCTCGTCCTACAACTCCTCCTCCTCTTCCTCATCCTCCGAGGGACTCACTCAGGCCCTTGGCCTAGGCCAGCCAGGGCTGCTGTTCTGGCTGCTGCAGCTTCTATCCAGTGTGTGGGTGCAGGTATCTTGTCCTGTCAGTCCCTGATTCCTGGACCTTCTATGCCTGCAGCTCCCCCCACTATCTAGTCCAGACACCTCCTCAAGCAAACCCTCTCTCCCCTTACCCCCTGTCCCCCAGCTCCCCAACTAACATCTACTGTGTGCCTCCCTGCGCTACTTTCCTGCCACCCTGCTGCTGCCCTTCAGCCCTGGGGGTCCTGGGCCAGCCCAGCCACCATCTCACCATCCAGCAGGGGG
The DNA here is from genome assembly GCF_950295315.1 of Erinaceus europaeus. Lineage (NCBI taxonomy): Eukaryota > Metazoa > Chordata > Mammalia > Eulipotyphla > Erinaceidae > Erinaceus > Erinaceus europaeus. The sequence goes on along the minus strand of NC_080181.1, from coordinate 35,222,180 downwards.
ACCTGCCCTAACCCCCTGCCACCACACCCACACACAGCCCTGCAAACACTCAGGGGCTCCCCTGCCTGCAGCCTGCCTCTCAAACAGTCTCCATTGGCTCCCTAGCCCCCTTACAGTCTCTGCCATGGCCCCCCACAGACACCTGCGCATGAGCAGCCCACACATGCAACACTCTCCCTCCCCGCCACTCCGTTTGCTCTAAGGTTGTCAAGAGTCGTTTTTTTCTTGCTGTAGGGGAGTTGAGAGTGTCCAATGTCCTGGGGAGCAAGAAGTGCGAACAATCCATCTACAATGTAACATTTGCGTCTCAGGCCGCCCAATCCCTAGTGCGCAGTGCAGGCGTATGACTGGCGAAAACACCCCAGTCTGAGCATGAGACCTGGCTGGCCTAATGGCTCCTTCTGTGGACTAGGAGAGAGACAGACAGACAGACAGAGTTTTCAGGTTCAAAGCTTGTACTTCCCAGAAGATGGTCATTCAGTACGGTGTAAAAAAAAAAAAAAAAAAAAGGCTTTTTATTATTTTTTTTTTCCCCCTGCCTGGGTAACCTGTCTGCTGTCAGTGTCTTCTACTTTTTGGAGGGAAAAGGACCAAAGTGCAGGCAGGTGGACTCCATAGAGGGTGGATGGGAAGTTGCTCCTGCCCTGGCAATAGAGTCCCAGCTGCTGTTCCAGGTGCTCTCTGATACCAGAGATCTCCGTGTGTCCTGTCATGACACTGTCTCCAGGACTGATCCTCAGGATAATGAGGATTCAAAACAAGGCAGGTCATATTGCTTTAAAAAGTAAATCCAGGGATGTTTGGCGGTATGTCAGAGGGTTAAGGGCTTGTGGCGCTCGAGAAAAGAGGGGACAGGTGGAAGGATCTGGGCTCTGGGCCCCAGACAGCCACCTGCAGGGGAGTCGCTTTACAGCGGGTGAAGCAGGTCTTTAGGGGCTCTATCTTTCTCCCCCACTCTGTATTTCCCCTCCTCTCTCCTTTTCTCTCTGTCCGATGCAAGGTCAGGAACTTCAACAACAACAACAAGAACAATAACCACCACAGTGACCAAGCAACAAGGGCAGCGGAAGGGGAACATATGGAGTGCTATTCGTGGCGCAGGCACTGAGCTGTGGCTATAACACCTTGAGGCAATCAATCAATAAATGACTTAGTAATATAGATAACAGACATGTATATGTCCCTGTGTCTTTCCACTGAGTTAATGTCAATGCACTTTTATTTATTTCTTCATTTATTTATTACCTTGCCACGAGAATTTCTTTTCATTGCTAAAAAAAAAGTGTCCCATCAAGGGTACCAGGTGGTGCCACACCCAGTTAAGCACTCATGTGACAGTGCAGGAGAACCGGGGTTCAAGACCCTGGTCCCCACCTGCCGGGGGGAAATCTTTACAAGTGGTGCACAAGTGCTGCAGGTGTCTCTCTGTGTCTCAAAATCTCTACCCCTCCCTTCCCTCTCAACTCCTGACGATTTTTTCCAATAAATAATCAAGAAAATAGAAAGTAAAAAAAGAAAAAGAAAAAAAGAAAGGGAAATGAAATATTCCACTATTTCAAGGGCCTACTGAGGACAATGCTTTCCTTGTTAAGATCCTCAGAGCATACCATATGCAGAAAGGCAAAGACGCCATGTATGTTTTAACCCAGTTTTTAGATTTATTTATTTATGTACTTATTCAATTTTGTTATTGATGAATTAATGTATTACATTTGACAGCATACTAGAGCTCTGACGCCAGAGGTCTCAACTACCCCTAGATGTTGCTCTGCCTCTACAAAACCAATCCATTGACCTGTCCATTCATCCATCCATCCATCCATCCATCCATCCACCATCCATCCATCCATCCATTCATCCACCAGTCAACCAAGCTAAGTACAAAAGGAGATCTCTCCTTGAATGATGAAGACAATCAATGCTGCACAGGTAGGTGGCAAAGGGGCCAGTTCGGCTGAAAAGGGCAGAGGGGCTGCACCAGCGAATGTGTTGGGAGGTGTGGGTGTGGGTGGGGTGAGCTGGGTCAGCTCAGGGGAAGGGAGGGGGTGGATGTGGTTGCGAGCAGCTGTCACTGGAGAACATGTGCTGGAGCTCGTAAGCAGGGCACCCGGAAGAGGGGCCAGACAAGAGGATAGAATCAAGGTGCAGAGAGGAGAGGAGAGGGGAGAGGATGGAGAGGAGAGGAGAGGACAGGAGTGGAGGGGACCTGAGAAACCTACCTGGACAAAGGCAGCATACAGACATCCAGGGAGGCAGGCAGGCATGCAGGCAGCTCTGGCCTGGGCTCCCTGGATCCCGGGCGCACCTCCTCCTTTCTTCTCTTGGCTGCCAGCCCTTAGGTCCCTCGTCGGTCAGCACTGTCTTCCCATCCTTCCTTCCCTCTGTGCCAGGGCCCTGGCATCTGGGCGCTGCTGCCTGACCTAGTGGCAGGGCAGTTGGGCTGCCCAGTGCCAGTGTGGCCAGCACAGAATGCCGGGGGCTAGGACATCACAGAGGGCTCCTGTGGTTGCTAGGCCACGGGGACCACGCCCATCCAGTTGACCAGCAGCCATGACCCCCACGCTGCACATGACCTGAGGGGTGGTGGCCAGCCACCAGAGCCACAGCCCCAGGCCAACGCAGCTGCAGGTGAGATGGGCCAAGGAGCTATGGGCAGAGTGGGGTGTGTCTCGGCACGGGGCTGGCATCTGCCATCCCAGGGCTGGGGGCCACGGGCCGCCAGGCACCTGTCCTACCATGTGCAATGACACACAGTCTTGCAGACTGACTAACAGTCCCCGCCCCAGAGATACCCCCACTAGGTCCCTGGGTGCCCTGAGCTGCCCCTGTGGTTTGGTGGGTGCCTGCCTGGACACATGCCTCCTTAGTGGAGGTCTCTATTAATCCCATTGCCTACTGACAGCTGCCCTCCTTCCCCTCCTCCTCGTCCTCCTCGTCCTCCTCGTCCTCCTCCTCCTCCTCCTCCTCGTCCTCGTCCTCCAACTCCTCCTCCTCTTCCTCATCCTCCGAGGGACTCACTCAGGCCCTTGGCCTAGGCCAGCCAGGGCTGCTGTTCTGGCTGCTGCAGCTTCTATCCAGTGTGTGGGTGCAGGTATCTTGTCCTGTCAGTCCCTGATTCCTGGACCTTCTATGCCTGCAGCTCCCCCCACTATCTAGTCCAGACACCTCCTCAAGCAAACCCTCTCTCCCCTTACCCCCTGTCCCCCAGCTCCCCAACTAACATCTACTGTGTGCCTCCCTGCGCTACTTTCCTGCCACCCTGCTGCTGCCCTTCAGCCCTGGGGGTCCTGGGCCAGCCCAGCCACCATCTCACCATCCAGCAGGGGGACCTGCCCTAACCCCCTGCCACCACACCCACACACAGCCCTGCAAACACTCAGGGGCTCCCCTGCCTGCAGCCTGCCTCTCAAACAGTCTCCATTGGCTCCCTAGCCCCCTTACAGTCTCTGCCACGGCCCCCCACAGACACCTGCGCATGAGCAGCCCACACATGCAACACTCTCCCTCCCCGCCACTCCGTTTGCTCTAAGGTTGTCAAGAGTCTTTTTTTTCTTGCTGTAGGGGAGTTGAGAGTGTCCAATGTCCTGGGGAGCAAGAAGTGCGAACAATCCATCTACAATGTAACATTTGCGTCTCAGGCCGCCCAATCCCTAGTGCGCAGTGCAGGCGTATGACTGGCGAAAACACCCCAGTCTGAGCATGAGACCTGGCTGGCCTAATGGCTCCTTCTGTGGACTAGGAGACAGACAGACAGACAGACAGAGTTTTCAGGTTCAAAGCTTGTACTTCCCAGAAGATGGTCATTCAGTACGGTGTAAAAAAAAAAAAAAAAAAAGGCTTTTTATTATTATTTTTTTTCCCCCTGCCTGGGTAACCTGTCTGCTGTCAGTGTCTTCTACTTTTTGGAGGGAAAAGGACCAAAGTGCAGGCAGGTGGACTCCATAGAGGGTGGATGGGAAGTTGCTCCTGCCCTGGCAATAGAGTCCCAGCTGCTGTTCCAGGTGCTCTCTGATACCAGAGATCTCCGTGTGTCCTGTCATGACACTGTCTCCAGGACTGATCCTCAGGATAATGAGGATTCAAAACAAGGCAGGTCATATTGCTTTAAAAAGTAAATCCAGGGATGTTTGGCGGTATGTCAGAGGGTTAAGGGCTTGTGGCGCTCGAGAAAAGAGGGGACAGGTGGAAGGATCTGGGCTCTGGGCCCCAGACAGCCACCTGCAGGGGAGTCGCTTTACAGCGGGTGAAGCAGGTCTTTAGGGGCTCTATCTTTCTCCCCCACTCTGTATTTCCCCTCCTCTCTCCTTTTCTCTCTGTCCGATGCAAGGTCAGGAACTTCAACAACAACAACAAGAACAATAACCACCACAGTGACCAAGCAACAAGGGCAGCGGAAGGGGAACATATGGAGTGCTATTCGTGGCGCAGGCACTGAGCTGTGGCGATAACACCTTGAGGCAATCAATCAATAAATGACTTAGTAATATAGATAACAGACATGTATATGTCCCTGTGTCTTTCCACTGAGTTAATGTCAATGCACTTTTATTTATTTCTTCATTTATTTATCACCTTGCCACGAGAATTTCTTTTCATTGCTAAAAAAAAAGTGTCCCATCAAGGGTACCAGGTGGTGCCACACCCAGTTAAGCACTCATGTGACAGTGCAGGAGGACCGGGGTTCAAGACCCTGGTCCCCACCTGCCGGGGGGAAATCTTTACAAGTGGTGCACAAGTGCTGCAGGTGTCTCTCTGTGTCTCAAAATCTCTACCCCTCCCTTCCCTCTCAACTCCTGACGATTTTTTCCAATAAATAATCAAGAAAATAGAAAGTAAAAAAAGAAAAAGAAAAAAAGAAAGGGAAATGAAATATTCCACTATTTCAAGGGCCTACTGAGGACAATGCTTTCCTTGTTAAGATCCTCAGAGCATACCATATGCAGAAAGGCAAAGACGCCATGTATGTTTTAACCCAGTTTTTAGATTTATTTATTTATGTACTTATTCAATTTTGTTATTGATGAATTAATGTATTACATTTGACAGCAGACTAGAGCTCTGACGCCAGCGGTCTCAACTACCCCTAGATGTTGCTCTGCCTCTACAAAACCAATCCATTGACCTGTCCATTCATCCATCCATCCATCCATCCATCCACCATCCATCCATCCATTCATCCACCAGTCAACCAAGCTAAGTACAAAAGGAGATCTCTCCTTGAATGATGAAGACAATCAATGCTGCACAGGTAGGTGGCAAAGGGGCCAGTTCAGCTGAAAAGGGCAGAGGGGCTGCACCAGCGAATGTGTTGGGAGGTGTGGGTGTGGGTGGGGTGAGCTGGGTCACCTCAGGGGAAGGGAGGGGGTGGATGTGGTTGCGAGCAGCTGTCACTGGAGAACATGTGCTGGAGCTCATAAGCAGGGCACCCGGAAGAGGGGCCAGACAAGAGGATAGAATCAAGGTGCAGAGAGGAGAGGAGAGGGGAGAGGATGGAGAGGAGAGGAGAGGACAGGAGAGGACAGGAGTGGAGGGGACTTGAGAAACCTACCTGGACAAAGGCAGCATACAGACATCCAGGGAGGCATGCAGGCATGCAGGCAGCTCTGGCCTGGGCTCCCTGGATCCCGGGCGCACCTCCTCCTTTCTTCTCTTGGCTGCCAGCCCTTAGGTCCCTCGTCGGTCAGCACTGTCTTCCCATCCTTCCTTCCCTCTGTGCCAGGGCCCTGGCATCTGGGCGCTGCTGCCTGACCTAGTGGCAGGGCAGTTGGGCTGCCCAGTGCCAGTGTGGCCAGCACAGAATGCCGGGGGCTAGGACATCACAGAGGGCTCCTGTGGTTGCTAGGCCACGGGGACCACGCCCATCCAGTTGACCAGCAGCCATGACCCCCACGCTGCACATGACCTGAGGGGTGGTGGCCAGCCACCAGAGCCACAGCCCCAGGCCAACGCAGCTGCAGGTGAGATGGGCCAAGGAGCTATGGGCAGAGTGGGGTGTGTCTCGGCACGGGGCTGGCATCTGCCATCCCAGGGCTGGGGGCCACGGGCCGCCAGGCACCTGTCCTACCATGTGCAATGACACACAGTCTTGCAGACTGACTGACAGTCCCCGCCCCAGAGATACCCCCACTAGGTCCCTGGGTGCCCTGAGCTGCCCCTGTGGTTTGGTGGGTGCCTGCCTGGACACATGCCTCCTTAGTGGAGGTCTCTATTAATCCCATTGCCTACTGACAGCTGCCCTCCTTCCCCTCCTCCACCTTCCCTCCTCCTCCTCCTCCTCCTCCTCCTTCTCGTCCTCGTCCTCCTCCTCGTCCTACAACTCCTCCTCCTCTTCCTCATCCTCCGAGGGACTCACTCAGGCCCTTGGCCTAGGCCAGCCAGGGCTGCTGTTCTGGCTGCTGCAGCTTCTATCCAGTGTGTGGGTGCAGGTATCTTGTCCTGTCAGTCCCTGATTCCTGGACCTTCTATGCCTGCAGCTCCCCCCACTATCTAGTCCAGACACCTCCTCAAGCAAACCCTCTCTCCCCTTACCCCCTGTCCCCCAGCTCCCCAACTAACATCTACTGTGTGCCTCCCTGCGCTACTTTCCTGCCACCCTGCTGCTGCCCTTCAGCCCTGGGGGTCCTGGGCCAGCCCAGCCACCATCTCACCATCCAGCAGGGGGACCTGCCCTAACCCCCTGCCACCACACCCACACACAGCCCTGCAAACACTCAGGGGCTCCCCTGCCTGCAGCCTGCCTCTCAAACAGTCTCCATTGGCTCCCTAGCCCCCTTACAGTCTCTGCCATGGCCCCCCACAGACACCTGCGCATGAGCAGCCCACACATGCAACACTCTCCCTCCCCGCCACTCCGTTTGCTCTAAGGTTGTCAAGAGTCGTTTTTTTCTTGCTGTAGGGGAGTTGAGAGTGTCCAATGTCCTGGGGAGCAAGAAGTGCGAACAATCCATCTACAATGTAACATTTGCGTCTCAGGCCGCCCAATCCCTAGTGCGCAGTGCAGGCGTATGACTGGCGAAAACACCCCAGTCTGAGCATGAGACCTGGCTGGCCTAATGGCTCCTTCTGTGGACTAGGAGAGAGACAGACAGACAGACAGAGTTTTCAGGTTCAAAGCTTGTACTTCCCAGAAGATGGTCATTCAGTACGGTGTAAAAAAAAAAAAAAAAAAAGGCTTTTTATTATTTTTTTTTTCCCCCTGCCTGGGTAACCTGTCTGCTGTCAGTGTCTTCTACTTTTTGGAGGGAAAAGGACCAAAGTGCAGGCAGGTGGACTCCATAGAGGGTGGATGGGAAGTTGCTCCTGCCCTGGCAATAGAGTCCCAGCTGCTGTTCCAGGTGCTCTCTGATACCAGAGATCTCCGTGTGTCCTGTCATGACACTGTCTCCAGGACTGATCCTCAGGATAATGAGGATTCAAAACAAGGCAGGTCATATTGCTTTAAAAAGTAAATCCAGGGATGTTTGGCGGTATGTCAGAGGGTTAAGGGCTTGTGGCGCTCGAGAAAAGAGGGGACAGGTGGAAGGATCTGGGCTCTGGGCCCCAGACAGCCACCTGCAGGGGAGTCGCTTTACAGCGGGTGAAGCAGGTCTTTAGGGGCTCTATCTTTCTCCCCCACTCTGTATTTCCCCTCCTCTCTCCTTTTCTCTCTGTCCGATGCAAGGTCAGGAACTTCAACAACAACAACAAGAACAATAACCACCACAGTGACCAAGCAACAAGGGCAGCGGAAGGGGAACATATGGAGTGCTATTCGTGGCGCAGGCACTGAGCTGTGGCTATAACACCTTGAGGCAATCAATCAATAAATGACTTAGTAATATAGATAACAGACATGTATATGTCCCTGTGTCTTTCCACTGAGTTAATGTCAATGCACTTTTATTTATTTCTTCATTTATTTATTACCTTGCCACGAGAATTTCTTTTCATTGCTAAAAAAAAAGTGTCCCATCAAGGGTACCAGGTGGTGCCACACCCAGTTAAGCACTCATGTGACAGTGCAGGAGAACCGGGGTTCAAGACCCTGGTCCCCACCTGCCGGGGGGAAATCTTTACAAGTGGTGCACAAGTGCTGCAGGTGTCTCTCTGTGTCTCAAAATCTCTACCCCTCCCTTCCCTCTCAACTCCTGACGATTTTTTCCAATAAATAATCAAGAAAATAGAAAGTAAAAAAAGAAAAAGAAAAAAAGAAAGGGAAATGAAATATTCCACTATTTCAAGGGCCTACTGAGGACAATGCTTTCCTTGTTAAGATCCTCAGAGCATACCATATGCAGAAAGGCAAAGACGCCATGTATGTTTTAACCCAGTTTTTAGATTTATTTATTTATGTACTTATTCAATTTTGTTATTGATGAATTAATGTATTACATTTGACAGCATACTAGAGCTCTGACGCCAGAGGTCTCAACTACCCCTAGATGTTGCTCTGCCTCTACAAAACCAATCCATTGACCTGTCCATTCATCCATCCATCCATCCATCCATCCATCCACCATCCATCCATCCATCCATTCATCCACCAGTCAACCAAGCTAAGTACAAAAGGAGATCTCTCCTTGAATGATGAAGACAATCAATGCTGCACAGGTAGGTGGCAAAGGGGCCAGTTCGGCTGAAAAGGGCAGAGGGGCTGCACCAGCGAATGTGTTGGGAGGTGTGGGTGTGGGTGGGGTGAGCTGGGTCACCTCAGGGGAAGGGAGGGGGTGGATGTGGTTGCGAGCAGCTGTCACTGGAGAACATGTGCTGGAGCTCGTAAGCAGGGCACCCGGAAGAGGGGCCAGACAAGAGGATAGAATCAAGGTGCAGAGAGGAGAGGAGAGGGGAGAGGATGGAGAGGAGAGGAGAGGACAGGAGTGGAGGGGACCTGAGAAACCTACCTGGACAAAGGCAGCATACAGACATCCAGGGAGGCAGGCAGGCATGCAGGCAGCTCTGGCCTGGGCTCCCTGGATCCCGGGCGCACCTCCTCCTTTCTTCTCTTGGCTGCCAGCCCTTAGGTCCCTCGTCGGTCAGCACTGTCTTCCCATCCTTCCTTCCCTCTGTGCCAGGGCCCTGGCATCTGGGCGCTGCTGCCTGACCTAGTGGCAGGGCAGTTGGGCTGCCCAGTGCCAGTGTGGCCAGCACAGAATGCCGGGGGCTAGGACATCACAGAGGGCTCCTGTGGTTGCTAGGCCACGGGGACCACGCCCATCCAGTTGACCAGCAGCCATGACCCCCACGCTGCACATGACCTGAGGGGTGGTGGCCAGCCACCAGAGCCACAGCCCCAGGCCAACGCAGCTGCAGGTGAGATGGGCCAAGGAGCTATGGGCAGAGTGGGGTGTGTCTCGGCACGGGGCTGGCATCTGCCATCCCAGGGCTGGGGGCCACGGGCCGCCAGGCACCTGTCCTACCATGTGCAATGACACACAGTCTTGCAGACTGACTAACAGTCCCCGCCCCAGAGATACCCCCACTAGGTCCCTGGGTGCCCTGAGCTGCCCCTGTGGTTTGGTGGGTGCCTGCCTGGACACATGCCTCCTTAGTGGAGGTCTCTATTAATCCCATTGCCTACTGACAGCTGCCCTCCTTCCCCTCCTCCTCGTCCTCCTCGTCCTCCTCGTCCTCCTCCTCCTCCTCCTCCTCGTCCTCGTCCTCCAACTCCTCCTCCTCTTCCTCATCCTCCGAGGGACTCACTCAGGCCCTTGGCCTAGGCCAGCCAGGGCTGCTGTTCTGGCTGCTGCAGCTTCTATCCAGTGTGTGGGTGCAGGTATCTTGTCCTGTCAGTCCCTGATTCCTGGACCTTCTATGCCTGCAGCTCCCCCCACTATCTAGTCCAGACACCTCCTCAAGCAAACCCTCTCTCCCCTTACCCCCTGTCCCCCAGCTCCCCAACTAACATCTACTGTGTGCCTCCCTGCGCTACTTTCCTGCCACCCTGCTGCTGCCCTTCAGCCCTGGGGGTCCTGGGCCAGCCCAGCCACCATCTCACCATCCAGCAGGGGGACCTGCCCTAACCCCCTGCCACCACACCCACACACAGCCCTGCAAACACTCAGGGGCTCCCCTGCCTGCAGCCTGCCTCTCAAACAGTCTCCATTGGCTCCCTAGCCCCCTTACAGTCTCTGCCACGGCCCCCCACAGACACCTGCGCATGAGCAGCCCACACATGCAACACTCTCCCTCCCCGCCACTCCGTTTGCTCTAAGGTTGTCAAGAGTCTTTTTTTTCTTGCTGTAGGGGAGTTGAGAGTGTCCAATGTCCTGGGGAGCAAGAAGTGCGAACAATCCATCTACAATGTAACATTTGCGTCTCAGGCCGCCCAATCCCTAGTGCGCAGTGCAGGCGTATGACTGGCGAAAACACCCCAGTCTGAGCATGAGACCTGGCTGGCCTAATGGCTCCTTCTGTGGACTAGGAGACAGACAGACAGACAGACAGAGTTTTCAGGTTCAAAGCTTGTACTTCCCAGAAGATGGTCATTCAGTACGGTGTAAAAAAAAAAAAAAAAAAAGGCTTTTTATTATTATTTTTTTTCCCCCTGCCTGGGTAACCTGTCTGCTGTCAGTGTCTTCTACTTTTTGGAGGGAAAAGGACCAAAGTGCAGGCAGGTGGACTCCATAGAGGGTGGATGGGAAGTTGCTCCTGCCCTGGCAATAGAGTCCCAGCTGCTGTTCCAGGTGCTCTCTGATACCAGAGATCTCCGTGTGTCCTGTCATGACACTGTCTCCAGGACTGATCCTCAGGATAATGAGGATTCAAAACAAGGCAGGTCATATTGCTTTAAAAAGTAAATCCAGGGATGTTTGGCGGTATGTCAGAGGGTTAAGGGCTTGTGGCGCTCGAGAAAAGAGGGGACAGGTGGAAGGATCTGGGCTCTGGGCCCCAGACAGCCACCTGCAGGGGAGTCGCTTTACAGCGGGTGAAGCAGGTCTTTAGGGGCTCTATCTTTCTCCCCCACTCTGTATTTCCCCTCCTCTCTCCTTTTCTCTCTGTCCGATGCAAGGTCAGGAACTTCAACAACAACAACAAGAACAATAACCACCACAGTGACCAAGCAACAAGGGCAGCGGAAGGGGAACATATGGAGTGCTATTCGTGGCGCAGGCACTGAGCTGTGGCGATAACACCTTGAGGCAATCAATCAATAAATGACTTAGTAATATAGATAACAGACATGTATATGTCCCTGTGTCTTTCCACTGAGTTAATGTCAATGCACTTTTATTTATTTCTTCATTTATTTATCACCTTGCCACGAGAATTTCTTTTCATTGCTAAAAAAAAAGTGTCCCATCAAGGGTACCAGGTGGTGCCACACCCAGTTAAGCACTCATGTGACAGTGCAGGAGGACCGGGGTTCAAGACCCTGGTCCCCACCTGCCGGGGGGAAATCTTTACAAGTGGTGCACAAGTGCTGCAGGTGTCTCTCTGTGTCTCAAAATCTCTACCCCTCCCTTCCCTCTCAACTCCTGACGATTTTTTCCAATAAATAATCAAGAAAATAGAAAGTAAAAAAAGAAAAAGAAAAAAAGAAAGGGAAATGAAATATTCCACTATTTCAAGGGCCTACTGAGGACAATGCTTTCCTTGTTAAGATCCTCAGAGCATACCATATGCAGAAAGGCAAAGACGCCATGTATGTTTTAACCCAGTTTTTAGATTTATTTATTTATGTACTTATTCAATTTTGTTATTGATGAATTAATGTATTACATTTGACAGCAGACTAGAGCTCTGACGCCAGCGGTCTCAACTACCCCTAGATGTTGCTCTGCCTCTACAAAACCAATCCATTGACCTGTCCATTCATCCATCCATCCATCCATCCATCCATCCATCCATCCACCATCCATCCATCCATTCATCCACCAGTCAACCAAGCTAAGTACAAAAGGAGATCTCTCCTTGAATGATGAAGACAATCAATGCTGCACAGGTAGGTGGCAAAGGGGCCAGTTCGGCTGAAAAGGGCAGAGGGGCTGCACCAGCGAATGTGTTGGGAGGTGTGGGTGTGGGTGGGGTGAGCTGGGTCAGCTCAGGGGAAGGGAGGGGGTGGATGTGGTTGCGAGCAGCTGTCACTGGAGAACATGTGCTGGAGCTCGTAAGCAGGGCACCCGGAAGAGGGGCCAGACAAGAGGATAGAATCAAGGTGCAGAGAGGAGAGGAGAGGGGAGAGGATGGAGAGGAGAGGAGAGGACAGGAGTGGAGGGGACCTGAGAAACCTACCTGGACAAAGGCAGCATACAGACATCCAGGGAGGCAGGCAGGCATGCAGGCAGCTCTGGCCTGGGCTCCCTGGATCCCGGGCGCACCTCCTCCTTTCTTCTCTTGGCTGCCAGCCCTTAGGTCCCTCGTCGGTCAGCACTGTCTTCCCATCCTTCCTTCCCTCTGTGCCAGGGCCCTGGCATCTGGGCGCTGCTGCCTGACCTAGTGGCAGGGCAGTTGGGCTGCCCAGTGCCAGTGTGGCCAGCACAGAATGCCAGGGGCTAGGACATCACAGAGGGCTCCTGTGGTTGCTAGGCCACGGGGACCACGCCCATCCAGTTGACCAGCAGCCATGACCCCCACGCTGCACATGACCTGAGGGGTGATGGCCAGCCACCAGAGCCACAGCCCCAGGCCAACGCAGGTGCAGGTGAGATGGGCCAAGGGGCTATGGGCAGAGTGGGGTGTGTCTCGGCACGGGGCTGGCATCTGCCATCCCAGGGCTGGGGGCCACGGGCCGCCAGGCACCTGTCCTACCATGTGCAATGACACACAGTCTTGCAGACTGACTGACAGTCCCCGCCCCAGAGATACCCCCACTAGGTCCCTGGGTGCCCTGAGCTGCCCCTGTGGTTTGGTGGGTGCCTGCCTGGACACATGCCTCCTTAGTGGAGGTCTCTATTAATCCCATTGCCTACTGACAGCTGCCCTCCTTCCCCTCCTCCACCTTCCCTCCTCCTCCTCCTCCTCCTCCTCGTCCTCGTCCTCGTCCTCCTCCTCGTCCTCCAACTCCTCCTCCTCTTCCTCATCCTCCGAGGGACGCACTCAGGCCCTTGGCCTAGGCCAGCCAGGGCTGCTGTTCTGGCTGCTGCAGCTTCTATCCAGTGGGTGGGTGCAGGTATCTTGTCCTGTCAGTCCCTGATTCCTGGGACCTTCTATGCCTGCAGCTCCCCCCACTATCTAGTCCAGACACCTCCTCAAGCAAACCCTCTCTCCCCTTACCCCCTGTCCCCCAGCTCCCCAACTAACATCTACTGTGTGCCTCTCTGCGCTACTTTCCTGCCACCCTGCTGCTGCCCTTCAGCCCTGGGGGTCCTGGGCCAGCCCAGCCACCATCTCACCATCCAGCAGGGGGACCTGCCCTAACCCCCTGCCACCACACCCACACACAGCCCTGCAAACACTCAGGGGCTCCCCTGCCTGCAGCCTGCCTCTCAAACAGTCTCCATTGGCTCCCTAGCCCCCTTACAGTCTCTGCCACGGCCCCCCACAGACACCTGCGCATGAGCAGCCCACACATGCAACACTCTCCCTCCCCGCCACTCCGTTTGCTCTAAGGTTGTCAAGAGTCTTTTTTTTCTTGCTGTAGGGGAGTTGAGAGTGTCCAATGTCCTGGGGAGCAAGAAGTGCGAACAATCCATCTACAATGTAACATTTGCGTCTCAGGCCGCCCAATCCCTAGTGCGCAGTGCAGGCGTATGACTGGCGAAAACACCACAGTCTGAGCATGAGACCTGGCTGGCCTAATGGCTCCTTCTGTGGACTAGGAGACAGACAGACAGACAGACAGAGTTTTCAGGTTCAAAGCTTGTACTTCCCAGAAGATGGTCATTCAGTACGGTGTAAAAAAAAAAAAAAAAAAGGCTTTTTATTATTATTTTTTTTCCCCCTGCCTGGGTAACCTGTCTGCTGTCAGTGTCTTCTACTTTTTGGAGGGAAAAGGACCAAAGTGCAGGCAGGTGGACTCCATAGAGGGTGGATGGGAAGTTGCTCCTGCCCTGGCAATAGAGTCCCAGCTGCTGTTCCAGGTGCTCTCTGATACCAGAGATCTCCGTGTGTCCTGTCATGACACTGTCTCCAGGACTGATCCTCAGGATAATGAGGATTCAAAACAAGGCAGGTCATATTGCTTTAAAAAGTAAATCCAGGGATGTTTGGCGGTATGTCAGAGGGTTAAGGGCTTGTGGCGCTCGAGAAAAGAGGGGACAGTTGGAAGGATCTGGGCTCTGGGCCCCAGACAGCCACCTGCAGGGGAGTCGCTTTACAGCGGGTGAAGCAGGTCTTTAGGGGCTCTATCTTTCTCCCCCACTCTGTAATTCCCCTCCTCTCTCCTTTTCTCTCTGTCCGATGCAAGGTCAGGAACTTCAACAACAACAACAAGAACAATAACCACCACAGTGACCAAGCAACAAGGGCAGCGGAAGGGGAACATATGGAGTGCTATTCGTGGCGCAGGCACTGAGCTGTGGCTATAACACCTTGAGGCAATCAATCAATAAATGACTTAGTAATATAGATAACAGACATGTATATGTCCCTGTATCTTTCCACTGAGTTAATGTCAATGCACTTTTATTTATTTATTTTATTTTATTTATTTTTTTTTATATCTTTCTCCCCCACTCTGTATTTCCCCTCCTCTCTCCTTTTCTAAAGAATACGGAAGCTATCAAGAGAGGGGATTGGATATGGAGCTCTGCGGATGGGCAATGTGTGGAAATGTATCCCTCTTCTCTTACAGTCTTGTCAATGTTTCCATTTTATAAATAAAAAAATAAAATTTTAAGAATGAACTAGCCAGAACTTCCTCAATGATAAATACTAGAATCTTCATGGGAATGAGAAACAAGTTTAACCTTTTTTTTTCTGAGGAGAAGGAGAACAGTTGGGAGGGCATGTGGGGGATGCTTTCTATGTATCTGCATTCTACCAGTACCGGTTAAAGATGTAACAATATGTAATACTGATCAGATACCTGCGCAGACAAAAAAGCCATTCCTCCTTATCTCGAAGAGAACTGCAAGGAAAAAAAGAAGAAAGTCAAACACACAAAATGCTTCTATTAGTATATTAATCTGCTACTCCAGGACCGTAGTTAGTGGTAGGGCTGTGTGTGACAAGTGGACCCTCTCCTAACTGGGCTTGTGTGGGACACTGCTCTTTCACAGGCTGCATGGTGGGGTGGAAAGGAGACTTTCCAGTGTAGGAGAAGTTAGTTTGGAATCAGAGTACTGCTTGGAAACTACGTGATGCAAACTAGGTGATTCTCATTTCATCACTTCATTCTCAGAGCTTCCATTCCCAAAAGGAGAGAGGGTACATGACACCCCAGAATGTTCCTACAGCTGGGAGTTCTATGCAGTAAAGAACATTTGGATGAGTGCACCTATCTTGGCACAGACTTAAGACTATTTAGAAAAAAAAATTCCCACAGTACTTTCTTTATACAGAGGACATATTGAATATACTAGTTTGAGTCTAGAAAACTTGTTCTTATATATTATTGGGTAGAGACAGAGAGAAATTGAGAGGGGAGGAGCAGGTAGAGAGGGAGAAAAACAGACACACACCTGAAGCTCTATTTCAGCACTCATGAAGCCTCTCCACCCACAGGTGGCAACCAGGGGCTTGAGCCCAGGTCCTTGTGCATTGTAGTGTGTGTGTGTGTGTGTGTGTGTGTGTGTGTGTGTGTGTGTGTGTCTGTGTGTGTGTGTGAGATTGTGTGTGTGTTTATGTGTGTGTGTGTGTTTGTGTGTTTAACCAGGTACACCACCACGTAGCCCCTGAAAACTTATTCTTGATTTCTTTGGGACTTTAATTTTTTGGTTAAAGGAAACTTCTGCATGCAAGAACCTTCTGGAAGGAAGGGAGACGTACAGAAGTGTTATTGCTATAGGTGAAAAATGAGTCACTGATTTAATTTTACAATCAGATGAAAATGTTTCCTAGTGGAAAGACTGTACAAAGAACAGGACCAACAAGCTAGAGGTCTTACTAAAAGGAGATCACGATGCTGCAATTAGGCCAGCCTAGAACTAGGGATCTCCTAGCCCTGCTGTTGGCTCTCCCAGTCTTCTCCAGGCAGTCAGACACCCACAGGGTTTCAGGGGGCACTGAATACTTAATCTTGAATCTGTCTTCACATCTAGAAAGATAATCACATTTGTCACTTGGTATGCCCGCTGTCAGGGGGAGCAGCTGAGCTGATGACCAGATTCTCCTCCATTTCTGTCCTCATTTGCACAGCTCAGGACAGGGAAGGGAAGAGGGTCCCGTGCACTGTGTGCACTGACTGAAGCCCACCCAGCCCAAGAAGGTCCTGGAAACACTTCACCCCTGGCAGCCAACTGCCTTTTCTTGGATGTGTTTTCATCCTGGACCATCCTCTGCATTTTACAGTCTTTGCAAATAACCTTCAGAGACCCATTCATTAAAGCATTCCTTTCTTGTTGCTAAATTTGTTGTATTTCGTTATAGGTAATTATATAGTTTGTATATTAATTTTACAACAGATAGAAATGATGCATTCTTTAATTCATGCTTTCCAGTTTGGGAAAGTATTTAAGGATCTTAATGAGAGAAATGACACATGATTCATAAAAGTATTTAAATACATTTTTTCTTAAAAGAGCTACTAAATTAGGCTTAGATGAAAGGGACTAAAATTTGTCTTTCAGCCTCAGTTAAAAAAATTCAATTTCTACTATTTAAGGCAATGTGATTTTTTTTCTCTCTCTCTTCCTTTCTTCTTCCTTCCTTCCTTCCTTCCTTCCTTTCTTTCTTTTCTTACAATAGCATTTATCACTTCTGGCTTATAAGGAGGCTGAGAAGTAAACCTGAGACTTCTTATGCCTGAGACATGAAAGTCTGCTTCTTAAATCACTGTGCTGCTTTCTCCATCCCTAAATTAACTTTCTTAAGACTTTATTAATGCCATTTCACTTAGATTCTGGCTAAAAGTGAAAAACAGTTTGCCTACATATTATTTCCATCTAAAAAGAAAAACCAAAGTAGTCATTCAATCAGTCAGTCAAGCAAGCCCAGACCAGTGGCTTGGAGGGCTTAGGAGTAAGAGAGGAAAATCTCTTATCTTAGGAAAATCAGAGGGAGTAGATTCATCAGTAGTGAAAGTGCTTTGGGGAAATGCCTGCTCAATCAGCTTTGCTTTCTCACATGGAAAAATACCATTTCTTGGTTTGTCCATATATTGTGCTACAGTGAAAACAGGCAGGTAGGGGACCTCCCTCTCAAAGACCCCTCTTTTCTCCTGTGGATCATGGAGACCTGGGGAGTCTGGATCTCTGACCACAGTATCATTCTACTGTCACATCTGTGCTGTAGATTGCAGTCACCTGTCTCACTCCAAGGGGACTTCAGAAGTGGGAGGGCAAATAACATCTGATGAGGCCTCCAAACCGGTATCCCAGAAGGTTTGGGCCACCTCCTCTAGGAGTGGGGCCTCTGTCATTCTGGGGCTCAGACTAGAGCCCCACTCATCAAAGACGCCCTGTATGATAACTTCCATGTTCTCCCCTGGGAACCTAGTCCTTCTCTTCTTTTAAGCTCTGATTACAGCCTGTCCTCTCCCCTCATCTTTACTCTAACTAGGAACCCCAAGCCCAGGAGACCTGTCTAGCTGTTCTTCTCTGCTCTGAACCCTGACCCAGAACAAGGCCTCCCTTGATCACTTGGTGGAGAAATAAAAGACCAAACCTCTTGCAGATTCAAATTTCTTTTTTTTCTTTCCTTTTTTAAAATTTTTATTTGATCTATAAAAAAAATTGAGAAAAGGCGAGAGACAGAGAGACACCTGCAATCCTATTTCAACATTCATGAAGCTTTCTCCCTGCAAGTGGGGACCAGGGACTTGAACTCAGGTTCTTGTGCATTGCAATGTATACATTTAACCAGGTGCATCACCGCCTGGCCCCCAGATTTAAGTTTCCCTCTGATGTTCTCCCAGAAAGGTGCAGTAAAGAGGTAACTTCAGGACCAAGGACAGAGCATGAAGTGTCCACCTACTTGGTATTTGAAATGAACAGCAAGTTGGAGCAGAGAAACAGTTCTCTCATCTGCCTCCTGCAGCCCTTTTTGACCTTGACCGTGCAGCGGAGCAGAAACCGATCACAGTGCCCCAACCAGCAGGGTGGTGAACAGGGGATAGGAACCCAATGAAACCTGAAATGGAGGAACATGAGACACGAAGAATGACAGCAAGTCAAGTTTCTGATCAAGCTGTAAATTTTATTTATTTATTTATTTATTTATTTATTTATTTATAATGCCTGAGAACACAGGCACTATAAGGCTTTGGGGAAGGAGAGAGAATGCTGGAGGAGGGGAAGGGGGAGAAAACTTCAAAGCAGAATGTTCCTTGCAACAAATGGCAGGAACCAAACTGTGTGTTGACTCACTTGTGTTGACTCACTTGATTACTGATAAATGGTTTACCTAAGGGGAAATGGCCTGCCCAGGGGGGAATTAACATTTGTCTTGAGGGGTTCCGTGTCTCAAAGCTTATCATCTATAAAGCAGAGAAATGGCTCCTGGCATATCCTCCCTTTGTTATAATTTAAAATTGAGGCAGGCAATATGGGTGAGGAGCAGAGACCCTAACAGCAGGTTTGGTGGGCATAACCAGAGGAGGGAAGTATTGACCTGATTCCTCCCACGGGGTGGGTGCAAAACCAACCTTCCCACATCTTATAAGGCTCTCGGTGTCGTTTTGGGGAGGGCAGCCAGAGCCACAGTTTCTAGGGAAACAATTTTTGTTGCTGACACCAACCTCCATGCAAATCAGGTTTTCTTCACGGGGGACTCAAGTGCTTTGCCTTGCACCCCTTACTGGTGTCCTTGCCCTGCCATGGTTGGATGTCTCGATGCATAATTCTGAGTTTTATGCCATCCGAAAAGGGTTCTGTCATCCTCAGGTTCAGCCAGGCCTCTGTCAGCCAAATCAAGTCTGTGATAATGTATTTGCAAAGGTTTTAATGCCAAGGAGTCAATTTGCCGTTTTATAAAATCAGTAATCTTATTAAAAATAAAGGGCCTTAAGGTAATCATTAACAAAAGACTAATAAGGGTCTCATAAGGGGCTCTGTAGTGACTCAAGACTATTTGTGGTGGAGTCTATAACCTGTTGTAATTTGTCAGAAAATTTATGGGAGGAATATATAGAGTGTCCTAGCATGCCACCAGCAAGTCTAAGGGAAGCAGTCAGTGGATGTGATGTCCAGGGGAAGAAACAGCACATCTGGTCTGGTCAGTGCCAACTGATGAAATTTTCCTTCTTCATAGAGGGTCAGCTGTGGAACAAGCAAATCTAGGAGGCAAAGACCAGGTAGAGAAGAATTGACATGAAAATATAGGATGGTGTTGTACCAAAACACAGAGGAGGTGCATACACATTAGAAGTTAAGGTGAGGTTCCTTGAACATCGAGGAATATTTTGAGAAAAGTGAGCAGTCAATAAACATGCAAAGATGAAGTCAGCAGTGGTAGGTCAGCAGAAAGAGAAGACTTGGATAAGCTGGTGAGGTTAGCTGGAGTATATACTGCCATGGCGTCCTTTGTGGTAAGGACTTGCCAACAGGGACTCTGTGGATTTTGCAAGAGCAATAATGTCATCCACCATAATAAAAGGAAAGCAAACATGGACATCCAGTGTTGAAAAAAGAGAAAAAGAATATGTCTCTATGACTGGAAAAGTGGGTGGCTTTGTCAATGAGATATAATAAATGGACTATTAGAATTTTTGTAAATATTAAAAAGATTTAGTATGTTACTTCATTGACACTTTAGCCAACTGAATACTGGGGGGTGCATTCTCCTTCTTTTTTATTAATTGAGCTTAAGGGTTTTAGTTATTCTTGTTTGAGCTGTAGCCCATATAAATTTAGAAAAAATATCAACTGAGAGAAAAAAAGTTTTTTTTTGTTTACTAAACATGGGCAGGTGAATTACATCAATCTGTCAGAGAGCATTGGCTTTTATCAATGGAGATTAATCTTAAAAGTCTGAATAGCAAGATCTTAATTAAACAATGTAGGAGCCAGTAAAGTGCTCTCACTATGGCAGGTCAAGCGTTAAAATATTTTTTTAAGAGGCTTGTAAAAAAATGAGAAAAAATTTAGGATATGAGTGACTTTAGGAGTCATCACACACCCATAAATAAAAAATTAAAAATGTTTAGTTTTAAATCTTACCATATGAGCAGTCAGTTCTTCATGTGCAGATGTACCTATAATTATTTACTTAGGGGGAGAACTTGTACCAAGTTAATTGATGATCTAAGGGTTAGAATTGACTTGAGGTTTTTTCTATGATTTTAGAAGGCTCTTTATTAGAATATACCAATATGTTATAGAAAGTCAATACCTAATGTGTTGACACGATAAAATCTTTACCATTTTTTTGGCATTATTTTAAACTGATTAGACAGTTTAAGCACACTATTATACCTTTAGTTTATTAAGATCTTTACTCATCACAAGGCTATCATGAGTAAGCATAGATATAAATAGATTTTACTCTTTAGAACTCTAATATGACAACTTAAAAGACTAAAATAAAACCTCATAGTTTAAATGTTCAAAATATTAATTTTGTTAAATCAGGATTTGCCAAAACGAATTTCTATCAGACCAAAAACACAATGTATTACCTTAATTTATCAAGAATAAACCTCTGGCAGTGTCTTAAAACAAACCGGATAATTTTTAAAAGCAGAAAGATATAAAGAGGAAAACCAGCGCAAGAGCCTCTGGCATGTAAATAATTAACATAACTATTGTGTTATCTTTTACTAACCCAAGCCAGTCTTAAAACAATTTTAAGTAAAATGTTAAACTTTGTTTGCTAGGACCTTTGTTTATCACAAAGCTATCACACCCTTAGGGCAGCTATGAACAAGGGTGGGTACACAACTTAACTGATCTTTCACTTTGATTTGGATAGGTAACTTAAAAAGCTAAGATAAACCTTATAGCTGAAATGTTAAAATAAATTTTTTACTGTTAACATTTCTTTTAGATGACCATTTTACACTAAATAATTTTGTTGAATCACATCTGTTGAAAAAAAAAATTTTTTATCAGGCCAGGAATATGTTTAACCCTTTTTTTTTTCCTGCAAGGCCACTGCTCTACATTGACTGGGTTATTAGAAAGTCAGTTCAAGCATGGAATTAAATTAACAAACAGTGGCAGTTGATATTGAGGTGCTGGTAATATCTACAATTTTCACAAGAGTGAGAGAGACTACAGAGGCATTTTACCATGCCTAGATATCTCAGAAAATCTTTTAATTAATGAATTGATGTTGATATTAGCTATCAGAAGAATGAAACTGTCTTATATTTTACTCTGGTAAAGGTGTGCCAACTCTATGAGTCTGGATCTTTAAAACCACATTTAGCTTAACTAAATCTTATTTAAAACTTAAAACAAACTTTAGTTACTTAGGGGTTAACACACATTAATGAAAACAAGGTTAGCACAGACTTAAAACATACATTCTTAGTGAAAGGAAAATTTTCCCTTTGAAAAACTGCTTTGGTTTTTGGATTCTTAACTCCATCCTCTACACCCCCTTGCTTGGGAGATGCACGGAGATTTCTCCTTGGACTTTCTGGATTCCCTCTCTCATGTTTTCTGAGGAAAAGGACTACATTTTGCTCTGGGCCACAGTTTGGTTCTTTATGACCGTGATCGTAGACCTTGGGATATGCATGGGGATTTCCACTGGGACTTTCTGGACTTCTTCTCGAATGTTTCCCATGGAGAAGGACTACTCTAGTTTGAGGAGCATTCTCCAGTACCCTGGCAGTTCCCAAGTATGGAGACACGTGGTTAGTTCTATTCTCCTGATTGGATTCTTTCTTCAATGGGAAGACGCTTTTAAAAATGGGTGCCTGAAGCAATCCAGCAGGAACAGTCAGAAACACCCTAAATGGAATTTCGAGGAGCTTTTTGGACTCGGACGCCCTCCGGGGATTCTTAATCCTACATGGTGAGATCTTGATAATCTGGTTCAAGTTGCGTTTCATAAGAGAATGATTTGAATGACTGAATTTTTGTTTGACATTGACTTTTAAAAAAATGCTGATTTCTACACAGCCATGATTTCTAGAGACATCCAGAAACAATCCAAAAATGGTTTTTTCCCTCCTTTGATTTCTCTTTTACGTCTTGACATGAATCTGAAACGTTTAATCCTGAAAACTGTATGAGTTATGGGTGGGGCAGATAGTACAATGATTATGTTAATTATTCCCATACCTGAGGCTTTTAACCGTGGTTCTTCTGTTTACCTTTCCACATTTTATTGAGTTTAAACTGTTTAAACAACCTTAAAATCATACTAGAAAGGACTTCCAATTATAATGGAGTTATCAATTATAGTAAACTTCTAATCTGCTACAAGTTTTGTTTGACAAGTAAGTGAATTTCAGCTGTCAAAGTCCTCACATGAAAAAACACCTACTCAAATGGAATTCCTGGAAATCCATTTGGATCCTGTTCTCTGACATCGCCCCCGGAAACCAATGATGAGACCTGACACCTGAAGAAACAGATTCACAGACTCCAAAGCTCACTCTCTACAGAAAAGCAGAACTCTGGTGGCCGACATTCCCCATCGAGACAGACGTGCAGCTTTTCATCCTCTGGAATTTTCTTCTGTGGTCAGCTACTTTGGACTGACACCTCCATCGGACTTACTGGTACATGCTGCTGTGTTTCTCAAAGACTAACTTCAGACAATTGCCTTGAGACTTTATAGACCATGTCCCCTCACCTGCAGGCTCTTCCCCAGAGGCAGAAAACTCCCCCTCCTTATAAGGTTATGCCCACAGAGGCATGAAGCGCCCCAAGAGGCAAGAGATGCCCACAGAGGCAGGAAACGCCCTTTGAGGCAAGAGATGCTCCCAGAGGCATGAAGCATTCCTAGAGGCAAGAAATGTCATTTTGCCTGCTAGGCCTTGCTCTTTGAGGCAAGAAACGTTCCCCTTGACATTACATTGGTTATTGCTGCTCGCCTATTTTGTTATCCATGTCTTATGCCAGTTCTTTTGAAAACGCCTATACGATATAGGTTTCTGTTCACCCCACAATGGCCATTAGTTAAAAAGAAAGGGGGAATTGTTGGTATGCATGAGACCCCTTCTGTTTCATTTGGTTTAAATCCCCCCTGCTTAACACTATTCTATTTACATAACCACTTCATTCTATTTACATAACCACTGTTAACAAGTACCACCCTCCCTCCAGGGCATTGGTGGTTCAGTGATAGGATTCTCACCTGCTCCGCCCCCTCCTTGTCACACCCTGATCCCCTCCTTGTCACACTCTGATTTTCACCAGTCACTTTTCTCTCCACCCTCTCTATGTCACATCCTGTTTCCACCCTACTTGGCAAGTATATATAAAGACAGCATTGTGAGTTTTACAGTACTTGAGTTTAGCTTAGCTCATCTTAGATTGTGCTGTGTCCTGCATGAATAAAGAGATACTGCCTACAGCTCAACCATGAGTCCTTGGTCATCTGTTACCCGCCTGTGAAGCCAGCCCGGCGAAAACAAGCTAACCTGTCAAAAACAACATTAATTTATGGTTATCTTTATCCAATAAATAAAAGTAATTTTTTTTAAAAAAGGGAAAAAGAAAGCAAGAAAGCTACCTACCACTCAAGAACCTGTAGGAAGGGGGACAACTAGGAAGAAATGGGAGGACTGCAAGAGGGTTGGAAAAAACAAGTCAGTGTGTGGTCTCCTATAGCAGACAAAATGATACATAAATTTGTAAAGAAATAATCACAGGCTGTGAGGATTTAGATAACAGAATGGAGATCCTGCTCTAGAGTATTCAGCAGAGCTAAAGATATCTTAGCCCCATGAGGAACTGTCCATGAAGCAAGTGCTGAACTTCAGGACCAGAGGACTTCCTCAACCTGCCCTCCTTCTCTGATGACCACATCCAGAAGTATGTAGTAAGACTACCTACCTCAGCCTGGCCAACCAACTAAAACACCCTGAATGCCTGGAAGGCTTTCGAGAGGATGCAGACATACTTTGCTCTTCAATCTTTGACACTGACTTGAAAGTTGAGTAAGGCACTCCAAACCCTGCCAACTCACTCACTTACTCTGAGGATTCCACAGTAGTCATGGTCACCGATCTGCGATGGCAACATTCTAAGGCTCATGCCCTGCCCTAACTGACCAATTGGCAGACTGGCTTCCTAGACGGCTGTTGATTTTCTAAAAAAAACAATCATTTTCTTAGGAAGTAACTGTGGACTCACATGTAGTTTTTAGGAAACCACAGTGATTTCATAAGACTTGTGCCCTATTTGATCCCATGGTGATAACTCTCCAAACTGAAACATAGTATGTATCTACCGATGAGGTGATTCACAGAGAGATAGTCAGACTCACAACATTTCTGTTCACATAAGGAAGCTCACATTACCATCTTACCACCCAGAATCCCTTGCCACCTTTCTTACTGCATCACCTTTGACAACCATCTTCATCATTATAATTCTGTACTTCAAGAATATTATATAAAGGGGTTCATATGGTATCTGCACCTGACCTTTTAGGATTTTTTTTAAAAATTACCATCCTTTACATAATTGGAAACATAGATAGCTGTGGGTGTTAATACTTACTTTGGGTGGTATTCCTTTTCTTTTTAAAAAAATTTATTTATTTACTTATTCCCTTTTGTTTCCCTTGTTGTTTTCTTGTTGTAGTTATTATTGTTGTCATCATTGTTGGATAGGACAGAGAGAAATGGAGAGACGAGGGGAAGGCAGAGAGGGGTAGAGATAGATGGACACCCGCAGACCAGATTCACCGCTTGTGAAGCTACTCATCTGCTGGTGGGGAGGCTGGGGGCTCAAACCGGGATCCTTACACCAGTCCTTGTGCTTTGCACCACGTGTGCTTAACCTGCTGTGCTACTGCACAACTCCCTGGGGAGTATTTCTTAGTAGGATTTCACTGTATGGGTATAGTCCAGCTTACTTAACCGAATGTTAAAGGGGGTATTTTATGACAAAGCTGTTAGTCATTTATATATGGTTCATTTCTCTAAAATCATCTCCTTGTATCTTTTGCTCTTAAAATTTCTTTTGGGGGGCTTTGCAATGGTGGACTTGGTTAAGTGCACACAGTACTAAATTTAAGGTTCTGTGGAAGGATCCGGGTTCAAGCCCCCAGCTCCTCAACTGCAGGAAGGATGTTCCTCAACTGCAGGAAGGATGTTCCTCAACTGCAGGAAGGATGATACACAAGACACACCTCTGCAGGTGTTTCTATCTTTCTTTCTTCCTCTATATTTTATCCTCCTTCCTCAGTTACTCTCTCCTGTTCAATAAAACATAAAAAAATGTCTGCCAGCAGCAATGGATTTATAGTGTCAGCACCAAGCTCCAGTGAGGTAAAAAAATGTTTTTTAGCCATTGATTAAATATGTCTGAATGGATAATATGGGGTTTCATACTAAATTCTGCTCCAGCCAGAAAGTTGACTGCATTCTGGCCATGAGGCAATGAATCAACATAACCACAGGCATTGTGAATCTCTGGTAGCTGAGAGTCAGGCATAGGAAGTGAGCTCCCAGAAGGTTGAGGTAGAGTTCAAGGCAGATGCTAGTATTTGAAAAGCTTGAAGAGCAGCTGCTGGGGGTGGAGGGCGGGGCTTCCACACAGCTCCTGCAGGTTCTTCCTGTGTTCTTTCTAACCATGTTCTTTTTTTGGTGGGTGGGGGGTACTTGGCTTTTTGAGTGATGAGGTGAATCAACTATACAATAAAATCAGCACTTGCCACTTGGCTGAGGTGCAGCTCCACTAAAGACCCTTTCCATCCTCTAATGCTAAACAAACAAACAAACAAACAAACAAAAAACTTAAAAGACTTTATCAGAAGGAAACTGTCAGAAAAGTAACCTCAAGGTGACTAACCGGGAGTCATCCAATCAAGTCATTATTTATTTATTTATTTATTTATTTATTTATTTATTTATTCTCTCTTTGCTCTAGGGTTTGAGAGTGAATACATTATGCTTCTAAGTGTTAAAAGTGCCAGAACTAAAAACAAAACAAAAAAGCAACTAGTCTTTGGTGTGAGGCTATATTTGGTTAAGACTCAGGACTGCTCCTTTCACAAGGATGAGTGGTTGTTTTTGTCAGATAGTTTTGACTGCTCTCTCTCCCTGTCTCTAATAGTATGTTACAAGATGGTAAGATTACAAGGTCTAGTTCCATGTCACATGCACCATCCAAGTTCTGTGTCCTGCCTCCTGACGATAACCATCATAGATCTCTCGCAAGTCTTAGAAACGGTTGGCTTCTGTTTTCTTCTTCTCCTTCTCCTCCTTCTCCTCCTCCTCCTCCTACCCTCCTCCTTCTCCTTCTCCATCTCTGTCTCCTTCTCCTTCTACTTCTTCATGTGCATCAGTCCTTTAGTTACCACCTACGAGTGAAACTCTCCAGTAGTTACTTTACTGAGCATAATCACTTCCAGTTCCATCCATTGTATCCCAAAGGATACAATATCATCTTTTTGGATTACAGAGTAGTCTCCCTTTGAATATGGAACCCATGACTTCTTTAGCCAGTCACCTGTTTTGGGGCATTTAGGCTGCTTCCATTCCTTGGCTACTATGAATAACTCAGCTCTGAATGCGGAGGAGCATATGTCCTTATGGATAAGTGTTTGACCTTATCTGTTCACCTTGATGATCAGATTCAAGCAGCTGGTAGCTCGACCTTGGTTGCAGGACTCAGCTGTGGAGGTTTGTCAGCAGTTAACCCAAGAGGACCCAGGATGGTCTCTTTCCCTAACAGTAGCACCTGGTGCAGCTTCAGGAGGAGAGGAGCGGTGCTGTGGTTTCTCTCCTATTTCTGTCACTCCCTCTTTACTGCTCTCTTCACCTGTGTCTTAAACAAAGTGTCCATGAGAGGGACTGGGTGGTGGTGCACCTGGTTGAGTACACACAGTACAATGCACAAGGACCCAGGTTTGAGCCCCGAGTCACCTTCCTGCAAGGGGAAAGCTTCACAAACAGTAGAACAGGGATGCAGGTATCTCTCTGGCTCTCTCTCTCTCTCTCTCTCTCTCTCTCTCTCTCTCAGTTATCTTGATTTCTGGCTGTCTAAATTCAGTAAATAAAAATTAGGAAAACAAAGTGTCCATGAGAGCAGTGGACTCATGCAGGTGCTGACTTCCAAAGAAAGGCAAGGTGGCAAAGTAAAATAAGTTTTAGGGTTCAGCCACCCAGATTAACAGTATTTTCTATCAACTGACCTTCTCTCCAAACTATTTTCTTGAATACTTGTGTCATTTGCTGCTTCTTAGTTCGAATGTGAAAGCTGGTTATTTTGTTGAAATGAACAGTCTGGTAGGGCTGATGTCTGTATGTCCCTGTGCCTGTCATTTCAAATGATCTTGACTATATGTTAACTAGTAACTTCCCATGTTTGATTTTAGTCTGAAACATCTTTTGTGCTCTATATGTAGAAAGAGAGGAGAGAGGCAGAGAGGGAGAGGGAGAGGGAGAGGAGGCTGCTTGGGAGTGATGGAGTTATGTAGGCATGAAGCCCCAGTGACAATAAATATTCAAATGGGAAAAAAGTGATTTATACAGCAGTAATGATTAATACAGTGTGGCATTGATGGGGTAAAAAAGTCAATAGACTAGAGCAGAATATTTCAGTATAGAATAGAGATCCCTGACAAAAATAGTACCAACTATTTTTTTTTTTTGGTGAAAGAACAGAGGTCGTATAATGGACCAAAGGTAGTCTCTTTGACAAGTGGTGCTGAAACTACTAGGCATACAGACGTGAAGAAGATAAATCTAGACACAGAGTCACACACTTCCTAGAAATCAACTCAGAAATGTACTATGGACCTCAATGTGAAATTCCAAAACTATAAAACTCCTAAATGTTAAGAGGAACTCAACGTAACCTTGAGTGTTGCCCCATAGGCAAAACTCATAAAGAAGTGTTGAGCTGGGCTCCATTGAAATTAAAAAGTGCCTCTTCTTCGAAGAATGCTATCCAAGGAACAGAAGATTAAACCACAGACCAGAGAAAGTATTTTCAAAAGACACACACTGCTCATCAAGGACTCATATCCAAAGAATTACAAAAAAAATATGGCAATCAATAAGGAAATAACTCATGAAAATGAATAGGTCAACAGCCTTAATCTCTCCCTCTCTGTCAACTTCTATATGAAAAATTGGGGGGGGCTAGGTAATAGTGCACCAGATTAAGTGTACATAGTAGGGGGCACAAGGACCAGCACAACGATCCTAGGTCAAGCACCAGCTCTCTACCAAGGAAGGGGGGTCGCTTTGCAATTGGTGAAGCAGGTCTGCAGGAGTCTATCTTTCTCTCCCCCCTCTGTCTTCCCCTCCTCTCTCTATTTCTCTCTGGCCTATCAACAACAATAGTAGGAACAGAACAACAATAACCACAACACCAAAAAAAAAAAAAAGCTAAAAAATGGCTGCCAGGAGCAGTGGATTCCTAGTATAGGCACCAAGCTCCATCAATAACCCTGGAGGCAAAGAGAGAGGTAAAGAAAGAGAGAGAGAGAGAGAGAGAGAGAGAGAGAAATTATTAGCCATTTCTGGAATAGAGGATAGTGCATACATGAAGTCTCAGCAATAATTTGGGGGAGCAAAACATAATAATGAATTAAATTTAATATATATTTATATTTGAGATTTTTAATTAAAGCAGCATTATTAATTTGACATATAATCACTCCCCTCAACACCTCCAAGACAACAATGTTGGACAAAACATTTTTGAATTGTATTTTTTTCCCAGAGCACTGCAGAGCTCTGGTTTACGGTGGTGGCTGGGATTGAATCGGAGAGTTTAGAGCCTCAGCCATAAGAGTCTTTGCATAACCACTATGCTATCTCCCTGCCCTGGACAAAACATTTTAAAATAGTTAATGTATCTAGATGCTCTATGATTATTTTATTGACAAAGTGGGAAAAATAACTTTAATATAACTTGATAAGCTGGTTACTTACCAAAGAAATGTAAATACTAAGGCAATCATCCAGATCAAATTCATTAGCAAATATCTATGTATGTAACTCATCAAGGAATAGGTAACATTTACTGAAGAAGAAAATGAAATCATGAAACACAAGTAGATATGACGTATTAAAGAAAAGAGAAAAAAAACTGAGGAATTCCTGAAATTGAAAATTATGGTCATCTTAAAATTATCGGGTGAACATAGCTAAAGAAATCCAGAAAGTCCTCTTTCACAGAAAAAAACCCTGTGTGTCTTGTTTTTAAGTGTGAAAATAAAAGACCCAGATAAAAAATCACAGGTAATATCTATTATTCCAATAACATGAGAAGAAACAAAGCAAGTCTTTTTATAATTCCTAGCAAGTCTCATTCCGTGTCAAAGGGCCTCAATGCTTTGAGTAAATAAATGTATTTGAATGGAAATTTTAAGTATCATTTCTAGTGAAAGGCTGTATTTTCTTTTTTTTTTTTTTTCCAACCAGGCCTTCATTGCACTAGGATGACTTTTTCAGTTAGAAAGAGACAGACAGGGGGTTCCCGGAAGATGGCGGACTGAGAAGCTACTAGTGGCTTGAGTTCTGACCACATCTCTGGATACGGTAGGATTTTCTGCCTTTAGTAAGCCAATCAATAAGGGGTCCTAGTAGTAACACCAAGGAGGTGACTATAACTTAATTTGGGTTAAAAAATAGAGTAGAAAAAAAAGGGAAAATTTTTTCTTTTAAATTATTAATCCCAAAGCACACCTCCTCTCCCTCCCTCCCCCATAACCAGTCCCTCAGCAGGCTCCTTGCTGAGCTTCTTTCTTTACCAAGATTCCTATCCCACGAGGGAGTATCATTCATTCTAAGTCTATCCCCTTCTGAAACCTCTGGCCTTTTTTTCTTTCTAAATAGCCAACCGCACCACCCCACCCCGCATAGCTAACTAAATAATTAAAAATAAATAAATAAAAACACCTTTCTTTCATTGCTCTTTTATTACTGTTCTTTCTCTTATCTTTTTCTTTTCTCTCTCTCTTTCTTTTTTTTATTTTTCTAATTCTTGTCATAATTTCTTCCTTAATCCTACAGCTTCCAAAACCACAAGCCCCATCCCCCACACCATGAAACAGTGTGCTTTTTTGAATTCACTGATACACATTTGGGAATTATTTTGGGGAAGAATTCTGACTCAGAGTGGACTCTCACTGCGAGTATCTCTGCTCAACTTCCCTTCCTCCTTTAGCTACCCCTAGAATATACAGTGGATAGTAGATTTGCATAACTGTCTCTTTCAGCTATCCTTGTCTAGTCCTGAGGATTTTTCTCTTCTTAACAACCAGCTGCCTCTGATCATGAGGTTTGAGGTAATCTGGGACAGGGTTTTTTTTTTTTACCCTGCTCTATTTTATTATTAATATTATATAAAGGCATATATCTTCCTCCCCCCTTTAGGTTGATCAGAATTAACTCTTAGGGTATCTTTCATTGCTAGGGTAGTGGGCATTTTATCTATTGTGGGAGGAACTTGTCTCATTACTCCTACCTCCTCTACAGACTCTCCCTGCCTCCACCTCCTAGCTAATTAAAAAATTAAATTAAATTAAATTTAAAATAAATTAATCAAAAAACTTTCCTTTCACTGCTCTTTAATTACAGCTCTTTTTCTTATCTTTTCTCTTATCTCTCATTTCTTTTTTCTTTTTTTTTTATCTTGTCATACACTTCTTCCTTCCTTCTTCATTGCCTTTCTGAATTTGTGAATTATTTTGGGGAAGAAATCTGACTCAGAGTGGAATATCTATCTGTGTATCTCTGCTCTACTTCCCTTTCCCCTCTTGTTACCCCTAGAATATACAGTGGATAGTAGATTTGCATAACTGTCTATTCTTGCTATCCCTTCTTTCTTTTCTCTTTCTTCTTCACTGGGATTTGTTTACTATTTTTTCACGGGCTGCAGACATGGTTTGGCTAACTGGTAGTGATTAAACTGCTACAATACTTGCTTCAGTTGCTACTGTAATTCCTGAGGTTGGTGAGTGCAATTGTCATAAAGGTACTTAGTCCAGTGTTGCTTGTACTCAAGAGACAACAACTGATGAACAAGAGCATAAAAAAGAAACACATAAATAAAAAAATGGGTAGATCAAAAACAAATAAAACTGCTACTGCCATGAATGAAGACAAGAGCCCAGAAGAAACTACAAATCAGCCAGAAGTAACCATAGATAATAAAAGTATGCAAGCTATAATAGACATATTAATCACAGAAATGAAAACAATCTTGGAGGAAAGGAATTGCAGTATTAAGGAAACAACAGTTGAGACCCCAAACATAAATACTGATTATCTTGAGGCAATTAAAGAACTGAAAGCTGAAATAGCTGTAATGAAGAAAGAAGCTGAGGCAAGGGAAAGTAGACTAACAGAAGCAGAAAATAGAATTAGTCACACAGAGGATGAGTGGAGTCTATCTGCAAACAATTAAAAAACAGAAGCTGAAGGTCAGAGTGGTGAGCATTAGGAAAGGGTAGTGGAAGAGATTCACAAAAATCAGCAACACAAAATAAATTGTTTAAAAAATGGAGGAAAAAACAAAAGAGTTATGGGACACCACTAAGGGGAACAACATTTGCATTACTAGGGGGCTAGACAGAGAAAAGAAACAGAGAGAACTTTTAATTGAAAAAAGATTAGCCAAGAATTATCCCAAACTGAAGGAAACAGAACTTCAGATCCTAGAACCTTGAAGAGAAAAAAAAAATCCAATCCTACACTTACCAAGACACACAGTAATTAAACTGGTCAAGATCAAATATAAACAGAGAATATCAATAGCAGCTAACAAAAAGCAAAGAATCACCTATAGGGAAAATCCCATTAATACTGCCAGCTAGCTTCTCAACAGAAACTCTAAAGGCAAGAAAGAACTGGCACAACAAATTCAAAATCATTAATGGAACAGACGTCCACCTAATAATATGGTATCCAGCTAGGTTATCAGTCAGGTTTGAAGGAGTAATGTTAAGCTTTTCACACAACCAAGAGATAAAGGAATTTACTACCAAGAAAATCAACCCTGCAAGAAATACCAAAGGAAAAATATATAAAAGGACAAAACAACAGCTCTCTTTCACTTGGTGACTATAAATAAAATAAGGGAATAAGCAAAACCAAATGAAGACAACTGTTTTGTTTGAAACTGAGATTATCACAAAAGACTGTGGTGAAAGGAGTGTTTTGGAAGGGGATAGGGTGTCCAGTAGACTTTGGTGGAAGAATATTAGCACTTTAGTAGGAGGTGAGGTGTGGCAATACACTTTAAAGAGGTAGGAGATTAGCTTCTGAAATACAATTTTAAAAACTAAGGTTAACTCAAAAACCATGACTTAATTTTCTTAGTATTTAGTTATTTCCTTTTGTTGCCCTTGCTGTTTTCATTGTTAAATTTTAAATAATTACAACACTGCCCAGAAATGTGAATAACACTGTCCTTAAAAGAAAAAAAATAAATACAATTATTGATGATGCACTTTTCAATTTCTGTCAATTCATCTTTGAAACTAATAAAATATTTGTACAGGGCCCACATGAAAGCCTGGTATGTTCTTTTTTTTCTTTGTTTATTTATTGAAGATAGGAGACATTAACAAAATTGTAGGATAGGAGGGGTACAACTCCACACAACTCCCACTACCGATCTCCATATCCCCTCCCCTCCCAATAGCTTTCGCATTCTCTATCCCTCTGGGAGTATGGACCCAGCGTCATTGTGGGTTCACTGATCGCAACCTAATCAACACGAGTGCAACCCCAGCATGCTTCACTTCAGACTGTGTCCAGAGACTTCAGGAGTGGAATGACAACACTGGTATGTTCTTTTTTATTTATTTATTTATTCCCTTTTTGTTGCCCTTGTTGTTTTATTGTTGTAGTTATTATTGATGTCGTTGTTGTTGGATAGGACAGATAGAAATGGAGAGAGGAGGGGAAGACAGAGAGGGGGAGAGAAAGACAGATACCTGCAGACCTACTTCACTGCCTGTGAAGGGACCTGCCTGCAGGTGGGTAGCCGGGGGCTCGAACCGGGATCCTGACGCCGGTCCTTGAGTTTAGCGCCACCTGCGCTTAACCCGCTGTGCTACAGCCTGACTCCCAACACTGGTATGTTCTAATGGGAGCTTCAATTGACTTCTTAGGAATGAAACCATTTCCAGGTAACATGTTTTCAGGGTTATGACCCATGACTTCATCAATGAACTCCTGAAGCCTAAACACAACCTGGCCATATGCAGCTATCTAATCTAGTACCACTTGTAGGCAGCTCCACAACAGAAGCAAACTGCAATTATTTAAAAGTCAGTTCTCTGTAATCCTTACCTCCCACTGTAAATGATTTTTGTGATCATTCTAAACAGTATGTTAAATGGAAAACAACATAATAAAACATATACTTAGCTTTATATTCAAAGGAAATAGTGTAATATTAGTATTGATTTGTATAGCATGTAGAATTTATACTTTAAAAACCATATGTAAGTTAAATATACACTGTACACATCTTT
The DNA here is from genome assembly GCF_950295315.1 of Erinaceus europaeus. NCBI lineage: Eukaryota > Metazoa > Chordata > Mammalia > Eulipotyphla > Erinaceidae > Erinaceus > Erinaceus europaeus. Next base: position 35,188,595 of record NC_080181.1, on the reverse strand, counting down.
CTTAAGACAGAAAAACAAGAATTAAAAAAAAACAGAAGACACTAGTCTAAACTAAGTGTGAATGTCATAAATAAAATTACAAAACTAAAAACATGGTGTCAGGAGGTAGTTCAATGGGTTAAGCACAGGTAGTGAATAGCACAAGGACTGGAGTAAGGATCCAAGTTTGAGCCTCCAGCTCTCCCCCTACAGGGGGGTTGCTTCACAAGCAGTGAAGCAGGTCTGCAGGTGTCTATCTTTCTCTCCCCCCTATCTTTCCTTCCTCTCTCCATTTCTCTCTGTCCTATCCAACAACAAAATCAATAACAATAACTACAATAATAAAAAGGGCAACAAAAGATAATAAATATTTTAAAAACCTAAATACTCTAAGTTAAACAACATGCTTTTAAGATCTTAACTATATTTAAGTTTATTTTAATAATGAAAAAATCTAAAGATATTCTAACCACATTTACATCTACTGTTATTTCATTTATAACATAAATGACTTACCCATGTCAAATGAGTTACAATAACATTATTTCTCACAGTTACTTTCCCATCTATCAACTGAAATATAAATAACTTCTTTACCCCTGAAAGTAACCTGGAAAAAAAAATGTACCATAAGTCTAGAGAAATTTCACTATAGTAATGCCAAAGAATATTTTTAAAAGTATGGTTTTTATTTTTTGTTTGACAGAACAGAAATAAATTGAGGGGAAGGGGATATATATGGAGAGAGAGAGAGAGAGAGAAAGAGAGAGAGAGAGAGATAACTACAGCACTGCTTCACTGCTTATGAAGCATTCCCCCTGTGGGACTATGTGAAAGCTTGGTAGAGCCTAGGGGGAGCTCCCCACATTGTCAGATGGAGGTCTGAAAAGACACCTCTCTTATTAGCCTCTCTCCACAGAGATGAGCTAAGAGAGAAAAGTCTATCAGACTCAGCTTGCCCTTATTAGACTCCCAAATTCACAATAGGCCTACACCCTCTCTCTCTTAGTTCCCCCTGCTGTCAGCCAAATGGTTGCCTGCTTTAGAATTCACTCACTCAAAGTGCACTCATTCTACTTCCCCTTTTGATCACAAAGGAAGAACACATCCTGTCACACACTCCTAATACTGGACAAGTGAAAAGCCCCCAAAACCTTATTTAGTGGAGCCCTTTTGATGTGCTTAAAGCCTTGTTCTTCCTTCTCTATCTCACCTTACTGGTTCAACCTCTATTCTTCTCTCAAACACCTTTAGATCATTAAATGCCTGCATCAGGAGACTGTTTTGATCTTTATATATCAACACTTGTATTACCTGCCCCCTGCCATAGGGGCATGCTGACCTTTAAGAAACCTGTGAATTCTGACGTATGTGAAAACTGTTCTTTGTTTAATCTTCTATATTAACCCAAACCCACCCCCAATAAATGAGTTGACTCATCAAAATGTTCCCCAATGTCTCTTGTCTTTATCGCTGAGTCCCTGTGCTAGTGAGGGGAACTAGTAGTTTATCTTTCCTGGATGGGAGTCACCCCATGTGAGTGCCGGCATCCCCCTTCACATGGAGACCAGGGATTTGAACCTGGGTCCTTGTGCATAGTAATGTGTGCATTCAGCTAAGTTGCCACTGCCAAGCTCCATGCCAAAAATATTTAACAAAAAGTTCAGAACTATGTGCAAAAGAGGTCAGCCAATAGGAACGTAAAAGATATCAATTCTTTTTATTTGATTACTGTAAGACTCATGATATTCTGATATCTGGAAGTCTAAATAGCATTATCAATTATCAAAGTAATTCCTCCACATATGGGATAGTCCCATTTGTCCAGTTTTTTCTTTTTATTATTTTTACTGGATACAGACAGCCAGAAATGAAAGGGAAGGGGGTGACCGAGAAGGAGAGAGACAAAAAGTCACTTGTAACACTGCTTCACTACTCGTGAAGTTCTCCGCTTGCATGTGGGGAACAGGGGCTTGAAATTGGGTCCTTGTACATGTGTGTTCCACCAGGTGTGCCACCACCTGACCCTGTCCATTTCTAAGAAGGTCAATGTTATGCTTTAAGGTAGGGGACCAGAATGTGAAAATCACAGCACTTGTACTCTACCTGGCATTTCTCATGGTCATTTTTGTGAACAGAATCTATATTCTGAGATTCTCTGCTGTTGGGTCTGGGCACAGTCTGCTCTGCTTAAGAAAAATGAAGAGTAAACCAGGACTCTTGTATTGAAGTGAGATGTTAACACAGAAAAAAAGAAAATCACAGCAGTAGGTCCTTTTACCAGCCAAGACATTATCTCTCCAGACAATAACTTGGATCCACCCACATTTCAGATTTCAGGATCTCAGGGAAAAAAAAAACTAGTATAGCCACAGACCCTTTGGCCTATACCTAAAACATGCCTACTAACTACCTACAAAATGGAGACACCCCTCCAACTCTTCATCTGAACTATTCCAGCCTTTAAGTTCATAATTAGTCAACAATTTGTTTGGTTTTATATGTCAACTCTCTTTTCAGGCACCAGGTTCCTGATGCTAGCATGGTGCCACCCAGACTTCCCTGGACAGACAAACCCACCAATGTGTCCTGGAGCTCTGATTCTCCAGAGCCCTGCCCCATTAGGGAAAGAGAGAGTCAGGCTGGGAGTTTGGTCGACCTGTCAACACTCATGTTCAGTGGGGAAGCAATTACAGAAGCCAGATCTTCCACCTTCTGTATCCCAGAATGGTCTTGGGTCCATACTCCCAGAAGGTTAAAGAATAGGAAAGCTATCAAGGGAGGGGAAGGGATGGGATATGGAGTTCTGGTGGTGAGAACTGTGTGAAGTTGTACCCTTCTTAGCCTACGGTTTTGTCAATGTTTCCTTTTCATAAATGAAAAAAAATTACAAAAGCAAATATATATACCACAGCAGTAAATCAAATGGGGAAAGAAAAGATAAATTGCCTATTTCATTCATAGGTAGTTTACAGAGAAACCAGTGAACAAACTTAATAAAACAAACTTTTAGACTAGGATAAAATTTATGGAGAGAGAAAAATGAGAAAAAGGGAAGGTAAATCAAGTAAAAGATGGATGTTGAAAGATAGAATTCTAGAAACCTTAATGTAATGTATATAGATATTGATTTCTAAGGGTGCACAACTAAGACTTTATGTAATCTTATAATGTAATTTTCCTTCAACCCAAATTACTTATGAAATGTTTTCTAAAATCCTGCACCCCACTAATAAAATTCACATTATTCAGTTAACAGGACTTACCACAAAGTTTCACAAATATTTTATGTTTCCATAACAACAATTCTGGAACATAGAATGGATCAAAGTTATACTAGAGCTGGTCCCTGTTAGCAGATACCAAGGTTTCCATTAAATATAGTTGCAAGCCTCAAAAAACATATGCAATTTGGCTGTAAATTAAGCAGTAATCTATAAACAAATAAACATATACTAGATGTGTCCTCTCTTACTTTCAGATAATAATGGGTACTGGCATAAAGAACTTTCGGTTGAGGGAGTCAGCTGGTTAAGCACACATGGTTTGAAGCACAAGGACTGGCGTAAGGATACCAGTTCCAACCCCTGGATGCCCACCTTCAGAGGAGTCACTTCACAGGTGGTGAAGCAGGTGTCCATCTTTCTCTCCCTGTCTTCCCCTCTCCTCTCTATCTCTTGCTGTCCTAACAATGATGATAACAAGAATAATAACTTCAACAACAATAAAAAGGTCAAAAAAAGGAAGATAAATAAATATAAAAAATAAAAAAGAACTTTCAGTTGACACATTTACTTAAAAGTCATTAAAAGCAGTGGCCAGTGATGTGGCTCAATGGCTTGAGTATGAAGCCTGGGATTCTAGCACTGCACAGGTGCAGCATTAGTCCTGTTTCACTAAATAAATCAATTTTATGTGTATTACTGGTATAGACAAATGTTTAAAATATATATTGCACCAAAATAAAGGACTCTAGGGGAGAAGCTTCAGATCCTGGTGCATGATAGTGGAGGAGAACCTAGGTTAGGGGTGAGAGTGTCTTCTAGAAAATTGAGAATTTTCACACATATAAAAACTGCATTTACTATAAACCATTAATCCCCCAGTAAAAAGAATAATGTAACTATTTCCAAGCAAATGAATTAAAAAATGTGTCATGCGTACCAATTTAGTCATCTTGAGTACAATAAATCAAAAAGTATTCTAACTTAATAAAATTTTTACTTAGTAGCCAGGGAAGCAGCTCAGTAGGCAGAGCATAGGACTTGGATGTACGGGACTCTTCTTCTATCTCTGACACTGGCTAGAGATGCAGGAAAGAGTTATGCTATGGTCAATAACATAAATATATCAACATATCTTTAAAGGATTGAGAATTGAGGAAGATGGCTGACTGAGAAGTCGCTAACAGCGAGCGCTCTGATCGCATCGTCGGCAATGGTAGAATTTTCTGCCTTTAGCAGGCCAGTCAATAAGGGGTGACACCAAAAAGTGATTACAATTTAATTTGGGTTAAGAATTAGAGTAAAAGTGACACGGACTAGCGGGGCTCCAGAATTCCCAGGCGGCGTCGGGCAAGGTGAGTGCACCGGGCATTGTCCTCCGCCCACCCAGGAAGGCGGCTCCTCCACCGGTTGCAGAGCGCGGCGGGCAGAGGACCCGGAGAGAGCACTTTAGCTCAGGGGCTTCCTCTTGGGGGTCTCCAGGGTCCACTGCGACTCTGAGAGCGGATCCAAAGACTTCTTGAGTATAGCTCTCATTGGATCAAAGGACTTGGAGCTAGTTTTCATTTCTGAGAAATCCTTTAAAAAAGTCTGGAGGTGGGGGTTCCCGGAAGATGGCGGACTGAGAAGTGGCTAGACTTTGAGCTCCGGACACATCTCGTGTAAACAATAGGATTTTCTGCCTTTAGCAGGCCAGCCAATAAGGGGCCATAGCGGTGACACCAAGGAGGTGTCTACAACTTAATTTGGGTTAAGAATTAGAGTAGGGGAAAAAAATTCTTTTTTTCTTCCTTTTAATTTTCAAGCATACATCCTTCCCGCCGCCCCCCCCCCCATAAGCAGTGCCTGGGACCAGCTACTAGCAGGATACCCCATACCACCAAACAGGGTTGTTTTTTTTTTTTTAAATTCACTGATACATATTTGGGAAGTTCCTCACACTGCTCTTTAATTACAACCCTTCTTCTTATCTTCTCCCTTTTCTCTCTCTTATCTCTCTCTATCTCTTTTTTTTAATCTTGTCATACACTTCTTTCTTCTTTGCCTTTCTAAATTTGTGAATTACTTTGGGGAAGAAATCTGACCCAGAGTGGACTCTCTATTTGTGTATATCTGCTCTAGTTCCCTTTACATTCTTGTTACCCCTAGAATATACACTGGATAGTAGATTTGCATAACTGTCTATTCTTGCTATCCTCTCTTTCTTTTCTCTTTCTTCACTGGGATTTGGTTACTATTTTTTCACGGACTGTAGAAATTGTTTGGCTAACTGGTAACGATTAAACTACTTCAATACTTACTTCAGTTGCTACTATAATTCCGGAGGTTGGTGAGTGCAATTGTCATAAAGGTATTTAGTTCAGTGTTACTTGTGCTCAAAACACAACAACTGAGGAACAACAGAGCATTAAAAAAGAGAGAGAAACACATAAATAAAAAAATTGGTAGATTAAAAACAAATAAAACTGCTACCCCAATGAATGAAGACAAGAGCCCAGAAGAAACCACAAATCAGTCAGAAGTAACCATAGATAAGAAAAGTATGCAAGCAATAATAAACTTATTAATCACAGAAATGAAAACAACATTGGAGGAAAGGAATGGCAGTACTAGGGAAACAAGAGTTGAGACCCCCAAGGAAAATACTGATTATCTTGAAACAATAAGAGAACTGAAAGCTGAAATAGCTGTAATGAAGAAAGAAGCTGAGGCAAGGGAAATCAGACTAACAGAAGCAGAAAACAGAATTAGTCAGACAGAGGATGAGTTAGAGAAAACTAAGAAAGAGGTGAAAGAGCTTAAAAAGAGATTGAGAGACACTGAAAACAACAACAGAGACATATGGGGTGATCTCAAAAGAAGTAACATTCGTATAATTGGCCTGCCAGAGGAAGAAAGAGAGGAAGGGGAAGAAAACATTCTAGAGGAAATAATACAAGAAAACTTCCCAGAACTGAATAACAGAAAGGATATCAAGGTTCAAGAGGCCCAGAGAGTACCAAACAGAATCAACCCAGACCTGAAGACACCAAGACACATCATAGTCACAATGAGAAGAAGTAAGGATAAAGAAAGGATCCTAAAGGCTGCAAGAGAGAAACAAAAAGTCACATACAGGGGAAAACCCATAAGACTATCTGCAGATTTCTCAACTCATACTCTAAAAGCCAGAAGGGAGTGGCAAGATATCTATCGAGCCCTGAATGAAAAAGGGTTTCAACCAAGGATAATATATCCTGCTAGACTTTCATTCAAGCTAGATGGAGGGATCAAAACCTTCTTAGACAAACAACAGTTAAAGGAGGCAACTATCACCAAGCCAGCCCTGAAAGAGGTACTAAAAGACCTCTTATAAACAAGAACATCACTATAATACTTGCAATATATCAGAGTAAACAAATTGTTTTTTAGAACAATGGCACTACAATACATTAAATCCATAATATCAATAAATGTCAATGGCTTAAACTCACCCATCCAAAGGCACAGGGTGGGGGGATGGATCAGAAAACATAACCCAACCATATGCTGCTTGCAAGAATCCCATCTGTCACAACAAGATAAACACAGACTTAAAGTGAAAGGATGGAAAACTATCATACAGGCTAACGGTCCACAAAAAAGGGCAGGAACAGCCATTCTCATCTCAGACACGATAGATTTTAAATTAAATAAAGTAATAAAAGATAGGCAAGGACATTACATAATGATTAGAGGATCAATCAACCAAGAAGACTTAACAATTATTAACATCTATGCACCCAACGAGGGAACATCTAAATACATTAAGCATCTACTGAAAGAATTTCAAAAATACATCAATAGTAATACAGTAATAGTGGGAGACTTCAATACCCCACTCTCACAATTAGACAGATCAACAAAGCAGAGAACCAATAAAGATACAAGAGAATTGAATGAAGAGATTGACAGACTAGACCTCTTGGACATTTTCAGACTCCTCCACACCCAAAAACTGGAATACACCTTCTTTTCAAATCCACATAACACATACTCAAGGATAGACCACATGTTAGGCCACAAAGACAGCATCAATAAATTCAAGAGCATTGAAATCATCCCAAGTATCTTCTCAGACCACAGTGGAGTAAAACTAACTTTTAACAACAAACGGAAAATTATTAAAAGACATAGAATTTGGAAACTAAACAAAATGCTCCTTAAGAACCACTGGGTCAGAGACTCACTCAAACAGGAAATTCAAATGTTCCTGGAAACTAATGAAAATGAAGACACAACCTATCCAAATATTTGGGACACAGCGAAAGCAGTACTGAGAGGGAAACTTATAGCCATACAATCACATATTAAACACCAAGAAGAAGCCCAAATGAACGACCTTACTACACACCTCAAGGACTTAGAGGAAGAGGAACAAAGGAACCCTAAAGCAAACAGAAGGACAGACATCACTAAAGTTAGAGCAGAAATAAACATCTAAAATAAAAGAACCATACAAAAGATCAATGAAGCCAAATGTTGGTTCTTTGAAAGATTAAACAAAATTGACAAACCCCTAGCCAGACTCACCAAACAAAAAAGAGAGAAGACTCAAATTAATAGAAATGTAAACGATGCAGGAGATATCACAACTGACACCACAGAAATCCAGAGAATTCTGCGAAACTTCTATAAAGAACTATATGCCACCAAGCTAGAGAATCTGGAAGAAATGGAACAATTCCTAGAAACCTATGCACTTCCAAAACTGAACCAAGAAGAACTACAAAATCTAAATGCACCAATCACAGACAAAGAAATTGAAACCGTTATTAAGAATCTCCCCAACAACAAAAGTCCTGGACGAGATGGCTTCACAAATGAATTCTACAAAACTTTCAGGAAACAGTTAATACCCATACTTCTTAAGCTATTCCATAAGATTGAAGAAACAGGAATACTCCCTTCCACCTTTTATGAAGCCAACATCACCCTGATACCAAAAGCTGATAGGGACAGAACAAAAAAGGAAAACTACAGACCAATATCTCTGATGAACATAGATGCCAAAATATTAAACAAGATCTTGGCCAACCGGATACAGCAACACATCAAAAAGATTGTTCATCATGACCAAGTGGGATTCATCCCAGGAATGCAAGGCTGGTTCAACATCCGTAAATCAATCAATGTCATTCATCACATCAATAAAATCAAAGCCAAAAACCACATGATTATCTCAATTGATGCAAAGAAAGCCTTTGACAAAATCCAACACCCATTCTTGCTCAAAACTCTACAAAAAATGGGAATAGATGGGAAATTCCTCAAGATAGTGGAGTCTATATATATCAAACCTACAGCCAACATCATACTAAATGGAGAGAAGCTGAAAGCATTTCCCCTCAGATCGGGGACTAGACAGGGCTGTCCACTGTCACCGTTACTCTTCAACATAGTATTGCAAGTTCTTGTCATAGCAATCAGGCAAGAGAAAGAAATCAAAGGGATACAGATTGGAAGGGAAGAAGTCAAGCTCTCACTATTTGCAGATGATATGATAGTATACATAGAAAGACCTAAAGAATCCAGTAGAAAATTACTGGAAGTTGTTAGGCAATATAGAAAGGTATCAGGCTACAAAATCAATGTACAAAAATCAGTGGCATTTCTTTATGCAAACACTAAATCAGAAGAAGAAGACATCCAGAAATCACTCCCATTTACTGTTTCAGCAAAATCAATCAAATACCTAGGAATAAAGTTGACCAAAGAAGTGAAAGACTTGTATACTGAAAACTATGAGTCGCTACTCAAGGAGATAGAAACTGATACCAAGAAATGGAAAGATATCCCATGCTCATGGATTGGAAGAATATATATCATCAAAATGAATATTCTCCCCAGAGCCATATACAAATTTAATGCAATACCCATCAAAGTTCCACCAGGCTTCTTTAAGAGAATAGAACAAACACTACAATCATTTATCTGGAACCTGAAAACACCTAGAATTGCCAAAACCATCTTAAGGAAAAGAAACAGAAATGGAGGCATCACACTCCCAGACCTTAAACTATATTATAAAGCCATCAACATCAAAACAGCATGGTACTGGAAAAAAATAGGCACACAGACCAGTGGAACAGAATTGAAAGCCCAGAAGTAAATCCCAACACCTATGGGCATCTAATCTTTGATAAGGGGACCCAAAGGTTTAAATGGAAAAAGGAGGCTCTCTTCAATAAATGGTGCTGGGAAAACTGGGTTGAAACATGCAGAAGAATGAAATTGAACCACTTTATCTCACCAGAAACAAAAATCAACTCCAAATGGATCAAAGAGCTAGATGTCAGACCAGAAACAATCAAATACTTAGAGGAAAACATTGTAAAAACACTTTCCCACATACACCTCAAGGACATCTTTGATGAATCAAACCCAATTGCAAGGAAGACCAAAGCAGAAACAAACCAATGGGACTACATCAAATTGAAAAGCTTCTGCACATCCAAAGAAACTATTAAACAAACAGAGAGACCCCTCACAGAATGGGAGAAGATCTTCACATGCCAGACATCAGACAAGAAACTAATCACCAAAATATATAAAGAGCTCAGCAAACTTAGCCGCAAAAAAGCAAATGACCCCATCCAAAAATGGGCAGAGGAAATGAACAAAACATTCACCACAGAGGAGATCCAAAAGGCTAACAAACATATGAAAAACTTCTCTAGGTCACTGATTGTCAGAGAAATGCAAATTAAGACAACACTAAGATACCACCTCACTCCTGTAAGAATGGCATACATCAAAAAGTACAGCAGCAACAAATGCTGGGGAGGATGTTGGGACAGAGGAACCCTTTTACATTGCTGGTGGGAATGTAAATTGATACAGCCTCTGTGGAGAGCAGTCTGGAAAACTCTCAGAAGGCTAGACATGGACCTTCCATATGACCCAATAATTCCTCTCCTGGGGTTATACCCCAAGGACTCCATAACACCCAACCAAAAAGAGGTGTGTACTCCTATGTTCACAGCAGCACAATTCATAATAGCTAAAACCTGGAAGCAACCCAGGTGCCCAACACCAGATGAGTGGCTGAGAAAGCTGTGGTATATATACACAATGGAATACTATGCAGCTATCAAGAACAATGAACCCACCTTCTCTGACCCATGTTGGACAGAGCTAGAAGGAATTATGTTAAGTGAACTAAGTCAGAAAGATAAAGATGAGTATGGGATGATCCCACTCATCAACAGAAGCTGACTAAGAAGATCTGAAAGGAAACTAAAAGCAGGACCTGATCAAATTGTAAGTAGGGCACCAAAATAAAAACCCAGTGGTGAGGGGTAGACATGTAGCTTCCTGGGCCAGTGGGGGGTGGGAGTGGGTGGGAGGGATGTGTCACAGTCCTTTGGTGGTGGGAATGGTGTGTATGTACACTCCTAGCAAAATGTAGACATATAAATCAGTAGTTAATTAATATGAGAGGGGGAAATCAATTGTATGTCTCAAAGTTTCTCAAAAGACAAACGGAATCTTTTTAATATATAGGCTATGTATTTGATATGCGGACTCTCTCAAAAGCCTAGACCAAGTAGATTAGAAGCTTCCAATAGCACAGCTATATAGAAGATACTGGGTACTGTCCAGCAAACCATAACAAAGGGACTTTTCAAAGTTAACCCAATTAACAAATAATGTGATGATAATATTAACTATTGATTGTCTTTTTGAACCCTAAGACAGCAGGAACCTCACATCTTCACTATAGAGCCCCTACTTCCCCCAGTCCTGGAACCCTTGGATAGGGCCCACTTTCCCGTATGCATCTCCCAATCCAAACCAAATAATATTGCTTCAGCCGATCACAACCTAACCAAAGCAACGATTGCCACCTCAACATGCTTCACCTCAGACTGTATCCAGAGACTTCACGTGTGGAATGACAACCCTTCAGCTTCATTACTCGGGTGAGACCTTTCCTTTAATAGTACACTTTAATTTCATCTCAGGTAGTTCACTTTCTAACAAAGTCCCATAACCTAGATATACACCAGTTTCTGTGAGAGAGAGCTTATGTGCACATGTATCCATAAACTACTGCAAAATATATACCTGAAAGCAGGATTACACTAGAGTTTGCAGTGAGTACCTCCCTAACACTTCCTCTCCACTATTCCAAGCTTGGGATCCATGATTGCTCAACAAATTGTTTGGCTTCATATGTTAACTCTCTTTTCAATCACCAGGTTCCAGATGCCACCAGGATGCTGGCTAGGCTTCCCTGGATTGAAGACCCCACCAATGTGTCCTGGAGCTCAGCTTCCCCAGAGACACACCCTACTAGGGAAAGAGAGAGGCAGACTGGGGGTATGGACCGACCAGTCAATGCCCATGTTCAGCGGGGAAGCAATTACAGAAGCCAGACCTTCTACCTTCTGCAACCCTCAACGACCCTGGGTCCATGCTCCCAGAGGGATAGAGAATGGGAAAGCTACCATGGGTGGGGGTGGGTTATGGGGATTGGGTGTTGGGAATTGTGTGGAGTTGTACCCCTCCTACCTTATGCTTTTGTTCACTAATCCTTTCTTAAATAAAAAATTTAAATAATAATAATAATAAATAAATAAAGGATTAAAAACTGTTCCATTGGAATTCTTAATAAAGAAAGCTTAAATTTCAGGAAATTACTTAAATCACAAATGAAAACAAAAGTTTTCAAAAGAACAAAGCAAAAAAAAGTTTTATTTTTCTGTTTACATTAAATGAAAATTTTAGGTTCTTACCAGACAGAAGCTAAATTGGGAGTGCAAATGTAAACTATGAGGAAACTTGGAGGACTTGGTTGTCCAGTACTAATGAACCACATGCTGCTCTAGCCAGCTTTGGCCATCTGATTCCTCTGCTAGAAGGAAATTTACTTTTACAGAAATTAACGACAACAAAAATACTTGATCAGGTTTGCTGTACTCCTTGGACTTATGAACCCATGAAGATTCAACTGAGTGGGCCAGGAAATAGTGCAGACAGCACAAAGACTTTACCATGTGCAAGAACCCAGGTTCAAGTCCCTGGTCCTGACCACAAGTGGTGAAGCAGTACTGCAGATGTCTGTGACTCTTTCTTCTTATCTCCACTTTCCTTTCCACACTTCCCTCTTCAACATTCATCCTGTGATACTACTTCATAAATACTTCAGGAGAAAATATCTATAAATAGTCTAGAGGATAAGGACAGCATATATGCATATATATATATATATATATGTATATAATATATATATATATATATTTTTTTTTTTTAACAGAGCATGGCTCATCTTTGGCTTATGGTGCTGCAGGGGATTAAACCTGGGACTTTGGAGACTCAGACACATGGGTTTCTTTGTATAACCATTAGGATACCTTCCGCCCCAGAGCTAATATATATATTTTTATTTTTATTATATTTATTTATTTATTTCCCCTTTTGTTGTCCTTGTTGTATAACATTGTTGTGGTTCTTGATGTTTTTGGTGGATAGGACAGAGAGAAATGGAGAGAGGAGGGGAAGACAGAGGGTGGAGAGAGAGAGATAGACACCTGCACACCTGCTTCACCACCTGTGATGTGACTCCCCTGCAGGTGGGGAGCCCGGGGCTCGAACTGGGATCCTCACACTGGTCCTTGCACATTGTGCCACGTGTGATTAACTTGCTGCACCACCGCCCGACTCCCGAGAGTCTGGATCTTTCTCTCTTCCTAGCTTTTTCATTAATAAATAAATGAAATCTTAAAAAAATTGTTAACTTTATTTATTGGGTATAGACAGCAAGAAATCCAAAGGGAAGGGGAGATAGAGAAGGAAAGAGACACAGAGACACCTGCAACACTGCTCACCACTTGCAAAGCTTGCCCCTTGCAGGTGGGGCCTGGAGGCTTGAACCTGGGTCCTTGCACATTACAATATATGCGCTCAATCAGGTATGCCACAACTCAGCTCATAAGTAAATACTTTTTAAAAGTTTATATGGAAGAACATTCACCTTATAGTTTCTTCTAAATATTTGATAGTTTCTAGCCTAAAACAGCCCAACAATATGCTGCTTGCAAGAAATCTATCTGACCCAACAAAATAAACACAGACTTAAAGTGAAAGGATGGAAACCTACAGCCAACATCATACTCAATGGACAGAAGCTGAAAGCATTGCCCCTCACATCGGGGACTAGACAGGGCTGTCCACTATCACCATTACTCTTCAACATAGTATTGGAAGTTCTTGCCATATCAACCAGGCAAGAGAAAGAAATCAAATGCAGATTGGAAGGGAAGAAGTCAAGCTCTCACTATTTGCAGATGATATGATAGTATACATAGAAAAACCTAAAGTATCCAGCAGAAAACTACTGGAAGTTATTAGGCAATATAGCAAGGTATCAGGCTGGAAAATCATTGTACAAAAATCAGTGGCATTTCTTTATGCAAACACTAAATCTGAAGAAGACGTCCAGAAATCACTCTCATTCACTGCTGCAGCAAAATCAGTAAAATACCTAGGAATAATGCTGACCAAAGAAATAAAAGAATTGTATACTGACAACTATGAGTCACTATTCAAGGAAATAGAAACTGATACCAAGAAATGGAAAAACATCCCATGTTCATGGATTGGAAGAATAAATATCATCAAAATGAATATTCTCCCCAAAGCCATACACAAACTTAGTGTGATACCCATCAAAGTTCCACCAAGCTTTTTTAATAAAACAAAAACTACAATCATTTATCTGGACTATGAAAACACCTAGAATTGCCAAAACCATCTTGAGGAAAAGAAACAGAAATGGTGACATCACACTCCCATATATCAAACTATATTACAATGCCATCATCATCAAAACAGCATGGTACTGGAACAAAAGTAGGCACACAGACCAGTGGAACAGAATCGAAAGGTCAGAACAAAACCCCCACACCTATGGACATCTAATCTTTGATAAGGGGGCCCAAAGTATTAAATGGAAGAAGGAGGCTCTCTTCAACTAATTGTGCTAGGAAAACTGGTTGAATCATGAAGAAGAATGAAATTGAACTACCTTATCTCACCAGAAACAAAAATCAACTTAAAATGGATCAAGGACCTGGATGTTAGGCCAGAAACTATCAAATACTTACAGGAACACATTGGTGGAATACTTTCCCACCTAAACCTAGAGGACATCTTCATTGAAACAAACCCAATTGCAAGGAAGACTAAAGCAAAAACAAACCAATGGGACTACATCAAATTGAAAAGCTTCTGCACAGCCAAAGAAACTATCACACAAACAAAGAGACCCCTCACAGAATGGGAGATCTTCACATACCATACATCAGACAAGAGATTAATCACCAGAATATACAAAGAGATCAGCAAACTTAGCAACAAAAAAACAAATGACCACACCCAAAAATGGGTAGAGGATACTAACAAAAAATTACTTCAGAGGAGACCAAAAGGCTGGCAAATATATGAAATACTACCAGATCGCTGGTTGTCAGACATATGCAAATAAAGACAACATTGAGATACGTCCTAACTCTTTTTTTTAAATTTATTTTTATTTTTTATTTAAGAAAGGATTAATTAACAAAACCATAGGGTAGGAAGGGTACAACTCCACACAATTCCCACCACCCAATCTCCATATCCCACCCCCTTCCCTGATACCTTTCCAATTCTCTATCCCTCTGGGAGCATGGACCCAGGGTCATTGTGGGTTGCAGAAGGTCGAAGGTCTGGCTTCTGTAATTGCTTCCCCACTGAACATGGATGTTGACTGGTCAGTCCATACTCCCAGTCTGCCTCTCTCTTTCCCTAGTAGGGTGGTTCTCTGGGGAAGCAGAGCTCCAGGACACATTGGTGGGGTCTTCAGTCCAGGGAAGCCTGGCCGGCATCCTGATGACATCTGGAACCTGCTGACTGAAAAGAGAGTTAACATACGAAGCCAAAAAAATGTTGAGCAATCATGGACACAAAGCCTGGAAGAGTGGAGAGCAAGTGTTAGGGGGTACTCACTGCAAACTCTAGTGAACTTCTGCTTTCAGGTATATATTTTGCAGTAGTTTACAGATACGTGTGAACATATGCTCTCTCTCACAGAAACTGGTGTATATCTAGGTTTTGGGACTTTTGTTAGAAAGTGAACCACCTGAGATGGAATTAGAGTATACTATGAAAGGAAAGATCGCACCCGAGTAATGAAACTGAATGGTTGTCATTCCACACGTGAAGTCTCTGGACACAGTCTCAAGTGAAGCATGTTGAGGTGGCAATCGTTGTGTTGGTTAGGTTGTGATCGGCAGATGCAATATTACTTGATACGGATTGGGAGAGGCATAAGGGAAAGTGGGCCCTATCCAACAGTTCCAGGACTGGGGGAAGTAGAGGCTCTATAGTGGAGATGTGAAGTTCCTGCTGTGTTAGGGTTCAAAAAGACAATCGACAGTTAATGTTATCATCATATTAATTGGTAATTGGGTTAACTTTGAAAAGTCCTTTTGTTAGGGTTTGCTGTATAGTACCCTGTTTCTTGTATATAGCTTTGCTATTGATAGCTTCTGATCTACTTGGTCTAGGCTTCTGAGAGAGTCTGTATATCAATTACACAGCCTATATATTAAAAAGATTCAGTTTGTGTTTTAAAAAACTTCGAGAACTACAATTAATTTCCCCCCTCTCATATTAATTAACTAGTGATTTATATGACTACATTTTACGACCTCACTCTTATGCGAATGGAATACATAAAAAATTACAGCAGTAAAAAATGTTGCAGAGGCTGTGGAAACAAGAGGAACCCTTTTGCACTGCTGGTGGGATTGTAAATTGGTCCAGCCTCTATGGAAAGCAGTCTGAAGAACTCTCACAAGGCTAAACATAGACCATCCGTATTGCCCCGTAATTCCTCTCCTGGGGGTATACCCCAAGGATTCCATAATGCCCAATCAAAAAGACATGTGTACACCTATGTTCATAGTAGCACAATTCATAATAGCTAAAACCTGGAAGCAACCCAGGTGCCCAACAACAGATGAGTGGCTGAGAAAGCTGTTTTATATATACACAATGGAATACTATGCAGCTATTAAGAACAATGAACCCACCTTCTGACCCATCTTGAATGGAGCAAGAAGGAATTTTGTTATGTGAGCTCAGTCAGAAAGTTGAAGATAAGTATGGGATGATCCCACTCATCAACAGAATTTGAGAAAGAAGAACAGAAAGGGAAACTAAAGCTGGATGTGACTAATTCTAGAGTAGGGCACCAAAGTAAAAACCCTATGTTGAGGGGGAAGGTGGACACTTAGTTACCTCGGGTGCCAGGGAGCGGGGGTGGGAGGATGTGATGGGACAGAGTCTTTTGTCGGTGGGAATGGTGTTTATGTGCACTCCTATTAAATTGTAGTCATATAAATCACTATTTAATTAATGTGAGGGGAAAAATTGATTGTATGTCTAGAACTTTTTAAAACACAGACCGGGTCTTTTTAATACATAGACTAAGTCTTTGATATGTTGACTCACTCAGAAGCCTAGATCAGGTAGAACAGAAGCAACCGGTGGCACAGCTATATACAAGATACTGGGTATATTATACAGCAAACTCTAACAAAGGGACTTTACAAAGTTAACCCAATTACCAAATAATGTGATGATAACAATAACTATCCATTGTCTTTTTGAACCGTAAGACAGCAGGAACCTCACATTTATACTATAGAGCCTAATTTCACTCAGTCCTGGAACCTCTCATGATGGGGCCCACTTTGCTGAGTGCTTCTCTCAATGCATATCAAACAATATTACACAGGCCATCACAACCTAATTAACGCAAAGAGTGCCACCCCAGCATGCTTCACTTCAGACTGTGTCCAGAGACTTCAGGTGTGGAAGAACAACCCTTCAGCTTCATTACTAGGGTGAGACCTTTCCTTACATAATATTCTCTAATCCTATTCCAGGTGGTTCACTTCCTAACAAAGTGCCAAAACCTAGATATAGACCAGGTCCCCTGAGATAGAGCATATGTTCAAACATATCCATAAAGTAGGGCAAAATATATACCTGAAAGCAGAAGTACACAAGATTCTGCAGTGAGTACCGCCCAACACTTCATCTGCACTATTCCAGCCTTTAGGTCCATAATTGTTCAACAATTTGTTTGGCTTTGTATGTTAACTCTCTTTACAGCCACCAGGTTCCAGAGGCCAGCAGGATGCCAACCAGACTTCCCTGGACTGACAACCCCCGCAATGTGAGGAGCTCTGCTTCCCCAGAGACCCACCTTACTAGGGAAAGAGAGAGGCAGACTGGTGGTATGGATAGATCAGTCAATGCCCATCTTCAGCAGGAAAGCAATTAAAGAAGCCCGACCTTCCATCTTCTGCAACCCACAATGACCCTGGGTCCATTCGCCCAGAGGGATAGAGAATGGAAAATCTATCAGGGGAGGTGATGGGATATTGAGATCAGGTGGTGGGAATTATGTAGAGTTGTACCACTCCTATCCTAGGATTTTGTTAATGTCTCCTTTTTAAAATAAAAGAATAATAATAATAAAATTAAAAACCCTGCTGCGTGGAGGGTACAAAATGTTTTAACTGTCACCAAATTTAAAATGTCACCAAAAATATTGCAATATCCCAAATGTACAAAAAAAGTCATAAACCAGGTAGAAGGAAAAGATGTGTTAAATTCATGGTAGGTAGAAGTTTTTTGATACCTAATGATTAGACAAGTTCTCCTTACTATATGTTGTATAGTGCTTTATGAATATAATAGTTTTTATCCCAATTATAATTAAATAACTAATTGGTCTGTGATGATCAAGTAGTCTTCTTTATGATGTACAGCCACCCAGCAAGATGCTATGGGGCACAGAAAAGAGTTGATACACTTTCTGGTCATGATAATTACTAAGATTGTCATACCTATAATCATAAGCTTATAATTTCATCATTAATAAGGTTACAAGCATTATCCTTTTGGGGATAATTTCTCATCAGGCTGACATAGCAACATAATACAGATTGCCATCACAAGATGTGGCTTAAATACAAGAATTTATTATTCCACAGCTCTGGAGGTCAGGAGGCCTCGGGTGAGGTAAATAAGATAGGAAGGACTGTACAGGAGCCTAGCGGTGGTATACAGGGTTAAGCACACACAGTACAAAATGCAAGGACCCAGAAAAGATCCCAGTTCCAGTCCCTGATTCCCCACCTACAGGGGAAGCAATCCTGAAGGTGTCTTTCTCTCTTCTTCTCTATCTTCCCATACCCTCTCAATTTATCTCTGTTGTATCAAAAAATGGCCGCAGGAGCAGTGGATCTGTAGTGCAGATTGAGCCCCAGTGATAACGGGGTGGGGGTGGGGGGAGGAAGAACTGTACCCATTTATTCAGTCTCCTCATTTGTAAATATTCATGTTAGAAAAGTTAAAAAACAAAAAAAGAAATAACAAGGAACATAATAAATAAGTGAAATACATTGCATTTAGAGAGAGACTGTTTTAGTTTACAATTAAAGGATGAGAGTTCTCAGGAAGGAGGAGACATACTCTAGCAGAGCTGGGCTCCTGGCTCAACTGTATCCTGGGAACTCTACACCTGAGAGTATATAGAAAAAGGGCTGGCCAGAAAGACAAAGACAAGTATGGGATGATCCAACTCATAAACAGAGGTTGAGAAAGAAGAACAGAACGGGAAACTAAAAGCAGGATCTGACTAAATCCAGTGGAGGGCACCAAAGTAAAAATCTCTAGGGGTAGAGTTAAGGTGGATGCTCAGCATCAAGGGTGGGGGATGGGACAGGACACAGTCTTTTGGTGGTGGGAATGGTGTTTATGTACACTCCTATTAACTTGCAGTCACATAAATCACTATTTAATTATTATGAGAGAGGAAAAATTGACTGAATGTCTCAAACATTTGAATGCACAGAACATAGGTTTAATCTCTGAAACATTAACTGTCCTAAAAGTTTAGACCAAGGAGAACAGAAGCAACTGATGGTGTTACTCTATAAAACACAGCCCAACTGTCAAATAATTTGATTGCACCAATAACTACCTATTGCCTTCATAAACCCTAAGATAGCAGGAACATCCCGCTTCCTCTATAGAGCCTATATTGTCCCCAGTCCTGAAACCTCTAGGGTGGGGCTCACTTTCCTGCATGCTTCTCTCAAGTCATACCAAATGATATTTCATCTGCTGATCCCAACCTCATCAATGCAACAAGTACCACTTCAGCATTCTTCACTTCAGACTATGTCCAGAGACGTCTGGCGTGGAGTGTCAACCCTTCAGCGTCATTACTGGGGTGAGGCCTTTCCTTAATCATAGTATTCTCTAATTTCATTCCAGGTGGTTCACTTCCTAACAAAACCCCAAAACCTAGATACAGACTGGGTTCCATGAGATAGGACATATGTTCACATGTATCCATAAATTAGGACAAAATATATACCTGAAAGCAAAAGTGCACAATAGTCTGCAGTGACCAAGCAAGTAGTAAGACCTAAAAAGACATCATAAAGTTTCTAATGAAATAGTGTCTACTTAGACTTAGATACCCCTCCTCACCTACTTCCTATTACACTTCCCTCATTCACTCCAAAGCTAACCTTATCAAAGGACTGAAAAATCTGAATATGGGCAAGAGACTGGCATACTTTAACAATGACTCTTTAGTCACTATCAGGCCACTCCATCAGCTGGGGCCCTATTTGGGGAGTCCTGAGATTCCCAAACAGACATGATGGGCCTAGACCTCAAATAAATCCCTCTCTCCATTGTTACCGGTCATCTGTATCAGGAACAATATAATAGACCCTTTGTGGGCCTGCATAGGACCCTGCCTTCAACTTGGATCAACAACAGTAGAGAATGTTCCATCCTCCAAAGGTAGGATGGACAACATACTCTATACTATACCTGAGCAAGATGGGTCGATAGTGGAGCAGCATGGAATGTGCCTACTCATTACCACAGAATGTAATCCTAGATCTACAGGGATGCAGACATCACATAGGCTCCTAAGCTGAATATGGGACCCAGATCACATCAAACGATGGGGTTTACTGCCAACAATGTTTATACAACTTTCCCATATTAGGGAGCTACTCTCTTCCCTGATCCAGCTTTCTGGTCCTTTTTCCAGCCATGACATCATCTCCCCAGACAATAACTTGGATCCACCTGCATATAAGATGTCAGGCTCAGAAAACAAAACAAAACAAACTAGTATAGTCACAAGCCCTTTGGAATATACCTAAGATAGGCCTACTATCTATCTACAAAATGGAGACCCCCATATCTTCATCTGGAATATTCTAGCACTTAGGTTCATGATTAGTCGAACAAATTGATAATACTAAAGTTGAAAACAGTATAACACATACTCACAGAACTAATGGTAGAAAGCTGAGAAGATAGCATCACTGTTATGCAAGACTTTAATGTCCCCAGCTCCACTATCAGACAATGTTCTCGTGCCCTCACTTCCATATATATATATATATATATATATATATATATATCACTCTCATCAAAATGAAATAAACAAAACTCTAAAAAACTTGTAGTAGAAAGCATACCTTTACTTTGTTAATGCTCAAAAGTGATGCATTTAGGAATTCTTCAGTTAATCTCTTCCAAATAGCAGCTTTTCTGAGATCAGAATGTACAATAAATTTTTCGTAGATTCTGAAATGTATTTAAAAAACAGCATCAGTTAAAAGTTATATTAATGAAGATCTATAATGTATTAGTTTATATTTTGTCTACCCAAAGAACACAAAAACACCTATCTGAAGAAATCTATGCACATTTACATAAACTGCAGCACTATTTGTTGTAACAAAATTTGGATCAACCCAAACTTCTAAGGATAGATGAGTGGTTAGAGAGGTTGTAGCATATAAACATAATAGAATACTACTCAGCTGTAAAACATGATGAAATTTTCTACTTTGATACTGCTTAGATGGAACTTGAAGGTATTCTTTTTTTAAAGCTCTAGTTGTCTTTTTTCTAATATTTATTTATTTCCTTTTTGTTGCCCTTGTTTTTATTGTTGTTGTTGTTACTGATATCATTCGATGGCACAGAAAAAAATGTAGAGGAGGGGAAGATAGAGGGGGAGAGAAAGATAGACACCTGTAGACCAGCTTCACTGATTATGATGCTACTCCCCTGTAGGGCGGGGAGCCATGGGCTCAATTAGGATCCTCCTGCTTGTCCTTGCGCTTAAGCTGCTGCACTACTGCCTGACTCCGAAATTATTCTTATGTGGAATAAGCCAGAAGGATGAATAGTAGATGATCTCACGCATAGATAAAACTTGAAAAGTAGGGGGTGAAAAAACTTTTTTTTGTTACCAGATTAGCCTTGGGACTCTGTACCTTTGCAATTGCAGTATGCCATCAGACTTTTTCTTTAAGATAGATGGGTAAGAGACAGAGAGAGATAGAAGGAGGCAGAAAGTGATGGAAAGGGAGGGAGGGCGGTGCAGATGGAGATGCTGGCCATTGAGGTTGGCACCACATGGCTTAACCAGGTGTGCTCCTGGCATACAATGGGGCGTTCACATGAATAAAAATTTGAATTGCCTTGCCACCTCAGTCTTGGATCCTGGGTCATCTCTTTCTTTCTCTCTCTCTCTCCTCTAGCCCAACAATATTTCCATTTTATAAATAAAAATATTTTTAAAAAGCTATCCTCTGGTCACTGGAGTCAGACAGTAACGACAATAGCAGCACCGCTCAGCCCGTGTGCCAATCTGCTCTGCCTACACCTGCAGGGAACTGTGCTTCCAACTCACGCAGCGGGCTGCAAACTCTCAGGAGAATATCTAGCTGCGGTTTAATAGGCGAGAGCTCGAACTCTCGCGAGTGTGGAGACGGAGTAACGGAGGCGTGGATGGGAGAGAGTGGTGGAGCGGCTTAGAGTCTGGGTCATGGCCTGCCTTGTGCTGCTGGGCCGCCGTTCCATAGGCAGCAGGGGCACGACATGAGAGAGCTCGTCCATCATGTAGCGGGTCTCCAGGACGAGACAGACCCCAAACTTCCAGCTCGCCCTGAACTTCCTCTGGTTCAACTTCAGGTGAGGTGCATGGCGCTGGGTCTCAGGTCGCGCGGGCTGCGGGTTGGGCTGGCAGCCTGGGGGCGGAGCTGCTCCTGAAGGCGCTCCAGGTGCTTGTCTGCCTAGAGAAAAATGGTCTTGTCATGCTCAGACCTGGTGTCAGTGTGGTGGTGTATGTGGTGTGTGTGAAACTAGATCCTCTGCAAGCCGTTATTAAATATCTAATCTTCTTCTAGCGTTTGCCCTTCTTTCATAGCCAGTCAACAGAGTCAGGTTGAGCCTGCTGTAAAGTTTGGAGACCTGCTTTGAATCTGGAGAGGTGGCAGTCGTTGACTATGTGGGTCATAGTCTGTCTGTAGCCGCAGGGGCAGTTCGGGTGTCTCTGGCTCCCCAGCGATGGAACATAGAGGCGCACCGGCCATGGCCTGTTCCATAGCGATTGAGGAGGGCCCAATCTAATATCTAAATATCTAATTAGGGAAAGAAACACAACTGCTCTTGGTGACACCCACCCCCTGCACCTTTCATCCGCTCTCTCCTTGACCCTGCTTTGCTTTTTCTTTTTCCAAGATGCTTAGCAGCACGTTTTTATTGTTGACTGTGTCTCTTCTGTTCCAGCTCCTAAAACTGCAGCTTGCAGGAAGATAGTTATCTTGGGCTGGTTTGGTTTTCTTTCTTTTTTTTTTTTTCTTCTTTCTTTTTTTACCTCTTCATTCCCACAGTTAGAAAGTACACACCAAAGTATAAAATGCAGCTGATAAAACGATATCTCACAGAATTCATTTTAAAAGTTGTATGCAGTTTAGAGACTTGGGTGAAATCAGAACCAGCTTTCTCCTGTTTTTCTTTAAACAAAATAGAGATTACACAATAAGTTTTTGAAATAAACTTGATACTGAAATGTAACTTACAACAGTGTCTGAACAAGTTTTATCAAACAGAATGCTGTATGCCATGTAACTATTTTACTAATATTTCTGAATAGAATTAGGTAGGTAGACAGCATGTTAAGTTTTGAAAAGATAGAAATTATCTCATTTTTTTCTTTTAATTATAATTTTTATTAGTGATTTACACAGTTATGAGATAACAGGTATAATTCCACAGCTTTGCCACCACCAAAGTTCTGTGTCTCCATCCCCTCCACTGGAAACTGCAGTAATTCTCCCACCACAGATATGGGTTGACTATTGTGTCTATAACTACCTCTATATATTTATATATACTTGCTCATTTTTTCTCTGGTCCTGCCTTCTCTTCCTTAATTTTTTAAATTATCTTTTATTTGTTTATTGGATAGAGAAATCCAGAAAATGAGAGGGAAGCGGGTGATAGAGAGGGAGAAAGACACCTGCAACCCTGCTTCATAGCTGGCAAAGCTTTTCCCCTGCAGGTGGGGACCAGAAGCTTGAACCCTGGTCCTTGTGCATTGGAATATTTGCATTCATCCAGGTGTGCCACCACCTGGCTCCCTCTTGTCTTCCTCTCTAAGTCACACCTACATCTATTTCTACTTCCAAATGTCCTTCTTTTATCCTCTTCTCTGGGTCCTGATGGAATTGGAGTTCAGAACCCTGTAGTCATCTTCCCCTAACATTTCTCCCACTTTGGGACCAAAATTATTTTTGGGGCCAGAAGATGGGAGTTCTGGTTTCTGTAATTACTTTTCCACTGCACATGGGTGTTGGCAGATCTGTCCATACCCCCAGCCTGTCTCTTTTTCCCTAGTGGGGTAGGGCTCTGGGGAGGTAAGGTCTCGGGAAAAGTTTTGCAAGTGGTGAAGCAGTGCTGCAGGTGTCTCCCTATCTCTTATCTGGAGGAACATGGGAGGCTATTAGAATAGTCTGGTTACACATATGACAGTATAGATAAAAAATAATGGATTTTTTTCTTTTAGATTTCATCAATTCTTGGACATCAACAGCCACAAAATAGAAAAGATAATACAAGGGTAAGTAAATTTTATATGTTTGTATTTTTGTACATATTAAGAATTCTATATGCATGTATCATTTTTAAAAATCACATTCTTGGGGGGATGATACTTTTTAAGATTTTTGTCACAGTTGTAAAGGTCCTTATTCCCCTGTGACAGGTGTCAGCACAACATAATTTCACCAGCTTTCATATTCTTCTGCTATAGGCCACAGGGTTTTCAATATTTTTCTTAACCCTTTCCCTGCCTCCCTCCTTTAGAATCCTTAGGGAGCTGCTGCAATAAGGCATAACTACAGTTTAATCCACTGTAACAGGGAGATAGCACACCTGGTCAAGAGCATAATTTACAGTGTGTAAGAACCTGGGTTCAAGCCCTCCACTACCACATAGAAGCTACTTGATGGGGGAGGCTTCACAAGTATTGAGGCAGTACTCTGATGTCTTTCCATCACTTTCTGTCTCCTTCCTTCTCTCTCTTTCTGTGTCTTACCCCTCTCTCTTAAAGAAAAAGTCTGATGTTATACTGCAATTGCAGAGGTACAGAGTCCCAAGGGCAATCTGGTAACAAAAGAAAAAAAATTTTTTTCACCCTCTGTTTTTCAAGTTTTGTCTATGCATGAGATCATCTACTATTCATCCTTATGGCTTATTCCACTTAAGAATACCTTCGGAGTCAGGCAGTAGTGCAGCAGCTTAAGCACAAGGACAGGCAGGAGGATCCTACTTTGAGCCCATGGCTCCCCCCCCTACAGGGGAGTAGCATCATAATCAGGGAAACTGGTCTACAGGTGTCTCTCTTTCTCTCCCCCTCTGTCTTCCCCTCCTCTACATTTGTTTCTGTGCTATCCAATAATATCAGTAACAACAACAGAAACAACAAGGGCAACAAAAAGGAAATAAATAAATATTAGAAAAAAGACAACTAGAGCTTTAAAAAAAGAATACCTTCAAGTTCCATCTAAGCAGTATCAAAGTAGAAAATTTCATCATGTTTTACAGCTGAGTAGTATTCTATTATGTTTATATGCTACAACCTCTCTAACCACTCATCTATCCTTAGAAGTTTGGGTTGATCCAAATTTTGTTACAACAAATAGTGCTGCAGTTTATGTAAATGTGCATAGATTTCTTCAGATAGGTGTTTTTGTGTTCTTTGGGTAGACAAAATATAAACTAATACATTATAGATCTTCATTAATATAACTTTTAACTGATGCTGTTTTTTAAATACATTTCAGAATCTACGAAAAATTTATTGTACATTCTGATCTCAGAAAAGCTGCTATTTGGAAGAGATTAACTGAAGAATTCCTAAATGCATCACTTTTGAGCATTAACAAAGTAAAGGTATGCTTTCTACTGCAAGTTTTTTAGTGTTTTGTTTATTTCATTTTGATGAGAGTGATATATATATATATATATATATATATATATATATATATATATATATATATGAAGTGAGAGCACAAGAACATTGTCTGATAGTGGCGCTGGGGATTGAACCTGTGACCTTGAGCCTAGGACATTAGAGTTTTGCATAACAGTGATGCTATCTTCTCAGCTTTCTACCATTAGTTCCGTGAGTATGTGTTATACCATTTTCAACTTTAGTATTATCAACTTGTTTGACTAATCGTGAACCTAAGTGCTAGAATAATCCAGATGAAGATTTGGGGGTCTCCATTTTGTAGATAGATAGTAGGCCTATTTTAGGAATATTCCAAAGGGCCCGTGACTATACTAGTTTTTTTTTTTTTTTTTTCTGAGCCTGACATCTTATATGCAGGTGGATCCAAGTTATTGTCTGGGGAGATGATGTCATGGCTGGAAAAAAGGACCAGAAAGCTGGATCAGGGAAGAAAGTAGCTCGCTTATATGGGAAAGGTGTATAAACATTGTTGACTGTAAATCCCATCGATCTGATGTGATCTGGGTCCCATATTCAGGTTAGGAGCCTATGTGACCTCTGCATCCCTGTAGATCTAAGATTACATTCTGTGGTAATGAGTAGGAACATTCCATGCTGCTCCACTATCGACCCATCTTACTCAGTTGTAGTATAGAGTATGTTTTCCATCCTCCCTTTGGAGGATGGAACATTCTCTACTGTTGTTGATCCATGTTGAAGGCAAGGTCCTATGCAGGCCCACAAACGGTTCTATTGTATTGTTCCTAATAGAGATGACTGGTAACAATAGAGAGAGGGATTTATTGGAGGTCTAGGCCCATCATGTCTGTTTGGGAATCTCAGGACTCCCCAAATAGGGCCCCAGCTGATGGAGTGGCCTGATAGTGACTAAAGAGTCATTGTTAAAGTATGCCAGTCTGTTGCCCGTATTCAGATTTTTCAGTCCTTTGATAAGGTTAGCTTTGGAGTGAATGAGGGAAGTGTAATAGGAAGTAGGTGAGGAGGGGTATCTAAGTCTAAGTAGACACTATTTCATTAGAAACTTTATGATGTCTTTTTAGGTCTTACTACTTGCTTGGTCATTGCAGACTATTGTGCACTTTTGCTTTCAGGTATATATTTTGTCCTAATTTATGGATACATGTGAACATATGTCCTATCTCATGGAACCCAGTCTGTATCTAGGTTTTGGGTTTTGTTAGGAAGTGAACCACCTGGAATGAAATTAGAGAATACTATGATTAAGGAAAGGCCTCACCCCAGTAATGAGGCTGAAGGGTTGACATTCCACGCCAGACGTCTCTGAACATAGTCTGAAGTGAAGAATGCTGAGGTGGTACTTGTTGCATTGATGAGGTTGGGATCACCAGATGCAAAATCATTAGGTATGACTTGAGAGAAGCATGCAGGAAAGTGAGCCCCACCCTAGAGGTTTCAGGACTGGGGACAATATAGGCTCAATAGAGGAAGTGGGATGTTCCTGCTGTCGTAGGGTTTATGAAGGCAATAGGTACTTATAGCTGTAATCAAATTATTTGACGGTTGGGCTAACTTTGAAAATCCCATTGTTAGGAATTTCTGTATCATATAAAACATCACCATAATTTATGTCCTCGGGCATTATTTATATATAGCTGTGTTTTATAGAGTAACACCATCAGTTGCTTCTGTTCTCCTTGGTCTAATCTTTTAGGACAGTTAACGTTTAATGGTCTGTGCATTCAAAAGTTTGAGACATTCAGTCAATTTTTCCTCTCTCATAATAATTAAATAGTGATTTATGTGACTGCAAGTTAATAGGAGTGTACATAAACACCATTCCCACCACCAAAAGACTGTGTCCTATTCCATCCCCCCCCCTTGATGCTGAGCATCCACCCAAACACTCCCCCTAGAGATTTTACTTTGGTGCCCTCCACTAGATTTAGTCAGATCCTGCTTTTAGTTTCCCTTTCTGTTCTTTTTCTCAACTTCTGTTTATGAGTGGGATCATCCCATACTTGTCTTTGTCTTTCTGGCCAGCCCTTTTTCTATATACTCTCAGGTGTAGAGTTCCCAGGATACAGTTGAGCCAGGAGCCCAGCTCTGCTAGAGTATGTCTCCTCCTTCCTGAGAACTCTCATCCTTTAAAAACAGTCTCTCTCTAAATGCAATGTATTTCACTTATTTATTATGTTCCTTGTTATTTCTTTTTTGTTTTTTAACTTGTCTAACATGAATATTTACAAATGAGGAGACTGAATAAATGGGTACAGTTCTTCCTCCCCTCACCCCCCATTATCACTGGGGCTCAGTCTGCACTACGGATCCACTGCTCCTGTGGCCATTTTTTGATACAACAGAGAGAAATTGAGGGGGTAGGGGCAGATATAGAAGAAGAGAGAAAGACACCTTCAGGATTGCTTCCCCTGTAGGTGGGGAATCAGGTACTCGAACTGGGATCCTTTCATGGGTCCTTGAACTTTGTACTGTGTGTGCTTAACCCTGTATGCCACTCTAGGTGCCTGTATAGTCCTATCTTATTTACCTCACACAAGGCCTCCTGACCTCCAGAGCTGTGGCATAATAAACTCTTGTATTTAAGCCACATCTTGTGATGGCAATCTGTATTATCTTGCTATGTCAGCCTGATGAGAAATTATCCCCAAAAGGATAATGCTTGCAACCTTATTAATGATGAAATTATAAGCTTATAATGATAGGTATGACAATCTTAGTAATTATCATGACCAGAAAGTTTATTAACTCTTTTCTGTTCCCCCCAGCATCTTGCTGGGTGGGTGTACATCATAAAGAAGACTACTTGATCATCACAGACCAATTAGTTATTTAATTATAATTGGGATAAAAACTATTATATTCATAAAGCACTATACAACATATAGTAAGGAGAACATGTCTAATCATTAGGTATCAGAGAACTTCTACCTACCATGAATTTATTTATTTTATTTATTTATTTATTTATTTTTTTACAGAAAATATGAGATTTTATTAGTTGGAGTTCAGTTTTTGTAACATGTTGTTTGCTTTTTTCTGGGCATTTTATTACAGCTGCAAATAACAGAGCACATACAGACCTAGAACCCTCTAAACATTTGGAAATAGTTTTTTATGGTTTGTATGAGTTTCCCCAAATTCCCTGGCTTCCCTAAATACAAATAACATTCACATTGCTAGCCAGTAAGTTGTCTTCTATAAGAAAAGAATCCATTGTTGATCTTTCCCCCTCTATATGAGAGGCTCTTTCATTCTGCATTTAGAGCCTTCTTAAGACTTTATAAATATCTGTGGTTGGCTACGAGTGTGACGCACTACACAGCGGCATGAATGAGGAGGTGTAGAGAGAAGGCATATGCTGCTTACTCTGATGTGGTTGAGAATGGCTGAGGCAGCAGCTCTAGGTGAATTTCCTGTTCATGAGGCAATGAAATAGCATTGACCTTCTCATTTACCCATAAATAGGTGAGTTATGAATCAATTCAGGTCAAAGTTCAACAGAGTTTAGTTTGCCCTCCTTGTCTAATTAAGCTCATTTTGGTGGGGGGAGGGGTTGAGTGGGGTGCTCTATAAAAGTTCTTAAATGTTAATTTATTTAAGTATAGAGATTGATGTCTACCAGAATGACTTTCGTTTTGCAGTGATGATAGATTGGAGTTGATTGCACATTCTTTTTACTTTTTTTTTTTTTAAATTTTCTGTTAAAATAAGCTTTATTTAGGAGTGGACTCTCCTTTTTTCACCCAGGTGCTCTCATCTCATTCAGTCTACAAAACAGTTTTGAGGCACAAAAAAGGGTATTTCAGGATGATTTGGGGTGCACATTACTTTTATTTGGGCCATCTTTGTTATATTTATTCTGCTCCTTTCTGAAGTCCTGTGGTGATTTAGTCTTTGATTTTTTTTTTTAATAAGTAAAATGAGCACTGGAACAAAACTAGGAAACTTGACTTTTCCTTCAAAGGGGATCTTCTAATTCTTTGATGTCTTTAGTTAAGTGAAAATTTTGAATTGAATGTCTTCCAGAAATCAAATTCTGTGAGTGGGCACAATATTATACTCTTCCCCCCCCCCCTTGTTTCTATATCCTGTACACTGGGCTGTGTGTGTATGTGTGCGCATGCGCAAGCATTTGCCTCGCACATAGTTGATTTCACCCCTCCAGGCTGCGTTTTTCATGTAGAGACTCAGAGACAGAAAGAGAGAAGGAGAGATGTCACAGCCCTGGAGCTTCCTCCAGTACCATAGAAACTCATACTCCGCTTCCCCAGAGACCCACCCTACTAGGGAAAGAGAGAGGCAAACTGGGAGTATGGACCGACCAGTCAACGCCCATGTTCAGGGGGGAAGCAATCACAGAAGCCAGACCTTCTACCTTCTGCAACCCACAATGACCCTGGGTCCATGCTCCCAGAGGGATAGAGAATGGGAAAGCTATCAGGGGAGGGGGTGGGATATGGAGATTGGGTGGTGGGAATTGTGCGGAATTGCACCCCTCCCACCCCATGGTTTTGTTAATTAATATCCTTTCTTAAATAAAAAATAAAAAAAATAAAAAATAAAGAAACTCATAGTACATGTGATGCTGAGGCTTGGACATAGGTCATGTGTGGAAAGAACTGTAACCTACCTGCTGAGCCAACTCTCTAATGCTGAAAATTTTCACAATACAATACATTTATTTTTACGTATTTAGAGGATAGAGACAGAATAAAGAGAGGAAGGGGAGGTAAAGAGAGGTAGAAAGTTACCCACAGCACGGCTTCACTGCTCTCTAAATTTCCCTCCTACAGGTGGGGACTGGGAATTCGAACCCAGATACTTGTGCATTATAGTACATGTATTCAACCAGGGTATGTCATCACCTAGCCCCAATTATTTTCTTTTTTTTCTTTTAAAAATTTTTTTATATTTATTTTATTTATTTATTCCCTTTTGTTGCCTTGTTGTTTTATTGTTGTAGTTATTATTGTTGTTGTCGTTGTTGGATAGGACAGAGAGAAATGGAGAGAGGAGGGGAAGATAGACAGGAGGAGAGAAAGATAGACACCTGCAGACCTGCTTCACCACCTGTGAAGTGACTCCCCTGCAGGTGGGGAGCCGGGGCTCGAACCGGGATCCTTATGCCGGTCCTTGTGCTTTGTGCCACCTGCGCTTAGCCTGCGGCACTACAGCCCGATTCCGCCCCAACGATTTTCTTTTTTCTTTTTTTTTTAATTTTTTATTTAAGAAAGGATTAGTGAAAAAAACATAAGGTATAAGGGCCACAACTCCACACAATTCCCACCACCCAATATCCATAATCCCCCCCCTCCCATGGTAGCTTTCAATTCCCCAGCCCTCTGACATACGGCCAAACATCCCTGGATTTACTTTTGAAAGCAATCTGACCTGCCTAGTTTTGAATCCTCATTTTCCTGAGGATCAGTCCTGGAGACAGTGTCATGACAGGACTCATGGAGATCTCTGGTATCAGAGAGCACCTGGAACAGCAGCTGGGACTCTAGTGCCAGGGCAGGAGCAACTTCCCATCCACCCTCCACAGAGTCCACCTGCCTGCACTTTGGTCCTTTTTCCTCCAAAAAGATTTTCCCTTTTCGTCACTGAGAAACTGGCAGCAGACAGGTTACCCAGGCAGGGGGAAAAAAAAAATTAAAAGGCTTTTTTTTTTTTAACCGTAGTGAATGACCTTCTTCTGGGAAGTACAGGCTTTGAACCTGAAAACTCTGTCTGTGTCTGTCTCCTAGTCCACAGAAGGAGCCATTAGGCAGCCAGGTCTCAGGCTCAGACTGGGGTGTTTTCGCCAGGCATAGGCCTGCACAGCGCACTAGGGATTGGGCGGCCTGAGACCCAAATGTTACATTGTAGATGGATTGTTTGCAGTTCTTGCTCCCCAGGACACTGGACAGTCTCAATTCCCTACAGCAAGAAAAAAAGACTCTTGACAACCTTAGAGCAAATGGAGTGGTGGGGAGGGAGAGTGTGGCATGTGTGGGCTGCTCATACCCAGGTGTCTGTGGGGGGCTAGGGGACAGAAGGAGACTGTTTGAGAGGCAGGCTGCAGTCAGGGGTGACCCTGAGTGTTTGCAGGGCTGTGTGTGTGTGTGGTGGCAGGGGGTTAGGGCAGTTCCCCCTGCTGGATGGTGAGATGGTGGCTGGGCTGTCCCAGGGCCCCCAGGGCTGAAGGGAAGCAGCAGGGTGGCAGGAAAGTAGCGCAGGGAGGCACACACAGTAGATGTTAGTTGGGGAGCTGGGGGACAGGGGGCAAGGGCAAAGGGGACATCCTTGAGGAGGTGTCTGGACTAGAGAGTGGGGGGAGCTGCAGGCATGGAAGGTCCCAGGAATCAGGGACTGACAGGACCAGATACCTGCACCCACCCACTGGATAGAAGCTGCAGCAGCCAGAGCAGCAGCCCTGGCTTGCCTAGGCCAAGGGCCCTGAGTGAGACCCCCTGAGGATGAGGAATAGGATGCAGAGATGGAGGAGGAGGAGGAGGAGGAGGAGGAGAGGAAGGAGGGCAGCTGTCAGTAGGCAATGGGATTAATAGAGACCTCCAGTACGGAGGCATGTGTCCAGGCAGGCACCCACCAAACCTCAGGGTGAGCTCAGGGCACCCAGGGACCTAGTGTGGGTATCTGTGGGACGGGGACTGTCAGTCAGTCAGCAAGACTGTGTGTCAGTGCACATGGTGGGACAGGTGCCTGGCGGCCCTTGTCCCCCAGCCCTGGGCTGTCAGATGCCAGCCCCATGCCCAGGCACACCCCACTCTGCCCATAGCCCCTTGGCCCGTCCCACCTGCACCTGCTTTGGCCTGGGGCTCTGGCTCTGGTGGCTGGCCACCACAAGCTTTGGCCTGGGGCTCTGGCTCTGGTGGCTGGCTAGCACCCCTCAGGTCATATTCAGGGTGGGGGTCATGGCTGCTGGTCAACTGGTGGGGCGCGGTCCCCGTGGCCTAGCAACCGCAGGAGCCCTCTGTGATGTCCTAGCCACCGGCATTCTGTGCTGGCCACACTAGCACTGGGCAGCCCAACTGCCATGGCACTCGGTCAGGCAGCAGCGCCCAGATGCCAGGACCCTGGCACAGAGGGTCGGAAGGATGGGAAGACAGTGCTGACCGATGAGGGACCTCAGGGCTGGCAGCCAAGAGAAGAAAGGAGGAGGTGCGCCCGGGATCCAGGGAGCCCAGGCCAGAGATGCCTGCATGCCTGCCTGCCTTCCTGGATGTCTGTATGCTGCCTTTGTCCAGGTAGGTATCTCAGGTCCCCTCCACTCCTGTCCTCTCCTGTCCTCTCCTCTCCTCTCCATCCTCTCCCCTCTCCTCTCCTCTGCTCCTTGCTTCTCTCCTCTTGTCTGTCCTCTCTTCCGGGTGCCCTTCTTATGAGCTCCAGCACTTGTGATGGTTCTCCAGTGACAGCTGCTCACAACCCCATCCACCCCCTCCCTTCCCCTGAGGTGACCCAGCTCACAGGTTCACTGGCTCACCCCACCCACACCCACACCCACACCCACACCTCCCAACACATTCGCTGGTTCAGCCCCTCTGCCCTATTCAGCCGAACTGGCCCCTTTGCAACCTACCTGTGCAGCGTTGATTGTCTTCATCATTCAAGGAGAGATCTCCTTTTGTACTTAGCTTGGTTGACTGGTGGATGGATGGATGATGGATGGATGGATGGCTAGATGGATGGATGGATGGATCTATGGACAGGTCAATGGATTGGTTTAGTAGAGGCAGAGCAACGTCTAGGGGTAGTTGAGACCGCTGGTGTCAGAGCTCTAGTCTGGTGTCAAATGTCATACATTAATTCATCAATAACAAATTTGAATAAGTACATAAATAAATAAATAAATATAAAAAATGGGTTAAAACATACATGGCGTCTTAGCCTTTCTGCATATGGTATGCTGGGAAGATCTTAACAAGGAAAGCATTGTCCTGAGTAGCCCCTTGAAATAGTGGGATATTTCATTTTCCTTTCCTTTTCTTTTTCTTTTTTTACTTTCTATTCTCTTGATTATTTATTGGAATAAATCGTCAGGAATGGAGAGGGAAGGGAGGGATAGAGAGTTTGAGACACAGAGAGACACCTGCAGCACTTGTCCACCACTCGTAAAGATTTCGCCCGGCAGGTGGGGACCAGGGTCTTGAACCCCAGTCCTCCTGCACTGTCACATGAGTGCTTAACTGGGTGTGGCACCACCTGGTACCCTTGATGGGACAGTTTTTTTAGCAATGAAAAGAAATTCTCATGGCAAGGTAATAAATAAACGAAGAAATAAATAAAAGTGCATTGACATTAACTCAGTGGAAAGACACAGGGACATATACATGTCTGTTACCTGTATTACTAATTCATTTATTGATTGATTGCCTCAAGGGTTTATGGCCACAGCTCAGTGCCTGCGCCTCGAATAATCCACAGCTCCTGCACTCCATATGTTCCCCTTTCGCTGCCCTTGTTGCTCGGTCACTGTGGTGGTTATTATTGTTGTGGTTGTTGTTACTGACCTTGCATCAGACAGAGAGAAAAGGAGAGAGGAGGGGAAATACAGAGTGGGGGAGAAAGATAGAGCCCCTAAAGACCTGCTTCACCCCCTGTAAAGAGACTCCCCTGCAAGTGGAGGTCTGGGGGCCAGCGCCCAGATCCTTCCACCTGTCCTCTCTTTTCTCCAGGGCCAGAAGCCTTAACCTTCTGACATACCGCCAAACATCCCTGGATTTACTTTTGAAAGCAATCTGACCTGCCTAGTTTTGAATCCTCATTATCCTGAGGATCAGTCCTGGAGACAGTGTCATGACAGGACTCACGGAGATCTCTGGTATCAGAGAGCACCTGGAACAGCAGCTGGGACTCTAGTGCCAGGGCAGGAGCAACTTCCCATCCACCCTCCACAGAGTCCACCTGCCTGCACTTTGGTCCTTTTCCCTCCAAAAAGATTTTCCCCTTTCGTCACTGAGAAACTGGCAGCAGACAGGTTACCCAGGCAGGGGGGAAAAAAAAATTAAAAGGCTTTTTTTTTTTAACCGTAGTGAATGACCTTCTTCTGGGAAGTACAGGCTTTGAACCTGAAAACTCTGTCTGTGTCTGTCTCCTAGTCCACAGAAGGAGCCATTAGGCAGCCAGGTCTCAGGCTCAGACTGGGGTGTTTTCGCCAGTCATAGGCCTGCACAGCGCACTAGGGATTGGGCGGCCTTAGACCCAAATGTTACATTGTAGATGGACTGTTTGCAGTTCTTGCTCCCCAGGACACTGTACAGTCTCAACTCAGCTACAGCAAGAAAAATAGGCTCTTGACAACCTTAGAGCAAATGGAGTGTTGGGGAGGGAGAGTGTGGCATGTGTGGTCTGCTCATGCCCAGGTGTCTGTGGGGGGCTAGGGGACAGAAGGAGACTGTTTGAGAGGCAGGCTGCAGTCAGGGGTGACCCTGAGTGTTTGCAGGGCTGTGTGTGTGTGTGGTGGCAGGGGGTTAGGGCAGTTCCCCCTGCTGGATGGTGAGATGGTAGCTGGGCTGTCCCAGGGCCCCCAGGGCTGAAGGGAAGCAGCAGGGTGGCAGAAAAGTAGCTCAAGGAGACACACAGTAGATGTTAGTTGGGGAGCTGGGGGACAGGGGCCAAGGGGAAAGGGGGCATCCTTGAGGAGGTGTCTGGACTAGAGAGTGGGGGGAGCTGCAGGCATGGAAGGTCCCAGGAATCAGGGACTGACAGCACCAGATACCTGCACCCACCCACTGGATAGAAGCTGCAGAAGCCAGAGCAGCAGCCCTAGCTTGCCTAGGCCAAGGGCCCTGAGTGAGACCCCCTGAGGATGAGGAATAGGATGCGGAGTTGGAGGATGAGGAGGAGGAGGAGGAGGAGGAGTAGGAGGAGGGGAAGGAGGGCAGCTGTCAGTAAGCAATGGGATTAATAGAGACCTCCAGTACGGAGGCATGTGTCCAGGCAGGCACCCACCAAACCTCAGGGTGAGCTCAGGGCACCCAGGGACCTAGTGTGGGTATCTGTGGGGCGGGGACTGTCAGTCAGTCAGCAAGACTGTGTGTCAGTGCACATGGTGGGACAGGTGCCTGGCGGCCCTTGTCCCCCAGCCCTGGGCTGTCAGATGCCAGCCCCATGCCCAGACACACCCCACTCTGCCCATAGCCCCTTGGCCCGTCCCACCTGCACCTGCTTTGGCCTGGGGCTCTGGCTCTGGTGGCTGGCCACCACAAGCTTTTCCTGGGGCTCTGGCTCTGGTGGCTGGCTACCACCCCTCAGGTCATATTCAGCGTGGGGGTCATGGCTGCTGGTCAACTGGTTGGGCACCTTCCCCGTGGCCTAGCAACCGCAGGAGCCCTCTTTATGTCCTACCCCCTGCATTCTGTGCTGGCCACACTGGCACTGGGCAGCCCAACTGCCCTGGCACTCGGTCAGGCAGCAGCGCCCAGATGCCAGGGCCCTGGTACAGAGAGTCAGAAGGATGGGAAGACAGTGCTGACCGATGAGGGACCTCAGGGCTGGCAGCCAAGAGAAGAAAGGAGGAAGTGCACCCGGGATCCAGGGAGCCCAGGTCAGAGATGCCTGCATGCCTGCCTGCCTTCCTGGATGTCTGTATGCTGCCTTTGTCCAGGTAGGTTTCTAAGGTCCCCTCCACTCCTGTCCTCTCCTGTCCTCTCCTCTCCTCTCCATCCTCTCCCCTCTCCTCTCCTCTGCTCCTTGCTTCTCTCCTCTTGTCTGTCCTCTCTTCCGGGTGCCCTTCTTATGAGCTCCAGCACTTGTGATGGTTCTCCAGTGACAGCTGCTCACAACCCCATCCAACCCCTCCCTTCCCCTGAGGTGACCCAGCTCACAAGGTCACTGGCTCACCCCACCCACACCCACACCCACACCCACACCCACACCCACACCCACACCTCCCAACACATTCGCTGGTTCAGCCCCTCTGCCCTATTCAGCCGAACTGGCCCCTTTGCAACCTACCTGTGCAGTGTTGATTGTCTTCATCATTCAAGGAGAGATCTCCTTTTGTACTTAGCTTGGTTGACTGGTGGATGGATGGATGATGGATGGATGGATGGCTAGATGGATGGATGGATGGATCGATGGACAGGTCAATGGATTGGATTAGTAGAAGCAGAGCAACATCTAGGGGTAGTTGAGACCGCTGGTGTCAGAGCTCTAGTCTGGTGTCCAATGTAATACATTAATTCATCAATAACAAAATTGAATAACTACATAAATAAATAAATAAATAAATATAAAAACTGGGTTAAAACATACATGGAGTCTTTGCCTTTCTGCATATGGTATGCTGGGACGATCTTAACAAGGAAAGCATTGTCCTGAGTAGCCCCTTGAAATAGTGGGATATTTCATTTTCCTTTCCTTTTCTTTTTCTTTTTTTACTTTCTATTCTCTTGATTATTTATTGGAATAAATCGTCAGGAGTGGAGCTATATATTAGCTCTGGGTTGGAAGGTATCCTAATGGTTATACAAAGAAACCCATGTGTCTGAGTCTCCAAAGTCCCAGGTTTAATCCCCTGCAGCACCATAAGCCAAAGATGAGCCATGCTCTGTTAAAAAAAAAAAAAAATATATATATATATGCATATATGCTGTCCTTATCCTCTAGACTATTTATAGATATTTTCTCCTGAAGTATTTATGAAGTAGTATCACAGGATGAATGTTGAAGAGGGAAGTGTGGAAAGGAAAGTGGAGATAAGAAGAAAGAGTCACAGACATCTGCAGTACTGCTTCACCACTTGTGGTCAGGACCAGGGACTTGAACCTGGGTTCTTGCACATGGTAAAGTCTTTGTGCTGTCTGCACTATTTCCTGGCCCACTCAGTTGAATCTTCATGGGTTCATAAGTCCAAGGAGTACAGCAAACCTGATCAAGTATTTTTGTTGTCGTTAATTTCTGTAAAAGTAAATTTCCTTCTAGCAGAGGAATCAGATGGCCAAAGCTGGCTAGAGCAGCATGTGGTTCATTAGTACTGGACAACCAAGTCCTCCAAGTTTCCTCATAGTTTACATTTGCACTCCCAATTTAGCTTCTGTCTGGTAAGAACCTAAAATTTTCATTTAATGTAAACAGAAAAATAAAACTTTTTTTGCTTTGTTCTTTTGAATGCTTTTGTTTTGATTTGTGATTTAAGTAATTTCCTGAAATTTAAGCTTTCTTTTTTATATATTTTTATTTTTTTATTTAAGAAAGTATTAATTAGCAAAACCATAGGGTAGGAGGGGTACAATTCCACACAATTCCCAAGACCCATTCTCCATATCTCACCCTCTCCCCTGACAGCTTTCCCATTCTCTATCCCTCGGGGAGCATGGACCCAGGGTCATTGTGGGTTGCAGAAGGAAGAAGGTCTGGATTCTGTAATGGCTTCCCCGCTGAACATGGGCATTGACTGGTCGCTCCATACTCCCAGTCTGCCTTCTCTTTCCCTAGAAGGGTGGGTCTCTGGTGAAGCAGAGCTCCGAGACACATTGGTGGGGTCTTCAGTCCAGGGAAGCCTGGCCGGCATCCTGATGACATCTGGAACCTGGTGACTGAAAAGAGAGTTAACATATGAAGCCAAACAAGTTGTTGAGCAATCATGGACCCAAATCTTGGAATAGTGGAGAGGAAGTGTTAGGGGGATACTCACTGCAAACTCTAGTGTACTTCTGCTTTCAGGTATATATTTTGCAGTAGTTTACGGATACGTGTGAACATATGCTCTCTCTCACAGAAATTGGTGTATATCCAGGTTTTGGGACTTTGTTAGAAAGTAAACCACCTGAGATGGAATTAGAGTATACTATGAAAGGAAAGGTCTCACCCGAGTAATGAAGCTGAAGGGTTGTCATTCTACATGTGAAGTCTCTGGACACAGTCTGAAGTGAAGCATGTTGAGGTGGCAATCGTTGTGTTGGTTAGGTTGTCATCGGCAGATGCAATATTATTTGATATGGACCAAAGTAATAACCCTGAGGTACGGGGTAGAGTTTCAGCTACCTGGTACATTGGGGGGTGGGAGTGGGTGGGAGGGATGGGTCACAGTCTTTTCGTGGTGGGAATGGTGTTTATGTACACTCCTAGTAAAATGTAGTTAATACGAGAAGGGTAAATTTAATTGTATGTCTTGAAGTTTTTCAAAACACAAACTGAATCTTTTCTCAATATATGCAGTGTAATTCATATGCAGACTCTCTCAAAAGCCTATACCAAGTAGATCAGAAGCAACCAATAGCACAGATATATACAAGATACTGGGTACTGTACAGCAAACCCTAACAAAAGGATTTTTCAAATTTAACCCAATTACCAAATAATGTGATTATAACATTAACTATCCATTGTCTTTTTGAACCCTAATACAGCAGGAACCTCACATCTCCACTATAGAGCCTCTACTTCCCCCAGTCCTGGAACCATTGAATAGGGCCCATTTTCCCGTATGCCTCTCCCAAATTTAAGCTTTCTTTATTAAGAATTCCAATGGAACAGTTTTTAATCCTTTAAAGATACGTTGAAGTATTTTACCTGATTGACCAGAGCATAACTCTTTCCTGCATCTCTATCCAGTGTCAGAGATAGAACCAGAGTCCAGTACTTCCAAGTCCTGTGCTCTGCCTGCTGAGCTGCTTCCCTGGCTACTAAGTAAAAATTTTATTAAGTTTTAATACATTTTGATTTGTTATACTCAAGATGACTAAATTGGTACATATTAGACACATTTTTTAAAATTC
This sequence comes from Erinaceus europaeus, assembly GCF_950295315.1. Taxonomy (NCBI): domain Eukaryota; kingdom Metazoa; phylum Chordata; class Mammalia; order Eulipotyphla; family Erinaceidae; genus Erinaceus; species Erinaceus europaeus. The sequence goes on along the minus strand of NC_080181.1, from coordinate 35,149,245 downwards.
ATTTGCATGGAAATAGTTACATTATTTTTTTTTACTGGGGATTAATGGTTTATAGTAAATGCAGTTTTTATATGTGTGAAAATTCTCAATTTTCTAGAAGATACTCTCACCCTGAACCTAGGTTCTCCTCCACCATCATGCACCAGGACCTGAAGCTTCTCCCCTAGAGTCCTTTATTTTGGTGCAATATATATTTTAAACATTTGTCTATACCAGTAATATACATAAAATTGGTTGATTTAGTGAAACAGGACTACTGCTGCACCTGTGCAGTGCTAGAATCCCAGGCTTCATACTCAAGCCATTGAGCCATATCACTGGCCACTGCTTTTAATGACTTTTAAGTAAATATGTCAACTGAAAGCTCTTTTTTAATTTTTTATATTTATTTACTTTCCTTTTTGTTGACCTTGTTTTTATTGTTGTTGTAGTTAGTATTGTTGTTATCATCATTGTTAGGACAGCAAGAGATGGAGAGGAGAGGGGAAGACAGGGAGAGAAAGATAGACACCTGCTTCACCACCTGTGAAGTGACTCCTCTGAAGGTGGGCAGCCAGGGGTTGGAACTGGTATCCTTACGCCAGTCCTTGTGCTTCAAACCATGTGTGCTTAACCAGCTGACTCCCTCAACCGAAAGTTCTTTATGCCAGTACCCATTATCATCTGAAAGTAAGAGAGGACACTTCTAGTATATGTTTATTTGTTTATAGATTATTGCTTAATTTACAGCCAAATTGCATATGTTTTTTGAGGCTTGCAACTATATTTAATGGAAACCTTGGTATCTGCTAACAGGGAGCAGCTCTTGTATAACTTTGATCCATTCTATGTTCCAGAATTGTTGTTATGGAAACATAAGATATTTGTGAAACTTTGTGCTAAGTCCTGTTAACTGAATAATGCGAATTTTATTAGTGGGGTGCAGGATTTTAGAAAACATTTCATAAATAATTTGGGTTGAAGGAAAATTACATTATAAGATTACATAAAGTCTTAGTTGTGCACCCTTAGAAATCAATATCTAAATACACTACATTAAGGTTTCTAGAATTCTATCTTTCAACATCCATCTTTTACTTGATTTACCTTCCCTTTTTCTCATTTTTCTCTCTCCATAAATTTTATCCTAGTCTAAAAGTTTGTTTTATTAAGTTTGTTCACTGGTTTCTCTGTAAACTACCTATGGATGAAATAGGCAATTTATCTTTTCTTTCCCCATATGATTTACTGCTGTGATATATATATTTGCTTTTTTAATTTTTTATTTCATTTATGAAAAGGAAACATTGACAAAACCACAGGATAAGAAGGGTACAACTTCACACAGTTCCCACCACCAGAACTCCACATCCCATCCCCTCCCCTCCCTTAATAGCTTACCTATTCTTTAACCCTCTGGGAGTATGGACACAAGACGATTGTAGCATGCAGAAGGTGGAAGATCTAGCTTCTGTAATTGCTTCCCCACTGAACATGAGGTCGATCCATACTCCCAGCCTGACTCTCTCTTTCCCTAATGGGGCAGGGTTCTGAGGAATCAGAGCTCCAGGACACATTGGTGGGTTTGTCTGTCCAGGGAAGTCTGGTTGGCACCATGCTAGCATTGGGAACCTGGTGGCTGAAAAGAGAGTTGGCATATAAAACCAAACAAATTGTTGACTAATTATGAACTTAAAGACTGGAATAGTGCAGATGAAGAGGCGGAGGGGTGTCTCCATTTTGTAGATAGTTAGTAGGCATGTTTTAGGTATAGTCCAAAGGGTGGCTATACTAGTTTTTTTTTTTTTCCCTGAGAGCCTCAAATCTGAAATGTGGGTGGGTCCAAGTTATTGTCTGGAGACATAATGTCTTGGCTGGAAAAAGGACCTACTGCTGGGATTTTCTTTTTTGCTGTGTTAAGATCTCACTTCAATACAAGAGTCCTGGTTTACTCCTCATTTTTCTTAAACAGAGCAGACTGTGCCCAGACCCAACAGCAGAGAATCTCAGAATATAGATTCTGTTCACAAAAATGAACATGAGTAATGCCACATAGTGTACAAGTGCTATGATTTTCACATTTTCACGTAGGTTAAAGCATAACATTGACCTTCTTAGAAATGGACAGTGTAGTTGAGTCGGGCTTTAGCACAGCGGGTTAAGCGCAGGTAGCGCAAAGCACAAGGAACGGCATAAGTATCCCGGTTCGAACCCTGGCTCCCCACCTGCAGGGGAGTCGCTTCACAGGTGGTGAAGCAGGTCTGCAGGTGTCTATCTTTCTCTACTCCTCTCTGTCTTCCCCTTCCTCTCTCCATTTCTCTCTATCTTATCCAACAATGACAACAACAATAATAATAACTACAACAATAAAACAACAAGGGCAACAAAAGGGAATAAATAAATAAAATAAATTAAAAAATAAAAGAAATGGACAGGGTCAGGTGGTGGCACACCTGGTGGAACACACATGTACAAGGACCCAAGTTCAAGCCCCTGGTCCCTACATGCAAGCGGAGAACTTCACGAGTAGTGAAGCAGTATTACAAGTGACTTTTTGTCTCTCTCCTTCTCTGTCACCTCCTTCCCTTTCATTTCTGGCTGTCTGTATCCAATAAAAATAATACATAAAAAGCTGGACAAATTGGACTATCCCATATGTGAAGGAATTACTTTGATAATTGATAATGCTATTTAGACTTCCAGATATCACAATATCATGAGTTTTACAGTAATCAAATAAAAAGAATTGATATCTTTTATGTTCCTATTGTCTGACCTCTTTTGCACATAGTTCTAAACTTTTTGTTAAATATTTTTGGCATGGGGCTTGGCAGTGGCAACTTAGCTGAATGCACACATTACTATGCACAAGGACCCAGGTTCAAATCCCTGGTCCCCATTTGAAGGGGGATGCCAGCACTCACATGGGGTGACTCCCATCCAGGATAGGTAAACTACCAGTTCCCCTCACTAGCACAGGGACTCAGCAATAAAGAAAAGAGACATCAAGGAATATTTTGATGGATCAACTCATTTATTGGGGGTGGGTTTCGGTTAATATAGAAGGTTAAACAAATAACAGTTTTCACATACGTCAGAATTCACAGGTTTTTTAAAGGCAGGGGGCTGGTAAGACAAGAGTTGATATATAAAGATCAAAACAGTCTTCTGATGCAGGCATTTAATAATCTAAAGGTGTTTGAGAGAAGAATAGAGGTTGAACCAGTAAGGTGATATAGAGAAGGAAGAAAAAGGCTTTAAGCACATCAAAAGGGCTCCACTAAATAAGGTTTTGGGGTCTTTTCACTTGTCTGGTGTTAGGAGTCTGTGACAGGATGTGTTCTTCCTTTGTGATCAAAAGGTGAAGTGGAATGTGTGCACTTTGAGTGAGTGAATTCTAAAGCAGGCAACCATTTCGCTGGCAGCAGGGAGAACTAAGAGAGAGAGGGTGTAGGCATATTGTGAATTTGGGAGTCTAATAAGGGCAAGCTGAGTCTGATAGACTTTTCTCTCTTGGCTCATCTCTATGGAGAGAGGCTAATAAGAGAGGTGGCTTTTCAGACCTCCATCTGATGATGTTGGGAGCTCCCCCTAGGCTCTACCGAGCTTTCACATAGTCCCACAGGGGGAAAGCTTCATAAGCAGTGAAGCAGTGCTGTAGGTATCTCTCTCTCTCTCTCTCTCTCTCTCTATATATATATATATATATATATATATATATATATATATATATATATATATCCCCTTCCCCTCAATATTTCTATTCTGTCAAAAAAAATACCATATTTAAAAAATATTCTTTGGCATTACTATAGTGAAATTTCTCTAGACTTACGGTACATTCTTTTTTTTTTCCAGGTTACTTTCAGGGGTAAAGAAGTTATTTATATTTTAGTTGATAGATGGGAAAGGAACTGTGAGAAATAATGTTATAGTAACTCATTTGACACAGGTAAGTAAGTGGGAGGTAAGGATTACAGAGAACTGACTTTAAAATAATTGCAGTTTGCTTCTGTTGTGGAGCTGCCTGCAATTGGTACTAGAACAGATAGCTGCATATGGCCAGGTTGTGTTTAGGCTCCAGGAGTTCATTGATGAAGTCATGGGTCACAACCTGAAAACATGTTACCTGGAAATGTTTCCATTCCTAAGAAGTCAACTGAAGCTCCCGTTAGAACATACCAGTGTTGTCCTTCCACTCCTGAAGTCTCTGGACACAGTCTGAAGTGAAGCATGCTGGGGTGGCACTCGTGTTGATTAGGTTGCGATCAGCGAACCCACAACGACCCTGGGTCCATACTCCCAGAGGGATAGAGAATGGGAAAGCTATTGGGAGTGGAGGGGATATGGAGATCGGGTGTTGGGAATTGTGTGGAGTTGTACCCCTCCTATCCTACGATTTTGTTAACGTCTCCTGTCTTCAATAAATAAAAAAAGAAAAAAAGAACATACCAGGCTTTCCTGTGGGCCCTGTACAAATATTTTATTAGTTTCAAAGAAGAACAGACAGATATTGAAAAGTGCATCATCAATAATGGTATTTATTTATTTTTTCTTTTAAGGACAGTGTTACTCACATTTCTGGGCAGTGTTGTAATTTTTTAAAATTTAACAATGAAAACAGCAAGGGCAACAAAAGGAAATACCAAATACTAAGAAAATTAAGTCATGGTTTTTGAGTTAACCTTAGTTTTTAAAACTGTATTTCAGAAGTATAATCTCCTACCTCTTTAAAGTGTGTTGCCACACCTCACCTCCTACTAAAGTGCTAATATTCTTCCACCAAAGTCTACTATCCCCTTCCAAAACACTCCTTCCACCACAGTCTTTTGTGATAATCTCAGTTTCAAACAAAACAGTTGTCTTCATTTGGTTTTGCTTATTCCCTTATTTTTTTTATAGTCACCAAGTGAAAGAGAGCTGTTATTTTGTCCTTTTATATATTTTTCCTTTGGTATTTCTTTTAGGGTTGGTTTTCTTGGTAGTAAATTCCTTTATCTCTTGGTTGTGTGAAAAGCTTAACATTACTCCTTCAAACCTGACTGATAACCTAGCTGGATAGCATATTGTTAGGTGGACGTCTGTTCCATTAATGATTTTGAATTTGTTGTGCCAGTTCTTTCTTGCCTTTAGAGTTTCTGTTGAGAAGCTAGCTGGCAGTATGAATGGGATTTTCCCTATAGGTGATTCTTTGCTTTTTGTTAGCTGCTATTGATATTCTCTGTTTATATTTGATCTTGACCAGTTTAATTTCTGTGTGTCTTGGTAAGTGTAGGATTGGATTTTTTTTTTTCTATTCCAGGTTCTAGGATCTGAAGTTCTGTCTCCTTCAGTTTGGGAAAATTCTTGGCTAATCTTTTTTCAATTAAAAGTTCTCTGTTTCTTTTCTCTGTCTAGCCCCCTAGTAATGCAAATGTTGTTCCCCTTAGTGGTGTCCCATAACTCTTTTGTTTTTTCTTCCCATTTTTTAAAACAATTTATTTTGTGTTGCTGATTTTTGTGAATCTCTTCCACTACCCTTTCCTAATGCTCACCACTCTGACTTTCAGCTTCTGTTTTTTACTTGTTTGCAGATAGACTCCACTATATTTTTGTAGGCCAGTTACTATATGCCTCTGATTTCTATTATGACTTCTTTCATACTTTCTCTAAAGGCTTTATTGACGTTTTCAGAAGAAAGGTTTGTTTTTATTTCAGTGAGAATCCTTAGTACTCAGGCTTTGAAGTCTCCTTTACGAGATACATAGCATTTTTGACTTTGGGGATTTCCTTAAACTGCTGGCATGGTCCAGGATTGGAGGCCATTTCCTCTTTATTATCATTATGTTTGAGTCTTTGTGAGGACAAGGACCAGGTATTTGTGTTTGAGCTGACCAGGGAAGTATCCAGGGTTCTGTCTCAAGTGCCCCACTTAGGCTATAACACCTATAATCTACCATATCAGAAGTTTGAGATTAAAGGTGTATCAGAGACTGGAGTCCTTCTTCCTGGTTGCACTCTCATGGTTAGTTGCTATAAAGACTTTTTTCTAATATGACTGATTTAAAACTGCTACTGCAGTTCCCATGTGTTCTTTATCTTATTTCCCCTTTCCCAGTTGTAAAGTTGTGAGCACAAAGTTGGTAATAGTTTAAGGTGTCACGATTTTTGGTTCAGCCTGCTTACTTACCTAGCTAAAGTTCTGTGTCTTAGTGGTTTCTTCCAGTTATGGTTTATTGTCTTGTATTGCGGCCATGGGTCTTAGAGTGCTGGATTGACTGGTGGGAATCTGGAGTTGCAAAGAAGGGCCAGGAGGGCACTGAAGAGCAGAACTACAGGGTGCTGGGCAGGCTGAAGCAGGGTTACAGGAAGACTTGAGGGTGCTGCACTGGGCAGGCTGATGGGGAGGAACTTCTTTACCTGAACTGCTGTCCTTTTTGTAAAAGCCTAGTTGCAATCTAAGACCATTTCTATAAAGTGTTTTATGTGTGTGTTATGATTTTACTGTGTTTGTATAGAGTTGAAAGCAGACAGACCACATTGGCTTCTTGGATCTATTTACATTGCTGCTTGATTAAAAGGTTTCAAAATTTGCTTGACAGTTATGGAAATATGAATAAATTCATTTTTAAAAATACTTTAATTCTGTATTTTAAAACATGCATATCTCTGAAATTCCAAATAGTACACAAGGACTTATGGTGACATTTGTTTTTTCCTTCTGGGCCACTTCCCCAGTTCAGTCTATCTCTTGAGGTTATATGATTGGTTATCTCTGCAGCATTGTACGCAATAGCCACTCATTTGTAAGTGGTTTGACAATGTATATATCAAGCTTTCTGAAACAGCAGTTCTTTTTTAATATAGATCACTTTATCGAGAGTGAATATTGATTTCCAAGATTGCTGTACAGTTTTATCTCCCCATAATATGTGTGAACACACCACACACACTACCAGCTTGTCCTCATCCAGCAAAGTATTCTGGGCCTTCACTTTACTTTCAAGCCTTTCTGCATTCCTTCATTCCATATTTAAAATTTCATCCTTTATTTTCACTTTTGTTGTTTATAAAATGTGGGTCTCTAGAAAGGTAGGTGAGATCATTTATTCTTCTGACTTATTTCACTTAACATGACTCCTTTGCTATTTCCATCCCAAATATAGCAAAAGAAATTTTTTTCCTTTTTTGCTGACAGGGCTGCTCTTGAAAGCTTTTTGTGTTGCCCACCCCCTTTTCTTTTTATCTGCTTGATAGAGACACAGAGGGGGAAGAAACCTACAGCTCTACTCTGCCACTTGTGAAACATATCCCCCCAAACTTCAGATGAGGGCCAGGGGCTTGAACCCAGGTTGTCATACAAGATAATATGTGCACTCTTCCAGGTATGCCACCAACAAATACAATTTCATCATGTCCTATAGCTGAGTAGTATTCTGCTGTGAATATATACAAGTTCCTTTTTTTTACTTATTCCCTTTTGTTGCCCTTGTTTTTATTATTATTGTTGTTGTTGTTGTTGTAGTGATTTTGTAAGATGTCACCCCATTATTCTCTACAGGATTATGGATTAGTAAATGTATGCTTTGCCAGAAGTGTGTAAATATTTGTTTTTCCACACTCTTGTTATCAGACTTTTAGGTATAAACTGGTAAGGTGGTGTAGCCTTTTTCCTCTTGACTGTTTGCTACTGCTATTAAAAATAGTACTGTGAAGGCCTGTGTTCCCATAACCCAGCTTCCACAAACAGTGTTTCCTACATAATTACAGTATGCTGCCCAAACTAGGAAATCAGTGTAAATATAGTGTGTTAAATCAGTCATGAGTTGTTGTGAGTTTCATCAGTTTTGCAGATACTTGCTATTAGGATGGGAGGAGTATTTATGTATAATCCTGTGGCATTCTATCAGGTCTGCAATTATTGTTATCACCTCAACATTCAAGGTGCATGTCTATAGAGTTCCTGAAAGAAACCTACATTTGCCACTCCTTTGTAGCCATCCTTTCCTGCACTAACTCTATAGCCCATTGCAATCTGTTTTTCCTTTTCCCACTTTAGTTTTAATTTTCATTCCTTAATTATAAGTATAATGAAATGTCTTTCTATGTTTAATAATTGCATGCACTTCTTTTTCTATGTGCTATCAGTAACATTATATGTAGTATATATTTTATATGTATATTATTATATAACCTAATACAATGTGTTTTTGTAAGGAAATAAAGTCCTTGTAATATGTGAGATAAAACCCACCACCCTCCAGTTTGTCAGACTTTTCCCTGCTCATATTTGGAAACATATTTTCCCTTGCTAATGAGTTTGATGTCTTGATATTTGCAGATACTACAATAATGCTTGCAATAGTGGTGGACAAGTTGTCGCCTCAACTGGCTCAGCTCAAGGTTCTACACAAAATATTTACTACTGGAGTAGCAGAAGTTTGACCTGTCACTCAAAACGTAGTCTGGGCATCTCATCTGCGCAATGTATTGTACAAGGCTATTCTTGAGTATGGCAAAGTTGGAGAAGCCTCTGAGCAGACAGTATGTGAAATTCTTGCCTGTAAATCTTAAGCATGTTTTGTTCTGCCAAATTAGTAATAAGTAGCCTGGCAGTGCTCTTTAATTTTTATTGCAGTATGATGGGGTAACCTCAAGGCCTCACATAGATTTTTTGACTCCTTTTTTTAATATTCTAAAATATTATTTATTTATTCTCTTTTATTGCCCTTGTTGTTTTATTGTTGTAGTTATTATTGTTGGATAGGACAGAGAGAAATGGAGAGAGAAGGGGAATGCAGAGAGGGGGAGAGAAAGATAGACACCTGCAGACCTGCTTCACTGCTTGTCAAGTGACTCCCCTGCACATGGGGTACTGGGGGCTCCAACTGGGATCCTTACACTGGTCCTTGTGCTTTGTGCCACCTGCACTTTACCCACTGTGCTATCCCCAATTCCCATTCGACTCTGTTCTTAAAGGTAAACAGGTAGATAGCAAAGCATCAATTCACTGTCTTTTCTATGCTGCTCCCATGCGATACCAGGGAACAAAACCCATGTCCTCACACATGGAAAGCTGTGAACTTTACCTGCTAAGTCATCTCCCAGCCCTTGGCAGCACTGTCATAAAAATGAGGCCTAACTGGTCAGAAAGGTGTCCCAGCAGTGGAGCAATGAACTTGAATGTTTGAAGTATGAGTTCCATCTCCAGAATTACATATGCAAGAGCAACAACTGACTTTCCCACTCTTTAAATACGGTTCTGTGTTTCCTTTTTATAAAAAAAACTTGTTAAAATATGAAAACTATAAAAAGTTTTCTTTAACTAACAAAATTTATGGGTGAGGCAGATGATAAGGCTTTTGTTCCCCAATTTAAGGACGGAAAAATCTGACTCAATGCCAAGATCACCAAAGGTGAGGCAAGAACAAAACAAAACAAAGGCAAAATGTGAGAAAATGTCACAAAGTTAGATAACTGCAAGAACCCTTTTTTAAAAACACAAGTCTATTGTGTATCTAAAGTAGTCAAATGTATTGCAGCAGAAAGTTGAAAGATGATGTTTAATAGCTAAGAGTTTCCATCTTACAGCATAAAAAGGTCTAAAGGTCTACTTCATATTGGAAATTACTTAACATTAATTGGACTGTAGCTAAAAGAATACATTTTATGGTTTTTCTTAATAAAATTTTTTCTTAAAAATTCAAATTTTAAAAGACTAATAACCTGGAAAGCTACTGGATTGTTTGGGCTCATATTTTAGTTGTTTCCTAATTTATTGTTGTAACTTTATTTTCGTACCATATTGATACTATTTTAATCTAGTTGATTTATCTGAGCTATGCATGTATTTTCTTTTTGGTTGCTATAGTAGAATGAAAATATTTTCTCATTTTTAAAATGGTGCAGTTTTATTTATAGCACTGCTTTTATGAGATAATATATCCCAGTATAGTATGTCCATGTTACACAATTATTCCTGTATAAATACAACTCTCAAAGAGTTCTGGTGTGGACTTGAGATTATATGGTCATCCCCTACTTGGGTGAGGTTTGTTTTTCTTTTAAGCCTTTGTTATATCTATTTTCTTTTCTTTTTTTTTTTCTAAGCCATATTTTTCTTTTTCTTTTTTTTTTAGAATGAAGGCAAAATATTTTCAGTATAGTTTTTTTTATGTTTTTATTTGTGACTTGTAGTAGGATACAAGATTGTAAGACTGCACTATATAGTTCCATACTACATCCACTACCAAGTACTGTATCCCCATCTTACCGCCTCCCAAGGATAACCACTATAATTGTCACAAGTCTTATACTTTGCTTGCTTCTGCTGTCTTTGTTGTTTGTTTGTTTTTAAGTTCATAAGTATCAGATCTCTAGATTACACATTAAGTGAAACCATCTGGTAGTTGTCTTTCATCTCTTCACTTACTTTGCTAAGCATAATAATCTCCCAGTTCCATCCATTTTGTCCAGGTGGACATAATCTCATTTCTTAATTGTACAGTAGTATTCAATGGAATATATATCCTATAATTTCTTTAGCCAGTCATCTGTTGATGGGCATTTTGACTGCTTCTACTCTTTGGCTATTGTGAATGATATGGGGGGTGCAATATGTCCCTTTGAATTAGTGTTTTGAGTGTCCTTTGGATAAATGCCTAAAAGGGATATTACTGGACCATAAGGTAACTCCATTTTTATTTGTTTAAGGACTCTCCATACAGTTTTCCAAAGGGTCTGCACCAGTTTCTAAGCCTTTTTTTCCTGTGTCATTTAACAGTATAGAAAAATTGAGAGGAGAAGGGAGGTTAGGAGAGAGAGATATAGGCACCTGAAGTACTTCCTTTACTTGTAAAGCATCCCCTCTCCAGGTAGGGACCAGGGCCTGGAACCCAGTCATTGTACATGGTAATGAGTGATCAACTAGAAGCATCACTTCCCCGTACTCACTAAGTTCTTTTTTATTTCTTATTAATTATTTACAAGATTGTAAAATTACAAGGTATATAGGTCACATTGCACCTGTATGTGAGTTGTTTTATAAGAATTTTAGAGTATAGGCTTTTAGTTTGTTTTCAGAAACTTAGAGATCACATATTTCAAGTCCTTCAGAAAGTCTAAGTGGGCGAAAGTCTAACTCCATAGAGCACATACCTTACCATACTTGGAGACCCATATTCAAGAACCCAGCCTCAGCTGCAGGGGGGAAGCTTCACAAATGATGAGGTAGTACTGTAGATGTCTTCTCTTTCTCTGTCTTCTGTCATCAGAGTTCACGGTGCCAGTATGCTGGGCTTGCTTCGCAGTGGGAGACAGACGATCAGGGACACATGGCTGAGTGGAGAAGCAGTATTTCTTTATTCAAGAGTGAATGGTTCAAAAACTAATCTAATCACAACTCAAATTTGCTCTGCATCTTTCTCCTCCAGCAGCAGCATCAGGAACCCAGGAAGTATGTAGGATATGGGGCGGGCAGAAGCAAGAAGCGCGAAAAGGCAGGGACTAAACCAAAATCTCCCGGAGGCAGGGGGAGTGAGACCAAACCAATGTAACAGTATGACTATGTAAATAGACCAGAATGTCAAGCAATGTAACAGAAGGGATCCCAGAAGCAGAACTAGAAGCATACCAACAATTCCCCCTTTTCTTTTTAACTAATTGACCACAGTATCAGGAGTAGGTGGTGAACAGAAACCTATATCGTACAGGAATTTTCAAACAAACAAACAAAAAACGCACAAACATGGAGGAACAAATAAGCGAGCAACAAGAACCAGTGTGATGGCAAGGGAAGGCCTGAGGGGGGCATTTCTTGCCTCTGTGGGCAAGACTTTATCAAGATAAAGGACATTTCCTGCCTCTGTGGGCATTTATTGCCCCAACAGGCGTTTCCTGCCTCTGTGGGCATTACCTAGCAAGGAGTGAGGGGGTATTGCCTATAGAGTCCCAAGGAAGCTGGCTGCAGTCTGTCTTTGAGAAACCCAGCAGCGTAAAGGGAAGCTGCTATAGTTTTGTGCAAAGTGTCCAAGAGGTATAACAGTGAGTCTAATAGAAATGTCAGTCCAAAGCAGATGTATACAGAAGAATGCCAGGGGGTGGAACGTTGCATGGAGAAGATCAGCCATTGGAATTTCGCTTTTCTGGAGAGAACTTGAGAGCTGCAATTTACTTACTTGTGAAACAAAACTTGTAGCAGGTTAGAAGTTTACCACAATTGATAACTCGATGATTATAATTGATTTAAGTTATCTTTATAAATTTGGAAGGTCTTTATCATTTTATTTTAAGGCTCCTTAACCAATTCAAGCACAATAAAATGTGGTAAAGCAAAGAACCATTGTTAGAGCCTCAGTCATGAGAATCATTAGCATAACCATTGTGCAATCTATCTTATGCCTGGGCTGGTTCCACCTCTAAATGAGAAGGTATTTGAGAGCTATACATATCAATAACGTCTATTTTACATTTTGTTACACTCGTACAAGATGGAGACACATCCTAGGGGTGTGCAGGATTTTTAGACCAACTTAGTTAGAATATATTGATTTTTAACTAATTTTTACCTCAGACTTCAAATGTAAGTTAATTTTACTTTATGAGAATTATGTTGAAAACCTTTTTCATTTAACTTTGCCTGGTACACTGCCTGGTAGCCTTAAAGTCACATTTTTTATTAAATTTTTTAAATATTTTATTTTTATTTATTTATTCCCTTTTGTTGCCCTTGTCGTTTTATAGTTGTAGTTATTATTGTTGTTGTCATCGTTGTTGGATAGGACAGAGAGAAATGGAGAGAGAGAGAGGGGAAGACAGAGAGGGGCAGAGAAAGATAGACACCGGCAGACCTGCTTCACCGCCTGTGAAGCGACTCCCCTGCAGGTGGGGAGCCCGGGTTCGAACCGGGATCCTTATGCTGGTCCTTGTGCTTTGTGCCACCTGCGTTTAACCCGCTGTGCTACAGCCCGACTCCCTAAAGTTACATTTTTAACCTTAAAGTTAATGTTTACCAAACTTCAAACACACACATAAACATGGTCTTCAATACACAAGGAGAAAAACTTTTGTTAAGAGGACATGTGATTTTAAACATGAATTTAGATCTGTACTGTCTTAGTTGTTCAGGGGGTGCATTATCCAGAGGTGGCCTCTTGGGCAGGTTCACTTCCAGGAATTGCAGGGTGCCATCACTGTATGTATGTCTGTGTATTTTACTTCCTCTTCCTTCAGAGCCGAGCTGGGGCTCTTGGCCAGGGGGCCCAGTCCCGACAGGGATCCCGCGGTCTCCGTGTGGTCTGGGATCTCCCCAGGCTTTATAGCAGGAGGGGGGGCAGGCCGGCTGTGCAGAAAGCTTGGGACAAGGTGCCCTGGGGCAGGGGCCAAGATGGGCTGCAGCCCTGCCCGCCATGCCCACTGCCCTGCTCCTGGTTCCTGAGGCTGTGGCAGCATGTCTCCGAGCCCCACCCCTCACCCTGAGGCAGCGAGCAGGCTCCTGCAGGCGGGCAATGGGTGGAAACCAGAGTGTGGCCCAGAGCGAAATGTTCCAGAAACAGAGAAACTGTCTCATGAAGAAAGGGAAGAGGCCTTTGGAAACCTCATCATAAGTAGAAAAGTAGCTCATAGTGGATATGTAGCCAAACGTCTTCACTTATCTGGGGAATAGGCAGGTTAGGTCCCACATTGGTGCACCATATGTCAGTCAAAGTTCAGGGCGCCAGTATGCTGGTCTAGCTTCGTGGTGGGAGACAGACGATCAGGGACACATGGCTGAGTGGAGAAGTAGTATTTCTTTATTCACAAGCGAACTGTTCAAAAAACTAATCTAATCTGATCACAACCCAAATCTGTCCTCTTCTCTCTCCTCTGGCCGAAGAGTCTGGAACCAAGGAAGTACATAGGATAGGGGTGGGGAGAAGCAAGAAGCATGAAAAGGCAAGGAGTAAACCAAAATCTCCCGGAGGCAGGGGGCATCAGACCAAACCAATGTAACAGAATAACCATGTAAATAGACCACAACGTCAAACAGTGTAACAGGAGGGATCCCAGAAGCAGAACTAGAAGATTACCAACAAATGTGTGTGTGTGTGTGTGTGTTTCCTGGGAACAGTCCCAGAGCCTCACACATGTATGATACTACTGAACTGCATCCCTTACCCAAATTTTACTCTATATTTTTAAAAGAAAGAGAAGAAATCTCTGTTTCACCATTCATGAATATTCTTCAGTGCAGTTGTCCATGGTACTTTTATGTAGTGCCAGGAGTCAAACCCAAGGCCTCCTGTGTGGTGAGACATTTAATTTAGTGAACTACATGCTTGCTTTGTTTGGGGCATTGCTGGGGTAGCGTCACCTGAGAGAGAGATTATGGAACCAGTGGTAGAGCAGGAACACAATGCAATGACTTTATTGATCAGAGAAAACGCCTTTATATCCTTGATATGGAAGTGGTAGGTTGTAAAAGGAAATGGCTAGGAGAGGGGGTGGAGAGAAAAAAAGAGCTCGAAGGTAGTAAGCTTCCACAGCAGCTGTTGTGAAGGTTCTAACCAGTGGGGATTAAACCAATACCCAGCAGGAAGGACGGGTCTCAGGCAAAATAGTGATTACGTAAATAGAGCACAGCATCAAGCAATGCAGGGGACCAGGCGTAATGACCAACGGCATGAGAGATAACATAATGGTTATGCAAAAAGATCCTCATACCTAAGACTCCAGGATCCCAAATTCAGTCCCTCAAACTGGTAGTAAAAAAAAAAGGATTTCTTTTTTATTTATTTTATTTTTTATGTAAGAAAGGATTAATGAACAAAACCATAGGGTAGGAGGGTTACAACTCCACACAATTCCCACCACCCAATCTCCATATCCCACCCCCTCCCCTGATAGCTTTCCCATTCTCTATCCCTCTGGGAGCATGGACCCAGGGTCATTGTGGGTTGCAGAAGTTAGAAGGTCTGGCTTCTGTAATTGCTTCCCCGCTGAACATGGATGTTGACTGGTCAGTCCATACTCCCAGTATGACTCTCTCTTTCCCTAGTAGGGTGGGTCTCTGTGGAAGCGTAGATCCAGGACACATTGGTGGGGTCTTCAGTCCAGGGAAGCCTGGCCAGCATCCTGATGACATCTGGAACCTGGTGTCTGAAAAGAGAGTTAAAATACAAAGCCAAACAAATTGTTGAGCAATCATGGTCCCAAAGCTTGGAATAGTGGAGAGGAGGTGTTAGGGGGGTACTCACTGCAAACTCTAGTGTACTGTTTTCAGGTATATATTTTGCAGTAGTTTACAGATACGTGTGAACATATGCTCTCACTCACAGAAACTGGTGTATATCTAGGTTTGGGACTTTGTTAGAAAGTGAACCACCTGAGATGGAATTAGAGTATACTATGAAAGGAAAGGTCTCACCAGAGTAATGAAGCTGAAGGGTTGTCATTCCACACGTGAAGTCTCTGGACACAGTCTGAAGTGAAGCATGTTGAAGTGGCAATCATTGCATTGGTTAGGTTGTGATCGGCAGATGCAATATTATTTGATATGGATTGGGAGAGGCATAAGGGAAAGTGGGCCCTATCCAAGGGTTCCAGGACTGGGGGAAGAAGAGGCTCTATAGTGGAGATATGAGGTTCCTGCTGTCTTAGGATTCAAAAAGACAATCAATAGTTAATGTTATCATTACATTAATTGGTAATTGGGTTAACTTTGAAAAGTCCATTTGTTAGGGTTTGCTGTACAGTACCCAGTATCTTGTATATAGCTGTGCTATTGGTTGCTTCTAATCTACTTGGTCTAGGCTTTTGAGATTGTCTGCATATCAATTACACAACCTATCTATTAACAAGTTTCAGTTTCTGTTTTAAAAATCTTCGAGACATACAATTAATTTGCCCCTCTCATATTAATTAACTAGTGATTTATATGAGTACATTTTACTAGGAGTGTACATAAACACCATTCCCACCACCAAAAGACTGTGACCCTCCCACCCACACCCACCGCGCACTGGCCCAGGAAGCTGCATGTCTACCCCTCACCACAGGGTTTTTACTTTGGTGCCCTACTTACTATTTGGTCAGGTCCTGATTTTAGGTTCCCTTTCTGTACTTCTTTCTCAACTTCTGTTGATGAGTGGGATCAACCCATACTCATCTTTATCTTTCTGACTTAGCTCACTTAACATAATTCCTTCTAGCTCTGTCCAAGATGGGTCAGCGAAGGTGGGTTCATTGTTCTTGATAGCTGCATAGTATTCCATTGTGTATGTATATACCACAGTTTTCTCAGGCACTCATCTGTTGTTGGGCACCTGGTTGCTTCCAGGTTTTAGCTATTATGAATTGTGCTGCTATGAACATTGGAGTACGCACCTCTTTTTGGTTGGGTGTTATGGAATCCATGGGTATAACCCCAGGAGAGGAATTACTGGGTCATAGGAAGTTCCATGTCTAGCCTTCTGAGAGTTTTCCAGACTGCTCTCCACAGAGGCTGTACCAAATTACATTCCCACCAGCAATGCAAAAGGGTTCCTCTGTCCCCACAACCTATCTAGCATTTGTTCGTGCTATCCTTTTTGATGTATGCCATTCTTACAGGAGTGAGGTGGTATCTTAGTGTTGTCTTAATTTTCATTTCTCTGAAAATCAGTGACCTAGAGCAGTTTTTCATATGTTTGTTATCCATTTGGATCTCCTCTGTGATGAATGTTTTTTTCATATCCTCTGCCCATTTTTCAATCGGGTCATTTGCTTTTTTGGTGCTAAGTTTGCTGAGCTCTTTATATATTTTGGTGGTTAGTTTCCTGTCTGATGTATGGCATTTGAAGATCTTCTCCAATTCTGTGATGGGTCTCTTTGTGTAATAGTTTCTTTGGCTGTGCAGAAGCTTTTCAATTTGATGTAGTCCCATTGGTTTGTTTCTGCTTTAGTCTTCCTTGCAGTTGGGTTTGATTCATTAAAGATGTCCTTGAGGTATAGGTGGTAAACTATTTCTAAGTATTTGATTGTTTCTTGTCTGATCTCTAGGTCTTTGATCCATTTGGAGTTGATTTTTTGTTTCTTTTGAGATAAAGTGGTTCAATTTCCTTCTCCTGCATGTTACAACCCAGTTTTCCCAGAACCATTTATTGAAGAGAGCTTCCTTTTTCCATTAAATCCTTTGGGCCCCCTTATCAAAGATTAGATGTCCATAGGTGTGGGGATTTATTTCTGCAGTTTCAATTCTGTTCCCCTGGTCTGTGTGCCTATTTTTGTTCCAATACCATGCTGTTTTGATGATGATGGCTTTATAATATAGTTTAAGGTCTGGGAGTGTGATACCTTCATTTCTGTTTCTTATCCTCAGGATGGCTTTGGCAATTCTAGGTATTTTCTGGTTCTAGATAAATGATTGTAGTGTTTGTTATATTCTCTTAAAGAAGCTTGATGGAACTGTGATGGGTATTGCATTAAATTTGTATATTGCTCTGGGGAGAATATTCATTTTGATTATATGTATTCTTCCAATCAATGAGCATGGGATATCTTTCCATTTCTTGGTATCAGTTTATATTTCCTTGAGTAGTGACTCATAGTTTTCAGCATACAAGTCTTTCACTTCTTTGGTCAACTTTATCCCTAGGTATTTGATTGATTTTGCTGAAACAATAAATGGGAGTGATTTCTGGATGTCTTCTTCAGATGTAGTGTTTTCATAAAGAAATGCCACTGATTTTTGTACACTGATTTTGCAGCCTGATACCTTGCTGTATTGCCTAATAACTTCCAGTAGTTTTCTGCTGGACTCTAGGTTTTTCTATGTAAACTATCATATCTTCTGCAAATAGTGAAACTTGACTTCTTCCCTTCCAATCTGTATTCCTTTGATTTCTTTCTCTTGCCTGATTGCTATGGCAAGAACTTCCACTATTATGTTGAAGAGTAACGGTGACAATGGACATCCCTGTGTAGTCTCCATTCTGAGGGGGAATGCTTTCAGGTTCTGTCCATTGATTATGATGTTGGCTGTAGGTTTGCTATATATAGACTCTACTATCTTGAGGAATTTCCCATCTATTCCCATTTTGTGTAGAGATTTGAGCATGAATGGTGTTGGATTTTGTCAAAGGCTTTCTCTGCATCTATTGCAATAATCATGTGGTTTTTGGCTTTGCTTTTATAGATGTGGTGAATGACATTGAGAGACTTACGGATGTTGAACCAGCCTTGCATTCCTTGGATGAATCCCACTTGGTGGTATTAACAATATTGTGATATCTTGCTGTATTTGGTTGGCCAAGATCTTGTTTAATATTTGGTATCTATGTTCATCAGAGATATTGGTCTGTAGTTTTCCTTTTTTGTTCTGTCCCTATCAGCTTTTGGTATCAGGGTGATGTTGGCTTGAAGGTGGAGGGGAGTATTCCTGTTTCTTCAGGTACTCTCTGGGCCTCATGAATCTTGATGACCTTTCTGTTATTATTCAGGTTTGGGAAATTTTCTTCTATTACTTCCTCTTGAATGTTTGCTTCCCCTTCCTCTCTTTTCTTCCTCTGGCAGGCCATTTATATGAATGTTACTTCTTTTGAGATCATCCCATATGTCTCTGTTGTTGCTTTCAGTGTTTCTAAATCGCTATTTAAGCTCTTTTACCTCTTTCTTAGTTTTTTCTAACTCATCCTCTGTCTGAATAATTCTGTTTTCTGCTTCTGTTAGTCTGCTTTCCCTTGCCTCAGCTTCTTTCTTCATTACAGCTATTTCAGCTTTCAGTTCTCTAATTGCCTCAAGATAATCAGTATTTCTCTTGGGGGTCTCAAATGTTGTTTTCCTAATACTGCCATTCCTTTCCTCCAAGATTGTTTTCATTTCTGTGATTAATACGTTTATTATTGCTTGCATACTTTTCTTATCTATGGTTACTTCTGGGTGATTTGTAGTTTCTTCTGGGCTCTTGTCTTCATTCATGGGAGTAGCAGTTTTATTTGTTTTTTGATCTACCCATTTTTTATTTATGTGTTTCTTTTTTATGCTCTTGTTCATCAGTTGTTGTATCTTGAGTACAAGCAACACTGTACTAAATACCTTTATGACAATTGCACACACCAACCTCAGGAATTACCCTAGCAACTGAAGCAAGTATTGAAGCAGTTTAATCACTACCAGTTAGCCAAACAATGTCTGCAGTCTGTGAAAATAGTAACCAAAACCCAGTGAAGAAGAAAGAGAAAAGAAAGAAGGGATACTAAGAATAGACAGTTATGCAAATCTACTATCCACTGTATATTCTTGGGGTAACAAGAAGGGAAAGGGAAGTAGAGCAGAGATAAACACATAGAGAGTCCACTCTGAGTCAGATTTCTTCCGCAAAATAATTCACAAATTCAGAAAGGCAATGAAGAAGGAAGGAAGAAGTATATGAGAAGATAAAAAAAAAGAAAAAAGAAATGAGAGAAAAGACAAAAGATAAGAAAAAGAGCTGTAATTAAAGAGCAGTGAAAGGAAAGGTTTTTTTTATTATTTTTAATTTAATTTAATTTAATTTAATTTTTTAATTAGCTAGGAGGAGGAGGAAGGGGAGAGTCTGTAGAGGAGGTATGAGTAAGGAGACAAGTTCCTCGCACAATAGATAAGATTCCCACTACCCTAGCAATGAAACATACCCTAAGAGTTAATTCTGATCAACCTAAAGGGGGGAAGATATATGCCTTTATATAATATTAATAATAAAATAGAGCAGGTTAAAAAAATCCCTGTCCCAGATTACCTCAAACCTCGTGATCAGAGGCAGCTGGTTGTTAAGAAAGAGAAAAAAAATTAAAAAAAAAAACCTCAGGACTAGACAAGGATAGCTGAAATAGACAGTTATGCAAATCTACTATCCACTGTTTATTGTAGGGTTAGCTAAAGGTGGAAGGGAAGTTGAGCAGAGATACTCACAGTGAGAGTCCACTCTGAGTCAGAATTCTTCCCCAAAATAATTCCCAAATGTGTATCAGTGAATCCAAAAAAGCACACTGTTTGTTGGTGTGGGGGATGGGGCTTGTGGTTTTGGAAGCTGTAGGATTAAGGAAGAAAGGATGAAAATAATGAGAAAAAGAAAAAAAGAGAGAGAAAAGAAAAAGAGAAACAGTAATAAAAGAGCGATGAAAGGAAAGAGTTTTTATTTATTTATTTTTAATTATTTAATTAGCTATGCGGGTTGAGGTGGGGGGGTTTGGCTACTTAGAAAGAAAAAAAACCCAGAGGTTTCAGAATGAATGATACTCCCTGGTGGGACAGGAATCTTGGTAAAGAAAGAAACTCAGTAGGGGAGCCTGCTAGTTGTTGGTCCCTAGGGACTGGTTATGTGGGGGGAGGGGGTGGGAGGGAGAGGAGGTGTGCTTTGGGATCAATAATTTAAAGAAAAAATTTTTTTCCATTTTTTTCTACATTATTTTTTATCCCAAATTAAGTTACCTTTTTTAACCCAAATTAGTCACCTCCTTGGTGTCACTGCTAGGACCCCTTATTGACTGGCCTACTAAAGGCAGTAAATCCTACAGTTTCCAGAAGATGTGGTCAGAGCTCAAGCCACTAGTAGCTTCTCAGTCTGCCATCTTCCGGGAACCTCCTTTCTGTCTCTTTCTAACTGAAAAAGTCATCCTAGAGCAGTGAAGGCCTAACTGAAAAAAAAAGAAAATACAGCCTTTCACTAGAAATGATACTTAAAATTTCCATTCAAATACATTTATTTACTCAAAGCATTGAGGCCCTTTGACACGGAATGAGACTTGCTAGGAATTATACAAAGACTTGATTTGTTTCTTCTCGTGTTATTGGAATAATAGATATTACCTGTGATTTTTGATCTGGGTCTTTTATTTTCACACTTAAAAACAAGATGCACAGGGCTTTTTTCTGTGAAAGAGGACCTTCTGGATTTCTTTAGCTATGTTCACCTGATAATTTTAAGATGACCATACTTTTCAATTTCAGGACATCCTTAGTTTTTTTCTCTTTTTTTAATAAGTCATATCTACTTATGTTTCATGATTTCATTTTCTTCTTCAGTAAATGTTACCTATTCCTTGATGAGTTACATAGATATTTGTTAATGAATTTGATCTGGAAGATTGCCTTAGCATTTACATTTCTTTGATAAGTAACCAGCTTATCAAGTTATATTAAACTTATTTTTCTCACTTTGTCAATAAAATAATCATAGAGCATCTAGGTATTTTAACTATTTTAAAATGTTTTGTCCAGGGCAGAGAGATAGCATAGTGGTTATGCAAAGACTCTTATGGCTGAGGCTCTAAACTCTCAGGTTCAGTGTCAGCCACCAGCGTAAACCAGAGTTGAGCAGTGCTCTGGGAAAAAAAAAGTCAATTCAAAAATGTTTTGTCCAACATTGTTGTCTTGGGGTTGTTGAGGGGAGTGATTATATGTCAAATTTCTCAAATAAAATGTATATTAAATTTAATTCATTATTATGTTTTGCCCCCCCCCCAAATTATTGCTGGGACTTCATGTCAGCACTATCCTCTATTCCAGAAATGGCTAATAATCTCTCTCTCTCTCTCTCTCTCTCTCTCTCTCTCTCTCTGCCTCCACGGTTATTGCTGGGGCTGGTGCCTATACTAGGAATCCACTGCTCCTGGCAGCCATTTTTTTGCTTTTTTTATTTTTGGTGTTGTTGTTATTGTTGTTGTGTTGCTGCTGTTGTTGTCGGATAGGCCAGAGAGAAATAGAGAGAGGAGGGAAAACAGAGGGGGGAGAGAAAGATAGACTCCTGCAGACCTGCTTCACCAATTGCAAAGAGACCCCCTTCCTTGGTGGAGAGCTGGGGGCTTGACCTGGGATCCTTGTGCTGGTCCTTGTGCTCCCTACTATGTATGCTTAATCTGGTGCACTATTACCCAGCACCTACCCCAATAAACAAAGTGCTATCATGCCTCCTTCCCACTATCCTGCATCTACTGATCACACCCTCATGATTTTTCAGATAAAGTCAAGACAGAGAGGCAGAAAGAGTGAGAGAGAAAGAGAGAGACCAACAGAATAAGAGAGAGAGAGAGAGAGACCAAAACACCAATGATTATTTCAGTGCAGTGAAGGCCAAGCTCAACTCTGGTCACACAAAACAAAGTAGCACACTATCTCACTGACTTTGATGGTATTATTTTTTGAATCTTGACTGAGGCTCAGGGATTTTCCTTTTTACTAAAATTGCTCAGATGATCCTAACTCAGTGCCCTAAGATCACACACACACTGAGGAGTCCCTGTCCTAGTAGCCAGAGGCTTGAGGGGCAGTGTGAAGTGTCATCCCAAGTTTCCCCAAAATATATTATAACCAAGTCAAATCACTTGAGCATCTGGAATAGCCACTGATCACAGGGACCCATCTTGGTGGCTAGTTCTGTTCTGTTAGTGCATCCTAGACCTCATGAAAAGTGAGCCTCCTTTCTGTTTGACATTTTTCTCTCCACTTGTTTAAATTTCAAGACGTTTCAGGCTAAAATCAAACATGGGAAGTTACTAGTTGACATATAGTCAAGAGCATTTGAAATGACAGACACAGGGACATACAGACATCAGCCCTACCAGACTGTTCATTTCAACAAAATAACCAGCTTCCATGTTCAAAATAAGAAGCAGCAAATGCCACAAGTATTCAAGAATATAGTTTGGAGAGAAGGTCAGTTGATAGAAAATACTGTTATTCTGGGTGGCTGAACCCTAAAACTTATTCATTTTGCCACCTTGGCTTTCTTTGGGAGTCAGCGCCTGCGTGAGTCCACTGCTCTCATGGACACTTTGTTTTCTTAATTTTTATTATTTTTATTTATTGAATAGAGACAGCCAGATATCAAAAGAAGGGAGAGAGAGAGAGAGAGAGAGAGAGCCATAGAGACACCTGCAGCCCTGTTCCACTGTTTGTGAAGCTTTCCCCTCGCAGGAAGGTGACTAGGGCCTCAAACCTGGGTTCTTGTGCATTGTGATGTGTGTGCTCAACCAGGTGCACCACCACCCAGTCCCTCTCATGGACACTTTGTTTAAGACACAGGTGAGGAGAGCAGTAAAGGGGAGTGACAGAAAGAGGAGAGAAACCACAGCACCGCTCCTCCTGAAGCTGCACCAGGTGCTTCTGTTGGGGAAAGAGGAGACCATCCTGAGTCCTCTTGGGTTAACTGCTGACAAACCTCCACAGCTGAGTCCTGCAACCAAGGTTAGGGACCAGTGGCTTGAATCTGACCATCAAGGTGAACAACTGTCAAACACTTATCCAGAAGGACATATGCTCCTCCACATTCTTAGCTGAGTTATTCATAGTAGTCAAGGAATGGAAGCAGCCTAAATGCCCAAAAACAAGTGACTGGCTAAAGAAGTTATAGGTTCCATATTCAAAGGGAGACTTCTCTGTAATCCCAAAAGATGATATTGTATCCTTTTGGATAAAATGGATGGAACTAGAAGTGATTATGCTCAGTAAAGTAAGTTAAAGAGGTGAAAGACAACTACTGGAGAGTTTCACTCATAGGTGGAACCTAAAGGACTGATGCACATGAAGAAGGAGAAGGAGGAGAGGGAGGAGAAGGAGGAGGAGGAGAAGGAGAAGGAGAAGGAGAAGGAGAAGAAGAAGAAGAAGAAGAAGAAGAAGAAGAAGAAGAAGACGAAGAAGAAGAAGAAGAAGAAGACGACGAAGAAGACGAAGAAGAAGACGAAGAAGAAAAAGAAGAAGAAGAAGAAGAAGAAGAAGAAGAAGAAGAAGAAGAAGAAGAAGAAGAAGAAGAAGAAGAAGAAGAAGAAGAAGAAGAAGAAGAAGAGGAAAACAGAAGCTAACCAACCGTTTCTAAGACTTGCGAGAGAGCTATGATGGTTATCGTCAGGAGGCAGGACACAGAACTTGGATGGTGCATGTGGCATGGAAATAGACCCTGTAACCTACTATTAATCACAAATCAAAAAGGAAGAAAGAGAGAGGGAGAGAGAGCAGTCAAACCATCTGACAAAAACAACCACTCCTCCTTGTGAAAGGAACAGTCCTGAGTCTTAACCGAATATAGCCTCACACCAAAGACTAGTTGCTTTTTTGTTCTGTTTTGTTTTGTTTTTAATTCTGGCACCAGGGATGGACAGCAAGGATGTGAGGTGGAGGTGCTGCTGTGCAAGGAGCCCACCTTCAGGAGGAAAGGCAGAGAGACAGCTTCGCCTCAGAGCACAGCTCTGCCTCGGCACAGCTCCACCTCCTGGATTTTTCATGGCATTTACTGACTGAGCTGGAGAGACTGTCCTGGGCTTTTCATTGAAAGCCTGGCTGCAGGCAGCATGAGGCACTTCCTGCCTGGGAATTTCAGGCTAAATTCATGCTGAAAGGGTTTCCTGTCACTGAGCAGTAGAGTTGTACTTCACAGTGATGAGAAGTACCTCTCCCTTGCTGTTGTCTGCCCAACTACTTATTCCTTCCTCCCCACTGAACAGGAAGAAAGTCCCTTTTCCACTTTTAAAATTGCCCCTACCCTATAGAAATTTTGTTCTTATTCACTGTGACAGAGAAGATGAAAAGCAATGATACTTTCTATCCTGAGAGCCTGAAATTCTGGTCATAGCTGACAAGTCTATATTTTAGCGAGAATAAAAATACTAAATGATCGGTATCTTGCCGACTGCCCATACGATAATGAAATAAAACTTGATTGTTATATTTTCAAGAAAAAAAAAGAAATATTTCATTAAGTCTGTACAAGTTATACTCTTAGACAAGCAAAAAAAAAAAAGTTTCTGTCATGAAACTGGAATACTTATGCTCTGTCCGAGGCCTCAGGTGGTGTGTGGGAGGCAGGCAAACCTTCCTTCTGCTCTAGCTTCCAAGTGAATGACAGAAGTCATCTCCAATTTTCACTCGAAACCTACGAGACCATCTGTTTGTTCTCATTACCAAAACCCGGTGGCAATTAAAGTTATTCATCAATGACTTGATTGGAAGACTCCCTTTTAGTCACGTTATGTTACTTTTCTGACAGCTTCCTTCCGATAAAGTCTTTTAAGTTTTTTGTTTGTTTGTTTGTATTTTTAGTATTAGAGGACTGCAAGGGTCTTTGGTGGAGCTGCACCTCAGCCAAGTGGCAAGTGCTGATTTTATTGTATAGTTGAATCACCTCATCAATCCTTCTTAAAAAGCCAAGTACCTCCCACCCCCCAAAAAAGAACAGGGCTAGAAAGAAACACAGTAAGAACCTGCAGGAGCTGTGTGGAAGCCCCGCCGTCCAACCCCAGCAGCTGCTCTTCAAGCTTTGCAACTACTATCATCTGCCTTGAACTCTACCTCAACCTTCTGGGAGCTCACTTCCTATGCCTGACTCTCAGCTGCCAGATATTCGCAATGCCTGTGGTTATGTTGATTCATTGACTCATGGCCAGAATGCAGTCAACTTTCTGGGTGGAGCAGAATTTAGTATGAAACCCCATATTATCCATTCAGACATATTTAATCAATGGCTAAAAACATTTTTTGCCTCACTGGAGCTTAGTGCTGACACTATGAATCCATTGCTCCTGGCAGACTTTTTTTAAAATGTTTTATTGAACAGGAGAGATAAACTGAGGAAGGAGGAGAAAATAAAGAGGAAGAAAAAATATAGATACACCTGCAGAGCAGCTTCACTGCTTGTGAAGCATCCTTCCTGCAGTTGTGGAGCTGGGGGCTTGAACCCGGATCCTTCCACAGATCCTTACATTTAGTACTTAACCAAGTGCAACATTGCCCAGCCTCACAAAAGAAATTCTAAGAGCAAAAGATAAAAGGAGATGATTTTAGAGAAATTAACCATATATAAATGACTAACAGCTTTGTCATAAAATACCCCCAACCAAATATTAACCACCCAAAAGTTCTTTAACATTAGGTTAAGCAAGCTGGACTATATCCATATAGTGAAATCCTACTAAGAAATACTCCCCAGGGAGTTGTGTGATAGCGCAGCAGGTTAAGCTCACGTGGTGCAAAGCACAAGTACTAGTGTAAGGATCCCGGTTCGAGCCCCCAGCTCCCAACCAGCAGATGAGTCGCTTCACAAGTGGTGAAGCTGGTCTGCAGGTGTCCATCTATCTCTACCCCTCTCTGCCTTCCCCTCGTCTCTCCATTTCTCTCTGTCCTATCCAACAATGATGACAACAACAATAACTACAAGAAAACAAGGGCAACAAAAGGGAATAAATAAATAAATAAATATTTTTTAAAAGAAAAGGAATACCCCCCAAAGTAAGTATTAACACCCACAGCTATCTGACTATGTTTCCAATCATGTAAAGGATGGGAATTTTTAAAAAAATCCTAAAAGGTCAGGTGAAGATGCCATATGAACCCATTTCTATAATATTCTTCAAGTACAGAATTATAATGACGAAGACAGTTGTCAAAGGTGATACAGTAAGAAAGGTGGCAAGGAATTCTGGGTGGTGAGATGGTAATGTGAGCTTCCTTTTGTGAACAGAAATGTGAGTCGTCTGACAATCTCTCTGTGAATCGCCTCATCGGTAGATACATACTATGTTTCAGTTTGGAGAGTTATCACCATGGGATCAAATAGGGCACAAGTCTTATGAAATCACTGTGGTTTCCTAAAAACTGCATGTGAGTCCACAGTTACCTCCCAAGAAAATGATTGTTTTTTTTTAAAAATCAACAGCCGTCTAGGAAGCCAGTCTGCCAATTGGTCAGTTAGGGCAGGGCATGAGCCTTAGAATGTTGCCATCGCAGATCTGTGACCATGACTACTGTGGAATCCTCAGAGTAGGAGAGTGAGTTGGCAGGGTTTGGAGTGATTA
The DNA here is from genome assembly GCF_950295315.1 of Erinaceus europaeus. Classification (NCBI taxonomy): domain Eukaryota; kingdom Metazoa; phylum Chordata; class Mammalia; order Eulipotyphla; family Erinaceidae; genus Erinaceus; species Erinaceus europaeus. The sequence continues at coordinate 35,122,510 of NC_080181.1, read as the reverse complement.
CTCAACTTTCAAGTCAGTGTCAAAGAGTGAAGAGTGAAGGATGTCTGCATCCACTCGAAAGCTTTCCGGGCATTCAGGGTGTTTTAGTTGGCCAGGCTGAGGTAGGTAGTCTTACTACATACTTCTGGATGTGGTCATCAGAGAAGGAGGGCGGGTTGAGGAAGTCCTCTGGTCCTGAAGTTCAGCACTTGCTTCATGGACAGTTCCTCATGGGGCTAATATATCTTTAGCTCTGCTGAATACTCTAGAGCAGGCTCTCCATTCTGTTATCTAAATCCTGTGACATTATTTTTTCACAACTCTATGTATCATTTTGCCTGCTATAGGCGACCACGCACTGGCTTGTTGTTTTCCAACCCTCTTGCAGTCCTCCCATTTCTTCCTAGTTGTCCCCCTTCCTACAGGTTTTTGAGTGGTAGGTATATTTTTTTGCTTTTTCCCTTTTTTTTAAAAAAATTACTTTTATTTATTGGATAGAGATAACCATAAAGTAAGAGGAAGGAGGAGAGTGGGAGAGGGAGAGAGAAAGAGAGAGAGAGAGAGAAAGAGAGAGAGAGAGAGACTTGCAGCACTGCTTCACCATTTGTGAAGATTTCCCCCTGCAAGTGGGGACTAGAGCTTTAACCTGGGTCCTTGCACATTGTAACGTGAGCAGTCTAATAGATGAGTCACCACCACCTGGGCCTCTGATTTGTGCTTTCTCTACTCCTCGTTTAGCGCATCAAGTCCCAGTGCCCTGTCTGCCCTTCAAATTGCTCTTCGTCTCTACCAGCCCGGAAGTGACCTCCTGTCTGACAGGAGCTCTCATTACCTAGGGACTCCTGGCTGGCAGGTCTGGGAATCTGTCTGAGGGAACAGAAGCTATTTTTTAGCGTTGTGTCAACATGGACATTTTGGCAGAAAAGTCTGTTTTCTCCTTGGCTGGTGACTGATTGTTCTCTGGTGTCTGTTATGCTGCAGCTCGTGTGTAGAGGGTGATGTCCGCAAAGAAAAGCAGCCCTGGGTGGAACCCTGTGGTCGGTTTCTGCTCTGCTGCATGGTCAAGGTCAAGAAGGGCCGCAGGAGGCAGATGCGAGAACTGTTTCTCTGCTCCAACGTGCTGTTCATTTCCAATACCAAGTAGGTGGACACTCCATGCTCTGTCCTTCGTCCTGAAGTTACCTCTTTACTGCCCCTTTCTGGGAGAACATCAGAGGGAAACTTAAATCTGGGGGCCAGGCGGTGATGCGCCTGGTTAAATGCATACATTGCAATGCACAAGAACCTGGGTTCAAGTCCCTGGTCCCCACTTGCAGGGAGAAAGCTTTATGAATGCCGTAATAGGATTGCAGATGTCTCTCTGTCTCTCCCGTTTTCTCAATTTTTTTATTGACCAAGTAAATAAAAGTTTAAAAAAGGGAAAGAAAAAAAAAGAAATTTGAATCTGCAAGAGGTTTTGTCTTTTATTTCTCCCATAGGTGATAAAGGGAGACTTTGTTCTGTGTCAGGGTTCAGAGCAGAGAAGAACAAGCTAGACAGGTCTCCTGGGCTTGGGGCTGCTAGGTGGAGTAAAGATGAGGGGAGAGGATAGGTTGTAATCAGAGCTTCCAAGTAGAGAAGACTAGGTGCCCAAGGGAGAACATGGAAGTTATCAGAGATGGCGTCTTTGATGAGTGGGGCTCTAGTGTGAGCCCCAGAATGACAGAGGCCCCACTCCTAGAGGAGGTGGCCCAAGCCTTCTGGGCTACCGGTTTGGAGGCCTTGTCAGATGTGACTTGCCCTCTCACTTCTGAAGTCCCCTTGGAGTGGGACAGGTGACTATAGTCTACAGCACAGATGGGACAGTAGCATGACACTGAGGTCAGGGATCCAGACTCCCTGGGTCTCCATGATCCACAGGAGAAAGGAGGGGTCTTTGAGAGGGAGGTCCCCTCCCTGCCTGTTTTCACTGTAGCACAATATATGGACAAACCAAGAAATGGTATTTTTCCATGTGAGAAAGCAAAGCTGATTGAGCAGGCATTTCTGCAAAGCACTTTCACTACTGATGAATAGACTCCCTCTGATTTTCCTAAGATAAGAGATTTTCCTCTCTTACTCCTAAGCCCTCCAAGCCACTGCCTGGGCTTGCTTGACTGACTGATTGAATGACTACTTTGGTTTTTCTTTTTAGATGGAAATAATATGTAGGCAAACTGTTTTTCACTTTTATCCAGAATCTAAGTGAATAAAGTCTTAAGAAAGTAAATTTAGGGATGTTGAAAGCAGCACAGTGGTTTATGAAGCAGACTTTCAAGTCTCAGGCATAAGGAGTCTCAGGTTCACTTCTCAGCCTCCACAGAGCCAGAAGTGATAAATGCTCTGGTAAGAAAAGAAAGGAAGGAAGGAAGGAAGGAAGGAGGGAAGGAAGGAAGGAAAGAAAGAAAAAGAAAGGAAGAGGGAGAGAGAAAGAAAATTAAAAAAATCACATTTCCTTAAATAGTAGAAATTGAATTTTTTAACTGAGGATGAAAGACATAATTTTAGTCCCTTTCATCTAAGCTTAATTTAGTAGCTCTTTTAAGAAAAATGTATTTAAATACTTTTATGAATCATGTGTCATTTTTCTCATTAAGATCCTTAAATACTTTCAAAAGTGGAAAGCATGAATTAAACAATGCATCATTTCTATCTGTTGTAAAATTAATATACAAACTATATAGTTACCTATAACGAAATACAACAAATTTAGCCACAAGAAAGGAATGCTTAAATGAATGGGTCTCTGAAATTCATTTGCAAAGACTGTAAAATGCAGAGGATGGTCCAGAATGAAAACATATCCAAGAAAAGGCAGTTGGCTGCCAGGGGTGAAGTGTTTCCAGGACGTTCTTGGGCTGGGTGGGCTTCAGTCAGTGCACACAGTGCACGGGACCCTCTTCCCTTGCCTGTCCTGAGCTGTGCAAATGAGAACAGAAATGGAGGAGAATCTGGTCATCAGCTCAGCTGCTCCCCCTGACAGTGGGCATACCAAGTGACAAAGCTCTCATGTGATTATCTTTCCAGATATGAAGACAGATTCAAGATTAAGTATTCAGTGCCCCTGGAAACCCTGTGGGTGTCTGACTGCCTGGAGAAGACTGGGAGAGCCAACAGCAGGGCCAGGAGATCCCTAGTTCTAGGCTGGCCTAATTGCAGCATCGTGATCTCCTTTTAGTAAGACCTCTAGCTTGTTGGTCCTGTTCTTTGCAGAGTCTTTCCACTAGGAAACATTTTCATCTGATTGTAACATTAAATCATGACTCACTTTTCACCTATAGCAATAACACTTCCGTACCTCTCCCTTCCTTCCAGAAGGTTCTTGCATGCAGTAGTTTTCTTTAACCAGAAAATTAAAGTCCCAAAGAAATCAAGAATAAGTTTTCAGTAGCTATGTGGTGTTGTACCTGGTTAAACACACACACACACACACACACACACACACACACACACACACACACACACACACACACACTACAATGCACAAGGACGCGGGCTCAAGCCCCTGGTTGCCACCTGAGGGTGGAGAAGCTTCATGAGTGTTGAAATAGAGCTTTGTGTGTTTATCTGTTTTACTCCCTCTCTACCTGCCCCTCCCCTCTCAATTACTCTCTGTCTCTACCCAATAATATATAAGAACAAATTTTCTAGACTCAAACTAGTATATTCAATATATATATATATATATATATATATATATATATATATATATATATGTATATATATATATATCCTCTGTATAAAGAAAGTACTGTGGAGATTTTTTTTCTAAATAGTCTTAAGTCTGTGCCAAGATAGGTGCATCCAGATGCCAACTTCCTTAGTAGAAAGGATTTTATCTGATCCAAATGTTCTTTACTGCATAGCACTCCCAGCAGCTGTAGGAACACTCTGGGGTGTCATGTACCCTCTCTAGTTTTGGGAATGGAAGCTCTGAGAGTGAAGTGAGGAAACGAGAATCACCTAGTTTGCATCACATAGTTTCCAAGCAGTACTCTGATTCCAAACTAACTTCTCCTCTGCTGGAAAGTCTCCTTTCCACCCCACCATACGGCCTGTGAAAGAGCAGCGTCCCACACAAGCCCACTTAGGAGAGGGTCCACTTGTCACACACAGCCCCACCACTAACTAGGGTCCTGGAGTGGCAGATTAATATACTAATGGAAGCATTTTGTGTGTTTGACTTTCTTCTTTTTTTACTTGCAGTTCTCTTCGAGATAAGGAGGAATGACTTTTTTGTCTGCACAGGTATTTGATCAGTATTACATATTGTTACATCTTTAATCTGTACTGGTAAAATGCAGATATATAAAAAGCATCCCCCACATGCCCTCCCAACTGTTCTCCTTCTCCTCAGAAAAAAAAAAAAAAGGTTAAACTTGTTTCTCATTCCCATGAAGATTCTAGTATTTATCATTGAGGAAGTTCTGACTATAGTTCTTTCTTAAAAATATATTTTTTTATTTATAAAATGGAAACATTGACAAGACCGTAAGACAAGAGGGATACATTTCCACACATTGCCCATCCCCAGAGCTTCATATCCAATCCACTCTCTTGATAGCTTCCCTATTCTTTAGTTCTCTGGGGGAATCGGACCAGGATCATTGTGGAGTGCAGAATATATATATGTTTTCTAATTCCCATGAAGATTCTAGTATTTATCATTGAGGAAGTTCTGACTATAGTTCTTTCTTAAAAATTATTTTTATTTATAAAATGGAAACATTGATAAGACTGTAAGACAAGAGGGATACATTTTCACACATTGCCCACATTGCCCATCCCCAGAGCTCCATATCCAATCCCCTCTCTTGATAGTTTCCCTATTACTTTAGTTCTCTGGGGGAGTCGGACCAGGATCATTGTGGAGTGCAGAATATATATATATATATATATATATATATATATATGTGTGTGTGTGTGTGTGTGTGTGTGTGTGTGTGTGTGTGTGTGTGTGTGTGTGTGTCTTATATTTCCTTCTCTCCAACTTCTCTCCAACACTTATTTTCAAAATGTGTTACATTTCCATAACCTCAGATTTCACTTCTGGGTGACGGCCATAACAAGTCTTCCTTCCTGCACTGGAACCCAAGAGGTTCTGGTTTTTAGGATTTTTAGGCAGGAAAGCAGTGAGGACTGAGTCTGTAGCCCTGGTCTCAAAGAACTTATTATCCATTGGCCTTGTCATTATTTCCCTGAAATATTACTGTATATGCTCCCACATCATTTTACCTGAATATGTCCATTTAAAATAAAAAAGAACACTAAAAACATTACCGACATAGACTGATTTGAAAATAACCCAAGCACTAATCCGTCCAACTTTTTTTTTTTCTTCTTTTTTTGGTTGCCATTGGCCTTCATTAGCTTTATTAAACTTGCCAAAAATAAAGCCCAGCCTGAGAACACTTCCTTGGACACAATCATAGAAGACTCAGAGGACTATACTTTTGTAAGTACGTTTAAGATAAAAAATGAGACTCCAAGCTCCTGATAGGACCTCTGAACAAGCGTGAGAATTTCTCAAGTACCATATGGGACAATGTATCTTCCTGTACACATGTATGTGACTGTGTGTGTGTGTGTGTGTGTGTATATATGTATATATATATAAAGTGGAGTCTGGGTGTATTCAAATGAAGATACTTCTTCATGTCCACAATGCTTTTAAGCTTGGAAAGAATATGGCATGTCGAATGGAATGTTTCTCTGGCTCCTCCTAATAACAATCACAGTTGCTTTCTGTTATAAAGTGATTTTCACAAATTGGTGGGTGCTTTTATTGGAATTAAATGTTTCCTCAAGTCAGGAGGTGGCCCAGTGTTCTGAGTGGGTGGAGAGGACACTTTGGTGGTGGTGGTGGGGCTAACACAAATGTGAGGGAGATGTGTCTGTGCACCCTTGATGCATCAACCATGTTGTAAATCTACACACACAACACACACACACACACACACACACACACACACACACACACACACACTTCTAGTTAACTGCTGCACTTATGTACAAAATGACTTTTTGTCCTTTGTGTTTTATTCTCCCTTCCGATGAAGGTTTACTTTGAAATGGCTATAAAACAGGGAAAGAAAAAGTGACCAAAGTAGAAATGCCACACAGAATACCCCATGTGTTCTCTGCTGAACAGCCAAGTATTTAGCAACAGTTTAGTGTTTTTGTCTGTTTTAAGATTTTATTTATTTATTCATGAAGGAATTAGGAGAGAAAGAAGCAGACATCAATCTGGTACACGTGCTGCTGGAAATTGAACTCAGTACCTCACACTTGAGAATCCAATTCTTGAATCACTGTGTCACCTCCCGGACCACAATATTTCACTGTTCTATCAATTCTTCCTCTTTCTTACGTCTCTCTCTCTCTCTCTCTTTCTCTCTCTTTCTCTCTCTCTCTTTCTTTCTTTCTGTATGTCTCTCTATGAATACTCTTTTTTTTTTTTTTTTTTTGCCTACAGGGTTATAGCCAGAGCTCGGTGACTGCACCACGAATCCACTGCTCCTGGAGACCATTTTTCCCCTTTTGTTGCCCTTGTTGTTTTATCATTGTCATGGTTATTATTATTGTTGCTGTTGTTTCTGTTGTTGGATAGGAAAGAGAGAAATGGAGAGAGGAGGGGAGACAGAGAGGGGAAGAGAAAGATACCTGGAGACCTGTTTCACTGCCTGTGAAGCAACTCCCCTACAGATGGGGAGCCAGGGCTTGAACTGGTATCCTTAAGCCAGTCCTTGGCTTCACACCACATGCACTTAACTCACTGTGCTATTGTCCGACTCTGGAATACTCTCTCTTGAGGGTGACCCTCATGGTCCTCAGCCTTTAAGTGCTTTGGAATTTCCTGTAAATAAAGAGATTGCTTGTATGCAGCCACCATCCAATGATCATGCAGAGTTGATTTGACATGGGTCTGATGCTCTCACCTCCCATCCATTTTAGAAATGACTTCTACTGTCCCCTTCCCAGGTCAGGAGCCCCTAGAGGGACCGCTGTTGTGTTTAACTGGGTTGTCAAATGCTGTTTTGATGGGCCTTTTCATTTTTTGCAAAACTTAGGACTGAATGGAGCTGAGTGAAGTGACACATTTTACCAACAGGTTCATATCTACCTGTGTATTTATACTTCTATTGAGGGTGGGGGTAGGCCACTAGCCCCAGTTATTTTGCAAGGTTAGATTTCTAAAATTATAGAACAGTACCTGATACATTTACCATGACATGCAGAGCTCTTGGGGGTACTTTTATTTTCCCCCTCTAATTTGGAAATATATTGATTTTTGTCAACTCTCAGAAATTTTATTCACTAATACCTCAGACATCCCTCTCCCTGCCCCCCACACCCCGCCCCCCGCGGAACCCTGCCCTGTTTTCTATATCTCTCCTTGAGACAGGCCTCCTGCTGCTGTTGTGTTACTTTTAATGTCTCTCTTGGGGTCAGATAATATTTGTTTTGTATAGTCAGGTGCACTAACGTTAAATGCATATATATTGATGGTAGTTATATCTTCTCATCAGATCGAACCTATCTATCTAATGCCCACTTGAATCATGCTTTTTAAAAATTTTTGCGTAAAGCTACTCTGTATTTTTATTTATTTATTGAGTATGGACAGCCAGAATTTGAAAGGGAAGGAGGTGATTGAAAAAGAGAGTGAGAAGCCAGGTGGCCCATTCCTGGATGAGCATATATGTTATAGTGCTCAAGGACCCAGGTTCAAGCCCTGGGTCCCCACTTGCAGAGGAGAAGCTTCAAGAGTGGTGAAGCAAGGCTGTGGGTAGCTCTCTGTCTCTCTTTCTCTATATCCACCTTACTTCTAGATTTCTAATAATCTCTATCAAATATATAAATAAAGATAATTTTAAAAATTAGGGAAAAAGAGAGAGGGAGAGTGACAGATAGACACCTGCAACCCTGCTTTACCACTCATGAAGCTTTTCCCCTGAAGATGGGGTCCAGGGGCTTGAACCTGGGTCCTTGAGCATTGTAACATATGCACTCTATCAGGTGTGCCACCACAAAGTCCCCAGAAAATGTTCAGTCACTGTGAAAGATTTGTTGTGACCACCACCCCACCTTTTTTTTTCTCTAAGGACTCCGAAGAGGATGACCGGGTGTCTATGGATTCTGTGAAAAACAAGACCCCAGATGCTACAGGTGAGTGTCATAGAATCAAAGGCTGGGCTGCTTGTGTTCAAAACAGTCATTCAAAAGTCTCAAAGTAAATTTGGTTTAAACTGTGAAATAACTTTGCATTGAAAAATCACCCCCATGCAGAGGACTTCCAGGAGGTGTGGCTATGCAGACACCGCCTCTCCCCAAAATAAAAACAATAACAAATAACTACTACTGTAGATACATACCTTAACAAAAAGCCACCAACTAAAGGTGAGTGAGATGTCTGCAGCCTCAGCCACCAGGTTGCAGACTATATAATGATTCCATCCTGACTTCCCTGGGCCTCACCAACAGAGACAGCAGAGATGCTCTGCTCACTCATGACAGGAAGGTATCTCTCTCCAGAAGCCCAGGGGACATGCGCCACATGTGCTAGTACAGTCACAGGCTCACAGGCTCATCAAGAACCATCAGGTCAACCTCCACTAACATGCAGGTTCTTCCCTTGTAGGGCAAGGACACTCACAGGGAAATGAGGCAGGTCACTTGCCAATGGGACCAGATGATTCCACCTCGGCTTCTACTCTCAAGAATTCCTTCAGTCTGGATCTGATGTCTGAAAACACCCCAGGTCAGCTCATGCTCAGTCTTGGGCCCCTATCAGGTACCCATAGGGGAGGACTGAGCCCACCATTCTAGCAAGTGTCTCCTGTGGGCCCATGACCGCCCACCTGACAACAGACTCATGACACTGAAAACCATGTGCAGGTCACAGAGGGAGTGGCACAGGCCACTAAACCCATCCTCAGTCGAGCTCTGAGAAACCTCAGTAACCTGTAATCAAAGCCATCTTGCTTTTAGATGAGGGGGTTTGATGAGTTAGTAGTCATCACAAGGGATTCACCACTGGGCTGATTTCTTTCAGACAGAGTCAGAGGAAAAGAGAATCTTCTCCTTCTCCTTCTCCTTCTCCTTCTCCTTCTCCTTCTCCTTCTCCTTCTCCTTCTCCTTCTCCTTCTCCTTCTCCTTCTCCTTCTCCTTCTCCTCCTCCTCCTCCTCCTTCTTCTACTTCCTCTTCATTTTCCTCTTCCTCCTCTTCTCTCCTTCTCTTTCCCTTTCCCCTTCTCCTCCTTCTCCTCTTTCTCCTTCTTTTAATTTATTGCCATCAGGGGTTACTGCTAAGTTTCAGTGCCAGCTCTACAAATCCACTTCTCCTGGCAGCCATTTTTTCGTTCTTTCTTTCTCGTTCTTTCTTTTTTAAATTCTTTCTAATTTTTATTAGATAGGATGGAGAGAAATTGATAGAGGACAGGGATATAGAGAGCAGGAATTAAAAATAAACACCTGTATACCTGATTCATCACTTGTGAAGGGGATACCCTGCAGGTGTGGAGCAAGGGCTTGAACCCAGGACAATGTGCTAGGCAATATGTGTGCTTAACTAGGTGTGCCACCAGCCCCCAAAAGAGCCTGCTTCAGCAATTGTGGAGGTCAGGCTCAAACCCAGCTCCTATGTATGACAACCAGATGACCTACCTTCGCAGCCAAGTTCTCATTTTTTTCTTTTTAAAATATTTTTCATTTTTATTTACTGGATGGAATCAGTCAGAAATCGAGAGGAAAGGGGGAGTTGGAGAGACATCTGCAGCACTGCTTCACCATGCAGGTGGGGACCAGTGGCTCAAACCTTCGTTTTTCTGAACTGTAATATATGTGTTCAACCAGGTGGGTCAACACCCAGGCCCCCCCCTTTGTTATTATTTATTAAAAGGAAACACTGACATAAACCACAGAATAAGAGGGGTACAACTCCACACAATTCCCACCACCAGAACTCTGTATCCCATCCCCTTCCCCTGATAGCTTTTCTATTCTTTATCATCCTCCTAAGGGAGGCTGGACAACATACTCTATCTTCCATCTGAGGAATATGGGTTCTGAAATTGGGGCAGCTTGGAACATTCCTACTCATGACCACCGAATGTGAGCTCAGATCTACAGGGATGCGGAGGTTACATAGGCTCCTAAGCTGAATATGGGCCCCAGATCAGATCAGATCAAATCAATTTGGTTTACAATCAACAATATTTATAGACTTTTCACATATTTGGGAGCTACTCTCTTCCCTGATCCAGCTTTCTGGTCCTTTTTCCATCCATGATACCATCTCCCCAGATAAAACTTGGACCCACCTGTCTATCAGATGTCAGGCTCAGAAAAAAAAAAAACCTAGTATAGTCATCCCCCCCTTTTTTTTAACCAGAGCACTGCTCAGCTCTGGCTTATGGTGGTGTTGAAAACCGAACCTAGGAAATCAGAGCCTAAGGCATGATAGTCTTTTTGCATAGCCATGATGCTATCTTTTCTGTCCTATATTTTAATTTTCTCAATTGTGCAGACAGTGACTCCTCGTCTGTATCTCCAGAGTTGCTTCCATGTGAACTTAACTGCCTGGCCCCTGGTGATTCTTATTCTATAAGCAGCCCACTCCAAAAAATGTTCCTTGTTAAAATTTGTACCCCAATTGACAGCTAGAAAGAACTATAAGCAAATCTTGTTCAAATGAATGAAGAAAGGTTAGGCCTCTCTATGTCAGCTTGTTCCAGTCTATCTCTCCCTGGATACAAGGTCTCCATTGATTGGTCACAGGGGGACCATACACTCTAGCATCAACCAACAGCGTGCATTTAAGAATTGGGGGCATGGCGGTCAGGCACTGGGTTAAGCACATATAGTACAAAGTGCAAAGACCCAAGCAAGATACCGGTTCAAGTCCACTGTCCACAACCACAGGAGTGTCTCTTCACAAGCCTCAAAGCAGGTCTGCAGGTGGCTTTCTTTCTTTCCCTCTCTCCATCTACCTTCCTCTCTCAATTTATCTCTGTTCTATTGAATAAAAAATAATAAAATAATAAAAGTCCTCCAGAAGTGGTGGGGTTGTAGTGCTGGCAGTGAGCCCCAGTGACTAGGGGCAAAAAAAAAGAAAAGAGAAAAAAAAAAAAAGATGGGGGAGCTTTCTCCACAATGGTTAGCTAAGTAAGTGGGGGTGTGCCCTGGACCCCTACACTAATCTCCCTCCATCCTCTGCTTGGTGCCCAGCCCCTACCTCTGTCCATTACCAAAATCACTTTCACCTTCACAGATGTCCTTGATGGGGGTGACTTCGCTACCTGGACCACTTTCCGATCTGTCACCATTCGCTGCCGATACCAGGGCATCTTGGTGGCCATGGACCAGAGGAAGAATGCTATCACTACCTCCACCCTCAGAGATCCAGAAAACAACTGGCGTGACTATCTGTGTGTGACCCCTGAACAGGAGGAGCAAGGGACTGTACTGTCCCTCTGGGCCTCTGCTCAATCGCGGAGTCTGTCAGGGCCTGTGGGGATGGGCTGGCTCCCAAGGTGCCTCTGTATGACAACTATGCCCTGCGCCACCCCATCTTCCCACTCCACATGGCAGAGGAGGACCTCATGGAACAAATCAGTCTGCTTCTGCAGGGAAAGAACGATGCGGTCAGCCCCTTCAGCCTCTCTGTCACCACCTGTCTGATCATCTACAGGCTCATGGGGTTCATCAGCACAGATTTCCAGAAGCAGAGCCTCGCCATCCCAGAGTCGTATTTCTCTTCAAGGTACACACCTTCTGCGTGACTTGATTTCAAAAGGACAAATTTAAGCGTGGCCAGGCGGTGGTGTACTGGGTTAAGTACCCATAGTTCTAAGTGCAAATACCCACCCAAAGGTCTGGGTTTGAGCCAGGAGGGAAGTTTCACAAGTGGTGAAACAGGTCTGCAGGTGTCTTTCGATCTCTCCCCCTCGTTACTTCCCCCTCCTCTCTCAATTTCCCTCTGTCCTATCAATTTTTTTCCAAAAAAAAAAAATGGCAACCAGGAGGAGTGGGTTTATAGTGCCAGTACTGAAACCTAGCGGTAACCCTGGAGGCAATAAATAAATAAATAAATAAATAAATAAATAAATAAAATTTTAAGTGACCAGGCAGCGGCGTACCTGGTTAAGCACTCATATTACAGTGTGCAAGGACCAGGTTCAATTCTATCCCCACCTGCAGGGGGAAAAGCTTCACAAGTGGTGAAACAGTATTGCAGGTATCTCCCTCTCTCTCTCTCTTTCTCTCTCTCTCTCTCTCTCCATATATATATGGTGGGGGAGATATATTTCCCCACCACCTCTCTCAATTTCTCTGTTCCTATCCAATAGTAAATTGAAAAAATATATAAAGAAAATTTATTAAATGAATTTTAAAAAGTACTAATTTACCCCATAAAATGTACATGTATACACACATACACACACACCTCCCTCCTTCTAGCTTCTTAATCCTAGAATATAGTGTACAGTAATTTTAAAGCAAAATAATGATTAGAAAATGATGTAGCAAACAAAGTCATGAGTTCTCTCATTGTTATGCTTGAATATGGTGGGTAAAAGCTTCAGACTTATATTAAATCTGACAGACAGATGATTGATGTCCCCACTTCCAATTCAGTCCTCTGCAGTGGCAGATATTCTATTATCGGGCATGGGGAGCTGGGGCTTATTTGGAGTTGGCTAGTCAAGGGTCTCCAATCAGCCTCACCGCTGAGGGGTGCAGAGCTCTGACCCAAATCTCCAAGCCTGTGGCTCCATGATTTAAACAGCGGCACTGCTCCTGACTCCTCTGTTCCTCCTGGCTTGGCCTGGCCTGGGTGGATTGGGCCATAGGATGGAGCAGACACGGTTCCAGGCACAGTGCTCTTCCTCCTACTGTGCCCAGCCAGAGAAATGCTGGGTCATTATTTCACCTCTGAAACCAGGTAAAGGAAATAATAAGAATCCAGAACCCCCTGATGGAGTCACTACTTGCTTTAAAAATCACAGCTCCTCCCCAAGCTCACCCTGAAAAGCAGCAGCATCATTGGGGGGAAAAAAGAACACACACTCACACAGCCTTTCTGGTTTATGAACTCCCGGGTCACCTGTATCAGCTTGTTAGTTCTGGGCAGTTACTCCAGCTCTGTCTCTGTCCCTTCTCTAAGCTGGGTCAACAGAACATGTAATAAGCCTTGGGAATGCCTGGAGGTCCAATAAGAAAGTGGGTAGAAACGAATTTGTTAAATGACAGTTTTGATTTCTAGTAGCTTTTTCCTCGGCCATGCAAGTTTTGGTCACAGCTCACAGCTAGAGACTTGATAGCAGACTAGAGACTTGAGATTCAGGGCCTGGATCCATATAATAGGAGTTCCTTCATATTTGGCTATTTCTAATCATAAATTCCTCTTCTTTCGTAGAGGAAGTCTTTGGGCAATCCATTTCATCAGGAATTGAAGTGAATCTAGACAATGAAAATATGAATTTTTCCCCCACCACATTAAACCAACACTGGAGTCTAATTCAGTGATAGAGACAGCCAAAAAGCACAATTGCAGAATAACACCAAGGACTCCCTGTTCGGGGCCATGCAGCCCAGTGTCCTGAGATCTCTCAGATACTCAAGATGAACGTGTCTATAGTCTTTGCCACTCTATAGTCATTGTAAAGCGATGCTCTTTTTCTTCCTTTATTCTAACATTCCAGTGACAAATATTTATATTTCCCCCCAATTTGCAGGACTTAGTCAAATTTGAATCCAGTCTTCAGCTGTGAATTTTCTATCACAAAAAATGGATTTGAGACACCTTCATCTCAGGCACTAGTGGAGATTCTCTGTGCCGACTTGGATATATGGAAAATGAGCTTCAAGCAGAAATCTCAGCTCATCTACTCTCCCATTCTTCTAGCAACCCTTATCTCCTCATTAGAGAAAAAAATTCTCCACAAATTTCTCCTCTATCCTTCAATATTATATCATTCACAGTATAGTACAGTATAGTATAATATATTATGTTATATTTTAGCGGTAAATAAATGATATTCTATAACTCTGTGCCTTAAATGACTACTTTGTCCCGGTCTATAGGAGCACTTAGGCAAAGATTCAGGTCAGTAAAATATTAGGAAAAACAAAGTCAATTCTAATTTCACTGTCAATCACTTTGATAAGCTAGCTTACCTTCTTCCAGGTACATTTTCATATCTTTACTGTGAAATATAACACATATACATAAAGGTTTCATAGTTTGGTAAAGAATACAATCGAACAATCTCACTAGGTGTGGAGGGAGACAGGAGGGTGGTGGTGCACTGGGTTAAGCACATAGTACTAAATGCAAGGATCTGAACAAGGATCCAGTTTCAAGCCCCCGGCTGCCAACATGCTCCATAAATGGCAAAGCAGGGCTGCAGGTATCTATCTTTCTCTCCCTTCTTTATCTTACCATCCCCTCTCAATTTCTCTCTGTCCTATCCGATGAAATGGAAAATATGGCTGCCAAGAGGAGTGGATTTGTAGACACCAAGCAGTGGATTTGAAGCACCGAGCCCCAGAGATAGCCCTGTAGGCAAAAAGAAGAAGGAGGACTGGGGGGGGGGGGGCGGTGAGAGGGAAAGGAGGATGAAGAGGAGAAGGAAGAGAAGAAAAAGAAGAAGAAGAAAAGAGAAGAAAAGTAGTAGTAGTCGTCTCACTGGATGTCATACAGACCACAAAATATAACATTATCACCCCTCAGAAACAGTCATGTCTTTGGCCAGCCACCACACTTCCTAACCCTCCGACAGTTGTCACAGTCGACTTGACTTCTGTGCTAATTATTTCCCTTCCTTTCAATCATTTTATCACTTGAGTATGCATCGCCAAACATTGTGTTACTCTACTAGTTTGGTCTGGGTTTTAAATTTCATATCAATTAAAATTACATCCTATGCATTTTTAAGGTTTTATTTATCTGTTAATGAAAGGTATAGAAATAGAGCAATAACCAGACATCACTCTGGTATATGTACAGTCAGGGATCTAACTCAGGATCTCATGCTCGAGAATCGAATGCTAAACTTACTGCTTCACCAGGGAAGCCTGGCCAGCATCCTGATGGCATCTGGAACCTGGTGACAACAATGGGAATAAGATGGCCTCCAGGAGCAGTGGATTTGTATTAAAGGCACCAAGCCATAGCAATAACCCTGGAGGGAAAAAGAAGAATCACAGATTTGTGACTCTCCAGTGCACTCTTGGATTTCAATGTGCTAACTAAAATTCAAGTTCAGCATCTTAACTCCCCTTGCTTGACAAATGAAGAAAACAGCAACAATTTTCTGAAATTGTTACTGAGACATTCTAGATAAAACACACAGCTGTAGGAGTGCACAAGGACTCAGGTTCAAATTCCAGGTCCCCACCTATAGGGGAAAAGCTTCATGAGTGGTGAAGAACTACTGTAGGTTTCTCTCTCTCTTTTTTAATTTTCCATTTATAAAATGCAAACATTGACTAAAACAGAGGATAAGTGGAGTACAGCTCCACCCAATTCCAAACACCAGAAATTCCACCCTTGTACAAGGAAATCTGTCATTAAAATATTGATCTTGGGAAGCAATTACAGAAGCCAGACCTTCCACCTTCTGCACCCTGGGTCCATACTCCCAGAGGGATAAAGAATAAGAAAGCTATCAGGGGAGGGGATGGGATATGGAACTCTGGTTGTGGGAAATGTGTGGAGTTGTATCCCTCTTATCCTATGGCTTTTGTCAGTGTTTCCTTTTTATAAATAGAAATTTAAAAAAATATATTGATCTTGCTGACATAGTAATCCTAGGATGAAAAAATGTCCTATGAAAATGCTTGGAAGTACAGAAGAAAAATATTTCTAAAATTTTTCAAAGGGGGTCAGGGGGTGGTGCACCTGGTTAAACACACACACTACAATGAGCAAGGACCCGGGTTCAAGGCCCTGGTCCCCACCTGCAGGAGAAAAATTTTCACTAGTGGTGATGCAGGGCTGCAGGTATCTGTGTGTCTCTTTCCCCCCTCTATCTCTTCCTCCCCTCTCAATTTCTATCTCTATCCAATAAACAATCAATAAATTTTTAAACTTATAAATTTGGGGGGATTGGGCTATAGCACAGAAGGTTAAGTGCACATGGCACTAAGCGCAAGGACCAGTGTAAGGATCCCGGTTCTAGTCCCCAGATCCCCACCTGCAGGGGGGGTCGCCTCACAAGCAGTGAAGCAGGTCTGCAGGTGTCTATGTTTCTTTCCCCCTCTCTGTCTTCCCCTCCTCCATTTCTCCTGTCCTCTCCAACAACAACAGCAATAACAACAACAATAAACAACAAGGGCAACAAAAAGGGAAAAAATAGCCTTTAGGAGCAGTGGATTCATAGTGCAGGCACTGAACCCCAGCAATAACCCTGGAGGCAAAAAAAAATGCCCACTGTAACCTCAGTGCATGTAACCTCAAAGACCTCATGAAACAATTAATTGGAAATGATCTAAGTGAGAGTCCAACGGAAATGGCTAGTAAAGTATAGTGCCCACTGTCTAGAAGCTGTCCATTGGTTACGTGCAATACCTCTGAATAATTTCAAACAACAAAAACCTATACTACAATGTTCAGTGGTGGGTTGTTAAGTCCTACTGATTTTATAATTCAACCCCTGACAGAAAAGGTTCAAAGAATATACTAAGTATAGAAATCTGCCTCACTTGAGGTCAGCAGATAAATTATGTTGTGCATTGGCATCTTCTACAGCTGTGAGAATAAATCATCTTCGGCCAAGTCCAGTATGCATATCAAGAAATAAAATGCATGGGATGGTGGTCCAGGAGGTGAAGCAGTAGTTTTAGCATTGGATTCTCGAGCATGAGGTCTTGAGTTCGATTCCTGGCTGTACATGTACCAGAGTGATGTCTGGTTATTGCTCTCTTTCTGTGCCTTTCATTAACAGATAAATAAAACCTTAAAAATGCATAGGATGTGATTTCAATTCATATGAAATTTAATATCCAGACCAAACTAGTAGAGTAAAACAATGGCGATGCATACTCAAATGATAAAATGATCGAAAGGAAGGGAAATAATTAGCACAGAAGTCAAGTCGACTGTGACAACTGTCAGAAGGTTAGGAAGTGTGGTGGCTGGCCAAAGACATGACTGTTTCTGAGGGGTGATAATGTTATATTTGTAGTCTGTATGACATCCAATGAGACGACTTCTTCTTCTTCTTCTTCTTCTTCTTCTTCTTCTTCTTCTTCTTCTTCTTCTTCTTCTTCTTCTTATCCTTCTCTTCTTCTTCTCTTCCATATCCTCTTTCTCCTCTGTTCCCTCTCACCCCCTCCACTTCCTCCTTCTTTTTGCCTACAGGGTTATCTCTGGGGCTCGGTGCTTCAAATCCACTGCTTGGTGTCTACAAATCCACTCCTCTTGGCAGCCATATTTTCCATTTCATTGGATAGGACACAGAGAAATTGAGAGGGGAGGGTAAGATAAAGAAGGGAGAGAAAGGTAGATTACTGAAGCCCTGCTTTGCCATTTATGGAGCATGTTGGCAGCCGGGGGCTTGAAACTGGATCCTTGTTCAGATCCTTGCATTTAGTACTATGTGCTTGACCCAGTGCACCACCACCCGCCTGTCTCTGCCCCACACCTAGTGAGATTGTTCTATTGTGTTCTTTACCAAACTATGAAACCTATATGTATATGTGTTATATTTCACAGTAAAGATACGAAAGTATACCTGGAAGAAGATAAGCTAGCTTATCAAAGTGATTGACAGTGAAATTAGAATTCTGTGATTTTGTTCTTCCTAATATTTTACTGTCCTGAATCTTTGCCTAAGTGCTTCTATAGACCGGGACAAAGTCATTTAAGGCACAGAGTTATGGAATATCATTTATTTACCGCTAAAATATAACATAATATATTATACTATACTATACTATACTACACTACACTATACTATACTATACTATACTATACTATACTATGAATGATATAATATTGAAGGATAGAGGAGAAATTTGTGGAGAATTTTTTTCTCTAATGAGGAGATAAGGGTTGCTAGAAGAATGGGAGAGTAGATGAGCTGAGATTTCTGTTTGAAGCTCATTTTCCATATATCCAAGTCGGCACAGAGAATCTCCACTAATGCCTGAGATGAAGGTGTCTCAAATCCATTTTTGTGATAGAAAATTCACAGCTGAAGACTGGATTCAAATTCGACTAAGTCCTGCAAATTGGGGGGAAATATAAATATTTGTCACTGGAATGTTAGAATAAAGGAAGAAAAAGAGCATCGCCATACAATGACTATAGAGTGGCAAAGACTATAGACACATTCATCTTGAGTATCTGAAAGATCTCAGGACACTGGGATGCATGGCCCCCAACAGGGAGGCCTTGGTGTCATTCTGTAGTTGTGCTTTTTGGTGGATGTCACTATCAATGAATAAGACTTCAGTGGTGGTTTGACGTGGTGGGGAAAAAAAATCATATTTTCAGTGTCTAGATTCACTTCAATTCCTAATGAAATGGATTGCCCAAAGACTTCCTCTAAGAAAGAAGAGGAATTTATGATTAGAAATAGCCAAATATGAAGGAACTCCTATAATATGGATCCAAGTCCTGAATCTCAAGTCTCTAGTCTGCTATCAAGTCTCTAGCTGTGAGCTGTGACCAAAACTTGCATGGCCGAGGAAAAAGCTACTAGAAATCAAAACTGTCATTTAACAAATTCGTTTCTACCCACTTTCTTATTGGACCTTCAGGCATTCCCAAGGCTTATTACATATTCTGTTGACCCAGCTTAGAGAAGGGACAGAGACAGAGCTGGAGTAACTGCCCAGAACTAACAAGCTGATACAGGTGACCCGGGAGTTCATAAACCAGAAAGGCTGTGTGAGCGTGTGTGCTTCCGCCCCCCACCCCCCCATGATGCTGCTGTTTTTCAGGGTGAGCTTGGGGAGGAGCTGTGATTTTTAAAGCAAGTTGTGACTCCATCAGGGGGTTCTGGATTCTTATTATTTCCTTTACCTGGTTTCAGAGGTGAAATAATGACCCAGCATTTCTCTAGCTGGGCACAGTAGGAGGAAGAGCACTGTGCCTGGAACCGTGTCTGCTTTATCCTATGGCCCAATCCACCCAGGCCAGGCCAAGCCAGGAGGAGCAGAGGAGTCAAAAGCAGTGCCGCTGTTTAAATCATGGAGCCACAGGCTTGGAGACTTGGGTCAGAGCTCTGCACCCCTCAGCGATGAGGCTGAGAGGAGACCCTTGAGTAGCCAACTCCAAAGAAGCTGCAGCTCCCCATGCCCAAGAATAGACTGTCTGCCTCTGCAGAGGACTGAATTGGAAGTGGGGACAAAAATCATCTGTCTGTCAGATTTAATATAAGACTGAAGCTTTTACCCACCATATTCAAGCATAACAATGAGAGAACTCATGAGTTTGTTTGCTACATTTTCTAATCATTATTTTCTTTCAAAATTACTGTACACTATATTCTAGGCTTAAGAAGCTAGAAGAAGGGAGGTGTGTGTGTATGTGTGTGTACATGTACATTTTATGGGGTAAATATGTACTTTTTAAAATTCATTTAATAAATTTTCTTTTTAATATTTTTTCAATTTACTATTGGATAGGAACAGAGAAATTGAGAGAGGTGGTGGGGAAATATATTTCCCCCACCATATATATAGGGAGAGAGAGAGACAGAGGAATCCCCAGAAATACATTTGGACCCCTGTCCTCTGACATTAACCACTAGGTGTCATGACTACAGAACACCCCTGAGACCCATGATGTGACCTGACACGATCTGAAGAACATGATTCACAGACTCCAAGGACAGACCTTTTTCTTTTCTTTTTTATTTTAAGAAAGGATTAATTAACAAAACCATAGGGTTGGAGGCGTACAGTACCCAGTATCTTGTATATAGCTATGCTATTGGTTGCTTATGATCTACTTGGTCTAGGCTTTTGAGAGAGGCTGCATATCAATTACACAGCCTATAGATTAAAAAGATTCAGTCTGTGTTTTGAAAAATTTGAAGACATACAATTAGTTTTCCCACTCTCATATTAATTAACTAGTGATTTAAATGACCATTCCCACCACCAAAAGATTATGACCCATCCCTCACACCCACTCCCAACCCCCACTGGCCCAGGAAGCTGCATGTCTACCCCTCACCACAGGGTTTTTACTTTGGCTCCCTACTTACAATTTGGTCAGGCACTCCTTTTAGTTTCCCTTTCAGATATTCTTACTCAACTTACGTTGATGATGGGATCATCCCATACTCATCTTTATCTTTCTGACTTAGCTCACTTAACATAATTCCTTCTAGCTTGTCCAAGATGGGTCAGAGAAGGTGGGTTATTGTTCATGATTGCTGCATAGTATTCCATTGTGTATATATACCAGAGCTTTCTCAGCCACTCATCTGTTGTTGGGCACCTGGGTTGCTTCCAGGTTTTAGCTATTATGAATTGTGCTGCTATGAACATCGGAGTACACACCTCTTTTTGGTTGGGTGTTATGGAGTCCTTGTGGTATAACCCCAGGAGAGGAATTACTGGATCAAGGATAGAACTTTCTTACTGCCTTTCTCTTGAGCATTGCTGTCTTCCCTTCCTGCTTCGGCTTCACCTGTCACGTTTTGGCAGTTACAGCTCACTCTCTAGAGAAAAGGGGAATTCTGGTGGATGACCTTCCCCATCGAGATAGACATGCAGCGTTTCATCCCCTGGTATTACTACCCCTGGTCATCAGTGTTGGACTGATGCTTCTATCGGACTTACTGGTACATCTCTTAGACACTTTACAGCAGCTTCCCTTTATACTGCTGGGTTTCTCAAAGACAGACTGAAGCATCCATGGACTTTGCAGGTTGCTGCCTTGGGATTATACAAGCCATGCACCTTTGCCTACTAGACCCTGCCCCAGAGGCAGAAAACATCCCTTTGCCCACCAGGCCTCCCCTTGAAATCACACTGACTCTTGTTGCTCTCCTACTTGTCCCTCCCTGTCTTGTGCCAGTTCTTTTGAAAATGCCTACATGATATCATTTAGGTTTATACCCAACAGATATTTCTGTTCACCCCTACATTACTATTCCTCTGTCAGAGATGGAGTCTTTTACAGATATTGACTCATTTAAAAGTGACTATAAAATAGGAAGATAAGGGAAAGATGCAGGGAAATTGTGGGGAGATAGTGGATCCTGGATCAGAGCTTAACCTATGAGATGAGTCCCTCCAGGTAAGTCTTTCTCTCTACAGAGGTGTTGAGCAAAAGGTGGGAACACATAAATCTTACAAGATCGACAGCTATGTAAGTCTTTCCTCCCCAACAAAATGTCTTACATCTTCCCACCAGAGCCTGGCATTCCTTAAACACATTTAAACCTGCTCCACTCTAAAATTCCTATACTATGGCCATTAGATAAAAAGAAAGGTGGAGATGTTGGGAAATTGTGCAGATGTGGTTGAACATTGGCAGGCCCCACAAACCACTATATTTCCATGCAAGTATTATTTACGTAGCCCCACCATGTATTCCCCTTAGGGTATTGCTAATCCTGCCTGCTTTCTACCTTCACAGAATGCCTTTTTAGTTTTCTTCATCCTCTTCCCTAGACAATTCTGTCCCAACTTGCCACTTCCAGAATTCTCCTATAAAAGTCACTTCTGTTTCCACTCCTTCTTCCCTCCCTCTCTCTTTTTCTTTTCCGCATCTGGAGAAGGTATCCTAATGGTTATACAAAGAAACCCATGTGTCTGAGGCTCCAATGTCCCAGGTTTAATCCCCTCCAGCACCATAAGCCACAGATGAACCATGCTCTGTTAAACCATGATTTGTTAAATATATATATATATATATATATATATATATATATATATATATATATATATATGCTGTCCTTAACCTCTAGACTATTTATAGATTTTTCTCCTGTAGTATTTATGAAGTAGTATCACAGGATGAATGTTGAAGAGGGAAGTGTAGAAAGGAAAGTGGAGGTAAGGAGAAAGAGTGACAGACACCTGCAGTACTGCTTCACCACTTGTGGTCAGGACCAGGGACTTGAACCTGGGTTCTTGCACATGGTAAAGTCTTTGTGCAGTCTGCAATATTTCCTGGCCCACTCAGTTTAATCTTCATGGGTTCATAAGTTTAAGGAGTACAGCTGACCAAGTATTTTTGTTGTCGTTAATTTCTGTAAAAGTAAATTTCCTTCTAGCAGAGGAATCAGATGGCCAAAGCTGGCTAGAACAGCATGTGGTTCATTAGTACTGGGCAACCAAGTCCTCCAAGTTTCCTCATAGTTTACATTTGCACTCCCAATTTAGCTTCTGTCTGGTAAGAACCTAAATTTTCATTTAATGTAACCAGAAAAATAAAACTTTTTTTTTGCTTTGTTCTTTTGAAAACTTTTGTTTTGATTTGTGATTTAAGTAATTTCCTGAAATTTAAGCTTTCTTTATTAAGAATTACAATGGAACAGTTTTTAATCCTTTAAAGATACGTTGATGTATTTTACCTGATTGACCAGAGCATAACTCTTTCCTGCAACTCTAGTGAGTGTCAGAGATAGAACCAGAATCCAGTACATCCAAGTCCTGTGCTCTGCCTGCTGAGATGCTTCCCTGGCTACTGAGTAAAATTTTTATTAAGTTGTAATATGTTTTGATTTGTTATACTCAAGATGACTAAATTGGTACACATTAGACACATTTTTTAAAATTCATTTGCATGGAAATAGTTACATTATTTTTTTTTACTGGGGGATTAATGGTTTATAGTAAATGCAGTTTTCAATTTTCTAGAAGATACTCTCACCCCTAACCTAGGTTCTCCTCCACCATCTTGCACCAGGACCTGAAGCTTCTCCCCTAGAGTCCTTTCTTTTGGTGCAATATATATTTAAACATTTGTCTATACCAGTAATATACATAAAATTGATTGATTTAGTGAAACAGGACTACTGCTGCACCTGTGTAGTGCTAGAATCCCAGGCTTCATACTCAAGCCATTGAGCCACATCACTGGCCCCTGCTTTTAATGACTTTTAAGTAAATGTGTCAACTGAAAGTTCTTTTTTAATTTTTTATATTTATTTATCTTCCTTTTTGTTGACCTTGTTTTTTATTGTTGTTGTAGTTATTATTGTAGTTATCATCAATGTTAGGACAGCGAGAGATGGAGAGAAGAGGGGAAGACAGGGAGAGAAAGATAGACACCTGCTTCACCACCTGTGAAGTGAATCCTCTGAAGGTGGGCAGACAGGGGCTGGAACTGGTATCCTTATGCCAGTCCTTGTGCTTCAAACCATGTGTGCTTAACGGCTGACTCCCTCAACTGGAAGTTCTTTATGGCAGTACCCATTATCATCTGAAAGTAAGAGAGGACACTTCTAGTATATGTTTATTTGTTTATAGATTACTGCTTAATTTACAGTCAAATTGCATATGTTTTTTTGAGGCTTGCAACTATATTTAATGGAAACCTTGGTATCTGCTAACAGGGAGCAGCTCTTGTATAACTTTGATCCATTCTATGTTCCAGAATTGTTGTTATGGAAACATAAGATATTTGTGAAACTTTGTGCTAAGTCCTGTTAACTGAATAATGCGAATTTTATTAGTGGGGTGCAGGATTTTAGGAAACATTTCATAAATAATTTGGGTTGAAGGAAAATTACATTATAACATTACATAAATTCTTAGTTGTGCACCCTTAGAAATCAATATCTATATATACTACATTAAGGTTTCTAGAATTCTATCTTTCAACATCCATCTTTTACTTGATTTACCTTCCTTTTTTCTCATTTTTCTCTCTCCATAAATATTATCCTAGTCTAAAAGTTTGTTTTATTAAGTTTGTCCACTGGTTTCTCTGTAAACTACCTATGGATGAAATAGGCAATTTATCTTTTCTTTCCCCATATGATTTACTGCTGTGATATATATATTTGCTTTTTTAATTTTTTTATTTCATTTATGAAAAGGAAACATTGACAAAACCATAGGATAAGAGGGGTACAACTTCACACAGTTCCCACCACCAGAATTCCATATCCCATCTCCTCCCCTCCCTTGATAGCTTTCCTATTCTTTAACCCTCTGGGAGTATGGACCCAAGACAATTGTGGGATGCAGAAGATGGAAGGTCTGGCTTCTGTAATTGCTTCCCCACTGAACATGAGTTCCAGCCTGCCTCTCTCTTTCCCTAATGGGGCAGCGCTCTGGGGAATCAGAGCTCCAGGAAACATTGGTGGGTTTGTCTGTCCAGGGAAGTCTGGTTGGCACCATGCTAGCATCGGGAACCTGGTGGCTGAAAAGAGAGTTGACATATAATGTCAAACATATTATTTACTAATTATGAACTTAAAGGCTGGAATAGTGCAGATGAAGAGTTGGAAGGGTGTCTCCCTTTTGTAGATAGTTAGTAGGCATGTTTTAGGTATAGTCCAAAGGGTCTGTGGCTATAATAGTTTTTTTTTTTCCCTGAGAGCCTGAAATCTGAAATGTGGGTGGATCCAAGTTATTGTCTGGAGAGATAATGTCTTGGCTGGAAAAAGGACCTACTGCTGTGATTTTATTTTTTGCTGTGTTAAGATCTCACTTCAAGACAAGAGTCCTGGTTTACTCTTCATTTTTCTTAAGCAGAGCAGACTGCCCAGACCCAACAGCAGAGAATCTCAGAATATAGATTCTGTTCACAAAAATGACCATGAGAAATGCCAGGTAGAGTACAAGTGCTGTGATTTTCACATTCAGGTCCCCTATCTTAAAGGATAACATTGACCTTCTTAGAAATGGACAGGGTCAGGTGGTGGCACACCTGGTGGAACACACGTGTATAGGACCCAAGTTCAAGCCCCTGGTCCCCACATGCAAGTGGAGAACTTCACGAGTAGTGAAGCAGTGTTACAAGTGACTTTTTGTCTCTCTCCTTCTCTGTCACCCCCTTCCCTTTCATTTCTGGCTGTCTGTATCCAATAAAAATAATACAAAGAAAAAGCTGGACAAATTGGACTATCCCATATGTGGAGGAATTACTTTGATAATTGATAATGCTATTTAGACTTCCTGATATCAGAATATCATGAGTCTTACAGTAATCAAATAAAAAGAATTGATATCTTTTACGTTCCTATTGGCTGACCTCTTTTGCACATAGTTCTGAACTTTTTGTTAAATATTTTTGGCATGGAGCTTGGCAGTGGCAACTTAGCTGAATGCACACATTACTATGCACAAGGACCCAGGTTCAAATCCCTGGTCCCCATCTGAAGGGGGATGCCTGCACTCACATGGGGTGACTCCCATCCAGGAAAGGTAAACTACCAGTTCCCCTCACTAGCACAGGGACTCAGCGATAAAAACAAGAGACATTGGGGAACATTTTGATGGGTCAACTCACTTATTGGGGGTGGGTTTGGGTTAATATAGAAGGTTAAACAAAGAACAGTTTTCACATACATCAGAATTCACAAGTTTTTTAAAGGTCAGCATGTCCCTATGGCATGGAGTTGGTAAGACAAGAGTTGATATATAAAGATCAAAACAGTCTTCTGATGCAGGCATTTAATGATCTAAAGGTGTTTGAGAGAAGAATAGAGGTTGAACCAGTAAGATGAGATAGAGAAGGAAGAACAAGGCTTTAAGCACATCAAAAGGGCTCCACTAAATAAGGTTTTGCGGGCTTTTCACTTGTCCGGTGTTAGGAGTCTGTGACAGGATGTGTTCTTCCTTTGTGATCAAAATGTGAAGTGGAATGTGTGAACTTTGCGTGAGTGAATTCTAAAGCAGGCAACCATTTGGCTGACAGCAGGGGGAACTAAGAGAGAGAGGGTGTAGGCCTATTGTGAATTTGGGAGTCTAATAAGGGCAAGCTGAGTCTGATAGACTTTTCTCTCTTGGCTCATCTCTATGGAGAGAGGCTAATAAGAGAGGTGTCTCTTCAGACCTCCATCTGAAGATGTGGGGACCTCCCCCTATGCTCTACCAAGCTTTCACATAGTCCCACAGGGTGAAAGCTTCATAGGCAGTGAAGCAGTGCTGTAGGTATCTCTCTCTCTCTCTCTCTCTCTCTCTCTATCTATATCCACTTACCCTCAATTTATTTCTATTCTGTCAAACAAAAAATAAATACCATATTTTTGAAATATTATTTGGCATTACTATAGTGAAATTTCTCTAGACTTATGGAACATTCTTTTTTTTTCCCAGGTTACTTTCAGGGGTAAAGAAGTTCTTTATATTTCAGTTGATAGATGGGAAAGTAACGGTGAGAAATAATGTTATAGTAACTCATTTGACACGGTTAAGTCATTTATGTTATAAATGAAATAATAGTAGATGTAAATGTGGTTATAATATCTTTAGATTATTTTCATTATTAAAATAAACTTAAATATAGTTAAGATCTTAAAAGCACGTTGTTTAACTTATAGTATTTAGGTTTTTAAAATATTTATTCTCTTTTGTTGCCCTTTTTTATTATTGTAGTTATTGTTATTGATTTTGTTGTTGTTTGATAGGACAGAGAGAAATGGAGAGAGGAGGGGAAGACAGAGGGGGGAGAGAAAGACAGACACCTGCAGACCTGCGTCACTGCTTGTGAGGCAACCCCCCTGCAAGGGGGGAGCCGGAGGCTCAAACCAGGATCCTTACTCCAGTCCTTGCGTTTTTCACTACCTGTGCTTAACCCATTGCACTACCACCTGACTCCTTGTTTTTAGTTTTTTAATTTTATTCACACTTAGTTTAGACTAGTGTCTTCTGTTTCTTTTTTAATTCTTGTTTTTCTGTCTTAAGAAAGATGTGTACAGTGTATATTTAACTTAAATATGGTTTTTAAAGTATAAATTCTACATGCTATACAAATCAATACTAATATTACACTATTTCCTTTGAATATAAAGTTAAGTATATGTTTTATTATGTTGTTTTCCATTTAACATACTGTTTAGAACGCTCACAAAAATCATTTACAGTGGGAGGCAAGGATTACAGAGGACTGACTTTTAAAT
The DNA here is from genome assembly GCF_950295315.1 of Erinaceus europaeus. Lineage (NCBI taxonomy): Eukaryota > Metazoa > Chordata > Mammalia > Eulipotyphla > Erinaceidae > Erinaceus > Erinaceus europaeus. The sequence continues at coordinate 35,095,466 of NC_080181.1, read as the reverse complement.
AATTGCAGTTTGCTTCTGTTGTGGAGCTGCCTGCAATTGGTACTAGAGCTGCATATGGCCAGGTTGTGTTTAGGCTCCAGGAGTTCATTGATGAAGTCATGGGTCACAACCTGAAAACATGTTACCTGGAAATGTTTCCATTCCTAAGAAGTCAACTGAAGCTCCCGTTAGAACATACCAGTGTTGTCATTCCATTCCTGAAGTCTCCGAACACAGTCTGAAGTGAAGCATGCTGGGGTAGCACTCATTGAGTTGATTAGGTTGCAATCAGTGAACCCACAATGACCCTGGGTCCATACTCCCAGAGGGATAGAGAATGGGAAAGCTGTTGGGAGCGGAGGGGATATGGAGATCGGGTGTTGGGAATTGTGTGGAGTTGTACCCCTCCTATCCTACGATTTTGTTAAAGTCTCCTGTCTTCAATAAATGAAAAAGAAAAAAGAAGAACATAACAGGCTTTCATGTGGGCCCTGTATAAATATTTTATTAGTTTCAAAGAATAACTGACAGAAATTGAAAAGTGCATCATCAATAATGGTATTTATTTATTTTTTTCTTTTAAGGAAAGTGTTATTCACATTTCTGGGCACTGTTCTAATTATTTAAAATTTAACAATGAAAAAAGCAAAGGTAAAAAAGGAAATAACTAAATACTGAAAAAATTAACTCATGGTTTTTGAGTTAACCTTAGTTTTTAAAATTGTATTTCAGAACTATAATCTCATACCTCTTTAAAGTGTGTTGCCACACCTCACCTCCTACTAAAGTGCTAATATTCTTCCACCAAAGTCTACTGGACACCCTATCCCCTTCCAAAACACTCCTTCCACCACAGTCTTTTGTGATAATCTCAGTTTCAAACAAAACAGTTGTCTTCATTTGGTTTTGCTTATTCCCTTATTTTATTTATAGTCACCAAGTGAAAGAGAGCTGTTGTTTTGTCCTTTTATATATTTTTTCCTTTGGTATTTCTTTTAGGGTTGGTTTTCTTGGTAGTAAATTTCTTTATCACTTGGTTGTGTGAAAAGCTTAGCATTACTCCTTCAAACCTGACTGATAACCTAGCTGGATAGAATATTGTTAGGTGGACTGTTCCATTAATGATTTTGAATTTGTTGTGCCAGTTCTTTCTTGCCTTTAGAGTTTCTGTTGAGAAGCTAGCTGGCAGTATTAATGGGATTTTCCCTATAGGTGATTCTTTGCTTTTTGTTAGCTGCTATTGATATTCTCTGTTTATATTTGATCTTGACCAGTTTAATTACTGTGTGTCTTGGTAAGTGTAGGTTTGGATTTTTTTTTTCTCTTCAAGGTTCTAGGATCTGAAGTTCTGTCTCCTTCAGTTTGGGAAAATTCTTGGCTAATTTTTTTTCAATTAAAAGTTCTCTCTGTTTCATTTCTCTGTCTAGCACCCTAGTAATGCAAATATTGTTTCCCTTAGTGGTGTCCCATAACTCTTTTGTTTTTTCTTCCATTTTTTAAAACAATTTATTTTGTGTTGCTGATTTTTGTGAATCTCTTCCACTACCCTTTCCTAATGCTCACCACTTGACCTTCAGCTTCTGTTTTTTACTTGTTTGCAGATAGACTCCACTATATTTTTGTAGGCCAGTTACTATATGCCTCTGATTTATATTATGACTTCTTTCATACTTTCTTTAAAGGCTTTATTGACATTTTCAGAAGAAAGCTTTATTTTCATTTCAGTGAGAATCCTTAGTACTCAGGCTTTGAAGTCTCCTTTAGGAGATACATAGCATTTTTGACTTTGGGGATTTCCTTAAACTGCTGGCATGGTCCAGTATTGGAGGCCATTTCCTCTTTATTATCATTATGTTTGAGTCTTTGTGAGGACAAGGACCAGGAATTTGTGTTTGAGCTGACCAGGGCAGTTTCCAGGGTTCTATCTCAAGTGCCCCACTTAGGCTATAAGACCTATAATCTACCAAATCAGAAGTTTGAGATTAAAGGTGTATCAGAGACTGGAGTCCTTCTTCCTGATTGCACTCTCATGGTTAGTTGCTATAAAGACTTTGTTCTAATATGACTGTTTTAAAACTGCTACTGCTGTTCCCAGGTGGTCTTTATCTTATTTCCCCTTTCCCAGTTGTAAAGTTGTGAGCACAAAGTTGGTAATAGATTAAGGTGTCACTAGTTTTGGTTCAGCCTGCTTACTTACCTCGCTAAAGTTCTGTGTCTTAGTGGTTTCTTCCAGTTATGGTTTATTGTCTTGTATTGGGGCCATGGGTCTTAGAGTGCTGGACTGACTGGTGGGAATTTGGAGTTGCAAAGAAGGGCCAGGAGGGCACTGAAGAGCAGAACCACAGGGTGCTGGGCAGGCTGAAGCAGGGATACAGGAAGACTTGAGTGTGCTGCACTGGGCAGGCTGATGGGGAGGAGCTTCTTTACCTGAACTGCTGTCCTTTTTGTAAAAGACTTGTTGCACTCTAAGACCATTTCTATAAAGTGTTTTACGTGTGTGTTATGATTTTACTGTGTTTGTATAGAGTTGAAAGCAGACAGACCACATTGACTTCTTGGATCTATTTACATTGCTGCTTGATTAAAAGTTTGAAAATTTGCTTGACAGTTATGGAAATATGAATAAATTCATTTTAAAAACTACTTTAATTCTGTATTTTAAAACATGCATATCTCTGAAATTCCAAATAGTACACAAGGACTTATGGTGACATATGTTTTTTCCTTCTGGGCCACTTCCCCAGTTCAGTCTATCTCTTGAGGTTATATGATTGGTTATCTCTGCAGCATTGTAAGCAATAGCCACTCATTTGTATTGGTTTTACAATGTATATGTCAAGCTTTCTGAAACAGCAGTTCTTTTTTTTTTTATATAGATCACTTTATTGAGAGTGAATATTGATTTACAAGATTGCTGTTCTCACATGTACAGTTTTATCTCCCTATAATATGTGTGAACACACCACACACACTACCAGCTTGTCCTCCTCCTGCAAAGTATTCTGGGCCTCCACTTCACTTTCAAGCCTTTCTGCATTCCTTCATTCCATTTTTAAAATTTCATCCTTTATTTTCACTTTTGTTGTTTATAAAATGTGGGTCTCTAGAAAGGTAGGTGAGATGATTTCTTCTTCTGACTTATTTCACTTAACATGACTCCTTTGCTATTTCCATCCAACATATAGCAAAAGAGAATTTTTCCCCTTTTTTGCTGCCAGGGCTGCTCTTGAAAGCTTTTTTGTGTTGCCCCCCCTTTTCTTTTCATCTGCTTGTTAGAGACACAGAGGGGGAAGAAACCTACAGCTCTGCTCTGTCACTTGTGAAACATATCCCCCCAAACTTCAGATGAGGGCCAGGGGCTTGATCCCAGGTTGTCATACAAGATAATATGTGCACTCTTCCAGGTATGCCACCAACAAATACAATTTCATCGTGTCCTATAGCGGAGTAGTATTCTGCTGTGAATATATATACAAGTTCCTTTTTTTTACTTACTCCCTTTTGTTGCCCTTGTTTTTATTATTGTTGTTGTTGTTGTAGTGATTTTGTAAGATGTCACCCCATTATTCTCTATAGGGTTATGGATTAGTAAATGTATGCTTTGCCGGAAGTGTGTAAAAATTTGTTTTTCCACACTCTTGTTATCAGCCTTTTAGCTATAAACTGGTAAGGTGGTGTAGCCTTTTTTCTCTTTACTGTTTGCTACTGCTATTAAAAATAGTACTGTGAAGGCCTGTGTTCCCATAACCCAGCTTCCACAAACAGTGTTTCCTACATAATTACAGTATGCTGCCCAAACTAGGAAATCAGTGTAAATATAGTGTGTTAAATCAGTCATGAGTTGTTGTGAGTTTCATCAGTTTTGCAGATACTTGCTATTAGGATGGGAGGAGTATTTATGTATAATCCTGTGGCATTCTATCAGGTCTGCAATTGTTGTTATCACCTCAACATTCAAGGTGCATATCTATAGAGTTCCTGAAAGAAACCTACATTTGCCACTGCTTTGTAGCCATCCTTTCCTGCACTAACTCTATAGCCCATTGCAATCTGTTTTTCCTTTTCCCACTTTAGTTTTAATTTTCATTCCTTAATTATAAGTATAATGAAATGTCTTTCTATATTTAATAATTGCACTCACTTCCTTTTCTGTGTGCTATCAGTGACATAGTATATATTATATGTAGTATATATTTTATATGTATATTATTATATAACCTATTACAATGTGGTTTTTTTTTGTTTGTTTGTTCTTTTTTTTTCTTTCCTCCTCCAGGGTTATTGCTGGGCTCGGTGCCTGCATAATGAATCCACCGCTGCTGGAGGCCATCTTTTCCCCCTTTTGTTGCCCTTGTTGTAGCTTCGTTGTGGTTATTATTATTGCCCTTGTTGACGCAATTCGTTGTTAGATAGGACAGAGAGAAATGGAGAGAGGAGGGGAAGACAGAGAAGGGGAGAGAAAAATAGACACCTGCAGACCTGCTTCACCGCCTGTGAAGCGACTCCCCTGCAGGTGGGGAGCCGGGGGCTCAAACCGGGATCCTTACCGTCCCTGCGCTTTGCCCCACATGTGATTAACCCACTGCGCCACCGCCAACCCCCACAATGTGTTTTTTTTAAGGAAATGAAGTCCTTGTAATAGGTGAGATAAAACCCACCACCCTCTAGTTTGTCAGGCTTTTCCCTGTTCATATTTGGAAACAGATATTTTCCCTTGCTAATGAGTTTGATGTCTTGATATTTGCAGATACTACAATAATGCTTGCAATAGTGGTGGACAAGTTGTCACCTCGACTGGCTTAGCTCAAGTTTCTACACAAAATATTTACTACTGGAGTAGAAGTTCCACCTGTCACTTGAAACGTAGTCTGGGCATCTCATCTGCTCAATATATTGTACAAGGCTATTCTTGAGTATGGCAATGTTGGAGAAGCCTCTGAGCAGACAGTATGTGAAACTCTTGCCTGCAAATCTTAAGTATGTTTTGTTCTGCCAAATTAGTAATGGGTAGCCTGGCAGAGCTTATTAGTTTTTAATGCAGTATGATAGGGTATCCCCAAGGCCTCACATAGATTTTTTGACGCCATTTTTTTTAATATTATAAAATATTTATTTATTCTCTTTTGTTGCCCTTGTTGTTTTATTATTGTAGTTATTATTGTTGGATAGGATAGAGAGAAATGGAGAGAGAAGGGGAATGCAGAGAGGGGGAGAGAAAGATAGACACCTGCAGACCTGCTTCACTGCTTGTCAAGTGACTCCCCTGCACATGGGGTACTGGGGGCTCCAACTGGGATCCTAACACTGGTCCTTGTGCTTTGTGCCACCTGCACTTTACCCACTGTGCTACCCCCAATTCCCATTCGACTCTGTTCTTAAAGGTAAACAGGTAGATAGCAAAGCATGAATTCACTGTCTTGTCTATGCTGCTCCCATGCGATACCAGGGAACAAAACCCATGTCCTCACACATGGAAAGCTGTGAACTTTACCTGCTAAGTCATCTCCCATCCCTTGGCAGCACTGTCATAAAAATGAGGCCTAACTGGTCAGAAAGGTATCCCAGCAGTGGAGCAATGAACTTGAATAAACATGGAAGTATGAGTTCCATCTCCAGAATTACACATGCAATAGCAATGCACTGACTTTCCCACTCTTTAAATATGGTTCTGTGTTTCCTTTTTATAAATAAAAAAACTTGTTAAAATATGAAAACTATAAAAAAGTTTTCTTTAACTAACAAAATTTATGGGTGAGGCAGATGCTTAGGCTTTTGTTCCCCAATTTAAGGATGGAAAAATCTGACTCAATGCCAAGATCACCAAAGGTGAGGCAAGAACAAAGCAAAACAAAGGCAAAATGTGAGAAAATGTTACAAAGTTAGATAAAAAAAAATTTAAAAGACTAATAACCTGAAAGCTACTGGATTGTTTGGGCTCGTATTTTAATTGTTTCCTAATTTATTGGTGTAACTTTATTTTCGTACCATATTGATATTATTTTGATCTAGTTGATTTATCTGAGCTATGCATGTATTTTTTTTGGTTGCTATAGTAGAATGAAAATATTTTCTCATTTTTAAAATGGTACAGTTTTATTAACAGCACTGCTTTTATGAGATAATATATCCCAGTATAGAATGTCCATGTTAGACTATTATTCCTGTATAAAATCAACTCTCAAAGAGTTCTGGTGTGGACCTGAGATTATATGGTCATCCCCTACTTGAGTGAGGTTTGTTTTCCTTTTAAGCCTTTGTTATATCTGTTTTCTTTTCTTTTTTTTCCTAAGCCATATTTTTTTAGAATGAAGACAAAATATTTTAAGTATAGTATTTTATGTTTTTATTTGTGACTGGCAGTAGGATACAAGATTGTAAGACTGCAATGTATAGTTCCATACTACACCCACTACCAAAGTACTGTATCCCCATCTTACCGCCTCCCAAGCATAACGACTATAATTGTCACGAGTCTTATACTTTGCTTGCTTCTGCTGTGTTTATTGTTTATTTTTTACCCACATTTTTATTTTAATGTATTTATTCATAAAATGGAGACACTAACAAGACCATCGGATAAGAGGGGTACAATACCCACCAACAGAGCACTGTATCCCATTCCCTCCCCTGATAGCTTTTTTATTTTTTTTATTTAAGAAAGGATTAATGAACAAAACCATAGGGTAGGAGGGGTACAAGTCCACCCAATCTCCATATCCCACCCCCTCCCCTGATAGCTTTCCCATTCTCTATCCTCCTGGGAGTATGGACCCAGGGTCACTGTGGATTGCAGAAGGTAGAAGGTCTGGCCTCTGAAATTGCTTCCCCAATGAACATGGGCGTTGACTGGTTGGTCTATACTCCCAGTCTGCCTCTCTCTTTCCCTAGTAGGGCATGTCTCTGGGGAAGCTGATCTCCAGGACACATTGGTGGGATCTTCAATCCAGGAAGCCTGGCCAGCATCCTGATGGCATCTGGAACCTGGTGACTGAAAAGAGAGTTAACATACGAAGCCAAACAAACTGTTGAGCAATCCTGGACCCAAGGCTTGGAATAGTGGTGAGGAAGTATTAGGGAAGTACTCACGGCAAACTGTTTGTTTGTTTTTAAGTTCATAAGTATCAGATCTCTAGATTCCACATCTGAGTGAAACCATCTGGTGGTTTTCTTTCATCTCTTCACTTACTTTGCTAAGCATAATCATCTCCAGTTCCATCCATTTTGTCCAAGTGGACACAATGTCATTTTTTTAATTGCACAGTAGTATTCAATAGAATATATATCCTATAACTTCTTTAGCTAGTCATCTGTTGATGGGCATTTAGACTGCTTCTACTCTGTCTATTGTGAATGATATGGGGGGTGCAATATGTCCCTTTGAATTAGTGTTTTGAGTGTCCTTTGGATAAATGCCTAAGAGGGATATTACTGGACCATTTTTATTTGTTTAAGGACTCTCCATACAGTTTTCCAAAGGTTCTGCAGCAGTTTCTTTTTTTTAATATTGTTTTTATTTTTTGAAAGGATTAATTAACAAAACCATAGGGTAGGAGGGGGTACAATTCCATACAATTCCCGCCACACAATCTCCATTTCCCACCCCCTCCCCTGATAGCTTTCCCATTCTCTATCCCTCTGTGGGATAGAGAATGGACCCAGGTTCATTGTGGGTTGCAGAAGGTAGAAGGTCTGGCGTCTGTAATTGCTTCCCTGCTGAACATGGGCATTGACTGGTCTGTCCATACTCCCAGTCTGCCTCTCTCTTTCCCTAGTAGGGTGGGTCTCTGGGGAAGCGGAGCTCCAGGACACATTGGTGGGGTCTTCAGTCCAGGGAAGCCTGGCCAGCATCCTGATAACATCTGGAACCTGGTGAATGAATAGAGAGTTAACATACAGAGCCAAACAAATTTGTGATTTCTGTCCTTCGGGTTGCTTTAGGGTTCCTTTAGGGTTCCTTAGGTCATTCATTTGAGCTTCTTCTTGGTGTTTAATATGTGATTGTATGGCTATAAGTTTCCCTCTCAGTACTGCTTTAGCTGTGTCCCAAATATTTTGATAGGTTGTGTCTTCTTTTTCATTTGTTTCCAGGAACATTTGAATTTCCTGCTTGAGTGACTCTCGGACCCACTGGTTCTTAAAGAGTATGTTGTTTACTTTCCAAATCCTGTTACTTTTAATAATTTTCTGTTTGTTATTCAATGTTAGTTTTACTCCACTGTGGTCTGAGAAGATACTAGGGATGATTTTGATGTTCTTGAATTTATTGATGCTGTCTTTGTGGCCTAACATGTGGTCTATCCTTGAGTATGTGTTATATGGATTTGAAAAGAAGGTGTATTCCAGTTTTGTGGGGTGAATGACTCTGGAAATGTCCAAGAGGTCTAGTCTATCAATCTCTTCATCAGTTCTCTTGTATCTTTGTTGGTTCTCTGCTTTGTTGATCTGTCTAAGTGTGAGAGTGGGGTACTGAAGTCTCCCACTATTATTGTATTACTATTGATGTATTTTTGAAATTCTTTCAGTAAGTGCTTGACATATTTAGATGATCCCTCATTGGGTGCATAGATGTTAATAATTGTTAAATCTTCTTGGCTGATTGATCCTCTAATCATTATGTAATGTGCTTGCCTATCTTTTATTACTTTATTTAATTTAAAATCTATCGTGTCTGAGATGTGAATGGCTATTCCTGCCCTTTTTTGTGGTCCGTTAGCCTGTATGATAGTTTTCTATCCTTTCACTATAAGTCTCTGTTTATCTTGTCGTGACAGATGGGATTCTTGCAAGCAGCATATGGTTGTGTTATGTTTTCTGTTCCATCCCCCCATTATGTGCCTTTTGATGGGTGAGTTTAAGCCGTTGACATTTATTGATATTATGGATTTAATGTATTGTAGTGCCATTGTTCAAAAAATTTTTTTTGTTTGCTCTGATATATTGAAAGTATTATAGTGATGTTCTTGTTTATAAGAGGTCTTTTAGAACCTCTTTCAGGGCCAGTTTCTTGATGGTTACCTCCTTTAACTGTTGTTTGTCTAAGAAGGTTTCGATCCTTCCATCTCGTTTGAATGAAAGTCTAGCATGATATATTATCCTTGGTTGAAACCCTTTTACATTCAGGGATCGATAGATATCTTGCCATTCTCTTCTGCCTTTTAGAGTTTGAGTGGAGAAGTCTGCAGATAATCTTATGGGTTTTTCCATGTATGTGACTGTTTGTTTCTCTCTTGCAGCCTTTAGGATCCTTTCTTCTTCTCATTGTGACTATGATGTGTCTTGGTGTCTTCAGGTCTGGGTTGATTCTGTTTGGTACTCTCTGGGCCTCTTGAATCTTGATGTCCTTTCCGTTATTTAGGTCTGGGAAATTTTCTTCTATTATTTCCTTTAGAATGTTTGCTTCCCCTTCCTCTCTTTTCTTCCTCTGGAAGGCCCTTTATACGAACGTTACTTCTTTTGAGATCACCCCATATGTCTCTGTTATTGTTTTCAGTGTCTCTCAATCTCTTTTTAAGCTCTTTCACCTCTTTCTTTGTTTTCCCTAACTCATCCTCTGACTAATTCTGTTTTCTGCTTCTGTTAGTCTGCTTTCCCTTGCCTCAGCTTCTTTCTTCATTACAGCTATTTCAGCTTTCAGTTCTCTAATTGTATCAAGATAATCAGTATTTTCCTTGGGGGTCTCAACTCTTGTTTCCATAATACTGCCATTATATTCCTCCAACATTGTTTTCATTTATGTGATTAATTGGTTTATTATTGCCTGCATACTTTTCTTATCTATGGTTACTTCTGGCTGATTTGTAGTTTCTTCTGCGTTCTTGTCTTCATTCATGGGAGTAGTAGTTTTATTTGTTTTTGATCTACCCATTTTTTATTTATGTGTTTCTTTTTTATGCTCTTGTTCATCAGTTGCTGTGTCTTGAGTACAAGCAACACTGTACTAAATACCTTTATGACAATTGCACTCACCAACACCAGGAATTACCGTAGCAACTGAAGCAAGTATTGAAGCAGTTTAATCACTACCAGTTAGCCAAACAATGTCTGCAGTCCATGAAAAAATATTAACAAAATCCCAGTGAAGAAGAAAGAGAAGAGAAAGAAAGGATACTAAGAATAGACAGTTATGCAAATCTACTATCCACTGTATATTCTAGGGGGGAAACAAGAGGGGAAAGGGAAGTAGAGCAGAGATACACACATAGAGAGTCCACTCTGAGTCAGATTTCTTCCCCAAAATAATTCACAGATTCAGAAAGGCAATGAAGAAGGAAGGAAGAAGTGTATGACAAGATAAAAAAAAGAAAAAAGAAACAAGAGAAAAGATAATAAAAAGAGCTGTAATTAAAGAGCAGTGAAAGGAAAAGTTTTTTATGATTACTTTATTTTTAATTTAATTTAATTTTTTTAATTATCTAGGAGGAGGAAGGGAGAGTCTGTAGAGGAGGTAAGTGTAAGGAGAAAAGTTCCTCCCACAATATATAATATTCCCACTACCCTAGCAATGAAAGATACCCTAAGAGTTAATTCTGATCAACCTAAAGGGGGGGAGATATATGCCTTTATATAATATTAATAATAAAATAGAGCAGGGTAAAAAAATCCCTGTCCCAGATTACCTCAAACCTCGTGATCAGAGGCAGCTGAAAGAAAGAGAAAAAAACCTCAGGACTAGACAAGAATAGCTGAAATAGACAGTTATGCAAATCTACTATCCACTCTATATTCTAGGGGTAGCTAAAGGAGGAAGGGAAGATGAGCAGAGATACTCGAAGTGAGAGTTCACTCTGAGTCAGCATTCTTCCCCAAAATAATTCCCAAATGTGTATCAGTGAATTAAAAAAAAGCACACTGTTTGGTGGTGTGGGGGATGGGGCTTGTGGTTTTGGAAGCTGTAGGTTTAAGGAAGAAGGGATGACAAGAATGAGAAAAAGAGATAGAAAAAACAAAAAGATAAGAGAAAGAACAGTAATAAAAAGAGCGATGAAAGGAAAGAGTATTTATTTATTTTTAATTATTTAATTAGCTATGCGGTCTTTGGTGGGGGGGTTGGTTACTTAGAAAAAAAAAAAGGCCAGAGGTTTCAGAAGGGGATAAACTTAGAATGAATGATACTCCCTGGTGGGACAGGAATCTTGGTAAAGAAAGAAGCTCAGCAGGGGAGCCTGCTAGTTGCTGGTCCCCAGGGACTGGTTATTTGGGGGAGGGAGAGGAGGTGTGCTTTGGGATCAATAATTTAAAAGAAAAAAAATTTTTCCACATTATTTTTTTATCCCAAATTAAGATACCTTTTTTAACCTAAATTAGTCACCTCCTTGGTGTCACTGCAAGGACCCCTATTGACTGGCCTACTAAAGGCAGAAAATCCTACCGTTTCCAGAATATGTGGTCAGAGCTCAAGCCACTAGCAGCTTCTCAGTCTGCCATCTTCCGGGAACCTCCTGTCTGTCTCTTTCTAACTGAAAAAGTCATCCTAGAGCAATGAAGGCCTAACTGAAAAAAAAAAAAAAAAAGAAAATACAGCCTTTCACTAGAAATGATACTTAAAATTTCCATTCAAATACATTTATTTACTCAAAGCATTGAGGCCCTTTGACACGGAATGAGACTTGCTAGGAATTATACAAAGACTTGATTTGTTTCTTCTCATGTTATTGGAATAATAGATATTACCTGTTATTTATGATCTGGGTCTTTTATTTTCACAATTAAAAACAAGACGCAGAGGGCATTTTTCTGTGAAAGAGGACCTTCTGTATTTCTTTAGCTATGTTCACCTGATAATTTTAAGATGACCATACTTTTCAATTTCAGGACTTCCTTAGGTTTTTTTCTCTTTTTTTAATAAGTCATATCTACTTGTGTTTCATGATTTCATTTTCTTCTTCAGTAAATGCTACCTATTCCTTGATGAGTTACATAGATATTTGCTAATGAATTTGATCTGGAAGATTGCCTTAGCATTTATATTTCTTTGGTAAGTAACCAGCTTATCAAGTTTTATTAAAGTTATTTTTCCCACTTTGTCAATAAAATAATCATAGAGCCTCTAGATACTTTAACTACTTTAAAATGTTTTGTCCAGGGCAGAGAGATAGCATAGTGGTTATGCGAAGACTCTTATGGCTGAGGCTCTAAACTCATAGGTTCAATCCCAGCCACCACCGTAAACCAGAGTTGAGCAGTGCTCTGGGAAAAAAAATCCAATTCAAAAATATTTTTTCCAACATTGTTGTCTTGGGGTTGTTTAAGGGAGTGATTATATGTCAAATTAATAATGCTGCTTTAATTAAAATCTCAAATATAAATGTATATTAAATTTAATTCATTATTACGTTTTGCTCCCCCAAATTATTGCTGAGACTTCATGTCTGCACTATCCTCTATTCCAGAAATGCCTAACAATCTTTCTGTCTCTGTCTCTGTCTCTGTCTCTCTCTCTTTGCCTCTGGTGTTATTGCTGGGGCTTGGTGCCTATTGCCTATACTAGGAATCCACTGCTCCTGGCAGCCATTTTTTTGCTTTTTTAATTTTTGGTGTTGTTATTATTTTTGTTTTGTTGCTGCTGTTGTTGTCGGATAGGCCAGAGAGAAATAGAGAGAGGAGGGGAAGACAGAGAGGGGAGAGAAAGATAGACTCCTGCAGACCTGCTTCACCAATTGCAAAGAGACCCCCCTTCCTTGGTGGAGAGCTGGGGGCTTGACCTGGGATCCTTGTACTGGTCCTTGTGCTCCCTACTATGTATGCTTAATCTGCTGCACTATTACCCAGCTCCCACCCCAATTTTTTTCACATAGAAGGTGACAGAGAGGGAGAGATTAAGGCTGTTGACCTATTCATTTTCATGAGTTATTTCCTTATTGATTGCCAGATTTTTTTTTGTAATTCTGTGGATATGAGTCCTTGTTAAGCAGTGTGTGTCTTGAAAATGCTGTCTCTGGTCTGTGGTTTAATCTTCTGTTCCTTGGATAGCATTCTTGGAAGAAGAGGTACTTTTTCATTTCAATGGAGCCTAGCTCAACACTTCTTTATGAGTTTTGCCTCTGGGGCAACACTCAAGGTGACCTTGAGTTCTTCTTAACATTTAGGAGTTTTATGGTTTTGGAATTTCACATTGAGGTCCATAGTACATTTCTGAGTTGATTTCTAGGAAGTGTGTGACTCTGTGTCTAGATTTATCTTCTTCACGCCTGTATGCCTACTAGTTCCAGCACCACTTGGCAAAGAGACTACCTTTGGTCCATTATACGACCTCTGTTCTTTCACCAAAAAAAAAAAAAAAAAAACTTGGTACTATTTTTGTCAGCGGTCTCTATTCTGTACTGATATATTCTGCTCTAGTCTATTGACCTTTTTATCCCATCAATGCCACACTGTATTAATCATTACTGCTGTGTAAATCACTTTTTTTCCCATTTGAATATTTATTGTCACTGGCGCTTCATGCCTGCATAACTCCATCACTCCCAAGCAGCATCCTCTCCCTCTCCCTCTCCCTCTCTCCCTCTCTCCTCTCTTTCTACAGATAGAGTGCAAAAGGCAGAAAGGGAAGAGGAAAAGGATAAGAGACACCACAGCATTGTTCTACTGCTTGTGAAGCTTCCCACCCTGCGTGGTGTTGCCATGCCTGAGCACATGGTAAGCATGCTCTACTTGGGACAGCTAGAGTCCCCAAGCCCAAATTCTAGATATGTTTTAAAGTGGGATAGTGGGAGTCCTCCAACTTTGTCCTCTTACACTATTGTGTTCGCTATACTAAGTCTTCTGCTTTCCCATCTAAATGATCACCGATACCACAAAATACATAAACAAAGTGCTATCATGCCTCCTTCCCACTATCCTGCATCTACCGATCACACCCTCATGATTTTTCAGATAAAGTCAAGACAGAGAGGCGGAAAGAGTGAGAGAGAAAGAGAGAGACATAGAGACAGAATGGGAGAGAGAGAGAGAGAGACCAAAACACCAACGATTATTTCAGTGCAGTGAAGGCCTTGCTCAACTCTGGTCACACAAAACAAAGTAGCACGCTATCTCACTGACTTTGATGGTATTATCTTTTGAATCTTGACTGAGGCTCAGGGATTTTCCTTTTTACTAAAACTGCTCAGATGATCCTAACTCAGTGCCCTAAGATCACACACACACTGAGGAGTCCCTGTCCTAGTAGCCAGAGGCCAGAGGGGCAGTGTGAAGTGTCAACCCAAGTTTCCCCAAAATATATCATAACCAAGTCAAATCACTTGAGCATCTGGAATAGCCACTGATCACATGGGCCCATCCTGGTGGCTAGTTCTGTTCTTTTAGTGCATCCTAGACCTCAGGCAAAGTGAGCCTCCTTTCTGTTTGACATTATTCTCTACCCTTGTTTAAATTTCAAGATGTTTCAGCCTAAAATCAAACATGGGAAGTTACTAGTTGACATATAGTCAAGAGCATTTGAAATGACAGGCACAGGGACATACAGACATCAGCCCTACCAGACTGTTCATTTCAACAAAATAACCAGCTTCCACGTTCGAACTAAGAAGCAGCAAATGCCACAAGTGTTCAAGAATATAGTTTGGAGAGAAGGTCAGTTGATAGAAAATACTGTTAATCTGGGTGGCTGAACCCTAAAACTTATTTTACTTTGCCACCTTGGCTTTCTTTGGGAGTCAGCCCCTGTGTGAGTCCACTGCTCTCATGGACACTTTTTTTTCTTAATTTTTATTATTTTTATTTATTGAATAGAGACAGCCAGAATTCATGAGAAGGGAGAGAAGAGAGAGAGAGAGAGATAGAGAGAGCCAGAGAGACACCTGCAGCCCTGTTCCACTGTTTATGAAGCTTTCCCCTCACAGGAACGTGACTTGGGGGCTCAAACCTGGGTTCTTGTGCATTGTGAAGTGTGTGCTCAACCAGGTGCACCACCAATCAGTCCCTCTCATGGACACTTTGTTTAAAACACAGGTGAGGAGAGCAGTAAAGGGGAGTGACAGAAAGAGGAGAGAAACCACAGCACTGCTCCTCCTGAAGCTGCACCTGGTGCTTCTGTTAGGGAAAGAGGAGACCATCCTGAGTCCTCTTGGGTTAACTGCTGACAAACCTCCACAACTGAGTCCTGCAACCAAGGTCAACCTACCAGTTGCTTGAATCTGACCAAAAAGGTGAACAACTGTCAAACACTTATCCAGAAGGACATAAGCTCCACCGCATTCAGAGTTGAGTTATTCATAGTAGCCAAGGAATGGAAGCAGCCTAAATGCCCCAAAACAGGTAACTGGCTAAAGAAGTTATCGGTTCCATATTCAAAGGGAGACTACTCTGTAATCCAAAAAGATGATATTGTATCCTTTGGGATAAAATGGATGGAACTGGAAGTGATTATGCTCAGTAAAGTAATTTAAAGAGGTGAAAGACAACTACTGTAGAATTTCACTTATAGGTGGAACCTAAAGGACTGATGCACATGAACAAGGAGAAGGAGGAGAAGGAGAAGGAGGGGGAGGAGGATGGGGAGGAGGAGGAGGAGGAGGAGGAGAAGGAGAAGGAGAAGGAGAAGGAGAAGGAGAAGAAGAAGAAGAAGAAGAAGAAGAAGAAGAAGAAGAAGAAGAAGAAGAAAACAGAAGCCAACCAATGGTTTCTAAGACTTGAGAGAGAGCTATGATGGCTATCATCAGGAGGCAGGACAGAGAACTTGGATGGTGCATGTGGCATGGAACTAGACCCTGTAATCTTACCATCTTCGAACCTACTGTTAACCACAAATCAAAAAGGAAGAAAGAGAGAGGGAGAGAGAGCAGTCAAAACCATCTGACAAAAACAACCACTCATCCTTGTGAAAGGAATAGTCCTGAGTCTTTTTTTTTTTATTAAAGAAAGGATTAATTAACAAAACCATAGGGTAGGAGGGGTACAACTCCACACAATTCCCACCACCCAATCTCCATATCCCACCCCCTCCCCTGATAGCTTTCCCATTCTCTATCCCTCTGGGAGCATGGACCCAGGGTCATTGTGGGTTGCAGAAGGTAGAAGGTCTGGCTTCTGTAATTGCTTCCTCGCTGAACATGGGCATTGACTGGTCGTTCCATACTCCCAGTCTGCCTCTCTCTTTCCCTAGTAGGATGGGTCTCTGGGGAAGCTGAGCTCCAGGACACATTGGTGGTGTCTTCAATCCAGGGAAGTCTGGCCGGCATCCTGATGACACCTGGAACCTGGTGACTGAAAAGAGAGTTAACATACAAAGCCAAACAAATTGTTGAGCAATCATGAACCCAAAGCTTGGAAAAGAAACTGGAATACACATTTTACTCAAATCCACATGGATCATTCTCAAGAATAGACCATATGTTAGGCCACAAAGACAGTATCAGCCTATTCAAGAGCACTGAAATCATCCCAAGCATCTTCTCAGACCACAGTGGAATTAAACTAACACTTAACAATCAACAAAAGATTAGTAACAGTCTCAAAATGTGGAAGCTCAACAGTACACTTCTTAACAACTTCTGGGTCAAAGAGGAAATCAAGGAAGAAATCAAAATGTTTCGAGAGTTCAATGAAAATGAAGACACAAGCTATCAAAATATTTGGGACACAGCTAAAGCAGTCCTAAGAGGGACGTTCATAGCTATACAAGCACACATTAGGAAACAAGAAAAGGCACAAATAAACAGCCTGATTGCACATCTTAAAGACCTAGAAGAAGAACAACAAAGGAACCCTAAAGCAACCAGAAGGACAGAAATTACTAAAGTTAGGGCAGAAATAAATAACATTGAGAATAGGAAAACCATACAAAAGATCAATGAAAGTAAATGTTGGTTCTTCGAAAGAGTAAACAAAATCGACAAACCTTTAGCCAGACTCACAAAAGAAAAAACGGAGAAGACCCAAATAAATCGGATAGTAAATGAAAGAGGAGATATCACAACAGACACCGCAGAAATTCAACATATCATGCGAGGCTTCTATGAACAACTATATGCCACCAAGTTAGAGAACCTGGAAGAAATGAATGATTTCCTAGATACCTACCAACTTCCAAAACTAAGTAAAGAGGAAGTGGATAACATGAACAGGCCCATCACAGCTAATGAAATTGAAACAGTTATCAAAAATCTTCCCAAAAATAAAAGTCCTGGACCAGATGGTTTTACAAATGAATTCTACAAAACTTTCAAAGAAGAACTAATACCTCTAATTTTAAAAGTCTTCCAGAAGATTGAAGACACTGGAATACTCCCTGCCAGCTTCTATGAAGCCAACATCACCCTGATACCAAAAGCAGACAGGGACACAACCAAAAAAGAAAACTACAGACCAATATCTCTGATGAACATAGATGCGAAAATATTGAACAAAATTCTAGCCAACCGGATACAGCAGTATATCAAAAAAATTGTTCATCATGACCAAGTGGGGTTTATCCCAGGCATGCAAGGTTGGTTTAATATACGTAAATCAATCAATGTGATCCACCACATCAACAAAAGCAAGACCAAAAACCACATGGTCATATCAATAGATGCAGAGAAAGCCTTTGACAAAATACAACATCCCTTTATGACCAAAACACTACAAAAAATGGGAATAGATGGAAAATTCCTGAAGATAGTGGAGTCTATATATAGCAAACCTACAGCCAACATCATACTCAATGGTGAAAAACTGGAAGCATTTCCCCTCAGATCAGGTACTAGACAGGGCTGCCCACTATCACCATTACTATTCAACATAGTGTTGGAAGTTCTTGCCATAGCAATCAGGCAGGAGCAAGGAATTAAAGGAATACAGATTGGAAGAGAAGAAGTCAAACTCTCCTTATTTGCAGATGACATGATAGTATACATGGAAAAACCTAAGGAATCTAGCAAGAAGCTTTTGGAAATCATCAGGCAATACAGTAATGTGTCAGGCTATAAAATTAACATTCAAAAGTCAGTGGCATTCCTCTATGCAAACACTAAGTTAGAAGAAATTGAAATCCAGAAATCAGTTCCTTTTTCTATAGCAACAAAAACAATAAAATATCTAGGAATAAACCTAACCAAAGAAGTGAAAGACTTGTATACTGAAAATTATGAGTCACTACTCAAAGAAATTGAAAAAGACACAAAGAAGTGGAAAGATATTCCATGCTCATGGGTTGGAAGAATTAACATCATCAAAATGAATATATTACCCAGAGCCATCTACAAATTTAATGCTATCCCCATCAAAATCCCAAGCACATTTTTTAGGAGAATAGAACAAATGCTACAAATGTTTATCTGGAACCAGAAAAGACCTAGAATTGCCAAAACAATCTTGAGAAAAAAGAACAGAATCGGAGGCATCACACTGCCAGATCTCAAACTATATTATAGGGCCATTGTCATCAAAACTGCTTGGTACTGGAACATGAACAGACACACTGACCAGTGGAATAGAATTGAGAGCCCAGAAATGAGGCCCCACACCTATGGACATCTAATCTTTGACAAAGGGGCCCAGACTATTATATGGGGGAAGCAGAGTCTCTTCAACAAATGGTGTTGGAAACAATGGGTTGAAACATGCAGAAGAATGAAGCTGAATCACTGTATTTCACCAAATACAAAAGTAAATTCCAAGTGGATCAAGGACTTGGATGTTAGACCAGAAACTATCAGATACTTAGAGGAAAATATTGGAAGAACTTTTTTCCGCATAAATTTTAAAGACATTTTCAATGAAACGAATCCAATTACAAGGAAGACTAAGGCAAGTATAAACCTATGGGACTACATCAAATTAAAAAGCTTCTTCACAGCAAAAGAAACCACTACCCAAATCAAGAGACCCCTCACAGAATGGGAGAAGATCTTTACATGCCATACATCAGATAAGAGTTTAATAACCAACATATATAAAGAGCTTACCAGACTCAACAACAAGACAACAAATAACCCCATCCAAAAGTGGGGGGAGGAATTGGACAGAATATTCACCACAGAAGACATCCAAAAGGCCGAGAAACACATGAAAAAATGTTCCAAGTCTCTGATTGTCAGAGAAATGCAAATCAAGACAACAATGAGATATCACTTCACTCCTGTGAGAATGTCACACATCAGAAAAGGTAACAGCAGCAAATGCTGGAGAGGGTGTGGGGTCAAAGGAACCCTCCTGCACTGCTGGTGGGAATGTCAATTGGTCCAACCTCTGTGGAGAACAGTCTGGAGAACTCTCAGAAGGCTAGAAATGGACCTACCCTATGACCCTGCAATTCCCCTCCTGGGGATATATCCTAAGGAATAGTCCTGAGTCTTAACCGAATATAGCCTCACACCAAAGACTAGTTGCTGTTTTGTTTTGTTTTAATTCTGGCACTTTTTAATCCTTAGAATCATAATGTATTCACTCTAAGACCCTAGAGCAAAGAGATAATAAAAAAATAAATAAATAAATAAAATAAACAAAGATGTAGAAACTCATGGGGCGGGGTGGGGGGAACACACCAGCTACTATCTCTGAGGCCCAACCCCACCTATGAAGCATCTATTATCTCCTGCTTAATATATTGGTGACTTACTTATCTGGACTGGCGGGACTCTTTCAATTCTTTGTTGTTTCACCTCTAATGGAGACTGCCCTCCCCACAAGACTCCCATCACTTAGCCAGGGATTCGAACCCCAGTCCTCATGTATGGTAAAGTGTGCACCCCTTTGGGTAAGCAACCTTCCATCCTCCTTATACATTTCTTTCTTTTTATTTATTCCCTTTTTTGTCCTTGTTGTTGTTTTCTTGTAGTTATTATTATTGATGGTGTCCTTGTTGGATGGGACAGAGGGAAATGGAGAAAGGATGGTAAGACAGAGAGGGGGAGAGAAAGATAGACAACTGCAGACCTGCTTCACCACCTGTGATGCTACTCCCCTGTAGGTGGGAGCCGGGACTCAATCCGGGATCCTTAAGCCGGTCCTTAGCTTTGCACCATGTGCATTTAACCCATTGCACTACCACCTGACTGCCCTCCTTATACATTTCTGTTAGGTAAAAAAGTCCTGATATTTTTTAGCTCAATTGGAAATAGTTCAGGGCAAATATACATGTACTTTCTAATACAACATTGGACAGAGGGTCGATGATTTTCCATTGAGGAGTGAAAGGTGGTCCATCATCCCCAGAGGTGGGGACCAGGGATGGACAGCAAGGATGTGAGGTGGAGGTGCTGCTGTGCAAGGAGTCCACCTTCAGGAGGAAAGGCAGAGAGACAGCTTCGCCTCAGAGCACAGCTCTGCCTCGGCACAGCTCCACCTCCTGGATTTTTCATGGCATTTACTGACTGAGCTGCAGAGACTGTCCTGGGATTTTCACTGAAAGCCTGGCTGCAGGAGCATGAGGCACTTCCTGCCTGGGAATTTCAGGCCAAATTCATGCTGAAAGGGTTTCCTATCACTGAGCAGTAGAGTTGTACTTCACAGTGATGAGAAGCACCTCTCCCTTGCTCTTGTTTGCCCAACTACTTGTTCCTTCCTCCCCACTGAACAGGAAGAAAGTCCCTTTTCCACTTTTAAAATTGCCCCTACCTTATAGAAATTTTGTTCTTATTCACTGTGACAGAGAAGATGAAAAGCAATGATACTTTCTATCCTGAGAGCCTGAAATTCTGGTCATAGCTGACAAGTCTATATTTTAGCGAGAATGAAAATACTAAATGATCGGTATCTTGCTGACTGCCCATACGATAATGAAATAAAACTTGATTGGAATCTTTTCAAGAAAAAAAAAATATTTCATTAAGTCTGTACAAGTTATATTCTTAGCCAAGCAAAAAAAATTTTTTCCATCATGAAACTAGAATATTTATTCTCTGTCTGAGGCCTCAGATGGTGTGTGGGAGGCAGGCAAACCTTCCTTCTGCTCTAGCTTCCAAGTGAATGAGAGAAATCATCTCCAATATTCACTCAAAACCTAAGAGACCATCTATTTGTTCTCATTACCAAAACCCGGTGGCAATTAAAGTTAGTCATCAATGACTTGATTGGACGACTCCCTTTTAGTCACGTTGAGGTTACTTTCATGACAGTTTCCTTCCGATAAAGTCTTTTAAGTTTTTTGTTTGTTTGTTTGTTTAGCATTGGAGGACTGCAAGGGTCTTTGGTGGATCTGCACCTCAGCCAAGTGGCAAGTGCTGATTTTATTGTATAGTTGATTCACCTCATCACTCCTTAAAAAGCCAAGTACCCCACCCCCCAAAAAAAGAATAGGGCTAGAAAGAAGCACAGTAAGAACCTGCAGGAGCTGTGTGGAAGCCCCGCCCTCCACCCCACCAGCTGTTCTTCAGTCTTTGCAACTATTAGCATCTGCCTTCAACTCTACCTCAACCTTCTGGGAACTCACTTCCTATGCCTGACTCTCAGCTACCAGAGATTCGCAATGCCTGTGGTTATGTTGATTCATTGCCTCATGGCCAGAATGCAGTCAACTTTCTTGCTGGAGCAGAATTTAGTATGAAACCCCATATTATCCATTCAGATATATTTAATCAATGGCTAAAAATCATTTTTTTGCCTCATTGGAGCTTAGTGCTGACACTATGAATCCATTGCTCCTAGCAGACTTTTTTATGTTTTATTGAACAGGAGAGAGAAACTGAGGAAGGAGGAGAAAATAAAGAGGAAGAAAGAAAGATAGACACACCTGCAGAGCAGCTTCACTGCTTGTGAGGCATCCTTCCTGCAGTTGAGGAGCTGGGGACTTGAACCCAGATCCTTCCACAGATCCTTACATTTAGTACTATGTGCACTTAACCAAGTCCACCATTGCCCAGCCCCCCAAAAGAAATTTTAATAGCAAAAGATATAAGGAGATGATTTTAGAGAAATGAGCCATATATAAATGACTAACAGCTTTGTCATAAAATACCCCCAACCAAATATAAACCACCCAAAAGTCCTTTAACATTCGGTTAAGCAAGCTGGACTATATCCATATAGTGAAGTCCTACTAAGAAATACTCCCCAGGTAGTTGTGCAGTGGCGCAGCAGGTTAAGCTCACGTGGTGCAAAGCACAAGGACTGGTGTAAGGATCCCGGTTAGAGCCCCAGCTCCCCACCAGCAGATGAGTCGCTTCACAAGCGGTGAAGCTGGTCTGCAGGTTTCCATCTATCTCTACCACTCTCTGCCTTCCCCTAGTCTCTCCATTTCTCTCTGTCCTATCCAACAATGATGACAACAATAATAACTACAACAAGAAAACAATGACAACAAAAGGGAATAAATAAATGAATATTTTTTAAGAGAAAAGGAATACCCCCCAAAGTAAGTATTAACACTCACAGCTATCTGACTATGTTTCCAATAATGTAAAGGATGGGAATTTTTTAAAAAATCCTAAAAGGTCAGGTGAAGATGTCATATGAACCCATTTCTATAATATTCTTCAAGTACAGAATTATAATGACGAAGACAGTTGTCAAAGGTGATACAGTAAGAAAGGTGGCAAGGAATTCTGGGTGGTGAGATGGTAATGTGAGCTTCCTTATGTGAATGGAAATGTGAGTCTGACTATTTCTCTGTGAATCGCCTCATCGGTAGACACATACTATGTTTCAGTCTGGAGAGTTATCACCATGAGGTCAAATAGGGCACAAGTCTTATGAAATCACTGTGGTTTCCTAAAAACTGCATGTGAGTCCACAGTTACCTCCTAAGAAAATGATTGTTGTTTTTTTTTTAATCAACAGCCGTCTAGGAAACCAGTCTGCCAATTGGTCAGTTAGGGCAGGGCATGAGCCTTAGAATGTTGCCATCGCAGATCTGTGACCATGACTACTGTGGAATCCTCAGAGTAGGAGAGTGAGTTGGCAAGGTTTGGAGTGCCTTACTCAACTTTCAAGTCAGTGTCAAACAGTGAAGAGCAAGGATGTCAGCATCCACCCGAAAGCCTTCCGGGCATTCAGGGTGTTTTAGTTGGTTGGCCAGGCTGAGGTAGGTAGTCTTACTACATACTTCTGGATGTGGTCATCAGAGAAGGAGGGCAGGTTGAGGAAGTCCTCTGGTCCTGAAGTTCAGCACTTGCTTCATGGACAGTTCCTCATGGGGCTAAGCTTTAGCTCTGTTGAATACTCTAGAGCAGGCTCTCCATTCTGTTATCTAAATCTTCACAGCCTGTGATTATTTCTTCACAACTCTGTGTATCATTTTGTCTGCTATAGGAAACCACACACTGGCTTGTTGTTTTCCAACCCTCTTGCAGTCCTCCCATTTCTTCCTAGTTGTCCCCCTTCCTACAGGGTCTTGGGTGCTAGGTATTTTTTTTCCTTTTTTTTTCCCTTTTTTTTTTTTTAAAAAAATTACTTTTATTTATTGGATAGAGATAACCATAAAGTAAGAGGAAGGAGGAGAGAGGGAGAGAGAAAGAGAGAGAGAGAGAGAGAGAGAGAGACGCAGCACTGCTTCACCATTTGTGAAGATTTCCCCCTGCAAGTGGGGACCAGAGGCTTGAACCTGGGTCCTTGCACATTGTAACGTGAGCATTCCAATAGATAAGTCACCACCTGGGCCTCTAATTTGTGCTTTCTATACTCCTCACCTTTAGCGCATCAAGTCCCAGTGCCCTGTTGTTAAAATTCGGTCGCTCCAGCTGGCCGGGCTAGCTTCTCGGGCAGGTAACAGAGACGATCAGAGACATACGTCTGGGCAGGGAAGCTGTATTTCTTTATTCAGGAACAACGATTCATAAACTAAACTAAACTGATCACCAAACAGAACTCTGCTGTCTCTTTGTGGCAGTGCAAGCACTCTCTCCCACTCTCCAACTCTCCAACTCTGGAACTCTGGAACTCTTCAACTATGGAACTCTCTGAACTCTCGCACTTTGGAACCCTCTCTCGGGGTTTCTCGGGGCGGGGCCAAGCAGGCCCGCGAAACTAACTGGATTGATCCAATTCTCTTGGCGGGGGAGAACTAGAACCCAATTTAAAGCATACAACAATTCCCCCTTTTCTTTTTAACTAAATGACTATAGTATCAAGGGTGTGGGGTGAACAAAAACATATATCATACAGGCATTTTTAAAAAAAAGAAACTGGCACAAACATGGAGAAATATGTAAGCAAGTAACAAGAACCAGTGTGCTGCCAAGGGAAGGCCTGAGGGGGCCATTTCTGCCTCTTTGGGCTAAACTTTATCAGCTTAAAAAAACATTTCTTGCCTCTGGGGGGCGTACTTGCCTCGACGGGCATTTGCATGGGGGCGGGAACGGCCTAGAGTCCCAAAGGCAGCTGGCTGCAATTTACTTACTATGAAACAAAACTTGTTATTAGCATATTTCTAATAGAGAAGGAATTTGAGACTTTTACATTTCAACAACGTCGTTTTAACCTTTTGTTACACCCATTCAAGATGGAGTCAGGAAAGGAAACCTCAGGCATGAGAATAATTAGCATAGCCATTGTGCGATCTACCATTTCTAATAGAGAAGGTAATGTAGAGTATTACATAACAACAAGTCTATTTAACCTTTTGTTTAGACCAAGTTAGTTAAAATATATTGATTGTTAACTAATTTTTACCTTAGACTTTAAATGTAAGTTAATTTTATCTTTATGAGAATTATGTTGAAAACCTTTTTCATTTAACTTTGTCTAGTAAGAATTTAGCCTTAAAGTTACTGTTTACCAAACTTTAAACATACACATAAACATGGTCATTAATAAACAAGGAGAGAAACCTTTGTTATGAAAACATGTCATTTTAAACACGAATTTAGATATGTACTGTATTAGTTGTTGGGGGGGATTTCAACATCCGGAGGTGGCTTCCCACGCAGCTTTACTTCTAGGAATTGCAGGTTGTGATCTCTGCACAAATCTCTGCTTACTCCAGCTTGTCTGCCTTCAGACCGGACCGGCAGCTGGAGATCTCGTGTGCCCAGTTTCGGCAGGGAGCCCGGGGGTCCGGGAGGTCCGTGATCGTTCCAGAATTCATAGCAAGAGGGCAGGCGGGCCAGTTTTGTAGAAGGCGTGGGCCTAGGTGCCCAGGGGTGGCGGCCATGATAGGCCGCCACGGCCCTGCCCCATGGCCCTGCCATGTCTGCTGCTTTGCTCACAGTGGCCGAGCAGCGTGGAGGGATAACACGTCCAGTGCCCTGCACCACGCAGTGGAGAGCCGGCTCCTGTGGGCTGGCCTGCGTGCTGGCATTGGGCTCCTGCGTGGTGACATCGGGCTCCAGCGTGTTGGCATCGGGCTCCTGCGTGGTGGCATCGGGCTACAGCATGTTGGCATCGGACTCCTGCGTGCTGGCATCGGGCTCCTGTGTGGTGGCATCGGGCTCCTGCGTTTTGGCATCAGCCTCTTGCAGGCTGCGGGTCAGCGGGCACGGTGTTGTCTGGGCGCAGCTGGCTGGCTGGCTGTTTAACCAGGTGGAAACAGCAGCTCCACGCCTTGCCTCCCGCCCCCTGGCCATTCCCGCTGGCTGTTCTGAGTTCACCCGAGTGAGTGGAAACCACAGAGTGGTCCAGAGATAAATGTTCCAGAAACAGCAAAACAGTCTTGTGAAGAAAGAGCAGAGGCCTTTGGAAATCTCTTCACAAGCAGAAGAGAAGGCCATAGTGCATAGGTAGCCAAATTGTCTTTACTTATCTGAGAGATGCGCAGGTCAGGTCCACGTTGGGCGCCATTTGTTGTTAAAATTCGGTGGCTCTAGCTGGCCGGGCTAGCTTCTCGGGCAGGTAACAGAGATGATCAGAGACATACGGCTGGGCAGGGAAGCTGTATTTCTTTATTCAGGAACAACGATTCATAAACTAAACCAAACTGATCACCAAACAGAACTCTGCTGTCTCTTTGCGGCAGTGCAAACACTCTCCCCACTCTCCAACTCTCCAACTCTGGGACTCTGGAACTCTTCAACTATGGAACTCTCTGAACTCTCGCACTTTGGAACCCTCTCTCGGGGTTTCTCGGGGCGGGGCCAAGCAGGCCCGCGAAACTAACTGGATTGATCCAATTCTCTTGGCGGGGGAGAACTAGAACCCAATTTAAAGCATACAACAGTGCCCTGTCTGCCCTTCAAATTGCTCTTCATCTCTACCAGCCCTGAAGTGACCTCCTCTCTGAAAGGAGTTCTCATTACCTAGGGACTCCTGGCTGGCAGGTCTGGGAATCTGTCTGAGGGAACAGAAGCTAATTTTTAGCGTTGTGTCAACATGGACATTTTAACAGAAAAGTCTGTTTTCTCCTTGGCTGGTGACTGATTGTTCTCTGATGTCTGTTATGCTGCAGCTCGTGTGTAGAGGGTGATGTCCCCAAAGAAAAGCAGCCCTGGGTGGAACCCTGTGGTCGGTTTCTGCTCCACTGCACGGTCAAGGTCAAGAAGGGCCGCAGGAGGCAGATGCGAGAACTGTTTCTCTGCTCCAATGTGCTGTTCATTTCCAATACCAAGTAGGTGGACACTCCTTGCTCTGTCCTCGGTCCTGAAGTTACCTCTTTACTGCCCCTTTCTGTGAGAACATCAGAGGGAAACTTAAATCTGGGGGTCAGGCGGTGATGCACCTGGTTAAATGCATACATTGTAATGCACAAGGACCTGGGTTCAAGTCCCTGGTCCCCACTTGCAGGGAGAAAGATTCATGAATGTTGAAATAGGATTGCAGATGTCTCTCTGTCTCTCCCATTTTCTCATTTTTTTATCGATGAAGTAAATAAAAATTTTACAAAAGGAAAGAAAAAAAAATAAATTTGAATCTGCAAGATGTTTGGTCTTTTATTTCTCCCATAGGTGATCAAGGGAGGCCTTGTTCTGGGCCAGGGTTCAGAGCAGAGAAGAACAAGCTAGACAGGTCTCCTGGGCTTGGGGCTCCTAGGTGGAGTAAAGATGAGGGGAGAGGATAGGTTGTAATCAGAACTTCCAAGAAGAGAAGGACTAGGTGCCCAAGGGAGAACATGGAAGTTATCAGAGAGGGCGTCTTTGATGAGTGGGGCTTTAGTCTGAGCCCCAGATTGACAGAGGCCCCACTCCTAGAGGAGGTGGCCCAAGCCTTCTGGGCTACCGGTTCGGAGCCTCGTCAGATGTGACTTGCCCTCTCACTTCTGAAGTCCCCTTGGAGTGAGACAGGTGACTGCAGTCTACAGCACAGATGGGACAGTAGCATGACACTGTGGTCAGGGATCCAGACTCCCCAGGTCTCCATGATCCACAGGAGAAAGGAGGGGTCTTTGAGAGGGAGGTCCCCTCCCTGCCTGTTTTCACTGTAGCACAATATATGGACAAACCAAGAAATGGTATTTTTCCATGTGAGAAAGCAAAGCTGATTGAGCAGGCATTTCCGCAAAGCACTTTCACTACTGATGAATCGACTCCCTCTGTTTTTCCTAAGATAAGAGATTTTCCTCTCTTAATCCTAAGCCCTCCAAGCCACTGGTCTGGGCTTGCATGACTGACTGATTGAATGACTACTTTGGCTTTTCTTTTTAGATGGAAATAGTATGTAGGCAAACTGTTTTTCACTTTTAGCCAGAATCTAAGTGAAATGGCATGAATAAAGTCTTAAGAAAGTAAACCTAGGGATGGAGAAAGCAGCACAGTGGTTTAAGAAGCAGACTATCATATCTCAGGCATAAGAAGTCTCAGGTTCACTTCTCAGCTTCCACATAAGCCAGAAGTGATAAATGCTCAGGTAAGAAAATAAAGGAAGGAAGGAAGGAAGGAAAGAAAGAAAAAGAAAGTAAGAGTGAGAGAGAAAGAAAATTAAAAAATCACATTGCCTTAAATAGTAGAAATTGAATTTTTTAACTGAGGCTGAAAGACATAATTTTAGTCCCTTTCATCTAAGCTTAATTTAGTAGCTCTTTTAAGAAAAAATATATTTAAATTCTTTTATGAATCATGTGTCATTTCTCTCATTAAGATCCTTAAATACTTTCCAAAAGTGGAAAGCATGAATTAAACAATGCATCATTTATATCTGTTCTAAAATTAATATACAAACTACATAATTACCTATAACGAAATACAACAAATTTAACCACAAGAAAGGAATGCTTAAATGAATGGGTATCTGAAGGTCATTTGCAAAGACTGTGAAATGCAGAGGATGGTCCAGGATGAAAACACATCCAAGAAAAGGCAGTTTGCTGCCAGGGGTGAATTGTTACCAGGATGTTCTTAGGCTGGGTGGGCTTTAGTGAGTGCACACAGTGCACGGGCCTCTCTTCCCTTCACTGTCCTGAGCTGTGCAAATGAGGACAGAAATGGAGGAGAATCTGGTCATCAGCTCAGGTGCTCCCCCTGACAGTGGGCATACCAAGTGACAAAGCTCTCATGTGATTATCTTTCCAGATATGAAGACAGATTCAAGATTAAGTATTCAGTGCCCCTGGAAACCCTGTGGGTGTCTGACTGCCTGGAGAAGACTGGGAGAGCCAACAGCAGGGCCAGGAGATCCCTAGTTCTAGGCTGGCCTAATTGCAGTATCGTGATCTCCTTTTAGTAAGACCTCTAGCTTGTTGGTCCTGTTCTTTGCACAGTCTTTCCACTAGGAAACATTTTCATCTGATTGTAACATTAAATCAGTGACTCACTTTTCACCTATAGCAATAACACTTCTGCAACTCTCCCTTCCTTCCAGAAGTAGTAGTTTTCTTTAACCTGAAAATTAAAGTCCCAAAGAAATCAAGAATAATTTTTCAAGGGCTATGTGGTGGTGTACCTGGTTAAACACACACACACACACACACACACACACACACACACACACACACACACACACACACACACACACACACACACTACAATGCACAAGGACCCGGACTCAAGCCCCTGATTGCAACCTGCGGGTGGAGAGGCTTCATGAATGTTGAAATAGAGCTTCAGGTGTTTCTCTGTTTTACTCCCTCTCTACCTGCCTCTCCCCTCTCAATTTCTCTCTGTCTCTACCCAATAATATATAAGAACAAGTTTTCTAGACTCAAACTAGTATATTCAATGTGTCCTCTGTATAAAGAAAGTACTGCGGGGATTTTTTTTCTAAATAGTCTTAAGTCTGTGCCAAGATAGGTGCATCCAGATGCCAAATTCCTTAGTAGAGAGGATTTCATCTGATCCAAATGTTCTTTACTGCATAGAACTCCCAGCTGTAGGAACACCCTGGGGTGTCATGTACTCTCTCTCCTTTTGGGAATGGAAGCTCTGAGAGTGAAGTGACGAAACGAGAATCACCTAGTTTGCATCACATAGTTTCCAAGCAGTACTCTGATTCCAAACTAACTTCTCCTCCGCTGGAAAGTCTCCTTTCCACCCCACCATACGGCCTGTGAAAGAGTAGCATCCCACACAAGCCCACTAAGGAGAGGGTCCACTTGTCACACACAGCCCCACCACTAACTAGGGTCCTGGAGTGGCAGATTAATATACTAATGAAAGCATTTTGTGTGTTTGACTTTCTTCTTCTTTTACTTGCAGTTCTCTTCGAGATAAGGAGGAATGGCTTTTTTGTTTGCACAGGTATTTGATCAGTATTACATATTTTTACATCTTTAATTGGTACTGGTAGAATGCAGATACATAGAAAGCAACCCCCACATGCCCTCCCAACAGTTCTCCTTCTCCTTAGAAAAAAAAAAGGTTAAACTTGTTTCTCATTCCCATGAAGATTCTAGTATTTATCATTGAGGAAGTTCTGACTATAGTTCTTTCTTAAATTTTTTTTTTATTTATAAAATGGAAACATTGACAAGACCGTAAGACAAGAGGGATACATTTCCACACATTGCCCATCCCCAGAGCTCCATATCCAAACCCCTCTCTTGATAGCTTCCCTATTTTTTAGTCCTCTGGGAGAATCGGACCAAGATGATTGTGGAGTGCAGTATATATATATATATGTTTCATATATATATGTTTCTTATTTGTCCTTCTCTCCAACTTCTCTCCAACACTTATTTTCAAAATGTATTCCATTTCCATAACCTCAGATTTCTCTTCTGGGTGACTGCCATAACAAGTCTTCCTTCCTGCCCTGGAACCCAGGAGGTTCTGGGTTTTTAGGATTTTACACAGGAAAGCAGTGAGGACTGGGTCTGTAGCCCTGGTCTCAAAGAACTTATTATTCATTGGCCTTGTCATTATTTTCCTGAAATATTACTGTATATGTTCCCACATCATTTGACCTGAATATGTCCATTTAAAATAAAAAATAACACTAAAAACATTACCAACATAGACTGATTTGAAAATAACACAAGCACTAATCTGTCCAACTTTTTTTTCTTCTTTTTTTGGTTGCTATTGGCCTTCATTAGCTTTATTAAACTTGCCAAAAACAAAGCCCAGCCTGAGAACACTTCCTTGGACACAATCATAGAAGACTCAGAGGACTATACTTTTGTAAGTACTTTTAAGATAAAAAATGAGACTCCAAGCTCCTGATAGGACCTCTGAACAAGAATGAGAATTTCTCAAGTATCATATGGGATAATGTATCTTCTTGTACACATGTATGTGATTGTATGTGTATATATATATATAAAGAAAGTGGAGTTTGGGTGTATTCAAATGAAGATACTTCTTCATGTCCACAATGCTTTTAAGCTTGGAAAGAATATGGCATGTCGAATGGAATGTTTCTCTGGCTCCTCCTAATAATAATCACAGTAGCTTCCTGTTATAAAGTGATTTTCACAAATTGGTGGGTGCTTTTATTGGAATTAAATGTTTCCTCAATTCAGGACGTGGCCCAGTGCTCTGAATGGCTGGAGAGGACACTTTGGTGGTGGTGGTGGGGCTAACACTAATGTGAGGGAGATGTGACTGTGCACCCTTGATGCATCAACCATGTTGTAAATCTACACACACACACACACACACACACACATATAAACACACACACTTCTAGTTAACTGCTTGCACTTATGTACAAAATGACTTTTTGTCCTTTGTGTTTTATTCTCCCTTCCGATGAAGGTTTTCTTTGAAATGACTATAAACCAGGGAAAGAAAAAGTGACCAAAGTAGAAATGCCACACAGAATACCCCATGTGTTCTCTGCCGAACAGCCAAGTATGTAGCAACAGTTTAGTGCTTTTGTCTGGTTTTTTTTTAAAGATTTTATTTATCTATTCATGAAGGAATTAGGAGAGAAAGAAGCAGACATCACTCTGGTACACATGCTGCTGGAAATTGAACTCAGTACCTCACACTTGAGAATCCAATGCTTGAATCCTATGTGTCACCTCCCGGTCCACAATATTTTACTGCTCTATCAATTCTTTCTCTCTCTCCCTCTCTCTCTCTCTCTGTCTGTCTGTCTTTCTTTCTTTCTATATGTCTCTCTATGAATACTCTTTTTTTTTTTTTTTTTTGCCTACAGGGTTATAGCCAGGGTTTGGTGCCTGCACCACGAATCCACTGCTCCTGGAGACCAATTTTCCCCTTTTGTTGCCCTTGTTGTTTTATCATTGTCATGGTTATTATTATTATTATTGTTGTTGTTGTTGGATAGGAAAGAGAGAAATGGAGAGAGGAGGTGAGACAGAGAGGGGAAGAGAAAGATAGACACCTGCAGACCTGTTACACTGCCTGTGAAGCAACTCCCCAACAGATGGAGAGCCAGGGCTTGAACTGGTATCCTTACACCAGTCCTTAGCTTCACACCACATGTGCTTAACCCACTGTGCTACTGTCTGACTCTGGAATACTTTCTCTTGAGGGTGACCCCCATGGTCCTCAGCCTTTAAGTGCTTTGGAATTTCCTGTAAATAAAGAGATTGCTTGTATGCAGCCACTATCCAATGATCATGCTGAGTTGATTTGACATGGGTCTGATGCTCTCACCTCCCATCCATGTGCCCATTTTAGAAATGACTTCTACTGTCCTCTCCCCAGGTCAGGAGCCCCTAGAGGGACCGCTGTTATGTTTAACTGGGTTGTCAAATGCTGTTTTGATGGGCCTTTTCATTTTTTTCAAAACTTAGGACTGAATGGAGCTGACTGAAGTGACCCATTTTACCAACAGGCTCATATCTACCTGTGTATTTATACTTCTGTTGAGGGTGGGGGTAGGCCACTAGCCCCAGTTACTTTGCACGGTTAGATTTCTAAAATTTAGAACAATACCTGATACATTTACCATGACATGAAGAGCTCCTGGGGGTACTTTTATTTTCCCCCTCTAATTTGGAAATATATTGCTTTTTGTCAAGTCTGGGAAATTTTATTCAC